>NW_028227265.1:41402692-42002692 GCF_978045245.1 Mus caroli | reverse complement strand
AGATTGGAAAAATGCTCTCAGATTTTCAATATTACCCAACATAGTCTACAGAGTCAATATAAGATCTGTCAAAATTCCTATTGGATTTTCACAAAGAAATAGAAGAAAAAAGTCAGAGGCATCAGATTTCCTGATCTCAAACTATTCTCTAAAGCTGTAGTAATCAAAGCAGTGTGGCATCAGGTTAAAAAACAACAGAGACGTCAGAACAATAGACCATCGCCTAGGAGTAATCCCACTCATATGATCAGTGAGCGTTTGACAAGGGTGCCAAGAACATACAAAAGAGAGAATAGTCTATGCAGTGAGTGGTATTGGGAAAACGGATAAACATATACAAAGGAATGTACCCTATGGCACCCAAGACAAAAGCAAAAAAAAAAAAATCTCAGTAGGTTGAAGATTGAACTGTGAGACCTGAAACTTATCAAACTTGTGTAATTAAACACAGGGAGGAACTCTTTAATGTTGGTCTTGGCAATGACTTTACGATATCGCACACACACACAAACCACAGATGATAACTGCAAAATATAAACCAAAGGAACATGTCAAAATAAAAGACATCTGTGCAGCAAACTGAATCTTCAAAAGTAACTAACAACCTGCCTGCCAAAGAAGAGTGGACATCTGCTGTGGTTTGGAGATGAAGTGGCCCCTAAAGGCTCCTGGGCTGAAGGCGTAATCCCAGCTGTTGGAGTCAGACATCAGAGGTGACTGGGCCCTGGGACCGCTGGCTCTGTAGGTGGACTCACTGATGACTCCTCACACAAAGGCATTGTTGGAAAGTATTAGAAAACAGGAGGTGAAGCCTCAAAAATGTAGGTTGTTTGGGCAGGCACTGGGAAAGCCTCCTCTGCTCTCCAGGGATGCCCAAACATTTACCCACTCTCGATTTACCACAGTCTTGGAAACAATGAAAGCAGCTGACCATAGACTGACTGAAGCCATTCACCGAAAATTAAATTCTTTATCCATTAACTTTCTCATGTATTTATACAGTGACAGAAAGACTAAATAATATCCAAGCATACAGTGAACTCATAGACAACAGCAAAAGCCAAAATGTTTTTAAATATAGGTAAATAATCAGTAAACAATGTTATCCCAAAGATGTTACGTAGAAATACATCAAGTTCCTAAGAGCAGGTTCAAAACATTAGTCATCAGGCAAGGTAAGCCAAATTCACCAAGAATATAGCCGCATCCCTATCAAGAGCTGTGATAACTGATCTTGGTTGTCAATGTGGCTACATCTGGAATTAACTAAAATCAGAATGGCTGGGCACGCCTGTGCGGGTTGTTTTTTTCTTACTATTTAAAGTTAGAAGACCTACTTCTAATCTGGATCTTTGAGGTGAGAAGATATACTTTTAATCCAGATCTTTTGTAGTAAGAGTCACCTTTAATGTGGGTCACACCTTCTGCCTATATAAAGGACACAGAAAAGGGAAGCTTTTGGCCTTTGCCTGTTTGCTCTCAAGTTTTCTAGCAAGCCCATTCCTTCATTAGCAGTAGAACCTACTTCTTCAGGATTTTGAAGTGTATTGAAAACCAACTGAGACATCCAACCTCATTGAGTGAATTACTGGATTCTTGAACCTTACCTTGGTAGACAACCATTGTTGGATTTACTAGACCCAGCCTTTAAGCTATTATATATGTATGTATATGTATATATACACACACATATATACATATATATACATATATATATTACATGTATGTGTGTATAGGTGTATATATAAAGATTTATATATATATGCTTATATAATATATGTTTATATGCTTATATATGTGTCTGTTATATATTACATGTGTCTATAATATACATTTTAATATTATGTATTACATGCATAATATATAATATAATTACATTACATTTATATTATAATGTATCTATGTGTATTATATCTATATAATCTTTACAATATGTAAAGATTTATTAGAATAATAAACTCTACTTATAAAATACATTATAATATGTAGATTAAAGAGAGAGACTCATTTAATCAGTTCTGTTCCTCTGGAGAACTCTAATATAGTAGCCAAAGCCACAGAGGGTCCCACCTCACGCCACTCAGGATAGCCAGAATCAAAAAACAAGCAAGAGCAAGGACCAGCAAGGGTGTGAAGAGAAGAGAGCTTCACACTGTTGGTGAGACTGTACTCTGGCAGAGCATCTTGGAAAACATAAAATTTCTTTTTAAAATTAAAAGGAATTGCCATATAAGCCGACACTCCCACTCATGATACACAGCCAGGGAAAAAGAAAACAAAGTCCTTAGGACATCAATGGACTTGTGCAACACTAGAAATGGTAACAGCCTAAGTGGCACTGATGGATGGGTGTACACACTATGGAATGTTAGACAGGCATGAAAAAGAAGTAGTAACTTCTATATTAACGACATGGAAGGATTGAGAGGGCTTTGGACTAAGTGAAAGGTTGGAGGAAGACAATTGTTATGTGAGCCCATGTGTATGTGATCTAAAAATAGGAGACTGGTGGTTTTTCTGAGGGCCTCAAGGGTCAAAATGGGGATACTCTTGTCAAAGGTGTAGCCATTCAGTTCAAGATAAAGTCCCGAGACCTTCACAGACAGCAGAGTGACAGGCTGAGCAAGACAAAGAGCAAGTTTGCTTCACTACAACTTAGTAGTGGGTACTTGTTCAAACTTCAGGAGGCTGACCCCGAGGGTTTATTTTAGGCATATTTAAGCACAGCACAATTTAGTAAAAAACTATTCTGCACATGATTAACTCAATCCCAAGTGCACAACAAAGCATACACAAATCTCCTTGGGGAGTAAAATAAGCTAAATATACAACAGATGTGATTATACAAAAACTCTCGGTAAAGTCCATGAAGATAGGTTCTATAGATTGACAGAAGAACAAAAATATATGATAAGGGCCTGGGGGAGGATCTAGTGCTGGAAAAGTCTCCAGACACACAGGTAATGCAAAGGTCACCAGGCTGGGAAGCAGTCCACTGCGGCTAGAAAGCAGTCCACTGCGGCTGGAAAGCAGTCCACTGCGGCTTTCTGGGTGGGTAACAGACACTGCAGTCCTTCCCTTGAAGGAACAACTCTCGGTGCCTGGCATTCCAGGATCCCCTAATGCTTGTGTGAGCACAAAGACCTCCGTGCTCCCCTCCACTTGAGCTCTAAGACAATGGAGTCATAGTCAGTGTAGTTAGCAGCCCTGCGTGACACGCTCGAACTTGCTACACTACTGTGAGAAACACAGCATTACAAGCTTCCAACTTGCTAACCGGCTACACGGAGAGTGTAACCATGCTGTTGGATGCCTTAACATGATGGCTTTAGTCACATCCCAATCCAGAAGTACAAATCTTCGTCGTATGCATTTTAAATACAAGCAAGGTTATTTGTCAATTATACCTCAGCCAAGCTATACAAAGTACGCCACATTAGATGAACACATCAGTAGTGTGGATGTGACTGGGTTTACAAACTGCTGTTTCCGATATTGGTTTCTATTCGATTCTATCCCTGCCTGCTCCTTTTTCTTCTACCCCTGTGGGTCATTTTTGTTCCTGCCTCCTCTTTCTTAGTTTGTGATCCATAAACCTGTTGCACTGGCCTGAGCCTGCACCTCACTTCTCACAGTCTCCTCCTCTTCCTGCCAGCGTAAGGGACCTACAAGGAGACATTTCCATTTCTTGCCCCTTCATGTTATGCTGCCAGCACCATAGCTCTCCACATGTTACAAGTTCACAAGGCACCAGTGGGATTTCACACACACACACACACACACACACACACACTCACTCACTCATATTTGCCTGCATTCCAAGTGTTCTTCATTCCTTTGCGTACATCCAGAATTCTGTCTGGAGTCATCTCCCTTCCCTTGAAGCTTTTTTTTTTTAACATATCTGAAAAGAGAGTATAAGATTTTGCAGCTTTTGCACATCCAAAGAGGTCTTTATTTCACCTTTGACTGTCCTGACTGTGCATCGTTTTGTCCCAGGTCGAGGTCTCTACAGCCCCTCTCCCTGCTGGACTCGGTGGTGCCAGTGGGAGTCTGGAAGCTGGCTGCCCTCTGGATCCTGATACATCTCATTCTTAGGCGTCCTTTCAAGGTCTTCCTCTAAAGGGTTGCCCAGTGATGGGCCTCACTGTCATTTGCTTTGTACTTTATATACTTGTGTTGGAGTTTTGCAGGGCTTCTTGGTTTCTAGATTTTATCAATTTTGCACCATTTTAGCCATTATTATATTTTCTTAGTTCCTCACTCTGTCTTCCGAACACCCTAATCACACGTTGAAATTCCTCAGGTCACTAGTTTCAGCCTTCTCTCTCTCCGTGAGTCATTTTGTGTCATCTCTGTGGCTATATCTCCAAACCTCTTGTCTTTGTAATTCCCAGTCTTGTGTTATTCCCATATAGTTTCATTTCAAACATTGTCATTTTTATCGCTAGAAGTTCACTGAGTCACTTTGAATCTTCTGTGCCCCTAGGCATGCTCATGTCTTGGTGAGCATAGTGGTACATTTAAATAGACATTTCTAGACTTTGGGGTGTGGCTCAACCAGTAGGGGACTACCTAACATGCACAGAGTCTTGTGTTCAATCCCCGAAACTATCACATAGTACCAAGCATGATGGGACACATGTGTAATTACAGGACTTGAGAGGTGAGAGCAGGAAGATCCGAAAGCTAAGGTTATCCTCGACATAGCATCAAGGCCATCCTAGGCTACATGAGACTCCCTCTCCCAAATGTAGGTACATTCTTTTTCTGATCTACCATTTCTACCACTGTGCCCCCATCCTTTCCTGCACTGCTGATCAGCACTGAGCTAAGAGGGGCTTTCCATCCATCTGCAACAGTCTATAGAGACATCTCCTGTTGCTGCCTCATTTTCCCTACATGGTCCACTCTTAATCAACTTGGAGGAGCTCTCCCTGTGTTAACCTGAATAGCTGTGCCTGCTGCAAGCTGGGACAGTCATGCAGTTTACATCTCTTCTTTCTTCTCGCCGTCTTGTGCTGCCTGTTGTCCCAAGTCTCAATGCTGTGGTCTTTCACAATGTCCAGGTTTCCTTTTAATTGTGTGGGAGGGCAGACCCTCACTTTCTGTTATCCAGCCTCGGCTGAAAACAATCTCCATTGACTTTTCCAGAAAATGATGGCCATACATCCTGCACCCTTTGTCAACATGAATAGTCATCTCAAGTCCCAAATGTGGCCCACTGAAAACCTAACTCATTTGTTTAATGATATACCAGAAGTGGGGATCATTTTTTCCCAAAAGGGAAGGCTTCAGGAAAAGGTATCTGGGTTCACCCTGAATTAGAAATGGGGTATCGTGTGTTTGACCAATAGCTTGCTCACTAGCTAAATGTATATGCTATGGTTGTAAAACGACACACACACACAGAGAGAGAGAAAGCCCTTGAATTGCCATAACCTCTAATAGTGTTGCTGTCCTTCCCACTGCAGGTCAGTCTGGATCCAGAAGAACATCGGAGAGCACAGGAAAGTATATGTTGTTGCTCTAAACTCCCTGATTTTCAGAGGAACCTGTGACAGTGCCCCATCCCTGAAACATAGCACCAATCTCACCATGCACAAGCAGACAGGGCTGAGGTCACCCAACCTAGCCACCTTGTCAGGGACCAGCCACAGACCAGACACCAGATGGGACATGAGGTGTTCTAAGGCTACTTTGTATTCATCTAAGATCTTGGGCAAGTCGAGCCACTCTCCACCCAATCCGCTGACCCTCACTGGGAGCCTGGTCCCATGGGATAGAGGGCTATCCTGAGAAGATTCCTGAATGTTGTAGAACTCGAAAGCTTACAGGGAAGAGAAAGCTTATGAGAAGAAAAGAATGAACCTGGCACAATGCTGAAAGCTGTTTTAGATTACAGAGGAAAGTCCACAATTCATAAAACCACACACACACTAGCATCAGGGTAACTTGTATCTGCAAGTTTAGAAATGTTAAAGATGCACAGTCATCTACATCTCTGTCTGTAGGAAATGCCACAAAAGAAAGCAATTCTATCAATTAGGAAATAGTGGGTTTCAAAGTCAGAATTCAGATGCATCCTTAAAACCAAAAGATTAAAAAATAAAATAAAATAACAAAGGCTAAGTTTGAGATAAAACAAGGAAATGCAAATGAGATGAGGTAGCACGGGGTAGAAAGAGATGTGGAAGAAGCAGAGATAGCTACTCTGAAATGTTAAAGAATGATTAAGAACCTTATACAGCCACAACCAAAGATGCAACTGAATAGGGACCACAGAAGGAATCTAGAAGAACCTTTTAAAATATATTCTGGAGCTGGAGGGATGGCTCAGTGATGAGAAGCATTGTCTGTCCTTGCAGAAGACTTGGATTTAGTTTCCAGAAGTCATGTGGTGGTTCAGAAATGTAAATTCGGTTCCAGGAGATCTGGCACCATCCTTTGGCATCCATGGGCACCAAGTGCACACACAGTGCGCATACATACATACATACAAGCAAAACACTCATATGCATAAAATAGAAATAAAGTGCACACACAGTGTGCATACATACATACAGCAAAACACTCATATGCATAAAGTAGAAATAAATCCTTTTTCTAAAATATGACTACTTGGGAACTTTCAAATACTCCTCTTTCAAAGTAAAAAGCTATAATAGGAAATCAGTCAGAGGCTGCAGTCATGCAGTTAGAGACACTATAGACTCACATCAAAGCAGAGGAAATCTTAAATTGCTTGTCAACATCACCTATATATTTCCCCAGAACAACAACAACAACAAAAAGCTTTCATTTTGAAGCATAACTATTTTGTTTATTTTTAAATGTTTATTTTTATTTTTCATATTATGTATATGCACACATATCTGAGTGTGGTTTTGTACACGTGTACACATGCCTTCAGAGGCTGTAAGGTGTCAGATCCCTGGAGCTGGAGTGACAGGTGGTTGTAAGACACCAGACATGGGTGCTGGGAACTGAACTTGGGTGCTGTACAAGAGTAATATGGAGTTTTAAACACTGAGACATCTCTTCAGCTTCCTAAAACAAGGATTTTAGAGAGATCTACTTTGTCCTAAAATACTCATGAGAAATGAAGTTAAAAGATACTCTTAAACTAAAAAAAAAATGGAGATTAAGAAACACATAACAAAATTACCTACATATCAAATAACTAATGCATGCAAGCCTATTGCATTTTAAACCCTCTCGGCACAGAGAAACCAACACAAAGAACGAAAAATAGAAGTAATTGTTCTTGCCTACATAAAACAAACACTAAGAGCAATAACTTGGATTTTTTACACCGTAATAAGGACAGACAGGAAAAGAGAGAGAGAGTAAATCATTGGTGAGATGAGGAAAAAAAAATAACAGAGGCCAAATACAATGCTTTCTGGGCAAGAAATCCTCGCACTCGGATACTAAGAATACTTGCACACTTTAAGACTTTTATCTCCGCTGTTATAGAGAGTGCAGCCTGCATGAGGGTGGTTGATACTGGCCTGTGAAGAACAAACCACCCACTGCCCCTCTAGCCTTACAGATCATGTAGACCCGGACACCTCAGCATTAACTTAATGAACCATTATAACTCTCTAGTAACATTATACCAAAAAGTACTACAACAAACTCACATATAGATGCGAGAAATACTAAAAAATACATTCAAAACATACCTAACCTGTGAAAATACATCAGATGCTCTGGTGTCTGAAGTAATCCCTAGCACTCCATGACTGAGCAGGCTGCGTCTCATGGGTGAGGGACCCTGAGATGTACTCACAGCAGCCAACTAAGGGAGAAGCCACACAGTAGTATCAATAGACAAAAGTCATTCATAAAACGAAGCCATCTTATTAACAAAAGATAGAAAAATAAATGAGACTGCCCAATCTCATTGGAAAATTATGGGACGCTAAAGTCATTTTAATTAAAACCTAAACCAAAATGGGTGTGGCTTCAGCCCGCCGCCCTTACTGTTTTAGACGGTCAAATGCATTGTGCCAAGAAGAATATACAGTTTTTAATAAATACTATGAGGAAGATACTTTCATTTCTCCAAAATATTTGCAAAACTCAAGGCATTCTAACTGACGATGTATTTTTGAAGCGATAGACTTTGCTCTGTACCAATCACAGCAAGTAGATGTGGAATGAGTAGGCAGTGTGCCATTTGGTAGTTCTGTAAAACACGGAGAGTGGTGGTTCTCAGCCTTCTTGATACCGTACGACCCTTTAATACAGTTCCTCATGTTGAGGTGACCCTCTCCCCCCACAACCATAAAATGATTTCCGATGCTATTTCATAACTGTAATCTTGCTGTGGTTATGAATCATAATGCAGGCTATCTGAGATGCAACCCTTGTGAAAGGGTGGTTTGACCCCTCAGAGGGGTTTAAATGTAGATCCAATGGTGTTAAAGAACCTAACAAAGAAAAGCAAAGGTGTCCCAGGTTTAGCTTCATGTTTGGTTCCTGTCAGACATTTCCCAGTTTCACTGCCTATGCAGCTGTGTGCTGTTCCTCTGTCCGGTGTGCCGTCTGCAATGGGTCTCCACACCACAAACTATGGCCTTTTAATCCCAGTTCAACTCTTACCTCTTCTGATCTCTTCTTCTGGGCTAATTCCCTTTAGATGACCTTCCTCTGGGAAGGGAGGACAGGAAAGATTGAAAGAAAGGAGCGAGAAGGAAGCTGAGCCGGAAGGCAGTTGGGAAGACTGGCAGGAGGGAAGCTGGGCTAAAGCTGAGGGCAGCCCTACAGGAGATCTTTCCAAGACTCAGATCTGCTTCAAGGAGTCTGTACATTCTTTTAGTTCCGTCTTGCTCACTACCACCACCCTTCCCTGCCCAACTCTCACCTCTGCCATGATCTAACTTCCTGGGGGCATCTTCTAATTTCAGACATAGACATCAAGGATGTCATAGCCCTAGAAACCAACAGTCGGGTAAGCGCTTTCCGAAGACAAAGCTCCGCAGATCCTGGACTTCAGGAAGGCATGTTTGGCAGCCGGAGGGCAGGCATCCTGAGAGATTGGGCAAACAAGGCTCCCGACAACAACTATGAACGCAAGCTGAAGAGCCTTATGGAGAAGGGCATGGAGCCCAAGATGGAGATCAGCAAGATGCTGAAGCCAGAGGAGGTGCTGAGCTGCCGGTGAGCACCACTGGGGCCTCTGGGCAGGCCTAAGACAGCAGTGTGTAAACGTGTACCTAAACATGGAAAGGCAGGCCTAGGTCAGTAGGCTGTGAACACATGCCTGGACATGCAGGGGGGCCAGCCCAGCCTTACCTGGCTCTAGCTGGCAAAGAATTGCTACAAGGCCAAAGCCCTGGGTTTCCCAGTAGTCTTTACTATCAGAGGCTACAAGTAATATATTTAGTCCTATTAGAATTCCCAGGATGAACAGCCCGGGGTGGGGGGCAGGCTGCCATTTTGAGCTCTGCCTCTGGAACATCACACTTTCCATTTGCTTCACAACAGAAGCCATAGAGATTCATTAGAAGGAAGAGACAGGTTGTCTGTGGCCTCTTTCTCACAAAGAAAACTGCCCTGAGTTCCGTCACTGGTGAGCTTGGGCAACAGCGTCTATATTGATTACTCTTCTGTTGCTATGCAAACACCACCACCAAGGCAACTTGGATGAGAAGGAGATTCTTTGGGTTTTTAGTTCCAGAGGGGTCCTTCCATGGTGGCAGGAAAGAACATTGGTGAGCTCAGAAGCTGTAGGCCCAGTGGCAGGAACAAGAAGCTCAGAGTTCATGTCTTCAAACACAAGCAAACTAGAAGTAGGGTGAGACTTTCTCACTCCCTCCATCCCCCCCCAATAATGCACTTCCTCCACTAAGACCACTCCCTCTTCGACCTCCCCAGACAGTGCCATCAACTGAAGGACCCAGTATTCAAATAGCAGATCCTACAATGGACATTTCTCACAGTGTCACTGTCCCCAGTGACCTTCTGCTGTGTTTGGGGTTTAGATTCCCAAGACAACCATGAGCCATCAACTTACCCTGTTCTTTTCTCACAGTTGGAATGGAACCCAGGGCCTTGCATGAGCCAGGCAATGTTACACCACTGAGCCACAGCCCCACTTACCTCTTGCTTCTTCTCCATCCATACCTCATAGCCAGGTCTCCACTCTGAAAACACCCGAGGCCAGTGCCATCCTTAACTTCCAGGCAAAGTTAACAACCTTCAGCTGAAGAATTAAGGCAACAGAATAGCGGGGTCACTCTCACCAAGCTGGCAGCAGTATAGCCATCTTAGGTGAAAGTTGGCCTCAGGGCCTAGAAACTAACCAGTGCTACCCATTGCTCCTGGAGACTAAGACGTGAAGCAGGGATAGAGCCAATGAGAAGCAACATCCAACCAAACGCGCTTACAGGAACAAGCAACGGTGTGGCTCTAATGATGCTCAGCTCCACAGTGGAGGCTTCTTTCCCACCCAGAGCAGGAGCACTGAGACAGATGACATCCATGATGTCACTGGGGAGGCATGCAAGACCAGGGTGAAGATGGTACAGTGGGGTCTTAAGGAAGCCACATGTGAAAGTGCTGGTCCACCACACCACCCTGGCAGACTCTCCTGGGAGGGGAGGGCTAGAGCCATAAACAAAGGCAGCACATGGACCAAGAGCCCACAGGCACAGGCACAGGCACAGGCATGGCAGAAAGCTGGTGATGGCAACACAGCTCCTCCTTGTCAGCCATAACCAGCCAGAAGGTGGCTCGTAACATCTATTCTCTACAAAAGCTGGAACCAAGAAGGCAATAGAATAACACACTCTGTTATCCCAGCACTCAGGAGCTGAGGCAGGAGGATTTTGTGTTTGAGGTTGTCTGAGCTACGTAATGAGATCCTGTCTCAATATAACTAGATAAATGAAGTCATTAAATATAAAGTCGGTCCCAAGGTCAAGGTTGACGGAATAAGGAAACTGTCTGGATCCCACAGCACAGATAGGATCAATTTCACTCTTCAGCAGAAGGCAGAATTGCAAGGCTTTAGAAAACACTTTAAATCAATGACCTTGTTGTTTAACTGTGTGTGTGTTAAGGAAGGGCACGTAGGCCTGCCCCTGAAGCTCTGTGTGTACACACTCGAAGGCCTCCAACCTTGGCTTAGATTCACTGCCTGCAGCAGTGAGCAACACACCGTGTTCCACCCTCTTACACATAGCACACTCCACATTAGCCATCTCCTCTTTCTTCCTGATGCTATTCTAACAGAGTCTTCCAAACAGGATGGCCTACTCTGTACCTGGCTGTCACTCTGTGGGTGGATCACCCCATTTCCCAAATGAACACCTGTCTTTCCATAGCAGAGCTTCTCTTAACTTCCGTGGACTTTGTGCGGTGTCACGACTGAATGTCATGACTGAATCATTGAAAATTAGCCTGTTTTCTTTGGTGATACCCACGGTGATGCCTGGCAAGTTGATTTCCAAGAGTTATAGCACCATGAGTTCCTATCGTCTCTGCCACCTTCAGGGACACACAGAGAAGCCAAGCCAAGGTCTCTTGCCTGACCTCCTACTTAAGGTCAACCCCTTTGCCTCACCTACTTCTTTATTTTTGTTACTTTGTTTGCTTGTTTTGTTTTTCTGCTTGTTTCTTTGTTTCTGGTTTTGTTTTTGAGACAGGGTCTCCATATATAGTTCTGGCTATCCTAGAGTTTACTATGTAGACTAGGCTAGCCTCAGACTCACAGAGATCTGTCTCCTCTTTCCAGTTTGTTGGGATTAAAGGTGTGGGCTACTTCACCAAGCCCAAAACCAATGCCATTTTAGTGAAAGTCAGATCCCGTGGCTTCTTGTCACCTCTCCCTACCTTCTCTTTAAGGTACCTGCGTTTGTCCAAGAACAACATCAAGACCTTGATCAAGCTGTGCAAGGATGCAGGGATGGATGTGGACATCCACCCCCACATGGTGGAGGCCGAGATAGACGCAAAGAAGATCTTCGGACATCGATTAAGCGTAGCGCTCTAGCCGCTCTGCCCACTGGAGACTCACTCCCTTAGCGACTAAGCACCCTCCTAACTAGCTTCTGTAGACCGCACCAGGCGAATAAGTCAAATGCATCACACTAGCTGATGTCAGCCCTGTCTTCAGCTCGACTTTGCATCAACCCAGGAGTAACCAGGAAGAGAGCTTCCTTAGGGGAAGTTTTCAGACATTTGCCTGTATTCCAGTGCAGATAGAGACAGGGGGCTCAAGGGCTCAAGTTCAATGCCAGCTTGGGACTGTATGAGGCCCTGTCTAAAACATCAAAATGGGGAGAGGGGGAGTACAAGGTTTTTTTCAATTGCTTCTTAGTAAAGAATTTTTCTTGGGCAAGAAAATGGGGCTTCAAGTCCCCAGGGGGACTTCACAGAGGAGAAAAAGTTGAACAGCTGTCTGGATACACATAGCACTGCCCTATGGAGCTCATCAGTTTATGGGGAACTGGCCCTCGTGTGTAGGCCTGAGGCTGGTAGCTGGGGTCCTCTCTTGCAAGAACTGACTTCATGATAACTGTGCTCACTGTCCCAACCGGCCCCCGCCGTGCCCTAACTGTGCTTAGCCATAGTTCACTGTCACAACTCCTTAGTTAACCCCCAGATGTGCCCTTCCTTCTGTGAACATTTCTCCAAGGGGCCAGAGGGGTGGTTGTCTCTTCTTTCCCTCATGGGAACTCCAGACAGGGACTTGCAGGCCTAGTCTCTGCCCTGCCTCTCACTTCTCTCACCCCTTCAGGTATGAGAGGCTGGTCTTTGCCACTGCAGAGTCTGGGCTATGATAACACAGATTTTATTGATTATCTTTTGCCTACCAGGTATATATTACATGGCTTTCTGGATTCTTCTTTGGGTCCACTAAGACCCCAGGTCCCAACCACAGATCTGGTTTACAGAAGCTCTGTCCCACAGGTTCTGGGACATGTGTGCAACACCGTTTCCAGGGGAAATTGGTGCAGCCCACACTCTCAGGGAAGTATACAGGGTAGGTAATCACGAGGTAGTGATTATTGCCACTAGTCCATTATCCCACCCACCTACCAAACCACAGGGCTATAGTCCCCATGACAGAGGATTGAGCAGGTGGTGACACTGGGCACGAAATAAGGTCAAATCCCTGGAGAGGAAAGGCTTCCTGGAGGAGGAAGCTACTTTTACTGAGACACAAAAATGCCAGGATCTGTATGAGCGAGGGAAGAGTAGGCAGAGAGAACAGAACATGCAAGGGCTCAGAGGCTAGAGCAATGCAGTAGGTGGAAAGCTGTAGTTAAGTCTGGATGGAGGGGACTGGGACAGCAAGAGCAGTGCAGAGGAAATCCCAGGGCTGTGGGGCTCGTAAGCTTTGCAGCTCTCCCGTGTGTACCCGCTGTGTGTTGCTGCTACAAGGCTGAGGGCACGGTGTGAATGGGGGCAGGCATGCCCCTGCTTCTGTGTAACTTGAACTCTGGAGAGAGGAGGGACTGAAAATGCTCACCAGCAGAAATCCTGAGGGGGCACGATCACAGGGGGCTACAGAGACGGCCCAGCGTCTGCAGTGGCAAGGGCCAGCCTCTCATACCTGAAGAGATCAGGCCTGCAAGCCTCGTGTGGTCTTCTCATGAGGGGAAGAAGAGGAGACAACCCCTCTGGCCCCTTGGAGAAAATGTTCACAGAAGAAAGGGAACATGTGACGGTTAACTAAAAAGTCGCATCAGTGAGCTATGGCCATGTAACAACTTGCCCCTAAGCATAGCTTAGAGCATCCACTTCCTACAAGCCTACTGTCCACTGAGCCAAGGTGCCGCAAGTAGCCTTGGCAGACCTAGGCTCTCTGCCTGTGTCTGGGTGCAATTAGTGAGTCAGCTGGGGCAGGATGGTTCTGGAAAGTCCTGTTCGGGATGGCTGTGCTCTGGCCTAACAGACAAGCCTGGGCTTGTGTTGATGGAATGTCTTTATTCTAAGAGGCAGCAAGGCCTAAGAGGCTCAGAACTAGGACGTAAATTACATTGTGTTCTAGCTCATGCTGGAACAGTGGCCAAAGCAAGTACCAAGGTCAGCTCAGATTCAAAGGTTGAAACTAGCCTGTATCCACAGAAGGAAAGAGTCATAGTAACATATTCCAAAGGGCCTGACTGGGTCAGCGGTGTAAGAGGCCAGTCACTGTTAGGATTAACAAGAGTAGTTGGAGACTTAAACCAGGGTAATCGTGTTGAGAGCAAATGAGGTGAAGCTGGGACAATCCTGTCATTCAACGAGGCATGAGCATAAGGGATAGGTTTCCAGGAGACACTTGAGTCACCCTGAGCCCGAGAGTGGTTTATTGGGCCATAGACTAGCTGAGGGAGAGCAGAGAGAAGACAACTAAGTCTTTAGGGATCAGTTGGATGAGAGTCAGCCCCTATCATGTGTCCCCCATGGCCAGTAATGAACCAGACAGGGAAACTCTGGGGAGGGCAGGCAGAAGTACCGACCATTCCTGTTCACAGGGCCTCCTGTTGCAGAGTGCTGGAAGATGGGGGTCCAAAATCAAGGTACTGATGTGGGCTGTACTCCTCCGAACTCTGAGGGAGCTCGTCCTGGTCTCACTGCCTAAGCCACAGGTATCCCTGGCTGCCGACCACAAGTCCCACCTCCATTGTCACATGGATTATCTCTCTGTTCCTGTTTGATGGGTCATATCCAATAAGAGCTCACCTTATTCCCATCTCAGCCTTCCAATCTTACGAAGGACCTTTTTTCAAATAAGGCAGTGTTTCGGGATTTCAGCAGATCTATTGATGAGACAATCCAATCCAGATAGAAAGATGAAGGAACAAATCCTCAAGGTCCCCCTGAGTTGTGACGGAGCTCCCATTAGATCCTACAACCCACCACCCTCTCTGACTTGACCCTCTCAGGCACACTGTGTCCCCACCAGGCTGGTGGCTGCATGTGGTAGAACCACCCATTGTTTCTCACTAGAAACCTTGAGCCAGAGTCTCTCGGGGATTCTCCTCTAGAATCCGTGTGAACTGGTTTTCACTAGTGACTCTTGCTGGGCTGAGTCACATCCCCAGGGCACTCAGGATGCCTCTGGACCCTATTTAGGGCAGTGGGAGCCATCTTCCAGACACAGCTAAGCCTGTTGCTTCCTTGAGGCTCGGCTAAGGCTGGAAGGAAACGGGCTGTGCTCCATCTGCAACTGAGGGGGGCTCTATGGATGCTCTGTGAAGACAGGGGTTTTCCAGGAAGGAGCCCACAGCACACATTCAGTTTCCCAATAACCTGGCCTAATAGCTCACAGTGAGTCCAAGCCCAAAGAACAGACAGCACAGGAAAAAAAAATGTGCCCTAGCAAGCCCCAAGCTGGGCTTAGACAACATCACCCACAGTGTATGTACCATGTCTTTGGAGGACCTCCTAAACTTTGGAATTTCCTGCAAATGGTACAGCCACACCACTTGCCCCAGAAAAAGACACACATCAGAAACAGAGTGGCTCTGTCATAGCACACCAAAGCCAAGCATCTTCCCAGTGGACCAGACAGGCCACTTTAATATCCATATGGAAAATGCATATGGCCATATCATAAGCAAAATTCAATTCCACATGGATGCAGGTGGCAGCAATGCTTTGAGAACAAACGACCTTGGAGAAGGAAAACACACACACACACACAGAGACATGCCCGTGCGTGTGCACACACACACACACACACACACAAGCACTGCCTGTATTAAAAAAAACAACCCAACTTCCTCAAGGGGGATGCGTGTTTGAGGTGAGCACTGCAAACTCATCAAACTGAAAACAGTCAAAAGTCTAGCTACCATGCATGCATTTCACAAGATAGGATAGTTAAGTGGCTGATAGCACTAAAAAATTCTCAGTCCTTGGGATGTACAAACAATTGGGCATGAACATACAATATATACAAAGGACGTGCCACTGCATGTCAGACAGGACAACCATGCGTGACACTGACAATTGCCAGTGGGCTTTATGGAGCAGCCAGAATTCTCATGCACAGCCCTGGATACCGTGTTAGCCAACTACCAGAAAATGTGGCGCATGCTAAGGCCAACTTCAATGACCCCAGGATCCAGCATTTTCAATTGGTGCATGTCGGAATACATACTCACGTGCAGTCAAAGGCTGGAATCAGGCCTGGGACCCATCAACACAAGAAAAGACCTGAGGTCTGTTCACACAACAGACTGCCATCGAGAAACCAGAACCCATCGAGAAATTGACCACCTCAAGAAGTACAAAGAGCATCCTGCCAAGGCAACAAAATTCAAGCAAAACCGCACCTTGATTCTCACTTAACACAGTCTCCTGCCCAGTAACTTAGTATTAGAAGCCAGAGCAGGGTCACCCTGTGAAATGCAAAATGGGGGAAGACAAGAAGACTTCCCAAGGGAAGCTGTTCCCTTGGGAGTTTGGGCCTTTTGTGTAGGTGTGTCAAGCTCTAAAGAACTCTTGGTCAGGAGAAATGGCTCAGTGGGTAAAGTGTGCTTGCCTGGCACACATGAGGAACTGAGTTCAAATCCCCAGTCCCTGTGTGAAAGCTGGACACAGTCACACATTTGTAATCTTAGGACCACTCCTGACTGGTGACAGAGGAATTCCTGGAAACCCTTGGGCCAATTAACAGCAAAAGAGACCCTGTCCAAGCAACATGGAAGATGAAAAGTCAGGGTTCTCCTCTGACCTCCACACTCATACTGTGGCAAACCCCACCACTGACAACACACACACACACACACACACACACACACACACACACACACACACATTCACACACCACAGTTAAGCCGTGTGTGGAGGTGTACATCTGTCACCTCAGCATCAGGGTGACTAAGATGAGTTTAAGGCCAACCTGAGTTACACAGGTAGACCAGATCTCAAGTAGAAGCTAAGAAAAATACAAATAAAACAGTTATACTCAGACTTTTGGTAATAATGTTCTGGTTTTCTGTTTGAAAAACAAAAGCCTCAACCTTAAAGGTGGTCTTCCTTCCTACCTGTCTTCCCTCCTCTTCTTCCCTCCCAAGCATTTTCCCTCTAGAGGCCACCAGGTGGCGCTCGATCCCAGCAGAAGATGCTCTGCTCGAGGCACCCACAGATGTCCACTCAGCTGCTGACCTAGCTGCAGGCCCATCCAAAGGTGGCGGGACATTCCAGACTGTGCTCTGGGTGTCACACGCATGCAGCTGTTCACAACCCAGCTGAGGGCCTCTGGGCATGTCACTTCCCCAAGGCTGTGATTCCCCCACCCCCCAAAATAGGATCAAAAAACGTATTTCAGACCAAGGTGGTATCCATGTATACCAACTAGACAGGACTTAAGGCAAATTAAAAAGGACACTAAAGCTGCTAACACCAAAGGAGGGGCCCTCAGTGCCTTGTGGCAGCAGGGCACACATTCTGAGGTAAACCCCACCCTCTGAGACATGACCCTGACCTGTGTGCAAATCCTGTGTGCAAGTTGGCAGTTTTTAAATGTCTGCCATGAACATGCCAGGCAGGGTTCGTATACTGCAGCACACAGCAATGGACACAGCAGAACAGAACCAAACTCCACCACCCTGCAGCTGATGTGTTAGCCGCCTTGAGCACTCCTCCACTCGTGACAAGGAAAGGACACCTTCCCTAGGTTAATAAGGCTTACATTGACTTTATGCCCAGTCTTCCTGGACAGCGGGGAACCCAGAATATGACCCAGATGTACTCCTCACGCCCCTGAGGCTAGAGCTCGACAGGGGCACCATCTGGCAGCAGTCTTAAGGGACTCCCAAATTCTGCCAGTCACCACCTAGAGCTGCCTCTAGGATTAGTCCAGGATTTACCATGGCTGTGACATTGCTCCTGAGGGCCACACAGCTCAACAAAGACAGCACCTCCCTGTCACCCTGCTGCCAGTGTGTCTCCATGGTTCTGCCTGCCTCTCAGCCAGGGTGTGCCTAAAGGAGCCTGGCTTCCAGAGTCTGGGCCTTTTGTGTGCACACGTCTTCTGCTCCCTGCCTGGGACAGCAGCATTCTGAAGCTGCAGTTGTGCCAGCATGAAGCTGCTGTCCTGGGGGAGGTGGGAGAGAGCTTCAGAGAACCTAGCACCGTGAATTCTCAGCTTTTTAAATTGTGAACAAAACATAAATTAAAATGGCAACAGAAATCCCTCCTATCAGTCTCACTTCTCGACGGTTAATTTATCCAGCATACTGATGTTGCTGAATCGTGGGTGTTCCAGGCAACAGCGGCTTTGATGGGTGTTGTGACTGCAAATGATCTGAAGATGTTAGCGATGGCCATACCTGTCTTTGGCAAAAGTGGGAAGTCTGGGGCTTGTGAGATGGCTCAGTGGGTAAGAGTCCTTGCTGGGCAAGTATGAGAATGTGAATTTAAATCCCCAGCACCCACATTAAAAAGCCAGGCATGGCGTGCCTGTAGCCCCAGTGACCAGTGACAAGGGATGAAGACATGCGAATCCTGTGAGCTTGCTGTCTGCTAGGCCTACCTGGAGTGGGAAGCAAGAATCCTCGTCTTCCTCTGGCTTCTAAATTTCTGAATGAGCATACACATGCATGTGTATACACACACACACACACACATATGCTCAGGGTATCTGTGTGTGCATGCATGTGTGTGTGTATGAATATATTGTGAATTTGTGTATGTGTGTATGTGTGTGTATGTGTGTAAATGCATGTATATGTGAGTTTGTGTGTATATTTGTGTATGTGTACATTTGTGTGTATATGTGTTTGCATATGTATATATCTATATATGTGTGTGAATGTGTATGTGTTCATGCATATATGTGTATTATATGTGTGTATTGTATATATGTGTTTATGTGTGTATGTTCATGTATGTATATGTATTTGTATGTGTATATCATGTATTTGTGTGTGTATGTGTATATAAGTATATGTGTGTATAAGTGTGTGTGTGTATATGTGTATGTGTGTGTTTGTCTATATCTGTGTGTACATTTTGTGTGATATTGAGTAGTTTCCAGAATTAGCATCTCGGCTCAAGGTACAAATCCCAGGGAGAGTTCATGAGTGTCCTCTGCAGGGACAGCCTCTACCTATTGGCTCACGAAAGGCCTATTGATTTGAGGGCCATTCCTAATCAAAGTCTCATGCTGGGAGCCAGGAACCTCCCAAAGAGCACCAAGGAGCTCCTTAGTCATATCTAAGGCTACGTGTCACAGCCCTCAACAGTGAGAAACCCTCTGCCTCCACAGTGTGTCTGAGCATAGGAGCAGGACGCAGAAGCAACTAGAAAGTTACTCCAGCTCTGTCACGGTGTGTGTGTGTGTGTGTGTGTGTGTGTGTGTGTGTGTGTGTGTGTTCATCAACTATCGCAGACTGGTCACTGCCCTAAGGGCTGTCTGTAGGGGAGGATCTTTGTCCAACATGTCCAGGTCTCAAGGCTGGCTAGAGAACACTCATACACACACACCAACACACACATATACACACAAACACATAATACATACATACATACATACATACATAACATATACACATGTACATACACATAGACACTCTATAAGGTCCCCTTCACTGGGCTGCACAGACATTAAAATTAATGTCTTCTTGAGGCCAAGGAGCAGGTTAAGAAGTTGAGACACCGCCCCCAAAGCTTACTGATCACCACTGCTACATCTGTGGTGTCCTGTTTGTCACACAACTCAGGCCCAGGCAACAGAAAAGGAAATAACACAACAATAGCATGCAGACCCGAGTCTCAGCCACCTATCAGGAGCCACCAATGCGGACTGGCTGTTAGAGTTTGGCATTATGAGAGGAAGGGACAGGGACATGAGGAGATGGGCTACAGAAGTGGTGACCACACCCTCGAACTCCTGAGCTAGAGGAAGCTCAAGTCAGGAATGCTATTAATTCACTAGCAGAGAAAACCCAGAGGTTAGCAGCTTCCCTGAGGCGCCCTGGGGCCCCTGACGGTGGTGGCATCTGGTTTAGATTTAGGTAGAGAGATAGGTTGCACTGTAGAGGGATGCAGCTGGTGCTGGCCTCTCCTGAGACATTTAATGAGGCTGGATAGTAGAGAGTATTAACAGACTTTGAAAAGCCCAGGCCCTTCTGAACCTGATCAGTGATGCTCTCTGGGCCCTCCTTAGCTTCCTGATGCTAGAACCCAAGGTCTCTGGACTTTGAGCCCCCATCTCCCCAGCTCACAAACCCCCAAGAGAATGTCTCCACAGCTAAGAGTGGAAGACAAGGCAGTGAATCTGTTTCTTTGACATTAGGCCTTTTCTGGGACTAGTGACGGGTATCTGGCATCCAGGCACAGAATTCCCAGGGCTTGGGCTGCTGGGCCTTCAGTTCTCAGAGCAGGCCAAACTGCCTTGCCTAAGGCATCTGTCTACCTCCACTCCCACCCCAGCCTACCCACCGCCCCCCCACCCCCCGGGATGCATTAGGTAGGCTTCATTGGTCAGAGCAGAGCAGGCCGTCTTGCAGAGAGACTCTGGGGGTTCCATCCCAGTGGGGAAGCCATGGGGAATGGTTGGAGAAACGACAAGGGGCCCACAGGGCCTCCCTCCTCTTTCCTCACAATGAAAAGAAGGAAGGCCTGAGAAGGGAGGGAGAAGTGGTGGAGAAGGCCGAGAGATAAAACTAAGATGCAGCAGGATGCTCTTGGACCACAAACTCCCATGTGTCCCACGGGCATGGAGGGGGACTAGAGACCATTCTCTAAAGCCGTGGCTCTCAACCTTCCTAAAAAGGGTGACCTTTTAATACATTTCCTCACGTTATGGTGACCCCGACCAGAAAATTATTTTCAAACTGTTATTTTGCTCGCTATGAAACATCATGTAAATATATTTGTTTTTCAATGGTCTTTGACAATCCCTGTGAAGAGTCATTCAACAGCCCCCACAGAGGCATCATGACCCACAGGCTGAGAACTGCTGGACCTTCAGAACTCAGGCTGCTTCTCTGGACTCAAGTAAAAGAGGAGAGGCCATACTGGCCACCAACCTGTAGGTTCACAATAAACCAACTCACATATCAGAAGTAGACTTCTCTAAAGCCATGGCACTTAGGAAAGACAGCTCTATCCCAGATCCTTAGAAACTTCTAGAACAGGACACCTCTGCTCAGCCAGCTCACAGCCTTAACAGAGAGAAGGGATGTGACATAGCTCTGCTGGGGCCCACCTCACAATATGTCTTCATTCCCTTGACACTCTCTGCACCTACGGTGTCTCTGAGAAGGTAGTGATTTCAGCCTCATTTTGTCGATAGAGAAACTGAGGCTCAGAGAAGGGGAAAGAGTCGCCCAAGTGTGCAGAATTAGGAAGGTGAAGAACCAGGGCAGTTTTCACAGGAGCCCTGGGTTCTCTCTTTAAACTGCCATTTTCTCCAGCTGCAGCCACCAACTGTGCCTTTCCTAGGTGACAGGTGCTCAGCCCCTAGAGACTCTGAGAGGCAACTTCATATATTAGTGTACCCCAGGGAGCTTTGGGGGAGGGGGCAGGGTTAGCTGGGAACAGGTCCTAAAAAAGTTCTCTTAAATGTGTGATTTTATGTGTGAAGGAGTCAATGAAAGGAAGAGGGGCGGGCTGTCTGGCAGGTGCCTTTCAATCCATGTCCAGGAATAGCAGCAATGCGCACTGAGATCGATTAATAATGTCTGCGGTGGTCACTGCGTTTGGAAGTGGATCGGGACTCCAGATAATCCTTCGCTCTCTTAGCTTTATGCCTTCTCTTTGGAAAGGCCCCTTGCTTTGGAAAGAACTAGGCATGGCTCTGCTTTTCGGTCTCTCGGGAGACAGAGAGGATGAACACTCCAGTAGAGCCGTGAGCCAAGGCAGCTCACTAACCTCATCAGCGGAAGAATCAAGGAAGTGAAGTAAAATGATCGAGGGAGACGCTGCTCTGCACGGGGAGATGCTAGCCACATCTCGAAGAGCCCCAGCGGGGCTCTCGGTACATACTGAAAAGATGGCAATGCTTAGCATGTGCTTAGTGGGAAAGAATGACTGGGTTTGTCCACATTCACATGTCTGCTTAGACTTGCCTCTCTGCCTGCTTTCTGAGTGCCAGCCCTGCTTCAGGCTGCCAAGGAGAAATGACCTCCTCCGGCCAGAACTACCCTGCTTCACCAAAATGGCCCCTGGCTTCCTCGGGTGTTGCTACATGCAGGTGGCCTGCTCAAAGTCCACTGGGTCTGAGCAGGCTGCCTGAAGGATCAAGGGTGATCACCCTGCTCTCACCTCCCCTGCCCTTGTCACTGCTCCAGTCTGCCCTTCCTGTGACTCTCAGCTGTCCTTAGACTAAGGACTATGTCTTGCACATTCACCACCAAATACCCAGCACCCACAGGGAATGGGTTGGTTTCCAGTTTCTTGTTGAATGATAGAAGACTGAAAGTTTTAAGATGGCATTGGTAGATCAGATGGACAGTCAAAGACAGTTAAACGCTCTCAGGTCAGCATCAAAACTCAGAGTCGGAGAAGCTCAGAGATTCAGGATGGGCTGACCGACCTCATGCAAGTGGAGAAGGGAGTCTCAGAGAATGGAGCCCGATGTGGAAGAGAAGAAATAAATTGGGACCAGCCTAACAACAGTAGAAGTCTTGGGGAGCAGGAGTCCCTTGGAGGTGACTGGAAAGAAAAGCTGAATGGAGCCTGCTCATGGTAGACTTTGGTTCTTTGTGTGGTTTCAAGTTGAGCATATGGGTGCCAGGAAGCTACCATGAACTTTCTAGAGACAGGGATTGTGGGGGTGGGGGGAGGATTGGCAGAAGACACACCCATGGTCCCAAGAAGCCAGATTTTGAAGAAAGGGAAAGACACCCCAGGGCACCAGTGATGGATGACTCTATAGACCTTGATTTTCAGAATGTGTCTCATCAAAGAAGCCAGTCACCTTGTTAGTTCTCACAACAGCACATCTCCCCCAGATCAAGACTCCTGTGCAAACACAATGGCCACAAAGTGGGTTTTGTGTCTTGGTTTTTCTGGGCCTCCCTCCCCTCCCCGCCCCCCGCCCATATCTAGTCTCCATTATTGGCCAGACAAAGCCCATCCCAAGATCCCACGTCTCCGTTTGTCACTAACATCTGTCCTTTCTCACCTGTGCGTTTACCCATGCACGTCGCTACTGAATCTTTCATCCCATCCACATTGTAAGGGTTCAAAGTAAGGAGGTTCACGTTGTCAAAGAAGCCTTGATCTGAGCGCCTTCCCCCACTTTTGCCTTAAATGAGTTGTTAACGGGAACCCAAGTGTCTGTTGAACCTAAAATACTTTTTTTTTAAAAAAAAATAACATTTCAAGGTAACTTGCGACGCACACTTTAAGAAGCGAGGACTCAGCGTGTCCCCGGCTGCTTGCTCCTTGAAGCTCTGGTCTTCGGGGCTGTGGGAGGCATCCAATCAGACGGCCGCCGCTGAGGGCCAGGGAGGAGGACTGCTGGGGGTTTTATTTCAGATTGAGCTAAGACCATGAAATGGAAGGCAGGAGAAAAAGTGAGGCAAGGAGCGAGTGTGCATCTGTGTGAAGACGGCCAGGATAATGAGTCGCACTAATTCACAGGATTCCATTTGGCCATCACACACGGCCCCCTTCTCTCTTGAAGGCCACTTTGAAAAAATCCCATTTTTAAAAGTCATTTACTTCCCCTAGGAGGGCAGGCCTTCTAAAAATATTCCCCATTTCTTATACCTTGGAAGCAAATTATTTATGTTAAAGCGGCTTCGTTATCCTGGCCCCACTGGGCCAGCTAGGAAATGGAGGTGACTTCCAGAAGGCACCATTGTCAACGGCAAAGTCTAAGAGCAGCCTGTTTCCAACCAGACAAAGCAAGGCTTGCTGCTAGACCTAAGGGGCCCAAAGAGCATGTTCAGGTCCACTAGGGGACCCTTCTTCTAGTCTCCCACAGGGAATGTGATTTGGACACCGCATGAAGCCCCAAGGAGGCACAGGGACACTCCAGTCTGCGTCTTGGGGTTCATTTCCACATGGGCTGACTGATGTTTAATACTATCACAAATAGAAAGAAAAGCACAAAGAGGTACAGTCAAAACTAGACAGTGAATGATGGACAGTGTGACCTCTGAGTGACACACAGTCAGCCCTGCGTACCTGCTTGCCCCGTATCTATATATTCAACCAAACATGCATGGACAAAACTTTTGCTTTGTTTATTTAAAAATGGGTCTACACTGGACATGTACGGACTTTTCCTCTGATCATGATCCCCTAAACAATGCAAAGAAACAATGACTTACAAGGGGTTTACCCAGCATTAGGGATTACTACGCCATCTCATCTGGAGATGGTTTAGTCTGATGCACAGGTTGTATGCAAATTCAATGCCACATTACAAAAGGTGTCCAAGCATTGTGGTCCCAGAAGCCTTCCTCAGCAGACACGTGGACTATGCTTTGACATCCCACAAGACTTGGGATAAGGATCACCCGAGGCAGTGTCCAAGGAAGAAGAAGAGAAGGGTATGGGGAAATCTAGTATGACTACTGGGCGTGTGGAGGGAGTTCCCAGAACAAAGGTGTGAGAAAGGAAGAAGCCAGTCTGCCTGGAGCAGAGTCAGGAGGTTCTTAGAGGGAGGGGAGGTCAGAGGAAGAATTCCCTCACTGACCTAGTCACAAGCTAACTGAGCATCGGAGCCCCACAGAAGCTTGCCCCAATAAGCGGGAGGATGCTGGGAGACATCCCTGACCCACCCCTCTCATCTCCACTTCCTCTCTCCACCTGGGAAAACGCAATTAAAAATCACCTCTGAAAAGTCGGTGGGAGGAGGAGGGAAGCCGGGAGGGGATAGACATTCAATGTAGGTGGAACTGTCACAGGCCCCCTAGAGGGGAGTTTGTCTTCCCCCCTTTAATCAGCCGCAAGTCTTGTCATTATCCGGTGGGGGAGAGAGGCAGAGTGAGGCGAGGACTGGCTCCCTGGAGAAGCCCCTCCATTCTTCCTATGTCCATAAGGCAATTAAGTCTTCACGTTCACGTACCTGAAGGTTTTCCAGGCTGCGCCAATTGGTGTGGCTGCATAAGGAGGAACCCTGGTCAGAGATGCCGTGGAGGACTAGATTGGGCCTCAATGCCGATTGCCCCCAACACCAAGAGGCTGCCCCGGGTGGATGGGGGGGGGGGTGCAGGGAGGGGGGAGGTAAGGGACTAAGTTCCTGGGGGAAGCAGAGAGTAGGTTATACCAGGATGATAGGGAGCACTCTGAGACGTATGCTAGGAAGGTGAGGCATGTCTGTGAACAGCCTCATTTCCACTGAGCCTTGACTGCAATCCTCTCACATTAGAGAGCTAAATAGTAAACTGTCATCTTGTGAATAGATGAGCCATGATGGTTCCTCCAGATTCCAGGCTCACGTGACTGAAGTCTACGGCCAGTCTGTCTGCAGAATTAGCTCGGTCCAGGCTCTCTTCTTATTTTCCGTTATCCTCTGCAAGCTTCTGTCTCAGACAGATATTTGAGGACAGTAAGATGAGTGAGCTGCCCAGTATTGCTCTCCAGTGGCTTCGGTCTGGCAGGAAGATCCTGGGACACTGTTTCCTGGTCACTCCAACAGCCTCTTGCTGCCTCTGATTGTCTGGGTCAGCTGTCTGATGTCTCATTCCAGACTTGCTCATACAAAGCCAGGCCACCGTGTCTCAGAAGAAACAGTCGAGCAGATTTTCAACGCTTTCCCTTCCAGCTTCATGACTCAATGTCTGTGCCTGGAGCTGGTGCCTTCCTTGAACAACAGAGCCACCTCAGGCAAGTCTCTGTTGGGGCTCAAGCAGGTGATAGGGAGCCAGTAGCTTAAGACAGATTACAGCAAGGCTGGTTTGATTTAGGGAAAGGTATTTCACCTCCAACCACCTCAGTCATCCTACTTCCAAAATGGAAGTATGCAAATCCTAGTTTATGAGATTGTCAGAATTAGTCATGTGTTTAAAGTACTAACCTGGGGTCAACACGGATCAAGCACTCAAAAAGCTGTGCTATAGTAGAACACTTCGTCACCAGCAGGGCTTTAACACTATTGGAAATCCCAATGGTGGAAATCACAAGAGCAATCTGGGCCAGGAGGTGTGTAGGTCTCCATCCCATACCCTGATCTGTCCTTTCCTTCTTGCTGATGAACTCCATGTGGGCAGAGAAAGCCTGCTATGAAGACACCCTGGATCTCTGGCAGTGCCCAGCAGTCCCTCTGAAGCCATCCATCACCTGCCGCCCTGCTTGCAAGTTCCTCCACCCCACGGAGTCAGTACCCAGCACCCTGATCCCAGACTACTTCCTGACACAATGTCACCTGCGAATCAGGATGAGGCTGCTGGACAGGCGAGGCTTTCTGTGTGGTCTGTTTCCAAGGCCTGCTTGCCCAGCCTTGAGCTCACCGAGCACCAGTGACAGGGCCAGCAAGAGCCTCTGTCTTCCCTGGCCTGGGGTGGCACTGGCCACCAGAACAGCTTCTCCAGAATGCCGAAGACCAGGACACCCTTCTCTGATCTTCCAAGAGAGGGGCTCCTGCTTACTTCCTTTTTGGTTTCTTGTCTCCATGTTCATCAAAGTATAAAGGCAGTGACAGCTAATGCGCAGTCAGCAATGAGCCTGTGCCAGCAATGAGCTAGTCCCTCATCAGTGACTCTCCACACACCTCTAAACATTTTTGTGGAAAGGCTGGAGGCCTCTAGAGAAGTAACAGCAGCCCCTGGTGACCTGGCTGTTCTTATCTCTAGCTCAACAGTGTCCAAGTTTTGGCTAGTTTTGTGTTGGTTTCTCCCACCCCAACCTTGGTTCCATTACACTTGAATATTTAAAGAAAATGCCCTGTCTGACCTCACACCCGATCCTTCTGCCCCTGCCCCCTGAGTGCAGGGATTTAGGGTGCATGCCTCCACACTGGCACTAGGGATTTCTTAATAATACCTATCACCCTCTTCTTGTTCAAGTTTTTTTCCAGTTCTTTTCTAAATGCCCTTTTTTCACAAATGCATATTTTCATCAAGCAAAGCTCACTGCTCTGTGTGTGTGTGTGTGTGTGTGTGTGTGTGTGTGTGTGTGTGTGTGTGCATATATTTGAGCATAACAAGGGTAGTACAGAGAAGGACAGAGACCCTATCTTCATGGGACACTGTCTGGAAAATGGAGGTCACATTGTCAGTACAGCCACAAGGACCAGGGTACAATTCAAAGACAGATTTGGGGGAGAAACTAAGGGCTGTGACAAGTAGATCAGGCCCAGAGGTCTCTCTAAGGAAATAATGACATTGACCACGGGCTGATCAAAAAGAAGAGGCAGGTGGGGGACACTGGCAGGGGGAACGGCAGGTACAAGGACCCTGTGACAGCAGGTACAAGGACCCTGAAGGAAGGAGCTCAGGGACTCACCTCGGCAGCAGCAGGGAAACATTGAATCATATTGCATTGGACTTTCAAGAGTCTCAGTACTACAGGAAGTCCATGATGGACTGGTCAGAGTAGGGGTGTGCCTGATATGAACATGTGGGTGGTGTAGCAAACGTTCAAATGGGGGAGCTAGGTGTGGTGGTAACATTTTCCTATGACCCCTGTACTGAAGGAAACTGAGACAGGATGATTGAGAACTCCAGGCTAGCCTGGGCTCCATTGCAAGACCCTGTCTCAAAAACAAAACTATGACAAGAATTACATGTTGGGTGGGTTTGGGTTTTGATGGCTTCGAGACACAGGGGGTGAAATAGTATTGCCTCTCCAGTTTATATGATAGATCTGAGCTCCCGCAGGTGAAGAGACATAAGCTCTGAGTGTCTAAGCAGGTATACGGTGGGGCTGGGCCTTCACTTGACTAGCAAGCCTCCTGATAGTCCAGTCTAGTAGGGGGATTTACAGGGTGCACAACCAGGGCTCATCTGAAAGGTCCAAAGAGAGGCACAGAGGCCATGGGCATATGCTCTAGAGCACACAGTGGACTAGACTCCCTCCTGGGGTCACTTGCCAGTGCCATGAGAAATGGCTAAATGGGGTCACCTGCTGACTCTGTCTATGCTACATGTCTGTGTTCTGTGTCTAAACGAATGTGTCTACACGGAGAGGCTCCCACAAGTCAGAAACCACCTCCATTTTCTAGAAAGCCAAGCCTGTTCGCAGAATGCATTCGCAGCTGGGTTTTTGCCTGTCTGTCCTTTTACCTCCCCGAAGCTGTTCTACTCCTTCAGCGAGCTCCCCAAGGGCCCAAGGCATGTCACAGGGCTAGGAGTCTCTGCAGAAGCAGTGACTGCAGGTTGGAAGGATGCTGACAGCAGTGTCTGGGGACAAGCATGGGGGATGGCGAGGGATCAAATGGAGCCAGGGCCCCAGTAGACTGTCGTCAGGGAGAGGCAGCATGCGGAGAGCTGAGAGCTGAGCCAGGAGGAGAGCCAAAGGACAGCAGAGTTCCAGCTTGGAGCCCACGTGTCTCCTGGGGTTGAGGAAGCTTGTGTCAGTCTCTGAGATGAGATGGCTTTTGGTCCTTACCCTGCAAGCCAACAATGTGACACTCAGATCCAAATGAGGAAACTGAGGCCTGCTGCTACACACTCTATTAACATGAACAAGAAAAAGCCCCCTTCCTTTCCACTAACCTCTGAGGGAAAGCTGCCATTCCCTCAGATAAAAAGTGCAGGCAACAACATCACAGAGCCCTCAAGATGGCACCACATATAACACAGCTTCCGAAGGACAATAGTCACCAGACCCCTCTCAGGTGTTGTGCAATGTGCCCACAAGAAAGCTCATTACTAAATCAAAATAAAAAAGAAGTACTTAGGCAACTGTGCTTCTGATGCAATGCCCTTCCATTTATTCCCACATTTAAAGGCATCTCTCTACAGCTGCAAAGGGTCTGTGTCATGATAAAGGTTAAGCTCTCCTTCTCCAGTGGGTGAGAACAGTCCGGTGACCTGTTATCTTTCATCTGATAGCAGATGGCCAGAAGTAGGTAGCTGGTGTCAGGAGAAACCTGACCTGTCTGACATAGCCCCTACCCTTACTCCCACCCTAGAGGGCCCAACAGAAGTTCCTGCTGTGTTACAGAGCAGTTGGGCCTCTGCTTCCTTATGTTCAGTGTGGTCCGTAAGCCCCTACCTCCCTTGCCAACCCAACACCACAGCTATTTCCCTTACCCTGGGTCCCTTAACTTCTTATTCCTCAACTGTCCCTTAGTGCTGACCCCTCCTGACCAGGGATCTGAAACACTTGTCCCTTTACACCCCTGTTGCTGTCACCATGCTGGCTCCCTCTGACACATGCTGCCAAGTGTCAAGGACCTGCCTTCCACAAATGTGCCACGGCTTTCATTCTAAGATATGCAATGACCACCGATCAGCACTTTGCTAAGCAGTGCTAAGATAACAAGCACTGCCTCCCCCCCCCCATCACACTGACATGGAAACGCTGGTTTCTTTTCTGTTTTGCTATACAGTGTGCAGGCAGGATGCTAGAAGGAGTGAAGGGTACTGGATGGATTTCTGTTCAATTCAAGATACTTGCTCAGTCCAGACAGTCAGGGAAGGAATCATATAGAGGCTCTATAGACTAGTGGTTCCCGAAGAATTAACCTATAAACATAAAAATGGGACTCCAGGGGCTGGTGAGATAGCTCAGTGGTTAAGAGCACTGACTGCTCTACTGAAGGTTCTGAGTTCAAATCCCAGCAACCACATGGTGGCTCACAACCATCCGTAAAAAGATATGACTCCCTCTTCTGGTGTGTCTGAAGACAGCTACAGTGTACTTACATAAAATAAATAAATAAATCTTTTTTAAAAAATGGGGCTCCAACAGGAATCGGAAGGCAAGAAAGACCCTGGAGTGGGGTGGGCCGAGATGTGGAACTCGCCCGTGAAGAGAAGCTACAGCTGTCATTATGGTGGTTCCTCCTACTCCTGTGCCCTTTCCACTGACTGTGCACGCTTTCTCCCCTCCGTGATAGGCTTTCCCTTCTATTTCTGGTCTGTTAAAATTACCCAAAACTTCCTGTGCAGTTCACTGACCCATATTCTTCCAGGAAACGGATGGAATCTTTTTGTGAGGCAAACTTACAGCAGAGAGCAAGACATTACTAACCTGATTTTACTCAGAAAGGACCTGGCAGCTTAGCAAGTGTCTGATAGGTGTGTCACATCAGTGGGGAAGGACTACAGGCTCAGCACTCCTGCTTTGGGGCAAGGGTCCTGGTCCTAGTTGCATCATGTATGTCTTACGTACACCAGGGTTCAGTCATATGCCCCAAATGCTCATTGAGGTTAGGGGCCCTCCCAGGCATTTGGGGTTAGTAAAAAAAAAATGACCACTGTCATCTCCATATTTACATGGCCTAGTCCCCGTTACCCCCGTCACCACTGATACTCTCTGCTGAACTGACAAGGTCTGTGGGTCCATATCTAAGCCATCTCACATGCTCAGTTTGAAATGTTAGGGAGGAAAGCTGACCTAGAACCCTCTCCAGTTCTGTGAGCTGCCATACTATGGCCACATTTGACAGGGTCCATGAAGAGGACAGAGAGGGCAATTTAAAGATGACATCCTGGACTAGATGAGGCAGAATATGATGCCGCAAAATGCAGCCATTCAGGGCTGCCTGTGAACCTCCACTAGCAGGGCCTCCGAAGCATTGTCAATTCCATCTCTCTGAGCTCACATCGGGGGAATCTTCCATATTACCAAGATAATACTATATTAAGCGAGGTTTTGTATTTGGTGTATTTAATGAGCAAGCAACTCCCCAAAGGCCTTTCAATAAAGCCAGTAAATTTAACAGGAGAAACGCGTCAATTGGCTTTGCTGCTCCGGCTAAGAGGGCTGCCGCTTTCTGCTTTTACACATCCTGCCGTGTATTATGCTAAGGAAGCCGTGGAATCAATCTCCGAGAAGAGGTCTAAAAGGTGGGTGCAATTAAGCAGCTAGTGCTCAGCCCTCGGCTGCCCCAGCAGAAATGATTATTTTAATGTAAAAGCAATGAAGTTGACGAGAAGTCACCAAGCCACTCGCCATCAGAATGTCCCAGCCCTGAAGGGTCTCTGAGAGGCAGCTGTTCATAAGGCAGGGCCAGAGACCAAATCAAAGACTAAGTGCATAAAGTCATGCTGTAGCCCGAACAGCATGCTCAGGTGAAATTGATTTATGGAAAGCAATATTATAGGTTTTGACAAGAAGGGAGAGGAGATAAAATATTCATATCCTTCATCTCTCTGTGGCGACTCTGGACCACCCTGGTGCCCTTGCAGAGGGCTGACAGAGGGAACTACTGTTTGAGATACTGCAGTGAGCAGGGCTCCATCCTGGGACAGGAAAGGGGGTTTGACTGCTCTTACCTTCGACTCTAACCATTCACCTCCTCCTGCAGCTCACAAAACTCAGCTGTGCTCTCCCGAGAGCTACATCTGCTTGAGAACACTAAACATCTTGCAGCGGAACCAAGGTACGCACGGCTGCCCTGCCCTGGGTGCAGAGGACAGAGAGGGGTCCCACACCACACACAAGCATCTCCTGTGTGGAGATGCTTCAAGCTCCATGGTGAGCATCTGCGGCCATCTGCCTGCTAGGATCTAAGTGTGACTGTCCCCAAACTCCCCCAGAAATTTGGTCTGCAGAGTCTAGTGTAAAGAAGTTAAGAAATTAGAACCGTAGTCCCACTGTGATGTTTAACAGTTGAGCTTTTGAAGAGTAGTTAGATTAATTAGGTCATTAGGGCAGAGCCTCCAGGAGAGGGAGACAAACCACAAAGACACATGGGTCCTGCCATGTTGGGATGCAGCCAATGGGCACCCTTGCAAGCCCCTGCGCTTGCTGTTGGGACTCTGAGCTTTAGGACCATGCTCCAAAATAAACTTCCTTCTCTTTTTAATGAAGTAGTTTGCCTCCGGTATTTCATGATAGTCACAAAAAGCTGGCTGCTATCCTGCCATACGCGCTTGTCTGGCAGGACCATTAGCAGCTTCCCTTGTCTTCAGCTTTTCTCCCAGGCCGCATTCCTCCTTGCCCCTCCTTCTTTCTGTGGAGACCGCCTCAGCCGAGCAGTTGGCCCTTGCGATCTGCACTGTGTGCTTGCTGCAGAGACATTAGTCAGCTACATAATAAGACTCCCTCCTTGAATCTCTTCTCTCAGTGGCCAGTTGCATCATTGCTAAGAACACAGGATTAGACTGGGGTTCAAGTTCTCTATCATGCGGCCCATAGGCTGGAAGCCCTGCTGCCACACAGCAACTAAGAGGTGCATGTCGTTTGGTGCATGCCTAAGCAGTGTGCGCTCAGGTGAGTCAGGTATTCTACACAACCTCAGGGTCTTGCTCAGTCAGTGAACCATGAGCCCCAGCTCTCGGCTTTCCTCCTCCATTAATTCAGATCGTTGTCCCAAGGTAAATGTGTGGCCAATGAATGTGGTCATCGTATAAGACATTCCCACGCATCCCTACATCAGGAGTGCACGGGTCCCTGTGACCACACACATGTACTCAGGCCCCTTCAGGGATGTTGCTGTCCCTCTCTGTCATGTGTTCTTTGTACCCTGAAGCTGCGTCTCCGTCAACATAGGTCAATGCAGATTGCTAGCCTTGGGTAGCACAGTGGGTTTTCTCATTCGCTCATGCCAACAACACAGCAGAACAGGCTCTCGGTATCCCCCTCGTACTCAGAATATAGGACTTCTGAACGGGTGGACTGGGATCCAGCACAGGCAGGTGGCAGCTTGGTGGGGGTTGCTTTCCAACCTTTCCCATGCGCAATATATGTGGTCCAATAGTGTAGATCGCTGCAGAGTGACTGATGTCACTGGTAGATTAGGTGGGGGAGATAAATTACCTTATTCCATCCTCTTAGCTTAATACGAATACCTGGCTGGATCATTCTGAAACTTGGGCACCTAACTTTTAGCCTCCATTCAGGAAGGAATCAGACTCTCTGCTGTTTAACCAGACCCCAGACTTGTTGTCTGTGAGAGGTGCTAACATCACAGACAAAACAGTGAGAATGGGAGATCATGGTACCCCACACCTAATGCCACCTAGCTAGGGTTCTCCCGGTAACCCTACCACCACCACTTTCTAATTCCAAAAGCATCCTCCTTGCTTGAGGGGAGGGGGGCGGTGCCTAGAGGACAGCAGATGTTCTCAGTTGAGTCTACCAGGCCCATGACTGGTCACTGTGGTCTCTTGACATCAGCCTGGACTGGACCCCAGAGTGTTTCATCAGTTCCATCAGAGCAGATGTGAGTCTGCCTGGCACTGCCACTCCTGTGTCTTTCTGCTCCAGACTAGACCAGGAATAGGCAGAGTGACTGATCTGAGCAGGTGACCAGGTACAACCCAACTGCTCCAACTGGATCAGCAATTTCATGATGTGGGTCTTGCGTCCTCCATTTACTTAGATTTCATCACCAGAGAAACCATATTCTCCCCCCCCCCCAACCCCCAGAAGCTCACCACTCATGGAACACAGGCAAAGAGGAATTTGATGTGTGAGTGTCAGAAAGGTGGAAGCCAGTCTCCACTTCTCACCCCTAGAATAGCCCCCCCCGACACAGAACCCTCCCTGGTTCTGCCCCCCTGCTACCTCTTCCCCCTCCCTTTCTCCCCTTCCCTTTTCTCCTTTGGAAGTCTTCTCTGATCTCAGTCACTCCTGCGTCTGAACTCTTGGCCAATGGCACACATGGTTTGAAATATTTCAGAAGAGTTTGTGATGTCCTGTGCACTACAGGGTATGCTGTGCTCAAACAAAGCCTTTCTCAGAAAGCTAGCAATGCATAGATACTTTATAAGATGCAGAGGAGCTAAACCAAACCCAGACCACCCACCTTAAGGACATCTTGATGTCCGTGCTCCAGGCCCTGGGCTCTGAGGCTTTCTGGTCTGTTGAGGTTTGTTTTGTTTTCTTTTAATCTCATCTTGTTTGCTTCCCTTTGCATTATGTTTCCATTTGTTTTCTCTTGTTTGTTTATTGACGTTAGAAATTGTTTTGTTTTGTTTTTAATTTGCTAGACAGCAAGAATCAAATTCTCTGTCTCTGTACCCCAGAGGAAATCTGCCTGAGATGTTTCCCACATCAGCCCACACTACATTTTGCTTCCAAAGGTAGGAATTGAGGAGAGTGAGGACTGCTCATGCCTAGCCCACTTCCTGTGGGGACTCGGGGACTTAGGAAGGAGCGTCTCGGGTCATGTGTCCCTGATCACCGCAGTGAGAGACCTGCAGCTGGCTGCTGGACAGCAGTGCCCTCAAAGAGAATCTTACTCACCCACCAGCCTATCAGCAGGATCCACAGCCCAAGTATCAGCTCTGTGGCTGACCCCAACTAGGGCTTAGAGTGCTAAGCTAAACGACCGATGTCCTCACTGCCTCATCCCTGATGTCCATACAGACCAAAGGGGCCCAGTGGAACATTCTCTCGACTGTGCAGGGCTGAGCCCATTCCCACCTCCAGATGCGGCACACATTCATTGGAACCAGACCCAGTTTATCATCTGTAAATGTTTTAAGTGTAGCTATGAGGTACCTACCTCCTTTCCTTTCTGTTCCTTTCTTCTTTCTGTCTCTGGGGATACAGCAGCAACCAACGTAGGGAAGAGCCTCGCCCTCGTGGTGGGTGAGAGCCCAAACAAAAATCTAAGTGAGTCAAGCAGGTTAAGCAGTGTGGGCAAGTGGTTAGAGCCAGGGTGATGGGCTCTGGGGATAGTCTAGGACTGCAGAGGCAAAACATGTCCTAGAACAGGTATATGACTTCATTAGGTTTCTGTTGCTGTGACAAAACATCATGACCAAAACCAGTTTGGAAAGAAAAGGGTTCATTTAAACTTTTGTTTTCCCCTACTAGTCTCTTGCTGAGGTAAGTCAGGATGGAAACCTGGTTGATGCAGAGTCCATAAAGAAATGCTGCCTACTGGCTCGCTCTCAGGGCCTGCTCAGCCCGTGTTCTTATACCATTCGGGACTGCTTGTCTAGGGGTGGTACTGCCCACAATGAGTTAGGCTCTTTCACACCAATCACCAGCGAAGAAAATGCTCTACAAACTTGCCTACAGACAGCTGTGTAAAGTTGACATAAAAACTAGCTAACACACCAAGTGATTCATCTTCTTCTTCTCATGGTTATTAGTTCTTTGATAATTTCATACAAAGTGTTGTTATCACATTTGCCCCTCCCTCCATGGCTCGCTCCTTTCAATGACATCGTAGTTGGACATGGCAGAGCCTTAGCTCCACCTATAGCAGAGATCTTAGTGACGAATCCCCTCTCCCTCCATCATCCACATATTATTTTTAAAGATTTACTTACTTTAGGTGTATGGGTGTTTTGCCTGCATGAGTATGCATGCACCATATGAGTGCCTGATGCTCACAGGGATCAGGAAAGGAAGTTGGATACTCTGGAATTGGAGTTACAGACAGTAGTGAGCCACCATGTGGGCACTAGGAACCCAGGCCACAGCCTCTGCAAGACCAAGCGCTCTTAACCACAGAGCCATCTCTCCAGTTCGGTTGACCTGATTGTTGGTTGATGTGGGAGGACCCAGCTCACTGTAGCAGGTACCACCCCTGAGCAGGTGATCCTGCCTCATGTTACAAAACCAGCTGAGTAAGAGCCAGGAGAAGCAAGCCAGTAATCACTGCTCTGCTTCAGTTCCTGCTTCCAGGTTCTTACCTCTGGAGTTCATTGCTCTTGCCCTGGCTTCCCATGATGGTAGATGGTAAAGTGCAAGCCAAAATAAGCCTTTTGCTCCTGGTGTTTATCCCAGCAGCAGAAAGGAAGCGAGGACAGCAGGATAAGGTCCAGATGCAGGGAAGAGCTGAGGGCTACAGCTGCCACTGGGAGATGTCAGCAGCCACAGGGACCAGCCAGTTGTAGCAGGGGAGGTGGAGAGCCCCCCCTCACCGCACAGTGGGCTGCAGATACAAAGCCCCAGGAAGACTTGTTAAACAACCCAGATGCATCCCTTACCCTAGCAGAGCCTGCAGCCAATGAGAAGAGGCTGTGGTCCAGCTTTTTGCCCATATAATGACCTGCCTGAGACTTAGGAAGGTTGGAGGTTTGTTCAGCTGTTTTGAAGGTTCAAGTGTGAGGTTCCTCCATCTACTTAGCTCCAATAAAACCTTCACGTCTGGCCACACTGTGGTGGATCACAGTGGTAGGAGTGCGTATAAGAGCCAGAGAGTCACATCTGGAAAGCTTCATCCTGAGGGCAGAATGCCCACCAGACAGTGTTATACCACCTCCCATTGCTAACACTCTGGCCAAAGTGCCAATTACAATGGACTTGGGGCAGCCAATCCATAGTCCAACTCTAGCAAAAAGAAATAAGGTTAGATTCAGTCCTGACACAAAAGCCACCTCGCCACCACCACAGAGGCTTCAGGTGGGTGCAAGCATCAAGAGGTTTTTATTAGAAGCTTGTGGAAAGAGAAGAAAAACACATTTGGGGGACAAACTGACAGGTATCTGCAGCAAAGAGGGAATTGTCTCATGAGCCAAAGACCTACAAGAGGGTTAGATGCAAAACATGTCTTGAGGACCAGGATTTACTTCCACGCCAAGGGTGGCCATACCTAGGTCTCAATCCCCTTATTCTTCAAACAGAAAACAGCTTTTCCTATTCAGTTTGTGGGTCCAGAAACAATACTGGTTATTAGTACATCTTGACAGTGTGTGTGTGTGTGTGTGTGTGTGTGTGTGTGTGTGTGTGTGTGTGTGTGTGTGTCAGTGCTAGGAATGGAACCCAGGGTCTGATACATGCCAGGCAAGCCTCTATCACTGAGCCTCTCCCAACCCCCAGACCCTAGCATAGCACAGCAGCTGGAATGAAGAAAGGGAAAGGCCTTGTGGCTCTCCTACAGGTACTCTGAGGACAGAATCTTTCACAGACACAGTCACTGTGATGCATTTGTGAGGAACCCAGGTTTGGCACTCAGAACAAGGTTGCTTGGGCAATAAATAGCTTTGTGAGCCTGCTTGGTGCATTGTAGAGTGGGCCCGCAGGGGCACCTGTGTCCTGGTGATGTCATAGCCAAGGCTGAGGAATGCAGTGCTTCTGCAGAGCTGTGGGGATACTTGGGGAATAAGGCACTGTTGCTCCGGGTTCCTTGAGCCAGTCCAGCACTGAACCTTACATCCAGGGTCACAGGCAGGATCAGAAGCCAGGCCACTGGGGGTCATGTCAGAGAGAGAGAGAGAGAGAGAGAGCAGGGCCCAGAACTTCAGCTTTCAGAGAGTGATATCTGGTTCCGCAACCATTCCAGGAAAGAAATAGCCTCAGTGACAGCAGGAACATCCCAGGGACAGCCATCAAGAACATGGATGCACACTGGAGGGCAGGGGGCAGCAAAGGCTCACAGAAAATTCAGGCCCCAAAGGAAGAACAGAATTCTCCACACTCTCCAAAGTTTCCAGACACAAGGTTGGATGAAGCAAAGGAGACATGACAGCAGGTTCTAGATCAGAGGTTTTCAACTGGTGGGTCATGACCCCTTTGAGGTCACATATGAGATACCCTGCATATCAGATATTTACATTACAATTCATAAAAATAGCAAGATTACAGCTATGAAGTAGCAATAAAATGATTTTATGGTTGGGGGGGTCACCACAACATGAGGAACTGTATTAAAGGGTTGCAGCATTAGGAAGGTTGAGAACCGTTTTTCTGGAGGAGAGAGGAGTAAATGTGGCTTCTTGGGATATTGTGTGTGTGTGTGTGTGTGTGTATGTGTGTGTGTATGTGTGTGTGAATGAACATGTGTGAGAGCATGTATGTATGTGTGGATGGGAGTGAATGTATGTGAGAGTATGTGAGTGTATTTATATATGTGTGTGAGGGTATATACATGAGTGTGAGAACATATATGAGTGAGTGTGAATGGATGTATGTGACATCGTATGTGTGTGTGCATGTGTGTGAATACATATGGCTGACTGTCTGGGTGAGTGTATGTATGTGCATTGAGTAAATGTCTGTGAGTCTGCATGAGCAGGTGAATGTGAGTGCGTCTGTGTACATGTGTCACAATTTGAGTGAGTGCGAATGCCTTGTGAATGAATGTGTGTGAGTGTGTGTGTCAGTGTGAGAGTGAACTGGGTGTGAATCATAAACGCCTATATGTGTGTCAATGTGTGATTGTGAGTACATGTATGTGTATCTGAGTGTATTGTACACAAGTGGATGTGCGTGTGAATGTGTGTGACTGTGTGAGCACAAGCATGACTATGTGAGTTGAGTGAATGTTTGTATGTGTAATTGTGTGTGAGAGTGGACGTGCATATGTGACTGAGTATATATGAATGTGTGTATGTATCAGTAGGAGTGTGAATCAGGCATGAGTTGTGAATGGGAGAGCATGTGTCAGTGTGTGAGTTATGAGCGCATGTTTGGATGTGTGAGAGCACGCACGTGCGTGCACACACACACACACATGACCATGCAAGTGCTGGTGTGGGTGCTAGATGTGACAATGAAAGGGGGAACTTTCTCCAAAAAAACATTTTGGGTACATGATGGTAGGCAAAGGGGGTCTTTTGGGGTGTCCCACCCTGGCCTTGGGTTCGTTGTCTGTTCCTGTCTCAGTTTCCATCTCCCCCACTGTCTTTTTCTGTGTTGGAGAGAGGAGTCTTTTGTTCTCTGATTCCTTCTGTGTGTCTGTCCTGTTCAGGGCCTTATCCTGCTCTATCCTCTTGTTCGTTCCCTTCCGATCTCCCTCTCAGCTCCTTCCCTCTCTGTCCTTCCCCCTGCAGTCCCAGTGCCCTCCTTTGCCACAAGAAGTCTCTCCTTCAGCCTTGAGTCTGCCTGTTTTTCCTTTGTGCTAGGAGAGGTGCATCTTCCAAATGAGCTGAGCTGAGTCCTCCGGGACGTGGTTTCCAGGTCTGAATGCTTAATTCTGCATTCCCGGCTCAGCAAGGGCAAAGACTCCAGCCGCATTGTATCCTGGCTTATCTTGCACTCTGCCCGGCTGGCTAAAATGCTCTCTTCTCCTTTGAGGGCTGGTGTCCCTTGAGGAGGGGATGCATCTGGGCCTCCTGTCAATGGTTTTGTTCCCCTGGAATGGAAGATTGGGGAGCCCCAAACAATTCACCTGCTCGGCAGCCAGGGAGCCCCAGACGTGGCCACAGGCAGGCAGACAGCTCCGTCTCCCAAGCCTCATACAGAGAGAGCTCTTTACTTTGTTCTGCTCTGTTCTGAGATTGAGTCCCTAACATTTGCAGTTGTGTTTAGATCTGGTTACAATTTGGGAAAATAGAAGCAGTCATGGATTCAGTGCAGGAATGATGGTAAACTCTTCACCAGCATGAACAACTGGCTCCTCACACTCCCTCTTCTGTAGACAAGGAAACTGAGGTACAGGAAAGTCATACAACTTGCCAGGGTCACAAAGCCGTCTGAGGGGAGCATGAACTGAGCTATCTGTGCTGGGTTCTGACCTCCAGAGTTACACTGGGGCTTTCTCTGGCTGGCACTTCAGTTCCCTTTAGCCACAGGACACTGCATGGAGCCCACTCCAGCTTGCTACCTAGGAGGACATCCAAGACCTTTCCCCTCTGAGTTTAGGGGCTAAATGCCTTTCTACTAGCTCTGGTCTCAGGCATCCTCTTCAGGGTTTTTCCCTAAGCCACCCCACACTGCAATACCCCTTGAGGCTTATACATAGAAGGTCCCTCGATACTCTGTGTGTGTACTCTGGATCACGCCCCTTCCCCTGCTATGGAAGCTCGCTCAGCCACTTCCTGCCTAGCTACAAACTCAACATCCAAAGTACCCTGAGCCACATGATGCATGTGGCAATAAGTGGACACAAGGAGAGTAATGTAGCCTCGAACAGAGAAGACACAAGAAGCAATTGATTGGTTCTGAGAAGGACCATAAAATGAAGGTGTGGGGGTGAGAGTGTGTGGGCTGAAGAAAGCAGTCAGTCACACTGTGCATGCATGGCAGGGGTTATGAGGACAAGAAGGACCCAGGGTGTGAACAAGGGCCGGGACTTCAACAGGAATAAACAGTGAGTATGAAGCTTTAAGGAAAGACTAAAGCAGACAAGGGCCAGGCAATGTGGATGCCGAGCATACATAGGCTGCGAAGCAGACAGGCGCAGAAACTAACGAGAGACAGGAAACCTCCTATGGTCTGCCACCACCACCCAGATGCATTTTCTAGAAATCAAAGCAGGTCAGAATCTTTGTTTTCTGTTTCCCCCTGCCCACTGAGGGCAATGAGGAGCCGATCGTGTTTCCAAACACATCTCGAGAATCTGCCGTGGAAGCCGGGAGAAATAACCCCAGGCTTCTTGGTCTAATTCTCAAGGTCAACTGATATCATTAGAATAACATGAACTCAATTTGAGTTACAGCAGGGAAATCACGTTAGGAAATATGGGTCACTCTCCACCCGCGACAAAGCTGCTACTTTGTACCATCGGAAACATTCGCTCCAAAACCTGCCAACGGTTCTCTCTCTGCTCTCAGGCTGGCTCCCAGTAGCAAATCACCCACAAGCCCTACAACTACCCAGAGGAGCAAAAGTGTGACTGAGTGGGGACCTCAGAGTCAGCTAGAAGGGGAGGGAGCCCCAGAACAAAAGACAGATTGGTTTCCATTAGTTTTCATTGAGAAGTTTGCCCTGTGATTCTTGAAGTTGGTTTCAGAGTCCGCTGTGGGAAAGGAGGCAGAGGGAAATGCTGGGGTCGGAATGCAGAAAGCCTACCGCTGGTAGAGAAGACACCAGTGCTTGGGGGTGGAGACATCAGGATCCAGTGGGGGCTGCACTGAGAATAAAGATAAGAGTAAGTAGCTGAGGGACATGGGGACATCCTGTATAAAAGAGGCCACCGCCCCTCCACAGCAAGACAAGCCCCACACGATAAGACTCCTTGATGTTCAGTGAAAATTAGAATTCAGAACTTTATGTGAGACCTTATTTTAGAGAGTTGCAGTGTGGTAAAATTGCATGCTTCCTGCTGTAGGAGACAAATCCTTCTGGGACTTAAGAGGTTAAAAATTCTAAGGAGGGAGGGGTGTGCTCTCTCACAAACTAGATGCTCCCTGTCAAGAGCTATGCTTTCTCATGAGTTAATGTCATGGCCTTGCCTCTGCCAAAACAGACTACGCATGCACCTGAGATAGCCCACAGCTAGTGGGTGATATCAGGGGACTGCTCGAAAGGCTTTGATTCCTCACCCAAATGTGGACTGTCTCCATAGGACCATGAGCACACCAAGGCTCCAGTGATCCTCTGAGGACTTGGCACCATGGGAAGCTCCACCTTGGCCCACCTCAGTTCCCCAGCTCCCTGGAGGCCTGACCCCGACCTAGAAGACTTTCCTGGCCCCCTGATACTCTTACCTGTTACGAATTACCCACTTACTCACATTCTTTACAAGTATAGTGTGGTCCCTTGGCTAGAGCTGCAGCAAGTACTGCTGGGTAATCCTTTGCTGTGTGTCCTTGTCTGAGAACACAGAGAACAGTAAAAGAGAGTGTCTGGTGTGACCAGCCACATGAAATTTAACCCGAATCAGAGCCTCAGAGTCTCATGACCTGGCACTGCTAACCCAACATGGGTATCTGTGAAGAACAGGAGTTCCCAAAGGTTGGAGAATATCTAACAAGCTATGCCTCATTGATGCTAAGATCCCATGCCCAGGGTTTCTAGACAGCTCCTAAGGTTCCCTGAGGACAAATCTGCTTGTCATTGAGAACCTGTACCATGACTCACTAACATTCCTTGGCACACAGAAGCCACAGATGGGAGGGGAGGCAAAAGCGGACCAGAACCCTTCCAGGCCTTCACAGCGAAATACAATCTCAAGACTGGCCAAACTGGTGGTGTGAAGGATGGGAGGAGCCAGCCCAAAGGGTCGGGCACACTACTCCAAGCCGGAGACTCATCCTGCAGCCTGGACAGCTGGTTTTCTTTTCCCAGCTCCACAACTTCAGGTGAGAAATGGAGACACCATTTAGCATCCTACTGATACCTGCACCCTCCCAGAGGAGCTGCAATGGGGTGATGCATAGGTGAGCACTGGGTGTGGTTACAGTACTGTATACAGTACACTAGGTATGGTTAGAGTGCTGTGTACAAGTGCACTGGGTTTGGTTAGAGTACTGTGTACAAGTGCAGTGCGTATGGTTAGAGTACTGTGTACAGTGTACTAGGCATGGTTAGAGTACTGTGTACAAGTGCACTGGGTCTAAAGTACTGTGCACAAGTGTAGTGGGTATGCTTAGAGTGCTGTGTACTTGTGCAATGAAGTGGCCATTCAACACACCAGGATAAGCTAAGTGAACACAGGATGGATGGTAGGGGTGGGGAGTGGGATTCAAAATTGAGCAGACAGATAGCCTGGCTTTATTTACCACATTTGCCTTCCCCAGTTCCCAGTTGTCCAGAGAAAGGGAAGCCACAGATAAAACTGCTCAAAGGACAAAATATATTAAATTCTCACAATCCACGGAATCCTAAAGAACCTAGGAATTTTATTTTCGATTCAGAAAAAAAAACTCACCTTATATGGTGACACATCTCGATCTTGAATGAAGCAAGTGGTAGAACCTGCTTGTTGCTGTTTGCAATTCCAAGAAGACAGTATGTTAACCGCCTACCAGAGATTGACACCTTGACAAACACATTCCACCAGCAGTGGGCAGCAGAAACAGGAGGACGAGTTTGTCTCGGAAACACCTGGTAGAAGCTCACTTTGCCACTGTCTTCCCTGCCTGCCTCCTTCCCACCCTCACCAACCCAGAGGGAAGCAGTACAGGCCTGAAATAGCCTCACTCCCAACAGGGACAGGAAACTGCAGCCGCACGGCAGAGAGCCATCCTGTGACTAACACAGGGAGCCCTCACTGTCCTGTACCTCACCCTGGGGACTCTCAGCCGCCCACGTTGCCCATGGTGGGAAGATGCCAGCCGGCTTCTGGGGAGCCAGGATGACGGTGGGTGGTAAGGGGCTCCAGAAGCTTGCTCCTCAGTGGCTCCTCCATCTTAAGCACCTGGAGTGAGCTTAGCCCTATAGGCTCCCCCTCCCCTGACCATTAAACAGCTTGAAATCCTTTTTTTTTTTTTTAGAGAGATGTGAGTTTAAAATATGCAAAGAAAACTGTAAAATCAAAACTATTAGTCATTTCAAGAGTACAAATCTATTTTTTCACATTTTTAAGCAAAATGATTTTATTGAACTATTGCACTCAGTGTGAGCTGAGTCAAGCTGAACACATGGTGTGGAAATGGAGCCCCCTGACTTCAGTCAGCCCAGAACATCAACTTCCTTTCACCTCCAAGTGTGTCAGTGAGTTGGACAGTGAGGCAAGACACGCAGTGAGTCCACTGGATCTACAGAATGAATCCAGAGACCCCAGGAAAGGCCTGAGCTGTGGGATTTGGCCACTAATGTGTGTCCCTTAGGTGCATTCAGAAGCTGATTCTAAACATGTCACATAAATATTTAATACTCCCTCTTTGTAGCCACCGCCCTGAATCTCTGCAAATTTGAGAGAAGATGCTGGGTACCTGAGTCTGGGCCTAAACCTTGCGTTCTAATGTTTATTTAGTTATTTTGTTTATTTATTTGTTTATGATGGGAATCCAGTACTTTCTATGCCCATGTCTTGGCCAAAACAAGAGCCAAACAAGATATGCCAAGAGGACTGTTTTCGCGTGGAAAAAAAAATCCATTATTTTGTGGAAAAGAAAACCATTCTCAGGGCTTCAGAAACAAATAAAGTAGGACCTCTCTTCCTTGCCCTCCCTAAGCTAGGTCCTTCCAGCCCGGCTCCCTGCTCCCTGCTCCCTGGCTCCTATATGAAATCGCATGTGTTGGACAGAGGGCAAATGGCAGAAGGTATGACAGTCTGCCCAGTGCCAGCTGGTCCCCAGCTGGCAGACATCTCTTCCCACAGTCGGTGAGCGAGGTTGTGTTTATTTTGTAATTAACAAAAAACAAAGGAAGTGGCAGGGGGTTTGGGGGTGGTGCTTGTGGATTGTTTTGGGGGCCTGGAATTTCTGCCTTACCCCCTTGCTATCTTGGCTCTAGATATGCGGATGGGTAGGAAGGGGTGTCAGTCCTCTCAGGCATTTCATAGGGGCCCGTGTGTTTTGTGGCCAGGTCTCCTGCTATGACAAATGGGCCCTCTATTTCAAAAGAGAGGTGAGGGCAGAATCTGCCCAGATGGGCCTTTGGGTTGATCTAGTCTGATTGGTGACAAAAGGCAGCCATGGTTACTGATGCAAGGACCATGAAGGGGGTGATGAACCCGGGTACTCAGAGTCCACATCTCAGACCAGAGTCCTGGTAAGTCCTTTGTCACACTATCTTCAAAATGGGACCATGTTCCTGTACCTTATGCAGGGATGGAACAGACCCCTACCAACAAAAACGGGGAGGTTTTGGGGGGCCTGGCAGGAACCTGTTAAGCAGATAGGATTCTAAGCTACCCATGGTAAACAAAGCAAATTCTATTTACTTCCACAGGAGCCTGAGATTTTGACAGCAAAGAGAGACTTATGGTAGAGTTGTCGCTGCATTTATATTTAATAAATTTAAGAGAGAGATGAAATAGACTTTAGCAAGGCTAGTGAAATATTTATAAAAGCACACCGAAGCTGTGTAAGGGAGAGAGGGGAAATAAAACAGCTCGCATGTGGGATCAAGTCGAGCAAGCCAGCTTTTAACCTGACAGCTCCCTCGCACTGCAGCCATGAGAGCTGCCAAAGGGCCGCAGATGCACCACACCTGAGCTAGCCGGGAAGGTGGGGAGGTAGGGGTGGGAAGCGAGACGGGGACTGGTGGGCACAGCCAGCTCCATGCAGTCTGGGCAGCTGTCACACCTGCCCAGCTGCTCAGGTGCGCCTGGCACCTTGCAATGCTCTCCTGTTCCTTCCCACCCCTGGCCGATGTCCAGTAAAGCCCACGGCCTGGTAGGAACACACACAGCTCCTGAGCGGCCTCAAACAGTTGTGGGCTGGACACCCTGTGGCTTACATCTCTTAAGAGAGCCCATCTGTCTTCAAGCTACTGTCCAAGCAAAGGCTCATCTTTCCATTAGAAGGAAAAGTGGTTACATTTGCTTGCCATGTTTTCAAACACACAGGCAATACACGTCTTTGACGGAAAGTTCCAAACAAACAAACAAAACGCCTACAGCAGCAAGCATGTGAACACCATCAACCACCTTATACTTATCCTGTCCAGGGTGATTTTAATGTCAGGAAGGTCATTTCAGAGCGAGTAACGCTTGCCGCTGAATGTCATCTACTGGACCTTTCTTCTGCCATCTCAATCCAAATCTAAAGTCACCTTGCAAACCCATGTCATCATGTCTCCCCCAAATGCATTCACAAAGAATGCACTTGCAGCCCAAACCCTCATGGACAGATCTGTGCAGTTCTTTTCCTTCTTTGCCTTCAAGGGCCTTTGGTGGGCTCCTGACCACACCCTAAACCCATCACTCCCTATGAAAGCATCTTCTAGCTTCAGCCTTGGGCTGTGAACAACATCTGCTCTCTCTGAGAAAACTGCACCAACAGTTGTCTGCTTTCCCAGGAGAAGCGGAAAACTGCTTTGCAGTTTGCAGACTGAACTGCAGAAATGGGTTCACCAAAAGCCAAATTGCAGGAGAATGACACGCTCAGGGGGTGACATGCTGACCAGCCTCTTGGGCTTGCTTTTGGAAGTCTGTGTTCTTTGGACCCTTCTAGCTAGTGTTATTCCAAATAAATGAACTGTCCATAAATTCTGCCTCTATCCCCAGCCTTTGGATTTGCTTTTGTGTGAGTGTGCATGTGTGCATATGTGTGTGCATGCCTGTGTGCACTCATGCATGCCTGTGTGCATGTGTCTGACTGTCTGTGTCTGTCTCTCTGTATCTTTCTCTCTCTCTCTCTCTCTCTCTCTCTCTCTCTCTCTCTCTCTCTGTGTGTGTGTGTGTGTGTGTGTGTGTGTGTGTGTGTGTGTAGGTGTATGTGCCCACACATGTGCAGGTACAGCTCAAATTTTGGTATCATGTGTCTTCCTCAGTCACTGTCCACCTTACATGTTAAGACAGGGTTTTGACTGAACCTGGAACTCATGAATGAATTCAGAAAAGTTGACTGGCCCCGGAGCTCCTGGGATTCACTTGTCTTTGTCTCCCCAGCCTTGGAATTACAGCCAGGAGCCACCATGTCCAGCTGTCTGCATAGGTGCTAGAGGCCTAAACTCAGTCCTCCTGCCTACCTCCTTAGCCCCATGGCCATTGGGCTTTGGATGCCCTGCTGGACAATATATACAATATGTACATCTGATGGCTCATGCAAGAGAACCATGTCTGCAAACAACTCATCCACACACTGGTTTTTGTGAGTCAATATGTTTCTTCCTCTGGCTGCAAGGGGGTTTGAGGCCCGTTACACTGAAAGTCCCTTTTCTTTCCTTCAGGTCCTGCCTCGGTATCCAGGGCCTCCAACTCTTACCATGTGGCTCATTTGAACCTCTCTAGCGGGAGGCTGAGTGTTACAGGATCATAGAGACGGCCGTGCTAGGCACTTTCAGGAGTCTTGGAGACACTAAGCACAGAATGTATTGAAAGCAGGCTACAGGAACTCTAACATCTGGGCCTCCCTCCCCTCCACATGCTCAAGTTTTCCAGCCAGGATATTTGGTGGAACCCTGATGACTGGCCTCTGCCCAAGTTGGTCCCTCTATCGGGGGCACTCTTCTTTACCCGCTCTCTCTTCTTCCTTTTGCTTCAAACAAGTCTAGTAAGGTATGGTTTGTGCACAATGAATGGCACACACTTAACATGCACAATGAGCTAAGTTTTCACACACACACACACACACACACACACACACACACACACACACACACCTCTCTATGAAACCACAGTCAAGTCGACGCACCTGGCCTTATGTCTCAGATGCCTCCTGATGCTTCGTCATCCACTGTCCACTGACAGATGTCTGAGCCTATAGTTTATTCACAGTCTTTACAGCTGTGTATGCTTTGAATCATCTGGTATGATGCTTGTATATCTGGCTTTTTGCATGAAGCATCCCACCTCTGAGATTCATCCAAGCTATTGAGCAGAACAGCTCATGCATTTGTTTTGCTAAGTGATATCCCATTTTATGGACATACCACTATTTATCCATTTACCCCCTTGGTGGATTGTTGACACATTAAAAACAAAGTTGCTGTGAACGCTCATGTACTAAGTTTTAGGTGGACATACGCTTTCACCGCTCTTTCACCGCTCTTGATAGATGCTAGGTTTGGAATGGTTGGGTTATGTAACAGGTGTGCGTTTAAACTTTTCAGAATGTAACAAGCCAGGGGTTTTGGCTCAGCACTGTAAGAGAGTTCTTATTTGTCTCCGTCCTCAGCAACACTTGCTGAGTGGTGTAGGCTTTATTTCAGGCACTAACTAGATGGTCCCCAGTAGCTACTTTCAGTACAAGTTTGCATCCCTGACAACCCCTGCTCTTCAGCCTTTCACCTCCACACTGAACATCTACTCGATGAAAGAATTTCCCATTTTCTTCTTTGCCTTCGTGCATGCATCCCTGTGAGGGTGTGCACATATGTGTGATGTGCATGCACATATGTACACCTGTGGGTAGGGGCCAGAGGTTGATATCAGGCATCTTCCTCAATCCCTCTCAGCCTTATTTTTTGAGGCAGAATTTCTCACCGAACCTGGAGCTCACCAATTCAGTGATCTAGGGCAAGCCTCCTGTCTCCATCTCCGCAGTGCTAAGACTCCAGACGTGCGCGCGCACACACACAGTCCTCGTGCTGGTGTGGCAGGCACTTTCCCCAGAAGCCCACCTCCCCTTGTTTGTCATTTTCTCTTGACTCACCTTTTTATTGTGTTACTGAACCTTGAAAGTGTTAGATGCATCCTAAGGACAAACTCCTCCACTGATATCCGGCTGCAAATGTCTTTCTGCCCTGTTTCTCCTCACTTTCATTTTATCTTTCGAAGAGGGTGCTTTTCATTTTCATAAGACCAAATTCATTGTTTGGGTTTTTTTCCCCCTTTGAGGGACCATGGTTTTGGTGCCACATGTAAAAAAGTTTTGCTTATTGGAGATTTGTGATGGTTTTTGCATTTCGCATCTGGGTGTGTGGCACCGTGCTCAGTGCTGTATAAGATAATTAATGAATGGAGCTGGGTTTGTTTTGTGCCTAGCTCCCCAATGCCTCCAATCCAACTTCTAGAATCATTCTCCGAACTTTCCACACATGGAATGCTTACTTCCAGCCTCTGTTCCGTTGTCCATCTCTACTGTGACAGCCGCACCTCCCTGCCCACTGCTTGGCTTCACTGTCAGTCTTGAAGCCAGATCATGTTAGTTCCCGGCTCGCAGGGGCTTGGGGCTTGTTTTAGGATTGTTATTGAATTGGCATCTGTGGGCAGGGCATGTCTGTTTATTGGGATATTCCTTAATTTCTCAGCAAGATGCTAGCTTCTCAGGGGACAGCTCTTACACACCTTCTCTTGGATTGAGTTCCCGGTATTCTCAATTATATGTTGTGATAAGTGATGTTTTTAGTGTTAGTTCCTGACTCTTCCTCTCTAGTCTATAAAGCACAATAGATTCTGTATATTACCATGTGTCCTACAACCTGGCTCAACATTATTAGTGGTTGTTTTATAGATTTATCATATTCCTACATCAACAAGCATGTGTACTGCAAACTCAAGTATTCTGTTTTATTTCCTTTATACCCATGCACACTCGGGAGCTGGAACCTCCTGGATAATGTTGAATATAAGCAGAGAGGGAAGACTTCCATGCCTTACAACTTGACTTGGTAGGTATCCTCTAACTGTAGTCACTAAAATACTCTGTTACCAGTGGGTTTTTGTGGTCAAGGACATTCTGTATCTATTGAGACAAATGGATGGTTTTCTTCTCTATTTTTTTTAAGGCTTACTTTATTTTTAAGTTTTGTGCATGTCTGCTTTTCTGTTGGAGGATATGTGCACATATGTGCAGAGACCAGCAGAGGCCAGAAGAGGGTGTTGGGTCCTAGGAACTGAAGATGTAGGTGGTTTGGTTGTGAGCTTCACAACATGAACCAGGGGGAACCTGCACTCAGGTGCAGTGTGTGAGCAGTTTACACCTTCACTGCTGAACCATCTCTCCAGCGCCTTTCCTGGATTTTAAATAGGATGAATTACCCAGCTTGATGCCATGTTAGTAACTTTCTCTAACTTTGTAAAGTTGCTGAGATAAAATGCCGTGACCTGAAGGCAATGCACTAAAGAAAGTTTATTTTGGCTTACAGTCCCCAGAGAGGTCAGAGTCCATCAAGGTGGGCAGGCGTGGCAACAGTGGCAAGAGGGAGGCAGGAGCAGGAAGCTGAGAGATTAGGGCTGTAAACCGGAAATGGGGTAAGGTTTTTAACTCTCAAAGTTCAGCGCCAGTGAAGTACTTCCTCCTCCATCCAGGCTGCACCTCCCCAGAACCTTCCCAAATGTCGCCACTAACAAGTAACTTGTAACCAAGTGCTCAAGTTCCTGAATCTCTGGGGGACATTTCTCCCTCCAACCACCACAGATGCTAATAATCCGCCTGCTCCAGAGTCACCCTTTGCATGTGTTACTGGATTCAGCTTTAAATCATCTTTTGAAAAGAAATATCCCACCTACATTCATGAAGACTATAGGCCTAGCTTATTTTGCTCTCACTGCATTCGTTTGGTTTTAATACCATCACATAAGCCACATTCTTTGTTCAAATTTCTGAGAGGGTGTGTATAGAATGCTCATTATTTCTTTGTGTAGATGTCATAATGGACTGTAACTCTCTAAAGCCATAAGCCTAGTTAAAACTTCCTTTTATAAGTTGTTTGTGGTCATAGTGACTTATCCCGCAACAGAAAAGTAACATACTTTAAATAAATGCACAAGTAAATAAACAAGCACGAGCCTTCCTTAATGTATTTATTCACTTTACATTTCAATCACAGCCCTCCTTCCTCTCCTCTCAGTCACATCCTCGCATCCCCCTCCCCCATTTCTCCCTTCCCTTCTCCTCTAAGAAGGACGCCCCCCATTGGTACCAACCCACCCTAGCATATCAAGTTGCACCAGATCTAGGTGCATCCTCTTCCACTGAGGCTAGACAAAGCAGCCTAACTAGGGGGAAGGGATCTGAAGGGAGGCAACAGATCAGAGTCAGCCCCCCTCAACTGCTCTACTTGTTGGGGGACCGGCATGGACACTATGCTGCATATCTGCTACATATGTTTGGGTCCAGCCCATGTATGTTCTTCGGTTGTTGGTTCAGTCTCTGTGAGCCCCAATGAGCGCAGGTTAGTTGGCTCTGTAGGTCTTCTTGTGGTGTCCTCGACCCCTCCAGCTCCCTCAATCCTTCCCCCTACTCTACCATAAGACTTCCCGAGCGAGCTCTGCCTGTTGTTTCATTCTGTTTTCATCTGCTGCTGGGTGGATCCTCTCAGAAGAAAGACAGTTGTGCTAGGCTCCTTTCTGCAAGCATAGCAGAGTATCAGTAGTGTCAGGGGTTGGCTATCTCCCATGGGATGGGTCTCAAGTTGGGCCAGTCATTGGTTGGCCATCCCCTCAATCTCTGCTCCATCTTTATCCCTGCACATCCTGTAGGCAGGACAAATTTTGGGCTGAAGGTTCTGTAGATATTCCGTCATAATTTTTTTAAGCAATTTTCCTACTGGGCAGTGGTGGCACACATCTTTAATCTCAGCACTCAGAAGGCAGAGGCAGGCAGATCTCTGTGAGTTCAAGGCCACCCTGGTCTATGGATCGAGTTCCAGGACACCCAGGCTACACAAAGAAACCCTATTTCCAAACAAACAAATAAACAAACAACAAACAAACAAATTCCTCCCTGTAAACTATGGGCTGAAAATCCTTTGAGTATTTGAAAGACACCATCTACACTTCCTTGTGCTTGAAGGTCACTAAGTTCTTGGGTGTGTAAGTTTATAGTTCTCATTATGTTAGGGAAATTTTTGGTCACTGTTTCTTCAGATATGCTTCCTGACCCTCCCTAGGGAAGCTGGGACTCCCTGCCACTTGCCTGTGTGCTCTTACAACCCGGCTTTTCATTCCGTTTGTGCTCCTTCACCTGGGATTGGCTTCTAGCACTGTCTTCAAGCTCACCCTTCTCCCATTCTGCCTAACAGAATCACCGTTACTCTAATCTAGTGTGACTTTTCGACTTCACACTTGCAGTCTTCGCTTGAAATATCTTCCTCTGTGCCTTCGTGTGTCTTTCAGGCCTTGAGCTAACTTCTTAAACCTGGGATGCAGTCACTAGCACTATGTAAGGTCCTTGTTTGCTAACTCAAACATCTGTATCCATTCTGTGTCAATTTTGATTGAATGATTTTCCTCTTTCTCCCTGGGCCACATTTTCCTGCCTCTTTGCATACCAGATAATTTGTAAATAGACACCAAAATGAATTTTAACCTTCTTCTGGGTGCTGGATATTTGTGTGTGTGTGTGTGTGTGTGTGTGTGTGTGTGTGTGTGTGTGTGTGCGCGCGCACACGCGCGCGCACGTGTGCATGTACATATTCTTAAGCTTTGCTGTGCTTGCAGCTTAGAACCAGTTTCATCCTTTGGGGTCTTGTTTTCAGGATTTGTTAGGTGGAAGGAGAGAGACTGTTTAGCCTAGGGCTCAGTCAGTTACCACCAACTTCTGAGAGAAGACCCCTGTGTCCATCAGCTTTCTGTTAACTGTAACAAATAAAAGATGATCATCTTAAAAGTGAAAAGGTTCATTTTGTCTCAGTTTGGGACACTGCAGTTCCTGGTTCATTGCATCTACAGTGAACCATGTGGTGGTAACACATAGTAAAACACCTCACCAGGGACCAAGCTTTTACTACCTGGGCATCCAAGGGACCCTAAAAACCCAAACCAGAGCGGTCCTACTGAGCACTCTGCCCAGTGCCCTGTGACGCTAGATCTTCCCGTCCAGCTGCTCAGAACAGGCAGCACCCCAACCCTGCGCCTCCAGAACATCTTCTCTCTGGGTGTTTGGTGTTCATTCCTTGGCTTCAGATAGTCTCCTCCCATGCATAGGCTCATTAGTGTCATGGTGAAACACACACAGGACCACTTGTGTTCTCTCTGAGCGCAGCAGCACTGGTTTCTTAACTCAAGTCTAACCTTCTGTTCACTCACTCTCCCCCTGTGCTCAGGGCTCCTCACTCCACCCCTGCATGGTGCTCTGACAGTTCAGCTTCTTGGCATCCTCAAGGCAGAAAGCAAAGGCAGACAAGGACTTGCTTTGTTTGACTCTTGTCTCTTAAGGGACACAGCCCTTCATTTCTATATCAACATTTAAGAAACCGTTGTTTTAATTATTTTATTATTTCATATGTATGAGTGTTTCTTGCCCACATGCATGTCTGTGCACCACACACATGCCTGGAGTCTCGGGAGGCGAGAAGAGAGCTAGGTATCCCCTGGAACTGGAGTTACAGATGGTCATGAGCCAGCATATGAGTACCAGGAATCAAACCCAGGGCTTCTGGAAAAGCAGCCAGTGTTCTTAACTGCTGAGCCATCTCTCCAGCCCCTACCCCACTGCCTTATACATCTCACCCACCTCTTTTGTTTCAATCTGGACCATGTGATTCCACCTTGGCTGGAAATCAAAGCTCCCTAATTCCTCCCAGAAGTTGCCTACAGACTCCTCAGTTCTTCCTCTGGCATGCCTCTTACCAGTCTGTATTACTGTTGCCTGATTATAGTCAAATGGACCATAACAAAGCATAGAGGCGGGCCCAGGCCTTCCTGGGGACCGGAAACTTATTAATAATGTGCATCCAGAATCAGGATGCTAACTCGCCAATGTGTGCCTTCAAGACCCAGACCGTCAGAGATGGTAGTCAGTCAAGCAATGCTGACTAGAGGCGATCTGGACACAAAGGTGCCATGCAGAACCAAGGAGGACAAGATGGCTGGGCTTCCCAGGCAAATAGGGAGACTAGTCTCAGAGCCGAATACTCTGTGGGTGTCCAGCACATCTTCCTCCTGAATCCCAGGGTCCCCAACCCCCAAAGTCATGGAAGAGGTCCCAGCCCAGGCAGTCTGAGGACCAAAGTCTACAAAATGACCTGATTTCAAATGATATTTTGGTCTGTATTTGATGGGGGGAGGGGGTAAAGGGGGAGACAGCACCTTTTAGTCAAAGACCGCTCAGCCCCTCCTCCCTACCCTGCCCTTCAATGAGGCATTTCCATAAGAGAAACTGCTTGTTGAGCCTGCTCCCTTTAAATCATTTCCTAACGATTCAGGCCCACTCCCTGGTTCACCTTTCCTTTCAATTACTTTCATTCTTCAGTGGAACAATGATGGCGAGAGGCCCCTCCTGCCTGGGACTCTGCAATGCTTGCCCCTCCAGCCAGGTGCCGGGGCTGGGCTCCGGCTTTGTTCCCCTGGCCGGCCAGCCACTGTTTCATCTTCCCCATCTCCCCATTCTGCACCATTTAAACTTTAACCTGGTAGTAACTTTGCCCACCTTGGTTCCTGATTCAAAGGCTGGAAGATGAAAGCCCTCCCCTTGGATGTGGCTAGAAACTTCATCCTCGGTCTCTCTCTGTCTTTGAACTGCCTTGGAGTCTTTTTGCCTAGACCCTTTCATTCTCCCTGGGGCTCTAGCTTTCAGGCTTGGGGGCTTAGGAAATGCAGCAATGCTGGGGTGGGGAGGTTCCCTGCTGGGGCCCTACAAGTGCCCCTGGTGTGAAACTCACCTGTCCTCACACGTGTGCCATTCCACACCAGGGTTCAGGAACCTGTCTCTCGGGCCACTGTCCCTGGCCTTCATCCAGCCCTCCCCCATCTCAGCTTCCCTTCACAAGCCCCAGACTCACAGCAACTTCAAGGCTGAGAGCCCCAGGTGGGTCTTGCAGAAACTTTTTCCTTTTCAATGCCAGGCAGGCCACTCGCTGCTCTTAGATGTCGGACAAGGCACAATGAGAGAATTCTGCAGTCAAACACACACACACACACACACACACACACACACACACACACACACAAATCCAGGTAGTCAAGACCAAATGTGGAGTGTAGGAAAGTGAACACGAGAAGAGGAAACCCAAGAACAGACCCAACTTTTCTTGCTCCTCCATGCAGGTTCGACACTGCCAGGGTGCACAGTACCACCTTTCAAAGCCACTGCGGCTCCCACCCCATAATTACACTCAAGGATGTTGTTGTTTGGCAGAGTCCTGCATCACCATGTCTCTGATGCTGTCAGATGTAAAGAACATTGACCTGGGTTGCACAGTGAACCTCAGAACGATATGTCCGTTCTCCAACTCCTAGGATCTGTGAATACTGCCTGGCTTGAAAAATTGGTCACTCATTGTAGATTAAATTAAGGATCGTGAGAAGTGCAAGTCCCTGTGGATTACTCAATGGGGGAAGGGGGAACTTATTTCAGTGACAAGTGTCTTCTCAGATCACAGTGGTAGTAGCCCACCTTGTGACCCTGTCTTCTTCCTGTTTTGATACCCACATGTGCCTGCTTTATTCAGAAAACAAAGAAGATATCGGTGGGGCCCCATAGGCTGAGATGGGGACTCCTGACCACAGGCTAGGGAACCATTCCAGTCATCAGAAGCTAGACTGTCCCCCTAGAACCTTGAGGCCTAGGGGCAGCCCTAATGACACCTTGACTTTTAATGTATGCCCTGCAGAATGGTGACAAAATTAAGTTCTATTTTCTAAGTGACCAAGTGTATGGCAATTCAGCTTCAGGAAATGAAGCCTGAGAACAGAAGGACTCGCATGGCCCATCATAGTCCTTCTGCCCTGAGACTGGTTTGTCCCATGACATCACCAGTGATGGCTTAAAGAGGGGCCTTAGCCAATGAGATAGGAGGGGAAGGCACGCTGGGGCAATGGCCCCTCTCCTTTCCCAGGACCGCTTGAGGATGACAGAAGATAAAGAGAGGGATGGGGCTTGAAGAAGCAGAAGAAGAATAAATGAAGATGTCGCTGCTTCTCCACCACCAGCTGCCCACCAGTGCTTCCCAGAGAAGAAGCTCTGCATTCAGGAGTCTAGGACTGGAGACATGGCCTGACCTACTCCTGTCTCCTAAAGAAAACAAGGCACATGTTAGGACAGAAAGGGAGAACAAGACACACGTGGTCTGCTACCATGCTGGCCTGGGAAAGCCCTGGAAGAGAAAGCCTCGGGGAGATGGAACTTAGCTAATCACAAAGGCTGAGCATGGGGTGAGATAAGCAAGTATTCAAATGTCAGCCAGGCACATGGACTCTTCTCCCGGCCACCCCTCTCACTTCCTGCCTCACCTCACAGTGAGGGGAGAAAGCAGAGATGAGGGATGGAGAAGGAAGAAACCAAAGCTGAAAGCAACCCAAGTGTGTCCACCACCTGTGTTGGGGGCATGGTACTCAGGCGACAGAGGGCTAGCCGACTGCCACCCCTGTGTGTACAGCCAACAGGGTGGTGCCTGAGCAGCTGTGGGACTCAGGGGAAGTTCTGAGAGCCTACAACGGGCCACTAGAGATGGCGCCGGCCTCTGGGACTATTCAGAAGGTGGAGATATCTGAAGCACCAAGGTGAGTGGAAAGGCTTCTTCCATATGCTATTTGGTATCTGAGAGGTATGTTTATAAGGTTATGTGAGACAAAGCTTAGTCAGCCCCCAAACAATTGTAAGGGGGATTCCAGGGGAACTATAATATTCAGTGAAACCAAGAGCCATATATATATATATATATATATATATATATATATATATATATATACCCTTGGAGCTGTTGCCAGGCCCCAATTCCAGTGAAGCTAGGACTTTCTTGGGGGACCAATGCTGCCCTAAAGGTTCCAGTGCACAAACAGGCAGCGTTCCATTCCATCTGTCTACTTGACAGGAGGCAGAAGTCCCCTCCTTCAGCCCCTGTCACCACCTTGGCCTGTGTCTTGCTCCAGGCCAGGACTGAGTCTTTTGAAGGGCTGGATCCTCAGGGAGTGTTGCCAGGAGATAAGAGTCCCTCATCACCCAGCATCTTGCCTATGTGCAGCCCATAACCTGCTAATGGCCTCACTGTCATTAGGAAAGGATGTGCTTGCTTGCAGAGTCTTCTAAACCCCCATTGAACTGATCACATAAATTTTCTAACGGATATAAACCCTCTGGGATATAAACAGATATAAACAGATAACAGATATAAACCCTGCTGCTGACTGTGAGCAGCCTAGGCTTCCATGTTAAGGTAGATGATCATCCAGAGCGAACTGGGCCTGGGACAGCCATCTATGGTGGATGGCAGAGGTAGCATGGAGGACAGGTAACCTGATGCTGTACCCTAGAGCCCACCTTACACCAAGGTCTGAATGTCCTTTATTATCCTGCCTCCCCACACTGCTCAGCAGTGGAGAAGTCTCCTGGTCCCCAGGTAATAGTAATGGTGACAACCAACTGACTAGAAAGAGACGCCACCTCCTCATGCGTGAGCCCCTCAGCGGTATACAGAGTGTGTTCCTCAGAGACTCTGCATGAGGCTAAAAAAAAGGAGCTCTTCTGTTGATGGCAGCCTTTCCATGTAGCAGTGGGTCAGCGGATCCAAGAAGAACCATTGCTTTGGTGGTCCAATGTCAGATGCATGCCCAGCCATGATTAAGGAAGCCATATCTCTGGAAATCTAAGGCTACTTCAAACATCTCCCCACATTGCCCTACCCCTAAGCTTAAACATATTTCCATAGAGCTAGAGATCCCCTAGGGAGGGCAACTGACATTTATACCCTTCCTTCATACAAGGCAGAGCTTTGCATAGTGATTCCTGGCTGGACCCGACCACAGGAGGGCAAACTATAAGCAATGAACTTGTTTGCCCTTTCTCTCTGTGGCTGGGAAGGAAGGAGAGTGACTGATGTACCCTGACTTCTATTTCTTGAAGATCGTCTGCTAAAGCACAGAAGTATATGGGGGGAGCTTAAAAGCTGTCCCCACTCCACTCCTGTGCTGCCCTGGTAGGGAAGCCAAACTCAGACAAAGGGACTTGTCCTTGAAGAGCTAAATTTCTAGCTGCAGCTAGATGCATTAGCTAGATTTCTGATTCTGTGTCAAGTATCTAAAATAAGACATCCAATAAAGGCTGGAAGGTTTATTCTGACTCATGGATTCAAAAACTTTAAAGCACCGTCTTCACTTGGCCTTGTTGCTTTGGAGCCCCTGGCAGACAAGACACAGAGCCTATTTACTTCATGACAGCCAAACAGGCAAAGAGAGACACAGGAAGGGCCCAGAGTCCCAGTGATGTCTTCAGGGGCATGCCTCTGATAACACAACTTCCTTTTCACTATGCTCCACTTCCTTGAGGTCCCACTACCTCCAATAGCATTATGAACTGGACACCAAGCTTTCAACAAACAGGGCTTTGGGCAAAGTCAAGATGCAACTGTAGCAAGCCTCTTTTACCCGCCAGACTGGGAAAGAGGGCCTCGGCCTTCCCTGCACATGCCCCAAAGCCTGGACACTCCAGTCCTATCAGATCCATGCAGACAAACGCTTCCTTTTCTTCTATATTTTGACACTGAGCACATGATTAATTTATTAATTTCCTCTGCTCAGTAATGAGCAAAACATGTGACACGAATAACTTTTTTTTTTTTCGAGACAAGGTTTCTCTGTATAGCCCTGGCTGTCCTAGCACTCACTCTGTAGACCAGGCTGTCCTCGAACTCAGAAATCCGCCTGCCTCTGCCTCCCAAGTGATGGGATTAAAGGCGTGCACCACCACTGCCCAGCCACAGATAACTTTTAAAGGGGTTTAGTTTTCTGGGTGGTGACTCATGTCTTTAATCCCAGCACTCAGGGCCCAGATGCAGGAGGATCTCTGTGAGTTCAAGGCCAGGGTGGTGTACAGAGTGAGTTCCAGGACTGCCAGGGCTACACAGAGAAAGCCTGTCTTCAAAAAACAAAACAAAACCAAAAAGTGTGTGTGTGTCTGTGTGTGTGTGTGTGTCTGTGTGTGTGTGTCTGTGTGTGTGTGTCTGTGTCTATGTGTCTGTGTGTGTGTCTGTGTGTGTGTGTCTGTGTGTGTGTGTCTATGTGTCTGTGTGTGTGTCTATGTGTGTCTGTGTGTGTCTCTGTGTGTGTGTGTCTGTCTGTGTGTGTGTCTGTGTGTGTGTCTGTGTGTCTGTGTGTGTGTGTGTGTCTGTGTGTGTGTGTCTGTGTGTGTGTGTCTATGTGTCTGTGTGTGTGTCTGTGTGTGTGTGTCTGTGTGTGTGTGTGTCTGTGTGTGTGTGTGTGTCTGTGTGTGTCTCTGTGTGTGTGTGTCTGTGTGTGTGTCTCTGTGTGTGTGTCTCTGTGTGTGTGTGTGTGTCTGTGTGTGTGTGTCTGTCTGTGTGTGTGTCTGTGTGTGTGTGTGTGTGTGAGAATGTTATTTTGACGCAGAGTCTCAGAGGTGTCCCCAGGCTTGGGCAGAGCATCAGAATGAGGCTGAGATGCTTCACCCCACGGTGAAGGAAGGAGAGGGGTGGGGCAGGGACAAAATTCTGTCAAGGCTCCCCTGGTGATCCACTTCCTTTGGTTAGTTCCCAGCTCCTAAAATTTCCAGTATTTCCAAAGATGGTACAGCCAGTGTGTTGAACAATACAGGAGCTTGGGGCAGACATTTCATAATTCAACCCATAACAATTAATAATTCGTAACTGTAGCTCAAACATGAACAGATGACGCATCTGAAACCCACTTAATGTACAGCCACGTCTCACCATCCTCTGTGCCCCTGCTTGGAGGTTTTTCTACAGTAAACACCTCCTCCTGAGTCCCAGCCTGCTTCTGGGCCATCCCACCCTCACTTTCAGTGAGCTCAAGGATTACACACTAATCCTAATATATTTGCCTGAGCAAAACCTAATTAGAAAGACAAATCTGGAAAAAAAAAACTGAGAGAAAACTGAGGAAACTGTAGAAGTTGTCACCAACACCTGGAGAAGAAGGGAAAGCCTGGGCTTCCTGACTCTGAGCTATCTCTGTCTCAGCTCCAACACAGGAGATGAGTCCCCTCTCTGTAACATGTAAAGCCAGAAGACAGGCAGCGATTCCAAGATGGCGGTCTGGAATTCCATTGTGGAAAGGGGTGTGGGCAGTCAGCACCTGCTGTCTTGCTTCCAGCGCCTTGAATTCTAAGTCCACTAGAGAGTCTGGCAAATGGTGACATGTTTCCATTGAAGCCAATAAAATCTCAGTTCCAAAAGGCTTTAAAAAAAGGGGGTGTGTGAGAGAGCAAGGTAGAGAGAGGAAAGGAGGGAGGGAGGGAGAACATGTATAAACTAATAATTGTGAATTGTGTAACTCAAGTCTCAGTAATAAAGAGGGCTGGTACAGTATAGCAACTTGCACAGAAAACGTTCTCACCCTTTATCCCCTTAACATCATAGACAGTGTCTTCACCTGGATTCCTGCCAGCAACCTGCTTCTACCAGCCTTACTCCATGGCTAATGGAGCAGAGGTCTGGGGCCAGCAGTGGTTAGGTCTGCTTGACCTCTCTTTAGCTACATGTGCATCCATGTGCTAACCAAATGATCAGAGGGCCATGACCCTGACTAGTTAGCCCTGGGTCAGTTGTTCTACCTCTAGGTAGAGTTTATCACACCTAATATCAAGGTAGCTTTTAGAGAGAGATTGGCAAAGTTGATGGGCAGCCCAACCTCTCATGGGGGAGGGCTACCATGCTTCTGGGGTATTTAATGGCTTCAAACATGTGCAGCCTCATGCTGTATCCTACAGAATCAATGGGTAACAGAGACTCCATAAAGCCTGGAAACCTCAGACCCAATTCTGCACCGTCTTGTGGCAAGATACCATCGGTCTGCCTACAGACCTACTTGTTGGCAAACCTCAGTCAGGAGAAATGGCCCTCAGTTTCCTTTGAGATCTCAGCCGGGTCCTGCCTGCAGCAGTCACTCAATGGTGGCATCTGTTGACAAGTAAGACAGTGAGCCTCTCAGCGGAGAACAGCACCCTGTAAATAGGGTGCCACTCATTGAGCAGTGTGTGTGCGGAGGAGTGAAGAATTCTATGCAGGCCATAGCAAATTATTTACTGAACACCCAAATGTTCTCACGTCCCAAATGCAGCAAGCATAAAAGGGCTGGGGGTGGGGTGGGCGCTGGTAAAGGAAAGTGCTACAGACAGCCATGAACTGAGCCTGGAAGGATAGAGGAGTCATTCCACAAGAGGGTGGGAGCATCAGGACATCAGCAAACACACAGAGATGAAAGCGTAGATGTCCAAGTGATCTGGCTGTGAAATCTGTCACGGCGCTGAGTGGCAGGGTTGGTTTGGCTGATCTTGTTCGGCTAGGTGGGTGGCCCCTTTCTCCCTCACCACTCCATGCACGTGCCTCCAGAAGTTGGGTGTGATGTTGAAGAAAGCAACCTTCCCTGAACAGAAGAACACATCTTCCATCAAAGGTACATGGATAGCTGTGCTCTCTCCTGCTACAGCCTCCAAACAAGTTATCAAAAATGCAAAGGTATTAGGCGAGTTTTACCCCCAGGGCGGGGAGGGGGAGGAGGTAGGCTGTATGGTCAGCAGATGATAAAGCTGGCTGTGGAGATCAGAGCCAGCTCTAGGAGCTAGACCCAGGGATTATATATTAACTCTTTGCATGTTGCTGGGCACTTTCCTAAGTGGTTTCTGGTATTACTTGTAGTTTGCTGAATTAAGTACTCATTCAGTGATTGTGACTATTATAGAATTGTTACAGTGTCAGAACATAGTGACAAAGGCATGGCACTGTTTTCATACAGTGCTATTATCCTATGAATAAGTACCCACTAAGTTCTTGTTACTACTGTCTCATAGTATTAGCACCATCCCCATTAAACAGATGGAACAACAGAGACTTACAGTCATGTGACTTGAGACTGGAATGCAAGAGGCAGGCTTCCCACCCCAAGATAGCATCCTGTCCAGCGGAGAGTAGGGAATGCATCTTGCCTCCAACCTGAGGGGACTGAAGAGCAGGCCATGGTGCTGCTCTGCTCCCAAGCCCAACTCTTTCCCGGCAGCAAGGCAGGGTGGAGATGGAAGCTGCCCACCCAGGGACTAGCTCCAACCCTTCCAGACCCCGGCAAACATGAAACCATCACAGATGAGACAAGGCTTGAAAGCCATCGTGCTTAAAATAAAAGGACGTGGCATTGTAAAAGGCCTGGCAAAGATGACAAAAAGAAAGAAAAAAAGAAAAAGAAAAAGAAAAAAAACTTGTTAAAGATCAAAAAAATACAGCAAACCCTCAAAAAAGAGGCTTGGGATAAAGGAAGTCGGGATTTACCTGGGGGCTTCCACGGGGGCTTCTAACATGGCTGAGGGTGGGGCCATCCCCAGCAGGCCCTGGGCACACGGCTCTTTTGTCCTTGGTGGGCATCTTTCATGTCCTCCCCTGCCAGGGCTGCAGGGCTGGAGAACGACGCGCAGACGTCGGACACCCATTAAGTTTTCCAACTTGAAACTCATTTCTTTCCTTTTAAACTCAGAAACTTGGAATCCTTTCAAGGCCTGAGGATGGCAGGCATCCTCACAGTTCCTGTCTTCCTGCCTCTGCATGTGGAGACAGGGGCTTTCGGTCCCTGCCCGACAATTGACAAAGAGTCTGGTCTTGCATGTTCTGAGTTCCCTGAGGTACAGAAGACGCGACAGGCCCCCAGTGTCATACTTTCCTGAATAAGTGTGCTGATGGGCTTTGCCTGATAACACTCCTTGAAACTGCCTCCTAACCAAGGGAGAGTGTTTGGGGCAGAGGTTAGCAGGGCAGCAAGCCCTGATGGCAGGCATCCAGTGCTTAAAGATGTCTCTCAGAACAGCCACAGTCCTTCCTCACAGAGGGCTGGAGGGATACACTGGTTTTGAGCACCTCACCTTTGAGGCATTCCTTTACCGCAGTGTAGACTCCACATAGGGGCAGCACCTCTCTGGCCAGGCACCAGAAAGCAAGCCAGGGAGAACCCAGGAGCCCAGGCAGGATAGGGCCTGAGGGTGTTGTCTTAGGGATGCGGCAAGCTTCCTCGGTGCCAGGTAGACTGGGCTCCAAGCTCACTAACACAGAAGCCACCCTCATGTGGACTGGGCTCTCATTTAGCTTTCACCTATAATATGAGCAATACTGACACCTTCTAGGCATCTGTCCCTATGAAGGGATGGGCACCCTGGGTGCTGGTCACAACTGTTGGATGGTACCATGTGAGGGTCATAAAGGTTAGGTAGGTCTCTCATAGGATTCAGGCTTGCTGGCCCTAGGAGAACAATGAGAGTGATCGGGGGACTGAGAGCTGGAGGCCGTATGTCCATGGAGCAGAGAATGAGAAACAAGGTAATACAGAGAGATGGTGAAGAAGAAGGTGGGGCGCAAGAATCAACAAGACTTCCTTCACCAAACCTACAACACATGGACTCTTGGGAAGGGCACACGCGCACCGTGACCACCCATCCAACCCTTCCGATCCTTGTGATCCAGCGGAGCCCTGCCTTCAGGACTAGAATCCTACTCTGACAGCCTCAGCCTGGTGGGTTTGTCAACACAGGCCCCGAAGTCCACCAGTTGGGTAGACCACAGGCTAAATGCCCTTCAGCAAGATCTATGGGTCAAGTTTTCTCTTGTGAAACGGGATTCTAAATTCATCCCAGGTCTCCAAGAACATTCCTGATCTCTGGAGAAAGTAGCCCAGCTCCGTGCAAACCTCAGAAACCTGGTCTCTATGTCAATGGCCTTTAGCCTCTCTCCCCCTTTTCATCCAAGCCTCTGCCAGCCCTGGCACTCTCCTTGTCCAGCAGAGGAGGCAGCTGTTCGGCTATGATTGATAATCACCTTCCAACTCTCAACAGTGGCCAGTGGCCTCTCAAGGGATGCTGTCTGCCCCACCCAACCCCAAGCCTATGCTGCTTCCCATAGGAGAATTGGATCCCCAGAACAAACATCTACCAAGCTCATGACACAATCAGCAGTGTCAATCCCCAAAAGGTCTAGAACATCAATGTTCCTAGAGTACATTTCTTTATTAAATAAAGCACCTGGATGAAGGTGCATGTGAAAGGTGGGGGAGGTGGGAGAAAGGGAGGGGGAGGGAAAAGGAGGTGAGAGGAACCAGAAGTTAGAAGATAGAAGTGGAGGGAGGGGAGGGGCAGTGGTGGAGGGGGAGAAGTAGACAAGGAGAAGGAAGGTATAGAGTGAAGGAATGTATGAATGAGCCTTGGGAACCTGAAGGGAAAGGGGGGCTTCATTGCCCAGGGACTTGGGTCTAAGCTAGAAGCTATCTGTTCACTGTGACAGCTCCTCCTGGACTCTAGGGCTGAGAAAAAGACCAAGAGGTCAGCATGACTCAAAAGTACAATACTTTAAAAAGTCAAATTAGGGCTGGGTTAGAACTGCAGGTACATGGTAGCTTAACTGTCACCATCACAGAGGCCTTCCTTGACCACTACCCTTGCAGGTATCATGGCTCCCTTTCACTCCGGATGTCATGGCTTGCAATAAGGGAACCCAGAGTCAGTTCACCAATCTATCCCACCCCCGAACACCCTGAAATTCTTTGTGATAAGAAGGTTGCTTATTTACATCTGACAGAGGGGCTGGGCTGTGCAAAACCAGCGTCTTTCAAAGGAGTAAAAAGGATTTTAAAGTCTGGGGTGTGGGCAAGAAGTATTGGTCCTGAGGCATGGGCATCAGCTTCTTGGCTCTCCGTCCCTGTCTGCATAGCCTGCCCCTTGCCTCCATGAGCCTTTATTGAACCCTCAGTAGAAGGTATCCATGAATATGCATATAGGTAAAAGGAACTAGGGACTAGACAGAATGCAACAGAGATTACTTAGTCAGAAATCAGTCCTGTGCGGTCCTGTGAAATTGTCTTTCTTGTGGACCAGAAATAGCTGAACACTGGCTACTTCGAGTAGCTCAGACTAAAAATGAGGTATCAGAATAGGCTTCTTGGAGATGTTTAATACCAGGTATGATGGTTTGTATATGCTCAGCCCAGGGAATGGCACTATTAGAAGGTGTGGCCCTGTTGGAGTAGGCATGTCACTGTGGGTGTGGGCTTTAAGACCCTCATCTTAGCTTCCTGAAAGCCAGTATTCTGTTAGCAGCCTTCAGATGAAGATGTAGAACTCTCAGCTCCACCTACACCATGCCTGCCTGGACGCTGCCATCCTCTCTCTTTGATGATAAAGGACTGAGCCTCTGAACCTGTAAGCCAGGCCTAATCAAATGTTGTCCTTATAAGAGTTGCCTTGGTCACAGTGCCTGTTCACAGCAGTAAAACCCCAACTAAGACACCAGGTAATGCATAGGGCAGGTCCGTTGAGTGCAGGGAAATGAGAGCTTTAGTAAGGGATCCTCAAGTTCCAATAAGCCCTATTCTAGGATGCTGAATGTTTGTCAGAAGTGACAGGACACATGTCACTGTCCTCTCTGATGTAGGTGCAGGAGGCCCCTCCCCTGTCTGGTCTATGGGGCAGGTTCCAGGAACCTGACCCAGATGTGCTTAGATGTCAGAGCTAGGAGAGGCGCTGTGCAGTGATGGACCAGACACTTGCCTCCCAGACAAGCACAAGTCCTAAGGCACAGCCAAGTCGGACAAAGGCCACTGGGCAGGCTTTGAGAAAGAACTGTGGGTCAAGAGCACAGAGCTCTACAGGGGACAGGGACACACATTTGAGGACAGGCAGACGTATGACTTTTGGATGTATGACTCTTGTATTCTAAAGAGGAAAGTTGTAGGAAGTGCCTCTGGAGACCCAGTAGGTGGCGCTACAGTAAAGACCAGATGGAGGCATCCAGTGAGGTTCCTGGTCATGAAGCCCTGTCCACAAAGAGTCTAGGAAAAGGTTTCCTGGACACACAGAGAGTGACAGGCTTTGTGGGATCATGGTCTGGCTTTCCCATGCTGTCTTGGATTTTCAGCGGACTCCAAAGACCCCTAGGTGCTAGATAGGGGGAGCTGAATGGGAGCAGTGATTGGTATCTTACTGATGATGGACATGGACTGAGCACAGCCACCCTAATCCTCATCAGAAGGATTCAGGATGAGAAAGTCCCTGTAGCCCTCAAGGAACTATGAAGAATGTGGTGTGAGATGGAGATTTATGGGACCACTGATGGAGACGAGAGACTCTAACCTAGGACAAGAGGCCCACTGTGTGCTGCCTGACCATACAGAATGAATCCTTTTTCCAGGAACCTACTCCATCCCTAGTTACAAGGAGTTGCTGTAAGAACCCTCACTGGTCACCTTCCCAGCCTCTGTGGATGTTAGATGGACATCTATCGCCTGTTCACAGAGGACAGCGAATCCCCAACAGGATCTGACCTAGGATGGAACAGAGCAGAGCTGGGGGGGGTGTTGGTAGCCTGTGGCAGTGGGAAGCAGCAGCAGGAGATGGAGCCCCGGGGGGGGGGTTGGGGGGTCTGTTTAGTTACTTTCCACATCACTGACAAAAACAACTTACAGGAGGAAAGGTTGATTTCAGCTCTGGATCCTAGAGTGGTTGCCTGGCCCATGTGTGTGCACAGGAAGCAGCGCAGATAGAACACAGGAAGAAGATGGGGGTGGGGGTGGGGAATACAGACTCAAGTATGTGAACCCAGGGACCTACTTCCTAACCTCCAATAATGTCACTGGGATGAATCTCTGACCTTCCCACCTCCAATATCATCACTAGGATGAGTCTCTGACCATGTGTCTGAGTTCTTGTGTTAAAGTCAGGAGAAGAAAAGCCACTGATGCAGTCAGTGAAGATGGATTGGCAGGATGTCAGGATGGCACATTTACCATCCATTCAATGTACATGTCTGGGTTCAGGCACCGCTCGGGAGAGTCTGTTCATTCTGATACTTCATGGTCACTGGGCGACCTTGTATGACACAGGAGATTCTCTGGAACTGATTATCAACAGAACCCCATGGCCTGTTAGTGCGGGCCAAGCCAAGGGCTTGATTCCTTCTCAGGACTCATGGCAAAACAGAGACGTAATTCTAGCTGTGTTAGAGCCTTAGAGATGGTAAGCGTTGCTTAAGCCGCAGATGCCACAGAGGCCCAGAGGAAAGTGAAGTTCGTGCGCAGTCATATGAACAGCACACGGCAGGCAAGGTTTTAAGAATGCATGTGAGTTGCAAGGGGAGAATGATTTAAAGTGAGTTAGAGGGCAGGCAGAGTTCGTCCAGAAAAATGGTTGGGCAGATGTATCTCTGTGTCAAGATTATAGCCACCCACTGTCAACTTGGAGCCCCGTGGTCAGAAGACCACAAGATCTGTCACATAGAGGGGACTTTAAAGGGCAGGTAGGGTCCCAGAAAGAAAGTTGCCCTTTTGGGGAACTGTTGCATTCTCCACAATGGATGGATGGATGTATTTGAAGAAGAAGCCAGGGAGCAATGCATGGGGCAAGACTGTGACCTCCTGGGTAGGCTGGCCCCTAGGACTTCTATTGAACCCTCTATCATAGGACATGTAGCCTCTTCTCTGGCATGCTCAGACACGCAGGCCTGATTGATTTTGAAATCTTGTCTCTTACACAGGAAAAGGTCAAGTTTGCAGGAGGGCAGCCTGAGGCCTCTTTCCAGCAGGGAGCCCTGTCTGTGCCACAGGACTTCCATTAGTACAAATGGGGGCTCTCAGCAGAGGGCTTGAGTCAAGGGGTGGGGTAGGGGAGGCCTGAGTGTGTCAATGTGAAAATCATTCCTAACAAAGCTGCTAAGAGCCAGAGGGGAAGCAAATCCAGTCTGTCTTCTGGGGTCAGCCAGAGCAAGTGGGACTTTCGTGGGAGGCAAGGGATCACTGAGGTCCCATTTGGCGTCAGTATCCCGAAGAACGCTGGAACACGAGGCGATCGTTCTGTTCTCCAAGCCACAGGCGGGATTGCAGCCTGCTTTCACTGGCCCGTGGTACAGTGGGCAAGGCAGAGAGACCTGGGCTTGGAAGCAGGGGCTAAGTGGAACCACATGCTTGAGGCCTGAAAGTGTGGGACAGGTGCTGTTTCCACACCATCAGCCTCAGTTCTGACCAGACAGGCTTGGGGCCCTCTTGGACACAGGTACCTGCACTACCTTTTGAGGACCCTAGATCCAAGGACCCCAGATCCAAGGGCTTCTCAGCTCCCGCTAGGCTTCACCTTTGGGCTGCAAAGGGCCATCCTGGCTGTGGTTGGGAGTAGGACCCATCAGTCAAGATCTGGGCCATCAGAAACCTCACAGAAAACTGACTCCAAAGCTTCCCAACTTTGTTTGCAGCTTGGTTTGATCTGTAGTTGACTTTTGTGCGCCCAAAGCAGAATTGTTAAAAAGAGCTTTAAAAATACCTTCCAACTTTGTTGAGAAACCATGCTACATTTTAAAACATAAATCAGGAAGATCTCACATTAAAAAAAATTAGTAATAAAGATTTGAGTGTGTGCTCTAGGCCTACTTTCTGAGCCCAGGGGTCAGCTTCCTGGGGAAGATCAGCTTAGTCTGTCGGTCACCTTCCCCACCAGGACTGGAAGGCTGGCATTGTCCTTAACACACCGTGCCTAGTTCTCTCTCATTACTGGAGCCATGAGAATTAGCAGTCTTGGTCTGTTGCCGCAGAAAGGCTAGCTACCCTTTCCAACTCTGGGCCCTCGCACTTGCTGTAGCATCCCCTTAGGATACTGTTCTGGATGGCTCACAGGCCATCCTTGTAGACAGAATATCTTATGTATTGTATGGTTACACCACCTGTCAATTAAAAAGCCTAAAGTCTATGGCTTAGGCAGGAAATAGGAGATGGAACATCCAGGAGGTGAAAGAACTCTAAAGTGAAATGGGAGACTCCAGGAAGATATGAGGAGACAGACACGTGGTACCTGAGCACAGTTAACCAGCCATGTGGTAGTATATAGGTTAAAATAATTGAGTTGTTTTAGTTATGATCTAGTCAGCATACTACCTAGCTGTATGGCCAAGGTATCTGTAAATGCATTTTGAGTCTGAGTCTTATTTCCAAGAGCACTGGGCTGGGAGGAAGACCCAGGCTCAACTTTTACATCTCCTGAATCTCATTCAAGTCTCTGTCCAGATGTTACCATCATCTCTCCCTTCACCTTGCCTCCCTTTGATAATCAAAGTCTTTACTTCCCCCTAATATAGAATATATTCATCTGGCCCCTTGCCCTTGGTCTCCAGCTCACTCCACCAACAGGCTACCCTCTCAAGTTAGCACCTGCGCATTTTTTAGCTATTGTCATACTGTTGGCCCATGGAATATAGTGAATGTTCATTAAATAAAAAGGGAAAAAGGAAGAATGCAAGCAGTGGACCATAAAGAGCGGCGTATGCTGGTCATGAGGTGTAGGGGTGGCAGCCTCTAGGAGCTGCTCTAAGCATCAGAGGAATAGGTTAGGTTGTCAGGCTCAATCTTCTCTGCGGACTGTCTCTGGCATGCTTATGAGAACCTTGAGGGAGCTTCATTTCCACGCTGACTATGTGATGCATGTGACAAGCAGCCACAGTGTGGCCAGCATCTTGGGAGAGAAAGGCCACTAGAGCCTTGCCTTCAGTGGTCTTCAGGATAACTGGAAAGATGATAAGGCATCAGAGGAGGGGGAGGGGGATCCCTTGAGCCTGCAGAGCCATAGATCATTTCATAGAATGGACAGAACACTTTCCATGTGCTCAGCCACCCTGAACATGAGCTGATGGGGGGTTTTGACAAGAAGAAGCTTAGAGGGCTTAAATCTTATTCCTCCTCCTCTTCGTCTTCTTCTTTTTAAATTATTTCATCAGTGTGAATAGAGTAGTTCGTGTGTTCATACTAAACTGAGTGTTCACATCTGTGCCCCCAAATGAATTGATGAAGAAATGCAGGGTTCTCTTGCAGACCAGCTCAGAGAGGTATAAAATCCTTGAGAGCCACGGGAACAGTGCTCAAAAGCAGAGGCGATGATGGAGACACAGAGAGGGTGGCACCCTTAAATTGCTGGATTGCTTTCCCTGTATGTGATCTGGTACCTGGTGTTGGATGTTGGGATCTGGACCTGGGCTGGGCTCTCCCCCAGAGCAGGCACTTCTCCTTTTTCAGGAATGTGCTCTGACTGGCCACCACTCAGCCTGCCATTTTGATGCTCTCGGCAGGCCCAGGACGCTGTAAACACCCATACACGACTCTCCTGCAGGGTCTCAGGTTGCCAGCAATCACAGCCATCTGGTCGCATGGCATGGAGCCCAAGCCCAGTGTCCAGGGAGCTGTGCCAGGCAGCGATTGGTTCTGAGACATGCCCCTCAAACAGGGCAGGGCCCCCCTCTTCTGAGGAGCCCCTGGGGTGCAGGGGAACAAAAGACAGATTTCTTTCTCCAAATTTTTTAAAGATCCATTTCACTTAAGACTCAGCACAAAATGAGGAGAGGGGAAAGATGCAGAAGAGTGCCTACAGGGTCCTGAATATTCACAAGCTGGCTTTGCATAGCCGTAGGTCCTGGGGGATCAAGAGGCAGTGAGGGCATGCTCCATGTTTAAAACATCCTTCAAAAGTCATAGTTTCTTCTTAGAAGTGCCTGTCCACAGCCATCCTCTCAGCCCAGCCTCTACATATGTCTCCCAAGAAACTGCAGGCAGCAATGGCCTGGGAGTCTGCCAGATGGGGTGTGTGGGAATGGCGTGGCCTCTGTGGCCCTCGTAAGATGGAGGTGACAGAATACGATGGGAGGAGAGATGATGGAGTGTCTTTGGACAGTGCAGCACTCGGTGTGACTCTTGAATATGCCACACATACAAATCACTCACTGGTCCAGGAAGCATGGCTTAATGTCATGAGGTCAGAGAACTCTGGTCTCCGTGGCACAAGTGTGCTTGACTTGAATTGGCAAGTGTGACTCCAGGATCTGACAGGACGTGTGTCAGCTACTGCTGACATCTGCACCCATGGAGCTCTGAGTGTACCTTGTGGGCCTCTATACAAAGCAAACAGGCCCCTAGCCTGGGCTCTCCCTTCTCCAGAGCCAGCCATCTCCTAAGTATTTGGAGAATGGGTTCTGTCCCAACCACTCTTTCCTCCCTGGATATTTCTCCTTGGGGAACTCCACTTCAAATTGACATTCAGGGCCTGGTGCTCACTTCAATACCCACAGCAGAATAAAGCTGACCACTGGGAAGTGACCCTGGGCCTGTTCAGGGGACCTGCACACTCCTGCCTGCCTTGACAGACAGCTGTAAGCTGTACTTGATGATCCCTGAAGCAGGCTGAGGGTAGGGATGGCTGAGGGGAAGGGTGGCTGAAGCAGAGGCTAAGTGACTGCTGCACACAGAACCTGAGCCCATCAGACCTTTATGCCCTGTGGTAGCCCAGCTCAGCTATGCCACCATAGCAAAGCAGAGCTACGTTCCATCCCACCCACAGATGAAGGAGTAGGAGGGACAGGGAACACAGTCTACACCCAGGTGGCCCTGGCTTCAAAAACTCCCCTTGGGCAGCTGAGTCTACATTGCCCTAGGATACAGGGTCAGGGGAAGACTAGTGTCTGTAAACTAGGCACTGTTGGAAGGGCTCATTTCTTCTTTTCAGACCCTGAGGTTGGTCAGCCCCAACCCTACCTTATCTTAACCCAGACCATGCCTGGCTCACAGAGGCAGAAGCCTGCTCTTGTAGGTCTTCTGGATGCTAAGAGGCTACAGTCCCTTGGAAGAGCAGATATGTGGTGGGTCACCCTGGTGTTGTTTGTATTTTGATGCTGATGCTGCTTCCTTACGAGGGGTTGCCCTGATGGAGGAGTGGATCACATACTCAGGTGATTTCATGGGACCCTTCTCCCCATTTTAACTGGTCAAATGAAGGCTAGAGCCTGTGACTAGGCAGTGGAAGGGAAAGGTGGGGCTGGAAGTTTTAAAGAGGGAGAGAAAGGAAGAAGGAGAAAGAGGAGGTGGAAGGAAGATGAAGCAAAACTACATGGCCTGGAGGAGCCATAAGTAGCAAGGAATCTCATAGCTGGGGAACAAAGTAGTGTAGTGGTATGCTCAATGTAGGCATACAGCTTATACATATTATAACTGAGTTGTGTGTTCTTTGTAAGGGCTTATTGGGGTTGGAGATGACAACAACACGGATAAATGAGGAAGATGGAAAGATCTCTTGCCTTTTCACCTTGGCAGAGATGACAAGGGTGCACTTGGCAGTGCTCTAAATCTTTCTGGGTCCTGAGGTCCAGGTTGGGGACTTGGGTTGGATGAGAGTGAGAGATGATCTAGTTGCTGATATCAAGGACAGCCCGGTGTCTCCTGGACCACAGCACATCCTCTTATCCCCAGGCTCTACCTGGGGACCCTGCTCCTCACCTGGCTGATAGAAAGGGTGGCTCTGGGAATGTCTCTGTTCTTGGCAACCCCCATGGTCAAGGATCTCTCCTCATCTACCCTGCCCCAAAGAGACTTCACAAAGGGAATGGCTGGGGTCTGAAGCAGAAGAGTATGGGATTGAATAGAAACCCACCAGCCCCTGCAGCTCCTCTGCCTCGCTGAGCCATGCTGGGTTAGTCAATGTAACGTTTAATTACACCGAGCGTCTAACGACACAAGGCAAGTCAGATGTGCCGTTCGCCTCCTGCTGAGCCTCCCGGAAGCCTGGGCGAGGCAGGTTTCCTCCATATGTAGCTACGTGGGGGTGTGCTTGTGTGTCTGGAGGGAGGGCCTGTCTTCATGTGTGCTTCTGTGCCAACTGCTATATGTGTGTCACTCTATATTATCTATGTGGCTATAGAGTTGTCTGCAGCTCTGAGTGAGTGTATGTGTGTGTCTGGGTTGGGCTGTGTGTGACTGTTTAGGTCTTGGGTGTGTTTCTTTGCATGTGTTACTATGTCCCTGACTTTGTCATGCCTCTTAGAAGCAATCTTGCAATCAACAGCATTTTGAGCCCCACTGCCCCAGTACAGAGTATCTTGGTCACTCTTCTCTTCCTGAGAAGGCCTTTAAGGGAAGCAGGTATAAACAGCAATGTCTGGGACCTCCTCGTGGTTTTTTCCAGGAGACTGACAAGAGCAGGCTTCTGCCTCTGTGAACCAGGCATGGTCTGGGTTAAGATAGGGTAGGGTTGGTGCTGACCAACCTCAGGGTCTGAGAAGAAGAAATGAGCCCTTCCAACAGTGCCTAGTTTACAGACACATGTTTTTTTCCTTCCAAGTGTCTCCATTGATTGGTCCTAGACCCTGGTGACTCTCCTGCTCACTTGTTTTAATTTGTGCCTTTTCTAGATTGCCACTTTGGACTCTGATCTCCTCTTTTAACCTCAGGCTGGAGAACAGCATCTCCATGCAGCACGCTCTGGGCCTGTCCCAGCCTCCCTTCTGTACAGGGCATCCCAAAGGAGCAAAGGAGATGGTCCATTCACAGGGTGCCATGTAGCAGACAGTGCAGTCGAGACATGCCACTGTGACAAGCTTGAACCCCACCAGAATTCTCTCTTTAAAAAAGAAAGGCAGGGACCCATGGTGGTCACCTGAGCCTTACCAGGACAATAGGTGCAGGGAGCCAGATTACCCATTAGAGAGACATACATGCTGTCCCTAGTAGGTCTTGAGAGCTGATGGACCATGGAGAACAGGACCAACTTAGTCAGGGCTAAGAATTTCCCAGACGACTGGGCCACACCTTCATGGGTAAACTGAGGCAGTCCACTTGCTGCTTGGCCCAGAATGTTCTGTTTTTAGTCCATGCAAGGCAAGTCCCCACACACCCCTATTTTTCTCCCCACCAAATGTGTTCCCTTCAAGAATCAACTGGAGTTCAATCTGCTCGGCCCACCAAGTCCAGAATTGTTACCTACTCACACAGAGAACAAAGAAGTAGGTACAAAGATGTCCCTTCCTATCAATTATGGCTTGTTTATGCAGCGAGTGTGCTGTGGTCACTATAAAGAGCGGTCAGCAGGGAATCCAGCAAGTTGGGATAGACATGCATTTCCCATTACTCCTGCTAAGTACAGTGAACACCCAGAACATTATATATTGCAGAGAAAGAGGGAGGGTGAGGGGAAGAGGGGGAAGGGACTTGAAAGAGGGCAGATTGGCTCATAACCTTGAGAGCAGCATAATGATGTGTACTCTGGCTTTGCTCTTTGTACCGTAGATTCCATACTCAGGGCTTAAAAGCCAGAAACCCCAAACTGCCCATGAGCACAGACCCGCCCCCCACCCCCCAGTCTCAATAAAAGCCTACTCTCTACTTGAACAGCCAGTAAGCAAGAAAGAAACTTTTGAGACTAAGATTTAAAGTTGGGCAAATATCACAAATAAAAACAGTAGCTCCATCCCTACTTGGAAACCTTGGACACACACCCTCAAACCCGTGCCGTCACTGAGTGGGTACCATAGGAGGCCAGATAGGACTACAGGGTGTTCACCTTTGCTCCGCAGCAACAAGGCCCTTTCATGGAGACAGAACCCCCTGAACTTCTACTCCCTTCCTCATCTGAGTGGTGTCAAAGGGTACTTAGAGAAACCAGGCCCTGTGGGAGACAGTATCTCAGCCTTCCTACCTTCCCCAGCCTACCTGGATGTCATGAGAACTCCGAGTCAATGGAGGCAGAGTAGAAGACACAGAATATTATCTGCCGCTGTCGTCAGAAAGGCAGAGATTCCTCCACCCTGTCTTTTCCCCGGGCCGGTATCAAAGGATGTCATAAGAAAGGTTGAAACGAGATACAGAGTTTGACAACATAGAACATGTAAACGTTTCAATAAACCAGGAGGATGTCAGATAAAATGAAAAAGGACAAGGAAAGGCAGAGCTGAGCCGACAGGCATGCTAGAACCACTTAGGCAGCAATCGTAAGGATGATCAACTGCAAGCCCGCCTGAAAGTCTCAGCAAAGAAACATGTCACCAAGACCTGCGTAGAAATTTCTGAATGGGGAAAAAAAATAACAGTAACAAATAAGCATCTTAATTGCTGAACAGCAGAACAGAGCAGACAGAAAGAAATCAGTGAGCTGGAAGGCAGAGCCATAGAAGCATCTAATAGGAGTGAAAAACAAACAAAAATACTAAACAAGACAGAGCCTTGGGGAATCTGTGGGTTTATAATAAAAGATCAACACCAGTGTCCCAGGAATCCTGAAGCAAGTGAAGGCAAATCATCACCATCATCATCACCATCACCATCACCATCATCACCATCACCACCATCACCATCACCATCATCATCACCACCATCATCATCACCATCATCACCATCATCATCACCATCACCATCATCATCACCATCACCATCATCATCATCACCATCACCACCATCACCATCATCATCATCACCATCACCATCATCACCATCATCATCATCACCATCACCATCATCACCATCACCATCATCATCACCATCACCATCATCATCACCATCATTATCACCATCAACATCACCATCATCCTTGAAGGGATATAGACCGAAGAAAAATATTGATTTATCATAAACTCACAGAACAGAGAAAATCTGAGGAAATTTCCAGCTACACACAAAGAAATCCACTTAGACACAGACAAATTCCTAAAGTAAAGACAAGAAAAACATCTTCAAGCAGCAAGAGGGTAGGGTAGGGGAATAAGTCAAATGAAAGTAGGTGTCTTGTAGAAAATCAGAGGCCGAAGGAGCTGGCCCAAGGTCCACAGCTGGAAGAAAGGCACTGTCAAGCTAGAACTGTACCCAGTGATGACAGCGATGTCTTCCAGGAATGTGGGAAAGCTCCCTCCATAACTAGTTGGCTGCCCAAAGAGAATACAGAACATTCTCTGACCGCGAAAGAGTCAGTGTGTTTAAAATAAGGAGTCTGGGAACACGAAGGGAATTGATCATGGGAAGAGAAGCATGGGTGATTGGGCTTTTCTAAACTATGTTCAGTGGCTGAAGCAAAAAAAAAAAAATTAACAATGTCTGATATAAACTTCTGTAGAATACTTAAGTAATAAAGAGTGGCTGGGTGTGGTGGTGCACGCCTTTAATCCCATCACTTGGGAGGCAGAGGCAGGCGGATTTCTGAGTTCGAGGCCAGCCTGGTCTATAAAATGAGTTCCAGGACAGCCAGGGCTATACAGAGAAATCCTGTCTCAAAAAAAATAATAATAATAAAGAGTGGAGTTTAAAGAATCATAAGACAAGACAATATTTCATACTGCCCCTGGGCTGATACAGTGATGACATCATATATTTATTACAGTCATTTATTTATATAAGGGGACATGGGCATATATGTGGAGATCAGAGACAAAACTCTGGGAGTCATCTTTCTCCTTCTATACCTGGTCCAGAGGGTTAGACTCACTGGCCCACATTAGCAAAAAAATAAGCTATGTGTATGCAGCCTGACTCTGAGAACAGCCACTAAAAGACTGTACATTAGGAAATCCACTCAAAAAACACCATTAATAAGTCAGGTGAATCCTTTGCTTAAGATTTTTAAAAAATATGTATAGGTGTGCATATGTACATGTGAGTATGTGCCAGAGGTGTTGGAGCCCCTGGAACTGGATTACAACAGTTGAGAATTGCCCCATATAGGTCCTGGAACCAAACTCAGGTCCTCTGCAAGAACAGCAAGTGCTCCTAACTGCTGAGTCATCTCATCAGTCCCTACCCCAGTAGAAATTCTTTAAAACTTTTAAGGTAATAAGGCAGGAAAGAAAGCATAGGTTAAAAATACCAACTAAGGGCTGGAGCGATGGCTCAGTAGTTAAGAGCACCAGCTGCTCTTTCAGAGGTCCTGAGTTCAAATCCCAGCAACCACATAATGGCTCACAACCATCTGTAATGGGATCCGATGCCCTTTGTTGGGCAGGCATATATGCAAATAGAGTATTCACATACATAAATAAATAAATCTTAAAAAAAACCTGGAGGGGCATGATACCTCTGTTAAGATATATACAAATTATACTATTTATATATAAGTACATATATACCATTGATACAAACACACACACACATATATGTGTGTGTATGTATATGTATATGTATATGTATATGTATATGTATATGTATATGTATATGTATATGTATATGTATCAACTAAAAGAGCAATTGGACAAGCACACAACTTTCAACACATACTCCTGGAGTTAGTTCTCTCCTACCACCATAGAATCTAGTGGATGAATTTAGGTGATCAGGTTTGATGGCATGTGTCTTTGCATACTGAGCCACCTTGCCAGCCCTCTTTCTTGCATCTTTTTGGGGCTTTATCAATGACTGGCTGATAGAACAGCACCCTGGGTGTTCAGCATGTCATCAAGTGCAACACATCCCACCTTCTCTATAGTCTGAGGTGCAGACATCTTTTTTCCATGTATAGATTCACAGGCCAGTCATAAGCCCTGTCCCAATCCCCAGGACTCCCAAAGAAGCCCCAGCTATATATCCAGAGCTTTAAAGGTACGAGATGGGCTTCGATTCCGCACTCTAACAGGTGAGAAAGTTGAAGCAGGGAAGGAACAGACCTATGATAGTTTGAACCTTACTTGATTGTCCCCCAGACTATGTGTTAAAGACTTAGTCGCCAGTTCCAGGCTCTAGGTTGAGGTGGGAGAATCTTGGAGGTGGTGAAAGGATGTAAGGTAGAGAGGATGCTGGGATGCCAAGCCTTCCTGTTTCTGCTTTCTGCCTGTAGTGATGTGAGCAGCTTGGCTCCACCATCAGCTACACCCTCCATTTTCTGCATTACAGCAGGTCCCAAAGCTACAGAACCAAATGACCATGGGTTGGACACTCTGAGCCTGTGAGCCAAAGTAAATCTTTTCTCCTTGTAAGCTGATTCTCTCAGGTATTCTGTGATAGTTACAGAATGCTGATTAACAAACGGGCCCCCAAATAGCAGATGGTAAGAGACACAATCCCCACCCCAACACCTGTGCCTCTCTATGAGAAGCAGAGTGAGACCTTGTTTGCTGTTACAGCACAGAGACCCATGTCTTAGAACATAAAATCTAGAAATGGCTTCACTACCTCTTAAGTGTATCTAGCGCAGACCAATCATAAGGCAATCCTTGGTGGCCAGGGACTGTTTTAGTCAGGGTTTTACTGTGGTGAACAGACACCTTGACCTAGACATCTTTTTTTTTTAAAGATTTTATTTATTTAAATATATATATATATATATATATATATATATACGCACACACATATGATGAGTACACTATAGCTGTCTTCAAATATACCAGAAGAGGGCATCAGATCATATTACAGATGGTTGTGAACCACCATGTGGTTGCTGGGAATTGAACTCGGGACCTCTGGAAGAGCACTCAGTGCTCTTAACTGCTGAGCCATCTATCCAGCCCCCAAGACAACTCTTAAAAGGACAACATTTTATTGAAGCTGGCTTACAAGCTCAAAGGTTCCATCCATTATCATCAAAACTGGGAAATGACAGCTTCCAGGCAGGCATGGTGCAGGGGGAGCTGAGAGTTTCACATCATGTTCCAAAGGCAAACAGGAGAAGACTTGTTCCAACATGGTTAGGAGGAGCGGCTCATTGCCCACCCCCACAGTGACACACTTCCTCCAACAAGGCCACACCTCCTAATAGTGCCACTCCCTGGGCCAAGCTTATTCAAACCACCACAGGGACATCAGCTGCTTTCCAAAGAACTTGCTACATGTGGCTTCTTGGTGCCTCTGGAGTCCTCGGCCAAATGCAGAAATGGGTGGCCACATCTGCACACACTAAATGCTTCTGACATGATCATGTCAAATGCTCACAGCTATGGAGAGCTTGGCATTTATACTTGCTTTCTAGATGGGGAAACGGAGGCATAGAGACAGCCACGAATCTAGCTGTAACCACCTAGAGGGCTGAAAGACCAGAGAAGGGAATATTTACATCCTAGAGAAGAGGCGGCGATGTGCCTCCCACTTCCACCCCCAACCTGCAGACCCAGTTTCCCCGGTGGCTGCTCAATCTGGCAAGTGTCACCTGCTCGCCTGCTTCTTGTCAGGCATCCAAGGTTTGAGGCACTCTCTTACCATTCTCCAGAGGACTCAAATTGGTAGCCCTTGGACTATTTTTCTTAAGCACATACGAGGTTTGCTTCTGGTTTTGAATGTGTGTGTGAGTGTGTGTTTACTTAGACTCTAGCATAAGTAGTACTAAAAATGCAGACGTTTCCCATGAAATTCTGTGTTTGTCCCTCTCTACTTGACTGTCTGAGACTTGGGTTTGTATTCCTATGGGGCAGAAGGGCATTGGGGCTGCCATGCAGGAGGCGTTGACTTCCCTCCCCTGAGCCTACTTGCCTCCTCAGTCTGCAGCCTGCTCCAGTCAGCCTCCGGATGGGGGCTCTGGCTGTAAATCAACACTTGTACAGTCATTCATCAGGCACGCACGGAGCACCATCTACACGAGGATGGCTTCAGAGGGAGAACAACAGTCTGGACTCTCATTGGCTGATCTCAGCGAGGTGACAGGGTAGTGACAGAGTATGCGAGCTAGTTTTATGTCAACTTGACACAAGCTAGCTAGTCGAGCTTGTCATCAAAGAGGAGGGAGCCTCCCTTAAGAACATACCTCCATAAGACTGGGACGTAGGCAAGCTTATATGTATTTTCTTAATTAGTGACTGATGGGGGAGGGCCCAGACAACTGTGGGTGGGGCCATCCCTGGGCTGTTGGCCCTGGGTTCTATAAGAAAGCAGGTTGAGCAAGCGATGAAAAGCAAGCCAGTAATCAGCACCCCTCAATGGCATCTGCATCAGCTCCTACCTCCAGGATTCTGCCCTGTTTGAGTTCCTGTCCTGACTTCCTTCAATGGATTATGATGTGGAAGACTAAGCCGTTCTTCCCAACTTGCTTTGATCATGGTGTTGCATCACAACAATAGTAACTTTATCCGAAACACTGAACAAGTGCAACTCTTCTTTGGGGCTTCTTAACCCACTGCAGTAGCACTCACTAGCACTAAGAAAGGGTCAGCCGCTCCATTCTACATGTTTATCCTAGTCAGCAAGCATTCACTGAGCACTTACTCTGGCCTGGCACTGATCTAGGTACTAGGCATACAGCAGACATAAAAGACCACACCCTCTTGGAACTACCTCGAAGGATCTCACAGAAAGATGTTGGGGTGGAGGGTGCTTGAAGGGTGGGGGTGGGGAGTGTTTTCTATCAGACCCGAGGCTGACAGTGTCACAGCTACTACAATACTACAAAGCGAAGTGGAAACAACACAGTTCCAATAGTATGGGCTCTTGGCCTCTCAGCCTCAGCCTTGAGGTGGGCCATGAGGCAGAGGTCACCTACCCAAGAAGCAGCCGGCAAGGCCTCCAGGGAAATGGTGTCCGGAATGGAGACGCAGGGGCTAGGATGTGCCTGGCACATCCTAATCTTCCCAGTGATCTTCACGCAGCTGGCGGGCCTCACAGGCAACTGTGTCCCTTTGCCTTGGCATCTTCTCCCAAGGGTCACCAAAGGTGATAGGACTGGACCTGACAAGGCCTTCGCAAGGACTCTGTTATATGACTAGATGGGACCGGGCCTGGGCTTGGCGTTAAAACTAGGAGCGGCCACGGCAGGTGTAAATTATGCATAGCTATTTCTAGAATCTTCTCAGATTTCTCAAGAGAGAGAAATTAATTTGCCTGTTTGGGCAAATAACACCAATTTTTTCCCCCTGCTTAAGGTCATTTTGTTAAAATAAAATTGATTAACGTTCTCTTTAAAGTTTAAGTAGAAACTGCTCAAACATATTTTTATGCACAGAAGCACGGCTTGTGCCCTTCAGTAATTAATAACTCCACAAATAAGTTCACATAGCGTAGCATACGCTCAGCCCGTAGCAGCGGCGGATGAAGGTGGGCGGGGCCACATGTGGGCGGGGACGTTCAGGCCGGACAAATCAGGACCAGAGGGCAGGCCTTGGGGGCGGAGCTGGCTCAGCAGGGTGCTCAGGGCCCGGAGGTGCCTGGGTCTCCTGGCCCGTGTACTTACTTGGTGATTAAAGGAGATCCTCGCAGTGCTTAACTCGGTGTCCGGGCCTGAGTGAGCCCGACATCATCCGCCCTTATTCAGAACTACAACTTGGCGAGCTCAGCTCTGAGTATGTTTGCCGCGGACCACACCGCCTGGCTTGAGGGTGCACAGCTAGTGACAGAATTGCTCGAACCCAGGTCGGTGGATTTCCGCAGCAGTTGGGGATCTGAGCAGTTTCTGAGCCCGCTTCTCTTGTCCTGTCCTTCACTCACCTTCACGTTCTCTTTCTGGTTGAGGTAAATAAGACCTGCTGTGTAGTGTGCGCTTGCACTGGCGACACCCAGCTTTCAGCTTCTGCAGTCTTGTAGTTCCTCAACCTCTCTTCTAGGCGACAGAGAGACACATGTGCGCGCGCGCGCACACACACACACACACACACACACACACACACACACACAGAGGATTCCTTGCAGGCCATTTGTGGTGGTGCCTGGGTTAGTGACTACATTTAAACTGCTGGTTGCTCTTTGAGCCAGACTTCTAAACATCTCTGAAGAAAAGTCCATGTGGATTCGATTCAGGATAGCCATAGAACACGAGTGAGCAGTAAATATTTATTGTGTTAGCCACTGAAAATGTGGACTCTTTGGTTCCATGCCATAATCTAGCCTGTCCTGACTGATACAGGTTCCAGTTGACAGACAGGTTTCAATTGACTGTGTGAACACCCAGTGATAGGCTGACCAGCAGGTCTTATCAGAACTCCAGTTTTCGGAGCCAACCTCAGGGGTCCAGTGTAGGGGATAGTCACGTGAATGAGTATTTACTTTAGCTACAAAGTTCAGTCCATTAAAAAAAAAATTCAGCAAGCAAGGAAGCAGACTATTTTCATACAATATTTTCAAAAATCAGAATTAACACAAAAAGAAAAATCCCCTGGACAAAAATAACCAATTGTGAACTACAGATTTGATGCTGTGACCTCCTCACCCTAATGACATCATCAGCTGTGCACAATCTATTTTTTAAAAGGGGGCCACAACCTACCAATCTGGATTCTAACAGATTGGGATGTTTGGGTTGGTTTTTTTTTTCTCTTGAATTCTGCTCAAGTTAGCATTTCAGTGACCCCCACATCCAGGAATGAGGTGATGGGGGTCATTGTGGAAGCAAAAGCTCCCCCCTGAACCAGAGGGAATGCAATCCAGAAGGAGCTGGAGGGAACAGGGAGAGGACCCCAAGCCTGCCCAGCTCCCTGGAGAGAGACCCAGCCAGAGAGGTTTAGCATCTCTCCTGTTTCTAGCACCAAGCACCTGCATGGGCTGTAACTCTTGATCCTTCTCTCCTGGGAAGCCTAAGGGGACCAAAATCTGGTGTAAATTGTAGAACAGTGGCCCTGTGCTTGTTGCTTCGATAGGCAACAAGTTTTGGGGAGGCAAATTATTATTACTATTATTATTATTATTATTATGTGTTTTTAAAAAACATTTATTTTATTTATTATATGTAAGTACACTGTAGCTGTCTTCAGACACAGCAGAAGAGGGAGTCAGATCTTGTTACGGATGGTTGTGAGCCACCATGTGGTTGCTGGGATTTGAACTAAGGATCTTTGGAAGAGCAGTCGGGTGCTCTTACCTGCTGAGCCATCTCACCAGCCCTATTATGTGGTTTTTTTTTTTTTTTTTTTTTTGAGATAGAGTATAGCCCTGGCTGGCTGTCCTGGAACTCACTTTGTAGACCAGGCTGGCCTTGAACTCAGAAATCCACCTGCCTCGGCCTCCCAAGTGCTGGGATTAAATGTGTGCGCCACCACCAACCGGCCAAGGCAAATTACAGTATCTCTTCTTCAACCCACATAACACACAATAGGAAAGTACATAACACACAATGGGAAAGAACTAGAAACGGAGTGTTCAGTGCTATATTCAAGTTACACTTCAAGGTGGCACCCAGATCTCCAGCTACTGAATTCACAGCTATTGAAGCTCTTATACCGAAAAGCCTTTCACTGGGGCTGGCTTACACTTTCCCTGGTTTAGTCCATTATTGCCATCACCATGATGGGAAGGATGGCAGAGAGCAGGCAGACAAGGTGCTGGAGTCATGAGTTGTACATCTTGATCAACGAGGACAGCAGGAGACTATCATACCTGGTGTAACTGGAGCTTAGGAGATCTCAAAGCCCGCCCTCCATAGTGACACACTTCCTCCAACAAGGCCACATCTCCTAATAGTGCCACTCCCTATGGGCCAAGCTGTCAAACACATGAGTCTGTGGGGGGCCATGCCTATTTAAACCACCATAGTAATGAACTCAGTTTTTTCTCCTTCAAGACAATTTCTACAATTTTTAAAGCCCTTGCTGATATCACATTGATAGACTATGGACACACCTAACTTCTGGGAGTAGGATATGAAATCTATACATACCTATCTCCAAGGTGGAGAGCCTGAGACCAATTCCTTTATTAAGGGAAGGGGGAACCTTTGTATGTCACCTGATTGATTATCATCATCATTATTATGTTTGAATAAAAACATTGATAGGAGTCAGACTTCTAAGGCACTGGGCAGAACACTAGAGGCATAGTTGCAATCCTATCCAGTGTGTGTGACCTTGCACACATTCGAAACTTCTCTGGGCTGCTACTAGACCATCTAAAGCAGAAAGGAAGTGATGGAGGAGACCTCTAAGGCAGCCCCTAGCCTGCTTCTCCAGATCAGTGCTCTGCACGGACCCTTATTCCTCTGTGACTTCCAGGGTTCCTTCACACTACAGGTCTCCATTCAGGCCACTTCCTTGGCAAGGCCTCCTTGACAGAGCCCAGCATCAAGCACAAGGGTCTCCACCTATCACTTACAGCTTCTGCCTTTCCCCCATCAATGTAATTGTGACGTGCTGGGTATCTAGTGGTTTGCTTCTTTAAAGGGTAGTTTCAGAGTGTAGCTACAGGAGAACAAGGGATATGTGTACCTCCTCATCTGTGGTTCCCCCTCTTGGGTAGTGGGGGGGGGCACAGGAACAGTCAGACAACATCAGGCAGATGGAGAATGAGAAACTAGGTCAAAGTTTGAGTGTTCATCACCCCATCCCCAAAGAACTCACCCACAGACTAGGAGGAAGAAAATCAGATGGCAATCCATGTGATCATACTGGGAGTCAGAAGGACCACTCTGGTTGGGGGAGGGGACACACTAGAGACTTCTAGGGTAGTTTCTCCAGTGACCAAAACTTTTACCCTCCTGCTTCCAGAAGCTCTGAGAGGATATTGAAAATAGGGACATGTGTCCCAGGATTCATGGGTCATTTCCAAGCCTGGGCAAAAATCCCTCTGCCTGGACTGAGCCTGGATGGTCTACCACACTTCTAAGAGATGCCCCTATCCTGAAACTAGGCCTCTGGACATTCATCCCTCAAATCCAAATGCAAAGGATGCGGCTATACCCTCCGGGCTAAGGTGACCTGGGGAGAAGGCCTGGCCTCACTCTGCTCACAGCCGAGCCAGAGGCACCAGCACACACGCATGCCAGGGCTGCTTGGGGAACCGGCTCACTCAGCTCTAAGTCGCTGATTTATAGCCGTGCCCCACTCCCCACCCCAACGTCGCTTGACAGCGATGAAGGCAAGTCCCAGCCCCCATCCCGCAGGAAGTAGAGAGGGGCGCTCAGCTGCCGCGATGGGGGCACAGCCAGCGGAGAACAATGGGGCTGGGCGAGGGGAGTCGGCGGGGTTCCCTGGCAGCCTTGTCACCGCCATAAACCTCATTACCTCGCCGTCCCCCAGGCCGCCTCTCTCCTTACCCAAGGCAGCAGCCGGCTTCGCCGCTGATTCCCACTTGGCGTGAAAAGCTCTTAAACCCCCCGCTGTATTTTTAATGGGGGCAGTGACTAATTTAGCCCTACGCCACCAACCGTCAAATCACATCTTCTGTTGGTACTTACTGAGGGCTCACCTGGGCTGCATGGGGCTCGGATAAATCCGGAGCTGGAGAGCGCCCGAGGGAGCGAGGTGCTAAGCCCGGGGACCTGACCGGACAGCCCCCGCACTGCCTGCGGACGGCCAGTACATCCTGGCCCGACCCAGCTACTTTAGGAAGCTTCGCGCCTACCCAACTTTGAGATCTCCTGTGAAACGGCCAACCACCCACCACAGGGACTAAATATTGCAGCTTCCCACCTTGAGCCCACCTGCCTTTTGGGGCGACATTCTCATTCTATGGACAGGGGCGGGTCCCTGAGTGAATTTGTAGACCAAAGTTTGCTTTGCAACCAGAGGAGCACTACCCCCTAATCCTTGCAGAAAGGAGGAAGGGCCTCCTACAGGTCACCGGAAACCCCTGACTAGGAACCCCCTAGAAGATGAGAAGCCTAATTGCTCCAAATTCCGCTGACTCGCTATCACGTTATAATTAGGTGCAATCTGTCTGCTTCATTTCCGCTGTCCTTGCCCCGGGTGAAACGCGAGCCAGGAAGAGTTCCCTGCGCTGGGTCCAGCCTCGAATAGGCAAGTCAGACCAGCTCTGGGATCTGTGGTAATGAAGTGGTGTGAGAGAGCTGTGGGGAGGTGGCCCAAGAAGACTGCAGGAGTTCCGGGGTGAGCCCTGAGGCAGCGGCAGGGCCTGGGTCATTAGGTCAGAAGTTCGCACTACCTTCTCCAGGGTTTTGCAGGTGGCCTTTGAGCCCTGTCTTCTGGAATTCTGCAACGGGAGCACTTGCTTGTCTGGCTTTAGTCCTGACCCGGGCCATAGGTCTGGGCTAGAAACCTGCTATTTCCACTAAATTCCGTTCCGGAGCCACCCGCCCCGGGACCTTACACAGCTGGGTAGCTGCTGCCTTCTCCCCTCACATTCTGTGCCTTGTCCCAAAGTAGAGCTCAGGTGCTTTCTGCTGCCCTGGCACCGGGAGGGGCCAGCCTATCTTGCCTCCATCCCAGTAGTGAGGCAGCAAGGGGGAAGAGCACGGATGAGAGGCAGTCACTGACGTGTGGCAGGGACGTGGGAAATGTTCCCCAATGGGTCCTGGGCCTCAGTTTCCCGATCCAGAAAGGAAAGGAGCCGAGCACATGATCTTTGTGGATTCTTTCTTCTCTATTTTCAATGACCCCTGCAGCGGATCCGGCCTTCTATGCTACTTCTTTCTGTGCGTCTATTGTCTGGAGTCCCCAGGGGCCTGTGTGAGCCCATGGGGACTCCCCAAAGACACCCCTCCTGCCAGCACCTTTGGCCTGGGGTTGAGGAGGAGAGAACCAGGCAGTGTTGCTGATCGCATGGATTCCCTTTATTGAGCTGAACTAGTTACTGCAGTCAGGTCAAGTCACATTTAAACGCAGACCATCCAGTTGCACGGAAACCGATTATATTCATTACAGAGTTTTAATCACTGTCCGGTGAACTGGCAAATCCAATCAAAGCATTAGTCTTTAATTAAAAAATTAAAAGGAAATATTCAGACAATAGCCAAGCAATCACATCACGATGCACAATTACCTAGAATTGCAATTAAAAAGTAGTTAACTGAAGGGGGGGGGGAGAAAGAAAAACAAGAAAGAAAGAAATAGAAAAGAAGCAAAAAAAAAAATCACACTAATCCTTAAAAAAAACTATCAATATAATACATGAAGGAACAAAGGACAATAGCCTCAAAAAGCAGGTTTCTCTAACACTAGAAATGTAGTCTGCGGCGAAAACTCTAAAAGCACACTAGCTGGAGCAGGACAATAAAAACACTGAGCATGGAATACTTTTAATCTCTGCCATTAATATTCATTTCCAGCTGCTTATAATAGCAGCGCCTCATGGCCAAATCATTAGAGTTTTACATCTGGGTTGCAAATGACACTTTGATTGGATGTAATGTTCAAATGGCCCTCCCCACGGCGTCTCCGGCAAGCCTTCTGCGGAGAGGTGTCCTGTCGCGAGGTCCCTCACTGTGCGTGCTGGCTCATCGTGTGGTTCTGCAAAGGCGAAGAAAGGAGACACGCATGAGGGCGAAAGAATGGCGAGCATGCCTGTCCCCTCCCACCCAGGGCATGGACGCAGAGAGCTGCAGAAAGCGGCTCGATCATTACAAAACAAAATGCGAGGTGCTCGGGGGACGCAGCCGCCGAGGCACCACGTCGATCCGAGCTTGGGGATCGGTTCCTGTTGGTGCCAACCTGGGTTCCCTGTAAACTGTTTTTTATTTATTTTATTTATTTTTTTTTTTTTTAGGCCACTTGGATCGTAGCAAGGGATGGGGCTACGTGGAGGGGGGACGGAACAGCCGGGGAGGTGACGATAATGAGCACCTCCTCTCTTTCCCTCCAATGGCGAAGAAGAAACTCTGATGGCCTGCAGGCTGCCTCTTTCCCCCATCCCCTCTCCGTCCCTTGCTCACTCCTCTGAGCCACGCAGGAGGAAACTGCAGATGTGCAGAGCGGCGCGGCCGCCCAGAGGCACCCGAGTGAGCGCAGACGCGCCAAGGCGGTGGGTGGCCGACGCCCTTGGCCCAAGCTGAGGACAAATCACCCAGCAGGGAGGGTCCTGGGAAGAGCCTGGAACTGAACTCCCGGGGACCTGCCAGTGTCGTCACGTGAGAGGGAGATGGTGCGCTTTGGCCTATTGGACATGGGAAGCCAGGGCCCAGGTGGAACCTTGTGGCCAAACACTTCCCTCTCGCCACAGCCCATGCACATCTTTCTTCCTGCCAGCCCTGGCGGGGAGGGCCGGGCAGGCAGTATGGGTCTGTTTCCACCATAGCCAGCAGCCTGGGGATAGGGGTGGATTTTGGCTTCTGACGCCTGGTCCTTTTGCATCTTTACTGCCAGTGGTAGTGCAAATTCAGACCATCATCCCAGCTTCAGGCAGCGGTTCGCCTCAAGACACGTTAGGGAGCAACATCCTCTATGGACAGAGCCGCAGGGCTGCGGTCGACCCCCGTAGCGGGCTTTTTAATATAGCCCTGCCTCCCAGCCTCGGAGGCTCAAAAGGAGACCAGTCACCGGTAGAGAGCAGTGGCCTGCATCTCTGACACTAACCACCAGGGGGCAGGAGAAGCGTCGCCACTTTCTCCTGGACTCCAGGTCTCTTTCAGAAGGACCAGAGGACAGCTATAGCTGGCTTTCCCCCCCAGAGGTCAGGGAACCTAGGAAGGATGGAGATGGGATCACAGATACTCTCCAGGAAAGAACTCTTTGCGTGCCCACAGGCCACATATCTCCAAAGGCAGATCACTTTTGACAAACTACCAGTCCACTATCAGCCTGCTAGGACTCAAGAAGGGCTGATCCAGGCCACTAGGATCTAGTGTCTACACCCAGTGGGTACATCAGCCCACCAATATCCACAGCCTGCTCCAGCATCCTGCTGCGGGCTAAGGACCAGATTGCCAGCATGACCTCACACCTCAAATGGAGAATCCAAGGTCCAAGGCAGCTTGTTTGAGCCAAAGATGGACCACAGGTGGTTTCCATGGGAACCCCATCCTCCAGTGCTGTGATAGCAACCAGCCACGTGGAACTGAAAGCATCCTATGCACAGATCTGCCCTCCTTATAACTCTGGACCTCAACTGCCTTAACCCTTCCTCCAGTTGCCCTCCAAAGCAGTCACTCCTCTGAGTTCTGGACATTCAGATTGCTTGCCCAGCCCACGTTTCCTGTGACACACCTCCTACCCAGCACCCACATGACTGCACACTTCTTGTACTCAGGCCTGGCTGCCTCTGCTGAGCTATATACATGCAGAGCAACAGCACCTGGCCCAGGGCTGGGCACATGCAGGGTTTCCCATGCCTGTTGATCACAGTGTGGAAGGCCCAGCTGCCCTGGAACAAGAGAGCTATCACAGGCCTAGCATGCTAACCTACACCTGGGTGGAGAGAGGCTGCGAATGTGGACTGAGCAGCACACAGTGAGTTCCCCTGGATACAAACCATTTCCAAGGAAAGCAGGAAGCCAGGCAAGACCGTTGAGGGTCGCTCGCCTCCATTTAGGAAGGAGTGTCTGGGAACCTGGTAAGGATATGAGGCAGCCTCTTGTAGGGATGCCAGGACAAGGACATGTGACACACTGGCGATCCCTGGAGGTGGAAAGCCGTGCCTTGAACCACTGAGAATAAATGATACTTTTTGAAGCCTTCTACCTTCAAGATCAATAGCACATGCTTTTTAGGTTAGACTTAGAAAGGAACTTCCTCCAAGAGAGGTCTAAAGCAGACAGGTAAAATTTACCTTCCTAAAGTTTTACTGTTACCAAGGAAAAGCCCAGGATGTCACAGCAGAAGGAAATCAGACTCAATGCTCCAAAGGTGATCAGGACCAGAGTGCATTCAGCTTTGTGTCATTAAGTACTTACTGGATGATCTGCTCTGAGCTCAGCCCAGAGAGGGTAGAGCAGACTCCACCGGACTGCTGCAGGGGTCTGATGCAGAAGTGAGAAACACAGAAGGATTCATGGTACTGACAGTAGCCCAGGAGGGGGTCAAGGTCACAGAGTGTTCTTGCATGCATATATGTGTATGTGTGTGTGTGTGTATGCGCGTGCATGCGTGTGTGTACTCTAGGGAGGCTCTTCTCAGGGAGAGTGCTCATCCAAGGAGGGCTTCATCCTAGGTCAGTCTCTGAGAAGGCAGAGGAGTGTCAACACCTAAGCTCCTCGGACACCTTACCAGGCACATCTATAGTAGCTCTTTTCCAAGGCTTCTGATGGCTTCCTCCCACCCTCATGGCTCTTTCAGGGCCTTTCTAGCTCCATGTCTTTCTCTGTTTGTGCTTATGTTATATTTAGTCTATTCAGAGAAGGGGGAAAAATATCAGTTTTTAAAGATGCTTTCGTTCTTACAGTTGAGCACTTCCCAAAACCATAAAGGTTGGCAAAGGCTGAGACTAGCCTGGCCAGTATGCCTGGCACCGGCAGGCCTCATTGCCTGCCAGGGAGACACAGGTGTGGGGCAGAGAAGCAGGTGAGGGGAGTAAAGCAGAGACACAGTGAAGGCTCCCGGCTGCCCGCCACACACTGGGCAGTGCTCCTGCACACTCACTGATGGGGTTTCTGTGATCTCCTGACTTGGGACTGCCTCCTGGTGCACACGGCTAGTATCTTGTTGGGCCTGGCCCAAAGGAATACCCTTTGTGGAAGTTCTTTTGTCCACAGAATCTTTACTGCCCTTCCATTGGGTGACAGTCACTACCTTCTTGCTGCACTTGCGTTGGGTATGTGCCAGGCACAGGAACAGTGGGTTGTGTGTGGAGTCTGGTGGAAGGACTGTTCTCACACCCCACAAAGCACATGGAATGGACAGGCCGGCTAGAAGGTCACATTAAGTCCAACTCTGGGTACCTGCTCCACAGCCACAATTTGGTGATCTGGACCTGCTGGCCTGCAGGGACCTGCAAGACCAGGATCCTATATAATCCAGATCCTGCAAGACCAGGAATCAAGCCATAGGGTGCAGCCTAGTAAACATCTCTGGTCTGGGTTGCAGGTTTCTGGATCTTGCTTGGCCTATGAGTCCTGCCCACCAGCATGTTTTGAGGAGACAAGTGTTTCAGTACATTGGTTGCTTGGTAGCACGAAGCAAAAAGACTCCTCCCGTTCAGATATGAGCTGAAGAGACTTCTCAAGCCTGAAGCTCACTCTCTAACTCACACTCTCCCTGTGTGTCACCTACTCTGAAAACGGCCACCTAACCAACCAAGTCCTAGCACCTTGCCTGGCTCTTCCCAAGTATCCCACTGATACGAGCCACCCTCCTAAGTGACCACAATTAGGCGGACAACTTTAGTGACCTGTTAGGTACCTTAGTGGCCAACATGGGCTATACCCTGTGTTCAGTGTTAGCTGCCGCTTGCCAGCCATAGACCTTGTAGCAGGTCCTTTGACCTCAAGGTTTGTGAGTTGCCGCTCTCTGAGAAGCCGGGATAACTCGGGAAACGATGGTGCACATGGGATCTACCTACAGATAAGTGCCTGGGATAGAGGGACTGTTTGCTGCCTGCTGGGACCCCCACACTGTTAACAGCTGGAGCTACAAGAAGAATCAGAGTCTTGTCGTCCTGCTCCTCCCCCCATGCCCCTGACCTCAGGATAGAAGGCATTACTGGTCCCTCTTCATCAGACCTGGCTGGATACTTGCTTTCCCATTTCTACAGTAGAGTGGGTGATCTGGTAATGAGGAGGACCCCAGGAGATGCTGTGGTAGAGGGAGAGGTATATACCAGCATCCATCTATTCATCCATCCATCTATCCATACATTCATTCGCAAGCATTCACTAAGTCTGTGAGGTCCCAGGCTGTGCACTGAGCATGTACAGATAAAGACACCCTGTCCCCTCCCTTGTGGGAACAATGCCATGGTAGGGGTAAGTCTCAGACATCGGAGACTCGAAGGAAGTAGGGGAACGGACTCATTCTTGAAGTCCCAGCCTGTCCTTATGCAAAGACACACTTACTCTCCACACAGAACACCCTACCTCCCCAACTTCACTCTCCTTGTTCAACTCGCATAGCCCTTATCCACTATCATGGACCCCATGCACACTCTCCCTGGTCTATGTGTAGGGTCTTCCTGAAGCCACTTCATCATCCTCAGGCTCGCCATCCAGAAGAGGCTATTTTTCCTCATCCTACCCCTGTGCTACCCCATGGCTGGCTGCAGCTATGAGAAGCCCTTATAAGCCTGGTTTTACCATGGCTTTCCCACCCCACCCCAACCTCCCAAGAACAGGGACTATGCACTAAGGTGTGCCTTAGCTTGAAAGATTCCGTTTTTGTTTTTTGTTTTGTTTTGTTTTGTTTTTTCTTTCCCAGCGGCAGACAGCTGCTTTAGCCCAGCTTGGCTGAGCAAGGCTGATGCAGGGCTCCATTCATTATGTGCCCATTTCATAGTCACGGAGCTTAGCCTTGGGTAGTGGACAGGGGAGAAGGAGACGGGGTACAAGCCAGACTCTGCCAAGTTTCCAGTTGCAGGGTTTCTTGGGAAGCAGCAGGGAGACGGCTTCTGATGGCGGTTCACTCAGGAGAAGCCTTCCAGCTTCCCTGTAAGAACAGCTTGAGCTAGGGTTTCTTCTAGGTGCATGTGTGTGTGTGCATGTGTGTGTGTGCATGTGTGTGTGTGCGTGTGTGTGTGTGTGTGTGTGTGTGTGTGTGAGAGAGAGAGAGAGAGAGAGAGAGAGAGAGAGAGAGAAGACAGACAGACGGAGGGACAAAGAACCAAGGAGTACTTTAGCGAGCAGGATTAATCACTGAAGCATCCCGGAGGTGTGAGTAATGCCGATAAATGCTGTCGTTCACAATGACTGGGGCTGTTTGGCTCTCAGCAGGTCGGACACCACACACCTTGGTAACAGCCAGTCATCTGAACCCTCAAGAGCCCCATAAAGTTCTTGCTACCTCTACCCGTGCTGTACAGGTAAAGACTGAGGTGCAAGGTGCTTTGGGCCCCGTGGTTGAAAATGACCGCACAGGACATTCGCCCATGCACGAGGTGTCTATAAGCCCCCTCTGCACCACTCTGCCTGCGCGATGTGAAAAGTGCAGCATATGCTGGGGGAACAATGAATAATTCAGCCTGGCAGGAGCACAGTGTATGTGCTATGGAGACAAGCCTCCAAAGGAAGGCAGGGGCCTTATTGATGAGGCTCCGTGATGCCAGACGAGGCAGCTTGCCCTTAAATCTGGGCCACTGGGAGCTATCAAAGGTATTTGAGCTGTGGAGTTACATGACGCAAGACAGAGGGAAAGCTCATGCCTCCACCCAAAAGGTGTCTCAGCAGAGGCTCTTCATCTTCCTCCGCTCCCTCTCGTGGCCTCCCTGGTGGCGGCGGCAGCACAGACTGTCACTTGTCTCTCCCTTTGGGGAGGGTGCAGACACAGGCAGCTCGGCTCCTCTTTCTGCTGTGCATCACCTGGGCAGCCCCTCTCTGCTTGTGCACACTTATTTTTAGCAGCGCTTGACAATCGTCCAAGGGTCTAAGACGAACAGATGGCCTGTCTTAAAGGCTCGTATGTTCGCTAGTTTGCACTTCTGACAAACGGTGCGCACACTCGAGAGCACCCCATAAACAGCGCCGAATGAATACTCACAACACAATTTAGCTAATGCACGTCATTAAAATTAGGAGTGAGTGATGGCTGGGGCTCCCTATAAATGCCTGCCAGTGATGTGCTGTGCCCTGGGGAGGGGGGCGGGCCTTAATATACTTATACCCTACTTCCTCCAGCAGCCCCCTTTGTCACCCACTTACCCCCAGGCCAGAGAGAAGTTACCCACTGTGCAAGTGGCATCCACCTTTGGCATCAGGGTTGAGACCAGTAGCCCAATGGCCTGGGACAGAGCCCTAAGGTAGAGGGAAAGTGGAGACCCCCCCCCATAACACATGTGAGGTTTGCTTGTCCCCTCTGCCCAGCCAGCAGCAAGGGGGACCCGGGCATCTGCCACTCCAGAGCAGCAGCAAGTGAGCTTCAAAACGGAGCTGAACCAAGAGAGCTGGGAAGCAGGAATGGGGAGCCCCTAGCCTAGACTTAAGAGGCAGCCTGAGCAAGGTGTTGCCTAGGGGGACACCCGAGAGCAAGAACAGATTCAGGGATCCAAGAAATACCTTGAGAACAAGAGGAAGACGTTCCACCCAGACTCCTAGCTAGTAGTTTCTCCCAGAGGCTGGCCAAGCTTTAGTTCCTGTGTCTACCCTCCTCTCTCCTCCAACTCTTTACCTGTCCCCAGGACACGAAGACTCAAAGCAGGTGGCCTGCTCCACAACCACTTCCAAAGGTGAGAACTGTCTTCTCTGACAGGAAAAGATTGATGAAGATGTGAAAAGACAGAGTCCAGCAGACCCTCCAGGAGGCGGCTCCACGTCCTGTGCTTTAGCAATGAGCCCACCTGAGACCAGGATATCAGGAGGGAGCTCACCCAGTCACCCCTAAAACAAAGACCAGCATTTCCTGCTCAGGGAACCTCAGTCTTAGGGAGAGGTGCCTCATATATGAACGGGCCCAGTTGGTCTGTATGCTCAACATGGAGGGTGAGACTCCAGCCAGCAGCCAAGCTAGGGAAACCAGTAGTTTTATGGCTGCTGTCACAAGCAGAGAGAGGTGCAATACTTTCAAGACTGTTTACAGAACTATCCCTGTGAGGCAACAGGATGCATGCTTGACCCAAGTCCTGAGGTAAATTGGCAAGTGTTTCTCCACTTGTGTAGCGAATATCCACCTCTGTGGACACTGGTCCCTCTTGAGCAGGCTACTGTATAGGCTCACCCTGAACACACCAGCCTGCTTAGACTTTGGCTAACAGTTCTCCAATATGAATTGGGCCTTGGGTGCCTTCCCTCGAAGGGCTCAACTCCGATTCCCTTAAAAGCAGATTCCTCGGGGCAAACATGGAGCAAGCCTGTCTATTACAAAGTCAAGGTAGGAACAGTGCAAAGGCCATAGAGAAATGTGGGGACCAAGAACAAACGGAAACTCAGATCAGACCTGCCGCTGACTGGAGTTTAAGTGTCCCCATGCCATGAGGCACACGCACACATGGAATACACAGGCACAATCGAAGCAGCCTGGAGGTAGTTGTGGGGACTACACTCAGGAAATGCTTTCATCAATAAAGGGGCTAGATCCTAGAAGCTCCAGTCACCAGGATGACTGAGCTCTTTCTGCAGAAGGCCTCCAACACAAGATGGGTGGGGTTGAGAATAAGTGGGGCTCTCACCAGGGCAGAGTGATGGGGCCAGTAGGCCCTCTGTCAGCCTCAAGAGCTCAAGCTTGGTAGGAAAGATGCATAGCTCAGCTCTAGGCGAGGCCGCCGTGCAGACATGTGGGCAGGTAGGGCCACATCTGTAGGCTTTGAAAATTGGAAACGTTTTTTTTTTTCCAAACTCCAAACTTCCTCTGCATTGAAAGCAGCATGATGCAGGGCAACCACATGTCTCAGTTCAGTCAGGCCTGAGGCCTCTAGAGTCTTCCAGCATACTAACTGGGCCAGGGCTCCTAAGGCAGGGCTGTCTGGGGCAATGCTCTATCCACGGCAGATGGCCACAGTACTGTGTAGGGTCATGGGACTTGGCATGGCAAGGCTCTGAAGGTGAGGGTGAAGAATCCAGTTGTGAGGTCACCCTGCTGCTGTATGCTCTGAACTAGGGATGGTTTCAGCTCCTCACTGCCCCTGCCTGGTGCAGCCCCGGGTGTTGCTGAGAGGTCAGCTTGCAAGCTGGGCAGCAGAGAGAAGTCAGCTAACATAAGGGGGAGGGAGCAGCATCCCCTGCCCCACCCCCAATCCAGAATATGCTGGACAGTTGTCGCAAATGTAGTCAGGATCCTTTGAGGACATTACATTAGGTGAAATAAGCTAGCCACAGAAAGATGCATACTGCAGGAGTCTTCTCGTCTGGGGTCCTGAGGGATTCACAGAACAGTACTTTGCTTCCAGGGGTTGGGAGAAGGGGGCAGAGTTTCAGGCTGGGGAGATGAAAGAGTTCTGGGGTTGGAAGAGGTGATGTCTGCACGGTGCTGTATGCATCTCAGGGTCACCGCGCTGTACAGCAGAATGTGGGAGACTCCATGTGACATGAAGGTACCACCTCTGAAAACCAAGCAAGTAGGATAAATGAGAGATGGGTTTGTGCTCTGCACCAAGGGCAGAGACACAGGACCATCCCTGTGCGGTCATCTCATACAGTTGGCTCAGAGGGATACACAGACTGCAGTGGCCTGTGGTAACCCCCAGCTGAGTGAACTGGAGCTGCAGCTCTGAGGACACTACGCCACCTGCCAGCAGTTGTTGGCATTGCCTGCAAGGACTCTCCATGTCCACACTACAGAAAGCCTTCCTTCCACACCAGCAGGACTGACCTTAGCAGTGGTTCGGCCCTCTGACCCAGGCCATCATGGCCACAGAACCCAGGCTGAACCAAGGCTCACTGACAAAAAAAAAACCTACTCTGGGGGTGGGGGCGTGGGGGGGGGTGTAGGTGGGAGAGTCGGTTGCTGAAGGAGGTGTCTGCATTGTCTCAGCACTGAAAACAAGGCAAGGGACAAGCATACCACCGGCCCACCTTAAGAAACATGGGAACAGGGGGCTGGTGAGATGGCTCAGTGGGTAAGAGCACCCGACTGCTCTTCCAAAGGTCCAGAGTTCAAATCCCAGCAACCACATGGTGGCTCACAACCATCCGTAACAAGATCTGGCGTCCTCTTCTGGAGTGTCTGAAGACAGCTACAGTGTACTTACATAGAATAAATAAATAAATCTTAAAAAAAAAAAAAAAGAAACATGGGAACAACCTAGAGAGGGAGAGCCATCTCCTCTTGGCTTATTTCCCACTCTTGGCAAGTTGTCACTACATCCACACAGAATCATCCTACCTCACCAACCAAAATCCAGGGCAACTAGCCAGCAGTGGGATGTGAGACCAGAAAATGAGGGCCATCCTGGAAAATCTAGGTCGCACGGTCACTAATTATCCTGAACACGTATGTTCAGGTCCCTGGACCACTCGGGCGCTCTTACTTTCTGTAAATGATACACGAAAACTTTGATCCAGATCTCTGTCTACTTGCCTCCAAATTCCCACGAAAAAGAACACTTTCCTGCATCTTCAGATTTCCTTGAAAATTATCCCTGCCAACAAAGAGCTGTTCCAGCAGATATGCTGAGGGTGGCGGCCCTCAGAAATATGCCCAGCACCCGCAAATGGCTTCCAGGGACCACGTGGCTCTGCCCCTTGCCCACAGCCCCCCAGGCTGCAGGGGCAGGAGTCTTGAAGATGGTCCTAATTTACTGTGATGAATTGTGGCATGCACCACTGATCCACACTGCAGCTGAGACCCATTACAGCTAATGATAGCCACAGTCCTCGTGAAACATATAGGTGTGTACCCTTGCCAGTCCCAAAGGAGTCACATACCACAAATCGAAGGGCACAGGGTGATCCCTGCCCCCCTCACCCCCTTTCTGAGATGTTGCTTTTACAGACTAGACTACAGCTCAGCGGGAAACCAAGCCATGGCCAGTGTTTCTGCCCACACACCTGTCTAAGCAACACCAAGTGGGTCTGTCCTAGGCTTCCCTTCCACTGTAACAGAGTTCACTGGTTCCACAAGGCAAACCTACAATCATCTGTATTCCTGGACTATTTCATTACACTCAGTGAACCAAAGGAGCATGGCTGAGAGTATGCAGACAGTTTTAAAGTGGAGTGTGAAATTAAGAGCATGGAGTGGGGCTGGAGAGATGGCTCAGTGGCCGAGAGTATTACAGCTCTTGCAGAAGACTTAGGTTCAGTTCCCAGTACCGGCTCACAACCATCTATAAACAGTTCTGGGGGATCCAACACCCTCGTCTGGCTTCCTCTGGCACAGAATGCATAGCACATGGAGAGAAAATATTCTCACACATAGAATCAAAATAAATGAATCTTTTATTTTTATTTTTTTTAAAGAGCATGAGAGGAAGATACTCTAAAAGCTGTATACATGGGGGCTGGAGAGATGGTTCCATGGTAAAGAGTGCATTTTGCTCTTGCAGAGGACCCAGGTTCAATTCCCAGCAGCTATGCTAGGCAGGTCATGGCTACTTATAACTTCAGCTCCAGGGGAATCTGAGCCCTCGGGCCTTGGGCCCTTGTGCACATGCCCACACTGAGACACAAACATAGCAGAACTAAACGTCAATTGTAAATTAAAGCTAATATACGCCCCAAGAAGGTATAGGTGGGTAGATGTGTGCGTAGCTGCTGGATGGACAGATGTGGGGTAGGAGGGTGGATAGAGTGTGCCTCAATGGTGGGAGTAAGAGTGCCAGGGCGAATGGGTGGCTGACAGGTGGGTGGACTGGCCAAAACACCATGAATTCAAACCTGGCTTTGGTCACTTGCTGCCTCTACGAATCTAGGCTTAGAAAGACTATTTCTTGCAAGCCTTGTTTACACATCTGAAAGGTGGGGCTAACTGTATCTACTTTATAGTCTTGTTATGAGGTTTAAAGTAGAAAATATACAAAAGCAGGTGAGATGGCATACAGAATGTCCTGTGTCAGGTGGAGCAGCTGACTGTTGTCATGGAGGACTATAACTTCCGTAAAACCAAATGTGAGTACAAACAAACAAACAAACAAGAAACCCAGTCATGTGGTGTGGTTAAAACACACACACACACCACCACCACCACCACCACCACCACTACCAACAACAACAACATGGGGTGACGGTGGGGGGGGTGTCTGGGTCTAGCACTGACCAGCTCTGTGGCCCCAGGAAGTGAATGAACCTCTGTGTCTTGGTTTATCTTGATAGAGGGATTATGAGGACGAGGCACTTAATGTTTAAAAGTGCTGAGGATAGTGCCTGGCACTTGATAAAACACTAAATAACATTGGGATGATAATATAGGGGAAATTTTCCTGTTCTAAGAGACAGAAATAATTATTTAGCTTCAACAATCTACAAGGTTTACCTCCTGCTCTGTGAGATGTTTGCTGTTACGGTGACAGTGACATTTCCGTGTGTGTCCCCTCACTCCCAAGTGCGTGGAGAGCAAAGGGGGCTTTACTGAGTAAGGCATGCTCCCTGGTCCCACGAAGAACCCCACAAACCTGTCCCCTAAGTTTAGTCTTTTATTTCTTCCTCTTTTACACCGCAGTCCCCACCAATGCCATGATTTATCTGTCTGAGAACAGACTGATCCAAGATTCATTACAACCACATGGCCATGCACTGGCTGTCATATATGAGTCCCTACTATGTGCTGGAAACTGCTCTTCATACATCAGCACCACTTTTCCAACGTCTCCATTTCTCTGATGAAGAAACTGAGGCTTTCCCTCTGTCTTTCAGAGAAGCAGCTCCCTAGGTGGCCAGAGGCAAAGCTTGTTCCTTGCTGTACCTCCGTCCTGTGGTTCCCTGGTGCCACCTAAAGGCCACAGCAACTGTCACCCAGAGCAGGCCTGGACCAACCCTGGCCAGCCAGCTTGATTCTGTGTAAACGTCAGTGGCGGAGTGAGTGCAGCCCGCTCACTATTGACACAGCAAAATTAATTTCTGCCCCCCCAACCCCCCGCCCTCTGCTCCTCCGAGTGTTCACGGGGCTGCTCACTGCTGCTCCTGAAATGCCAACTTGCATTTCTCATCATTAATTTCTTTCTAAATGTCATTAGTAATTGTTCCTGCTGCACCGAAGAGTGCAATCCAAGCTTCCACCAAGAGCACCCTGGTCTCCTCTCTCTACTGGTGGGGGCTGGGGGGGGGGAGGAACTGGGGCCCCTGCTACACCAGAGCCCAGCCTGCTAGCAGGAAGCAGCCAGCCATACTCCCAAGAAGAGGTGGTTTGAGTAAGAGTGGCCCAAGCACACAGAGCCTATCCAGGGTACTAGAGCCATGGTGACCGGCCCAGGAGCTAGGCTGCCTGGGTTTCTGTCTCCACCCCTGCCCTGTGATGCCACAACATTCCACCTGTAAATGGTAGAGGTGACTGTGCAGGTAGCATTGGGAGACAACAATAGGCACAGGCTTCCCACTGAGCTTGGCTTGGGGGGGGGGAATTTCTGATATCCTCATGGCTTCTTGTCTCACACCATCAGGGCTGCAAACAAGTTCAACTCTACCGCTTATAGGTTGTGTGACATGACATTGAATCACTGAATCTAACCTATCGAAACCTAAGCCCAGCACTCAGGAGGCTGAGGCAGGAGGCTGGGAGTTTGCAGTATACCTTGGCTACATAGCAACAGCCTATCTCAACAGAGTCAAAGTGAAATGGTAACATTAATTACCAACTCTGTCCCCCACATTGCCCCCTATCATGTTCTCCTGGGATCTGGATCTCAATAGCGTGTTGTGCAGAAGTAGTAGGAGAATCCTATACCCCAGATCCCGATGATGAGAATCCTAGAGCCTTACAATTATGCCCTGTCCATGTCCTTCCTGTGCATTAAAGACCCTGCTCTCTGTCCATGTGAGGTCCAGCTTTGTAGTATGCAACCCTCTGTGAGCACTGAAGCGACATGTCACCCACCGTCACTGGTTATTGTCACTGTTACTAAGAAACTGAAGGCATTTAGTCCTGCCTGAAATGGCGCCGACGAGGGGCTAGGCTCAAAGCACACACAATGGTCCCAGGCTCAAGGATCCTGGCAGCTCCCCATGCCCATCTGTCATGATGGCACGGTGCCCCAGAAACTTGGTTGGCCCCAGCCCCGGGGCATGAATGGTAGGCTCTAACAGGCAGCCTGAGATTCACTCTGAATGCCATCTTTGCTCAATGCTGGGACTCTGGGGAGGCCCCCAGTCCCCACATGGGCCTCACCAGGGTTCACTGCTCAGCTGGACCAAACCATGGGGCCCAGAGGACAACTAAGCTGGTCACAGGCTTCAGCCACTCTTCCACTGCCCCTCTGTAGTTTTCAGAAATCCTTACACACCTAGGGCTGCAGGAGCAGCCATAGTCTCATGTCCCAGTGGCTAGGCTTGGTGCTGAGCCTACCCTTATAACTGATCTCTGTGGGAGATAAGGCTACCCTCTTACCCCAGCATCCCAAGGAATCTACCTCAGTTCTCACAGCCTTAGAGTGAACTCTTTGACTAGGAGAGCCAGAGAATAACCCTGGGAAGGGCTAGTACCTGCTAGCCCTCAGATCTGTAAGCATTTTACTGGACTAGTTTATAGACACAGACCCACGTCTTGGGCTCCCTAAACATGGGACTGGTGTTCACTTTGGGTTCCTATACATACGGACCCCAACACTGTCACACATCATCCCTCAGTACATGGAGCTACCCAGGGATGACAATGGTGATCAGTGATGAGGTCACACTCTCCTGTGGACAGAGACAGGGTCTAGATCTAAGGTGTCCTAGAGAGTCCTGTGGGGCCCAGCTGTGCAGCTGCCTCTATGGGCTCCAGTTGTCTAATTATTCATCAACTAATTGATTAATCTGTTTTGGCTTTTTGGAGATCTTTCAATCAAAATGCTTGATATAAGAAGTGTTTAATATTTTAGAGTTTTAAATTTTGGAGTATTTGCACATGGTATAATGTTTACCATGTAAGTGGGACTCAAGTCTACAACACAAGATTCATTTGTATTTTGTGTACACACTGAAGGAAAATTTATCTAATATTTAAAATAATTTCCTACCTAAAACGTATCACTTTGAGTTTTACTCTTGTGATATCATGCTGGCTCGCAGAAAGACTGAAACTTTAGAGCTCTTCAGGTTTCATACTTTTAGATTAGAGCTGTGCAGTTTTGCCTGAGGGACCGAGGCAATTGTGTGATCCTGTATGAAACTCCTGCACTCCACACTCTTGAAAGAAAGGCCTGGTCCTTCTAGTGCACTGTTCCTTCCATACAGCAGGTACATAGCTCTAGGCCTTTGTGTGTCTCCATTGCCTGTACACATCTGGCACATAGTAGGTACTCAGCAAACACTGAGGTCACACTGAGCGCATACATGTATCACTAACTGACTGAATTAATTAGTTCAGGGCACCCAGACTATGTTTGGGGTGTGGATAACAGTTAACACTGGACAGTACTTAAGGGCTTGGTACGGAAGTCTTTGAGGGCAACACTACCTTCAGACCCTCCACATTCCACAAGGAAAAAACTGTAATCCCGGAGTTTCTGAGGCTCCAGGGTAGCAGGGCTGATATTCAAAGGCAGGTTAGGCTGCAAGGGTAGGCAGATATGGGCAATGCTAGGTTCTTCCTGCCCTAGTGAGAACACAACAGCCTCGTTGGGAAATTCACTAATACTTATCCCAAGAGTCCTGGCTTTCAAAGGCTTCAATTCTTGAGAACAACAACCCAAGGCAGCAGGACCAGTACTTGTCAGAAGTGGTGGCAGTGCCCAGCAGGGTGAAATGTCTCTGCTAACCTCAGAGAGGGGTGGTTCCAGGAGGCTAGAAGCCAGCTTGGCTCTCAGGCTCCAAGGCTCCTGGCCTCATGAGTGATCAATGCCTGTGCTAGCAACAGATTTAAACTCCCAGGAGCCACTGGGGTATCCCATATCCCAGTCCCACCCAAGACCAAACTGTTCCTTCTCTGGTGGTAAGGTGCCAAGGGCTGGGCCATCTTTAAAGCAGAAAGGAGGAAGCCAAGCTATTCACAGAAAGAACAGCTAAAGAGTCAAATGCTAAGCATGTGCCTACAGCGCTTTTACTTTTTAATTATTATTAGTTATAATTGTCTGGCTGATCTGACAGCAGCCGCACAAAGAAGAAAGGAAACCAGCTCCCCGATTACCCATCTTATCAAGACCAGGGGTTCCGATAGTGGGCTGAGCACCTGCAAATTGTATTCCAGCCCCCTTCCCTGCCATTTTTTGTTCTTTCCCTGCTTGTGTTCTCTTTCTACTTTCCAAGTGCTCAAACATACAGTAAAATATATAGGAGAAAGCAAGGGATGAATGAAAAGATGATGGGTGAGTGTGCAGATTGATGGTAGGTGTGTGAATTGATGGGTGAGTTGATGGATGGGTGGTACAGTGGGTGGATGCATGGGCAGAAGGAAGAATTGTGAATGGATGGGTAAGGAGTAGGTGGATATGGGGTGGCTAGACAGGCAAATGGATGGATTGTGGTAGAAGGGTTGGTGGATGGACAATAGGTGAATAAATGAGTATGTGATAGGTGCATAGGATGAGTTGATGGGTAGACGCGTGGGAGATGGGTAGGGGATGGATAGGTGTATGGGTGGATGGATGGATCGATGGATGGGTAAGTGAGTGGATGGATAGGTAGATGGTAGGTGGATAGATGGATGGAAAGATGAATGAATGGGTGGGTGGATGGAATGTTGGATGGTAGGTGGATGGATGGGTGAGTGAATGGATGGATATATGGATGAATGAGTGAGTAGGTAGGTATGTAATAGGTAGATGGAAAGAGAGAAGGAGGAAAGAAGAGAGGGAGGGAGGGAAAGTGGATGAATGGATCCATGGATGAATTAATGGATAGGTGGGTATGTGGTAGGCAGACAAATGGATGGATAGGTAGATGATGGGTGAAGCAGATAGGAAGATGAATATGTGGTGAGGGAATAAGCAGGGTAGAGGAATGAATAGAGGGAGGGATGATAGGGAGATTAATATATGGATAGCCAGATAGTAAATCTACTGAAGGATGGATGGAGAGAGGAGATGGGTAGGAAGATGACTAGAAAGTGGGTTGATGGGTGGATGCATGGGTGGGTGAATGGCAGAAATCTTCATCCTCCAAAATCTCACATTTGCATGGGAAACCAGGAATATACAGATTATATCTAACTCATATTGGTAAAGGGGTCTAAAGCTAAACCAAGGACGGGAAAGGCCAGAGGAAGGATAAGGGAGAGCATCCCAGAGATGGGGCCACTTGACCAGTGTTCCAGCAGAAAGATGAGCAGCTGCCTCACACAACAGTCTCCATTTCAGGTCTGGGATGGTGTGGTGGTTTGAATATGCTTGGCCCAGGGAGTAGGACTATTAGGAGGTGTGGCCTTGTTAGAGAAAGTGTGTCACTGTGGGGGTGGGCTTGGAGGCCATCCTCTTAGCTGCCTGGAAGCTAGACTTCTCCTGTTTGCCTTCAGAACAAGATGGACAACCTCAGCTCATCCAGCACCATGCCTGCTTAGACGCTGCCATGCTCCCACCTTGATGACAATCGACTGAACTTCTGAACCTCCAAACCAGCTCCAATTACATGCGGTCCCTTATAAAAGTTGCCTCGGCCACAGTGTCTCTTCACAGCAATGAAACCATAACTAAGACAGAAGTAATGCTTTCTTATCCACACCACCCAATTGTTCAGCCTGAACTTTTCCTGCACACATATGCACACACAGAGACACACAGACACACAAACCTTCACCCTACCTCTGTCGTAATACAATTCATGATTTCACTGACTTCCTATATCTTCCCGTAGAATGTTACCTGTGAGAATGAAGTCCTTGCCTGTGCCTCAGCTTCACCTGAGATGTCACCTGAAATGTCACCAGGTTGTGAGTGTGTGATAAATGTATCATGAAAATGGGGGGAGGGACTGGGCAAGAGAGGTCCCAGAAAAACTCAGACCACACCCCTGGGTCACAGGCACCTCCCCCTGGCTGGGCACCAGGATGCAGCCTGGCAGGGCCGGGCTCTCACCATCAGAGTACTCCGGGTTGCTTGTTAGAGCACCAGCTCTGCTTTTAATCAATTGTAATCATTTAGCTGGAAGCGGCATGATTAGGCACACACAAGCAAACAGCGTGAAATAATCCTTTAAACAGGCCTGCTCAGTGCTGTGCTGGCCGCTTGGCCGCCGTGGGCCAGCTCAGAATCGGAGTCACTTCCTGCAGTCCCCACCCCACCCCTGCTTTGTCACTGAGGGCCTGAGAGTCCAGGACATGGAACAGGTCCACAGTCCCCCCTCTGCCCAGCCCACCAAGGAGGAGTGTTTGTACCCCTGTGGACAGAACACCTGTGTGGATGCCTGTGTGCTTATGTGCACAAGTGCGCATGTCAGGAACTTGCAAGTGCTCAGGCAGGCTCTCCCCATCAGCTCAGAGATGCTAGAGAGTTACTTAGGAAGAAAAGGACATATACAGCTCTAGGGCTCCACCCCTACCGTGACATGACCACACAAGTCTTGGGCACCATAACAAGTTGGAAAAGCAGCAGCAGGAAGCAGGAGGTCACTGGATTCACCATGGCTGGAGCTCTCCCCTCTTCTCCACAGCCCAGCCTTAACAGCACCCACCCTGTGGTTCCTCTGCAGGCCTCCAGCCAGTGCTTGCCTGCTTGCCTGCCTGCCTGCCAGGACTGGCTCCCAGCAGGGCAGCAGCAGCTTTTCCACCTGGCTCACCTAGGAGCACTTCCTTTTCATCCCCTGTTCCTGCCACTCCTGTTACCTGCTTGGCCCAACTACTAAAATAGTTTCTGGGTCCCCTGACAACAAGGCTTTTTATAGTTCAGCACTGCAGGCCTCATTTAAATCTATTAGCTCATATAAATGGCAATTTATTTAAACTTTGGAGGGTTTCTGTTTGCCTCGGTGGCAAAGATGACTGGGTTTTGCATGGGGCCCTGGAACTCTGTCATTTACTTGTGACCTTAGACAACCCCCCCCCACAAACCTCTCAGAGCCTCAGTTTCCATTTCTGTACATAGAGATGGAGCGACTGTCTCGAGGCTGTGCTGGCATAAACTATACCAATCACTAGAAACAGGGTGGGGCCGTGGCAGAAATGAAGCAAGAGAATGTCAGCCCTGTTCTTCACTTCACTTCAGGGATGTGTCCACCTTCAGAGCCCAGCTCTGGAGGCCTAGGTAGCAGTGCGCTGGCCCTGGGCATCCCTGGGTGAAGAACAGAAGGCAGAGAAAGCCTGAAGAGGGAGAAGGATAGGCCATCCACACTCTGTTGGTGGAAAGAGAGGTGCCCATGGGGATGTGGAGACAGCTGGGCTGGGCGAGCAGTGTCTGCTGTCCCTTCCTTTAGGTTGGCGAACTCTGGCAAGGGGCCGACAGGGCCCCAGGCCTTCATCTGCTGAGGCCTGCGGCTGAAAAACACAAGGCCAACAGCCCTGGCATTTTCCAAGTGTCTTAGTCCCTAATCATATCTCCATCCTGCCCTCCTGAACCAGTAAAAAGGCCGGGGTCACAGGACACAGAGGCAGGGGGGCCTGGGGCCATGTCCCTCCCAACTCATCTCAACGTTTCACTTCAGGTCCCAGCATGGCTGTCTGGTGTTGACAGCATCCAGGCCAGCACGGATGCCTCAGACAGAAGTTCTCTGGGTACTGCTTTGTTCCAGCTCAGAAAATAAAACTCCTAGAGGGAGGGAACTTTACAAACCCATAAGACACTCAAATTGCTTAATAGGAAACTGCAGAAAACAATGGCTGTACTACTGACCACATGTTTCTTTCCTGCACCCACAACATGCTAAGGACCTTTCTGGCATTTCTATGGAGAAGAACCACAGATAAGGAAGCCAACAACCACTGACTGTACAATACAACCACAAAGAAAGGACAGGGCAGTTGCAGAGAAGACGGAGGCCTACCACATTTAGTGATACTTGACTTCTGGGGACAGTACCCCAGGAACCCAATGTCATCTCCTTATGGCTTCCAGAAGCTATGGACATCATTACACATTCAGTCCCCTGCACGAGGTAGCTCTTCACAGAGGAGGGAATCGGGAGTAGCCAATGATTAAACTCCATGCCTTTTCCCAAAGCTTGGGGCCCATGAAGCATGCTGGGAAGGCTCTTCACCCCCAGAGTTGCAAACACTTGGGGGACAATGGACTTTCTGGAAGCTCCACGAGGTCAGCCTGGGTCTCCAAACCCAACATTAGGCCTGAGGACACAGGTGCTCGGTGTGTTACCTCGGGGAGGTTTCACAAGTCCTGCTTGGTCCCTCCTGTTGTTGGCCCACCTGCGGGCAATGACACTGTGGTCTGCTTTCTGAACTGAAACATTTTTTTTGCTTTTCCTAAAATGTCATGTCAGAATGCACATGGCGAGTCCTTCCGAATCTAACCTTCCTGCTTGGCACGGGAAATCCTTCTGGGTCCTTTCAGCATCCGTAGACACTGTTCAGCAAGTGTCACCCTCTCCCTGGGAGTGAATGGAACCTTCCGCTGAGGGGCCACTGCTGGCATAGGCATGCGGGTCTCAACTCCCCTCTCTCTGTACAAGCGCCCTGGGTTGGATTATGGGTAATGGCGGCTGTGCACTTAACTTTCTTTTTGTCACGAGGCTCTGCCATGCTGACCTCCCTCAGCAGGATGCCCGAGCTCCAGGTTTTTGGTGCCCTGGCCCCAGACAGGCTCAGCTTTCTGCATTTGTCTAGCTTTAGCCACTCTGGTGCTGTGGGTGACATCGCTCTGTGGCTTTCTCTGCTCCTTCCTGTCACAACTGACATTCATCTTCTCTGGGAGGCATGCGTGTCAAAAGTTTTTGCTCATTTTGTTGAGTTTTAGAAGTCACTCCACATTTACACAAACCTTTACTGGGCATGTGATGGGAAGGAGCCTCCTCCCTGCTGGTTCGCTCAATAGCGTCTTCCCAAAGCGTAACTCCAAACTTTGAATTGAGGATGTAAGTCAACCTTTCCCCCTGCTTGAGTTCCTACCACAGTGGAAATCAGGCTGAATCTCCACAGCCCTACAGATGTTGCTGGGTTCCGTGTTCCATCTGCTTCTTCCCGCCCACCAGTCCCTGCTCTTTGCCCCAGCTATATACCTACTCGTGCCGGCCACAGGCTCTTTGCACACACAGCTCTCTGCTACAGAATCCTGGCAGCTCACTATCTGAGCTTTAGCCCTAGACTGGGTACTGGGTGTACACTGGCCCTGTACACAAGCAGCAGATGAGCAGCGACTTTAGTTCCTGCTCATGATCTCAGGCATGCATAAACTCACATAGTTTTATCTCCAGAGTCCCTTGAATCAACCTCATGGATGAACACAGGTTTAAATAAGACTTGCCTCTCCCTCATTCTGGCAACAGTACTTTTACTGCACCCGCTCTTTAGAGGCAGACATAGAAGAGGCCCGCAGGCTTCCCATCTAGTCATCCCTCTAGTCCACAGCAGAACTCTGCAGAGCTGGAATAAACTCAATCCTAGGCTGTACACCTCCCCAAGCTCCCTTAGGTCACCGTGCATGTGCCCACCAACATGAGCTTCATACAGCTTCCTGACGCAACACTGTATGACACATGGTAGGTAAGGTAGTTAAGGCCCAGCAAGGGCAGGCACCCTGGCTGACCTCACTGCTGCCCTGGCTGACCTCACTGCCCTTCCGCGGCACCCAGGAGAAACCCCAGCATTGTTTTCTTCATGCAAACAAGACAATCCAGACCAGCTTCAATTAATGGCAGTGAAATCGTGGGGCCTGAAAACCCTCCTCAAACCCAGAAAATTGCTATTCAAGTTCCTTAACAAAAGCCATTATTTGCATAGATTTAGTGTTGTTACACTTCCCATTTAAATGGTCTGTAATTAAAATAATTAATCACAGAAAATAGTGGCTTGTTAAGGCTATAATTTAGTGAGGTTCTTTTACTTGAGGATCCCATTCAAAGGTTATCGGGGTGACCAGGGAACTGGTGGCTTCTAGGGTTTTCCTTTTTGGTAGGGCTGGAGATGGGTCCCAGGGCCCGTGCATGCTAGGAAACATTGTACCACTGAGCTACACCCTCAGCTTTTAAGTTCTCTTTATTTTAAGGCAAGGTCTAAGTTGCCTGGGCTGGGCTTGGACTTTTGATCTTCCTACCTCAGCCTCCTAAATAATAGGATTACAGGCTTGGTTACTCTGGGGTTGGTTCATAGCCCAAGGTTAGGCAGAGGCAAAGTGAGGCACAGTTGTCTTACCCTAGTTTCTCAATACTGATACATTCAGGAAGCCAAGCCAGTCCCTATGCTGTCTCGCTCAGGTCAGAGAAACAGGGTCAGAGAGTCTCTTCTTTCAGAGAGAAACTTGTTTGTTTATTATGTATCTCTCTCCCTCCACATTGTGGTGTATGTGTGAGAGAGAGAGACAGAGACAGAGTGAGACAGAGAGAGAGACAAAGTGAGAGACAGAGAGAGAGAGATATGGAGCACGCATGTCATGGCACATGTGCGTGTGTAAAGGTCAGAGGGCAAACCTGGGTGTTTGTCCTCCCCTTTCACATTGAGACAGGGTCTTTTCATTGAGTATTGTTGCAGACACCAGGCTAGCTCTCCCACTGCTGTGTACACCAGGCTGGCCATCCCCAGAGCTTCCAGGGATTCTGCCATCCCACAGCAGAGGCAACAGGATTGTAGGTACTCGCTATAGCACTTGGCTTTACAAGAGTTTGGGGAATTGTAACTCAGAGCTTCATGCATATGCAGCAAGCACTTTACCCACTGACCCACATCTCCCAAGTCCTCGGGGAGACATCTTAAAGCCAACAAGAAGAGACCAGTTGTTCCCTGCCATGGTGTCTGGGACAATGGAAGAGGGCAAAGCCAGGAGCGAGAGAGGCAGCCTGTTAGGAAACTGATTTAACACACTAACAGTGGTGTATACACACTCAGGTGTTTTTAAGCAGCCTGTCCTGTTGCTTCATCCCTTGGGTGACCCTGGTCTACTCTGGCTGATCGGTGGGTCACACAAGTAAGGCAGGTGGGAGAAAGGGCATGTGCCACCAGGCAGGCAAGGCAGCTCCCACACAGCCCAATGGGAGCTGGTTAGCAGCTCTGGCCCTGGGTACTGGCTCCTTACTGTCCTCAGCACAGAGAACAGAGACCCACTAGACTCCTGAGCCCCCTACTTATGATGCTATCCTGGAAGTGAAGCCCCTCTCTGGCCTGTTCTGTTTAACTCAATGCCTAACCCATCCACACTGGAGAGAGACAGAAGGCCATGAGCAATGTGAGAATATACGGGAGCTAGAGGGCTTGCCCCAAAGCAAAGAAACCTCCAAGGCCTGGTCTCTCAGCCAGAGCTGAGCTCAAGCAGGACCCAGGCAGCAGATGGCAGATCCCCTCGGTACCCTTCCTGGGCCCATTTTCAGCAACTATGGAGATAGGGTGAGGTAAAGCCTCCAGAAAACTCATCCTGCCTGCACCAGGCACTGCTATGGCCAGGAAAGGGATGGGTGACTGTCAGCCTCATGCTGGGTGGCTGGAAGGCTACTGGGTGTAGGCACAGCACTGCCCAGGTGTGAGATGAGGTCTGCCCTGCAGATTAATACATCCTGTGAAGATACACGATGTATCTGTGGGGATCTTGTTACATGCTGGCTCCCCCCTACCCTCCCCCCCCCCCACTCCCGTACTTTCTGGCAGAGGGTGGGGATACAGTGAGCAGCCTTAACTTCCCAACCTATGCATTCAGACACTGAGGCTCCTTCCCACCCCTAGGAAGCCAAGCATGGAGGGATGGCGTGTGGCTTGCTCTGAGGATCCTGTGTGGGAGAAGCTGACTGCATCTCTTCCCAGTGGAAGCTGGAAGAGCTGATGCACTCATCTCTCCTCCCTCCCTCCTTCCCCTCCTTGCATGGTGACCATGGAAACATAGATGGGCATGGACCCTCTGTGGGCACAGGTCACCGAATATCATGAACTCTGCCTGGATCTGCCACAGGAACGACAAATAAGCCTTTGTTCCTGGCTACGGTAATCTCAAGAATACCGCTGCTGCAACCTCCCCTCCCCACTGTGGCTGGGAGCAGTGGCTTCCCGGTGGGCAGCGCTTCTGAGCATCTGTGTGGCTTGGTTCCAGTTAAGGGGAGTGTGATCTCTGGGACTGCAGTGCTGAGCTGTGTGTGTCTGCCACCCCTCTGTGCGTGCACTGCCAGTGTCTGATGCTGCATGGGTGGGAGGAACTCTCCCTTATGTAGTGATGCTATTACATGGTGTGACCTTTGTGCGAGCACAAAGGGTGTGTCTAGTGGGCATGTGGACTCTTCATTGTTACTAAGAATTCCCTGGCAATGTCAGTGCAACAGAAAGCTCCGGATCCAGACCCAGATCTACAGAAAGTCAGTACCAAGTAAGAAGAGAAAGAGCCCCGTGGGACTGGAGGGCAGGGCTGCAGATGTCTATCCAGTGGTCCCCTGCATGAGGATCCCTTGGGAGGATCAAGTAAACTGGTGGAGAAAGACCTCTGTGGCAACCTGAGGCTCACACTGGCCTCAGTACCGATTGCCTTTCCTCTGAGCTGGAACCAACAGACATCCACTAGTGTCTATTCCAATTATCTGGGAAGAGCTGGATTCAGGCTGTGTGGGCCACATAGGCCAGCAGGCACAAAGTCAAACCCAGCCAAAAACTACCGGATGATCTGAGTGGGGAGCCTAGTGGGGAATCCACTAGGAAGCAGGGGTGGGGGGTATGAGCTAGAGTCTCCTGCTCATAGGCTCAGCCCCCTCCTGTAGGCTTTCTCAGGAATGCACAGGCTAGTATACACAATGCCAGCCAGCCGAGAGTGTAGCCTCTGGTGCATGGGGGCTGACACACTCACCTGCAACTCTGTCTGGAAGAAAAACTTCTGTGGGCACTGCGAGCAGTCGTAGATTTTGTCCTCCTGCCCGTGCACGGCGAAGATATGCTGTTGCAGCTTGTTGGCCTGGACGAAGACTGTATACACAGACACCGCAGTTAGAGGCCAGCCTCACTCAGCCCCACCACTTCCCCCAAGTAGGGATCACCCAGGCCTAGGTGTGGTTGGCCAAGGACTGCTTCTGGGAGCAGAGTCCCTATCAGAGGTCTCTGAACTAGATAAACTAAACCCTGCCCCATAACAGCGGTGCAACCTTGGGACAGACAGTTAAGCTCTCTGAGCTTTGTATCTTCCTTTAAACACTGTGGCTCATTATAGCAAACCTCGCTGGATGTCTAGGAGGATCATATGTGTAAATATAAGCAAGGTACTTTAAAAAATGAAGTAGCTCATGGTTAGGCCAGGGAAAGTACCCTCCACCAGCCAACTGCCTTCACTCTGCAATGTAGTCACTGCCATTACCCCATCTGACAGAAGAAAATCAACATTAAATGACTTGCCCAAGATCCCACTGCAAGTGGGTTGCAGAGATAAGACTAGAATTAGGTCAGCACAGCATAGTGCCTGGTACCAAGAGGTTAGTCAATGACATGAATCAGTGCTCCTGTCGTCAGGGATACTGTCTGCATCCTTGCATGTGATGCTAACAGATGGGCAGGGGATCCTGAGTTGGGGGAGGGAGGGGAAGGACCAGGGTGGGTGTTTCAGGGAGGCTGGGACCCCAGAGACATGTGCATACACATGTGTGTCATGAGCAGGTCATAACACTGGCTTCCTCTCCCCGTGACAGCAGTCCCCATGACAGCCCAGCCCTGGGCACATCCAGGAGATGACCCAAAGCAGCTGTGTGTCTGGGAGGCAAGCACTTCAGAGATAGTCTCCTGCCAGGCACCCTCCCTGGGGTGGGCTTCCCACAGAGGTAGACAGCAGATGTCGGGGAGGCCGGGAGAGCCCGGCTCCCTGTGCACACCGGCTGCCATCTGGGCAACAGGAGGGGGCCAGCAAAGCCCCCGAGATATGCCTCGGGCCGGGACAGCCACTCACTTGCTGGGGCTGGCAGCCAGCCTAGGGGCTGGAGACCTGGCCAACAAAGCTGCCCTCAAGCTGCTTGGCGGAAGCCTGGCTGGGACATGGAGCTCAAAGGCTGGGAGTGGGTAGGGTGAGGGGAGTGTACAGAGGCATCCCACTGATGCTGGATGGAGCTCATGACTCTGTGGAGCTTGGAGGATCCCAGGAAGGGCAGACAGCAGGAGAGAAGCTGTGGCAGGAGTGAGCATTTGCTCAGCCACAATAGGAGGAGGAACAGGAAGAGTGTCACCCAAGGTGACCCAAAAGGAAGGGAAAGGCAGGCTATGGGACAGGTCTGCATGATGGGAGACAGGACTTCAAAGGGGATGAATGGGGGCTGAGAGGCAGGGTTCCAGCTGTGATACAGGGCAGGCTCCTCCCACCCCCATGCATTCTTGCCATGCCAGCACGGGTACCTTACCTGTGAAGCAGACAGGGCACTTGAAGGTACCACCCATGCCCTCGAAGCTGTGCTCAATGAGGTGGCAGAGGAGCTTGGCTGGGGAGTCGAACATCTGGTTGCACAGTTTACACTCATGGTTAATGCCTTCCTCTGCAAAGGAAAGTGACAACTTCAGTGATGCTCACGCAGGAGTAACCAGAGCTAACACACCCTGTATTAGTCCCAGAACACCTCACACTATCCCTAGGATACCCCCACACCAGCTGTGGGTCACCCTGCACCAGGGCATCCCTGATCACTGGAACTGAAGCTGATACAGGGAACCACAGACACGAGTCGCAGCTCTGCTCTGGACAGCCTAGCCCTGACGCTTGTAGCAGCTGGTTTTGGTTTCTCCTTCTGGTCATAAGCCATGTTCGACAGCTTGAGTTCTGAGAGCCCATGGAAAGGGGGCCATACTTCATACTAGATGGTTAAAGGGAGTAGCCTGGGTCTTTTTAAAATCCAATTGAATATTCATGGGTGTGTGATATGCCAGGGATTGACTGAAATGAGCTTAGGCATTCTTTGGAGAACGAAATGGATAATGTCTTCACTCCAGTGGGGATGGGGATGGGGACAGCATGGAGCACCAATCAGCTGGTGAGCTGGGTGTGAGGGTTGCTCAAAAAGGGAGTGGCCAGAGAATGGCTGGGTGGGAGAAGGTGGAGAAGTAGGATCCTAGAGGAAGTTGCAGCGAGCAAGCTGTCTCTTGTGGGAACGTTTGCCTAGGCTGTGAGTCACAGAGAAGGGCAGACTCCTTGATCAGCTTCCTACCGGAACAAATGTTCCCACCCTGGAACTGCTTCAACACCTGAGCCTTCGCTCAATTATGCCCAGAGAGCAGAATGATCCAAGGATCATGTCTGCTCACTTGCTGGGTTTGAGGTTCAACAACCTTGCCCAGAATCAAAATCTGGGTTCAAATTCTGCCTCGGTCCCCCTCCCCAGCTGCACACTGTAGAATGTAGACAGCCTGAGTCAGTGCTCCTCCTCTGTGACAGGGGGGAGTCTCTTGCTTTCAGCCCACAGTCAGAGATGGTGTGGGCACCCCCTTTCTTGAGTATCCCATCAGCCAGAGTAGGTGTCCTCTCTCAGAAGCACTCAGTGTCATCCTTCCTCTTATGGTCAAGATGCGAATTAATGAGTTAATTCATATAAAGCAGGATACAGCACACAGCAAGTGCTCAATTAGTGTTTACTGCTGTGCATGGCTGTTTTGGCAAAAAATGCAATCTGGGACAGCCAAGGACACAGCCCTCCCCTTGGCTCCCCGGGGAAGCAGGCTCACCAAAGGTGCCAGGTGCTCTGATTTGCCCTCAAAGGCAAGAATTAGGTAGCAGAGGGGCTCTGCTGGTGGCAAGCCACAGACACAGATGGGCTGAGCCTCCTGGCGAGTCCCTGGGTCCCCAGGCCCTGGCAGGAATGCTGGGACAGCAGGCTCTCATTCCCTGGCCCAGCTCATCCCCCACACTCCAGGCACCCCCACCGCTGAATTGCACACTCTATGTGCAGGTGGGCCTGCCCCACATAGCCCAGTGGCTGGAATCTGCCGGGTTTTTGTCATGTCCCTAGAGCCCCAGCAACTAGGCCACGTGCACCCGGCAGAAATGCGGGCAGATCTTTCCTTTACACTGGTGGAAAAGAGACTCATTGACAAGTTTGGGGACATGGGGCAGGCTCAGCACGCTCGCCACAAAGGCCCTGCACACCTCCTCCACTTCCCATGGGAGGCGCTCATTGTAATTAGAGATGACTTCCAGTGTGGGGGCTGCCTCTAAAGACCCCCCAACATGCCCTGCACTCCTCCCCACTACACCAACAATGCTTCTCAGAGGCTGGTGCATGGGATGAATTCATGCATGCAGGACAGGATGAGAACCACCCTTCTGTGTGGCTTTCCTGTGGCAATGTGGACTCTCCTGATGCTCCGTTCACAACTGAGACAGAGGTAAAAAACGAGAGGTTTCTATGGGGGTTTACTACAGCAGTCTTAGAAGCAGTACTGCTGACTAGGAAATGGGATTTCCAGGAAGAAGAAACGGGTTCAGAGAATGAGGTCACTTGCTAAGATTGGGGTGTTGCTCTGTGCAGGATACAAAGCCCAATCACACGTGTGTGGCTCGCTCTCACCCCCACCTCATCCACAAGCAGCTTCTCAGTGTTCCAGTCCCAGCACCACTGCGGCTGCAGGCGGGCAAGGATGCTGCCTTGCTGTCCTGCAGCTCCCAAAGCACAGGCCACCTATAGCGGGGCTTCTCAGAAGCAGTCCTGAGAAGAGGTGTCCAGCTGGGGCTCTGCAGCTGTCTGGCTAGAGCTGGCTCTGCAGCAGGGCTGAGGAATGGCTGACTGCTCTGACTCCAAACAGCCTTTCAGCACTTGGCTGTGACTGGGGCTGTGCTGTCTGATATACAAACACTGAGAGGACAAAGACGGGGCTCCTGCAACTTATAAATCAGAGAAATCATGTCTGACAGTCACTTTCCGATCCATGAGCGCCGAGCAATTCATCAGCTGCTCCCCTCTGATTCACGGAGGCAGCTCCGCCCAGCGCCCGCGTTCATAAATATGTGCACAGTCAGGCGGCCCTGAGCCACCAGCCACTTGCGGGGGCCTAAACGGCTGACAAATCACAGCCCAAACCTGTGTCAAAGTGAGGTTCTGGGCTAATTAGATCAAAAGCCCAGCAGACAGACAACTGCCTGTCTGGGACCCTTTCCTCTATGTCTCCCAAGTGCTTAAAAGAGTCAGACCTGGGGAAGGGGGTGGAGGGATAGAACACACACAGAAAGTCCAAGTCTGAAGGGACAACAAAGGGCCTAGGGGCTCCTGCAGACCTAGGAACATCTTTCCCTCAGCTTGGCCTTTGATTTGCCAGTCTTCACAGATCGGGCTCCTCCTTATGGCAGGGTGGGCTGCACTCCCTGGGGTACCCATCAAGTGCACCTCTGCCTAGAAAGGCAGCCCGGAAACGGGGGGGGGGGGGGGGGGGGGAGGGCCAGGAGGCAGTTAGGAGGACTAACTGTCCTAGTTAGTGTGACAAACGTTGCTGGCTGGCGTGTGTGTGTGTGTGTGTGTGTGTGTGTGTGTGTGTGTGTGTGCATGTGTGGTGCATATGACCCACACTGTCAGCAAGCCCAGTACACCCAGCCGCCATTGCTCTCACCCCGAGGTTCCAACAGCCTCTCCTGTCCCAAGACAGCGGCATCCTCTGAGAATCACTTTTGTGAGTTATATAAGATTGTGCAGTGCTTGCCACACCTCAGAGCAGAATGACAAAGCTGTCTGGGAGCTCCCGGGGCCTCTCCGCCCCAGTGTGGGAGCTGGGGGACTTTGTGAGTTAAGACTCACGATCCTTTCTATTCTTTTTTTTTTTTTATAGCACATGACAGGCATCCATGAGAGAGACCTGCACACCTCAAGTGAGTTACACAGCCCTGCTCGTTTGTAAAGTGAAATGCAGATCTCGCCCTGAAATTCAGATCTGCCTCCTGCTCCCCGTGAGTCATGCTAGCACGGGGAATCTATTGATTTAGTGCGATATTTTAAAAAGTGAAAATAAGCCGGGACATGGTGGTATACACCTGAATCCCAGCTCTCAGGAGGACTGCTTATGAGGTCAAGGCCACCCTGGGCTACATACTGAATTCAAGGCCAGCAAGGGCTACATATCAAAAGCCTGTCTCTAAGACATACATACATACATACAAACATACATACAAACATACATACATGCATACATACAAACATACATGCATACATACAAACATACATACATACATAAATACAAACATACATACATACATACATACATACATACATACATACATACAAATAAAGACACAACATGCCAGCCAATCAAGGCATCAAGAAGGAAGCTTCCAGATCCCCCATTTTCCTTTCCCCTCCTCTGCTCTGGAATAATAAGGGTTAATTTTACACTCCATTTCTCAAAAAAAATAATAGGATGTGCTTTTGCTTAAAACCAAGTCAGCTCACTGGAACCTTTCAGGCTGAAACTGTGTCACCCAAAAGAAGAGCTGAGGGCTTTGTGGAAGAGCATCGTGCAGAGATGATAGCTCCCTGTAATGTCCTCGGCAACGACTTTTGTCTCCAAAAGCATTTGATCCCTGGCAGACACATACTTATTTCCATACAGGTCTTGGGGGAAGCTAGGAGGAGAGAGAGCCGATTCAGAACCCTGAAGGTGAGACTCCAGTGGGTCCCGCTGATGTCAAAGGCAGGCCAAGCACACACTCAGAGGCCATAATTTGCTGCCTGGGAGGGAGAAGCAGCAGGCTGTGGAGGGAGTGGACAGGGCATTGTTCTTGGAGTCCGCGGACTGCTCCAGACATATTGCCTGATCTGGATCTGATGGCAGAGACTTCATTGAGGAAGCTACTCTGTTATCATTAATGCGTGTCCCTCTCTAGCAAGGGGGATCGGTGACTGCTACTTGTGTCGACAGGAGGCACAACTAGTCACTTATATCAGGGAGTGATGATAAAGGACATGCAAGCCGGAACCAGAAACACTTGGTCTAGGGCGCCAGGGCCAGCGTCATTTGCTGTGCACATTTGTGTAACTCACTTAACCTCTTTATGCTTATGTCTCAGCTAGAAATTGGAAAAAATAATCATGTTTTTTGCAGGGCAGGCAAGCAGGACTGGTTTTGCCACAAGACTTCTGCTCTCATTGAAGCTCCTCCCAGATGTCCTTAACTTCTGCTTCTCATTGCCCTCAGGTAGACCTCTGTGAAGAGGTCTCAGGGGACACCTCTCACGAAACCAGGGCAGTCTGTATCCCTCTAATCCTTCCCTGCCTTGGGGGTGCTCACTGGATGCTGGGCCACAGGGAACTTACAGGGCGGTGCCTGACAGCTTGCACTGACACAGGTCAGAACAATGCAGGCAGTGCCTGGAACGTCAGGGACAGTGCTGGGAAATGCTGGTGACATTTCATCACATGTCTGTGGGCACTCACAACCACACTGATCTCATATTTAATTTTTGGATCCTCTCAGAACCATGGCTGTTTCATGGCTCCCTCAACTGACCCAAGAGGAGAGGGGACTTGAGAGAGGTGGCCCTCTCCAAAGACTACATAGAACATGCATCCCTCTTCCTCTTGGAGCCCAGGAGCCTTAGAAAACATAAGACAATGATACAAGACATGAGGACCAGAGCTAGTAAGACACCCCATGTTCCTGAATCATTTTTTGTGGTAGGCTGACAGAGACACTCAGATCCAAGGCCAAGCAAAGGCCCAGGGCCCTCCCTCCAGTGCCTAGGACAACCAAAAGAGGTGCCATGCCACCAATTAAGCACAGGCAGATCCAAGTATGACCATGGACCACTGAAACAGGCCCGATCCTCAGAACCCTCACTAGAGCAGGGTGCCAGGTCAAACGGCCCATTTCAAGTGAGCTCTGCATAGCCTTGACCCTCATCCCAGATGCCAGGTCTTTGGGGACACTTAAAAGGAGGGTTAAGGGGGCAGATAGAAGGAAGACTGCTGCCACAACTTTCCACGTTTGAGTTAGATGGGCCCCTTGCTAGCACTAACTCAGGCTTGGCAAGAGGGCTGGAAACTTCTTTGAGTGAGGGAAGGACAGTGACATCGAGAACAGTGCCAGGCTGTGGCATCATCCTTGGGACAGAGCTGCTACAAATAGAAAAAATGCAAGGAAATGTGGTCCTTAAAGCCATCACTTATCCAAGAGCCCCAGGGCTTACTACATAGTGCAAGGCATGAGCCCACAGTCTGAGTCTACAGCCTGCCCCAAACAGCAGGTCAAGAGAAGGCCCTAGAATTCACAGCCCAGACACAGACACTCTCCATACCTCCACTCACAGAGACAAGGGGAGAAAGGGTGCTTCAGTCTGGCAAGCAACTTGGGAGGCAAGAGATGTGTGTAGTGGGGAGACCCAGGAAAGGACACCCTCCCCCACACTTCCCAACAAACAGCAAGTAGACTCAGAACAGGAAACCAGAAGTGGCTAATGGAGTCAGTCCTTTGTTGCCAGCCAGGAACAAAGACTACTGGGTAGAAGACAAGAGGGCAGGTGGGTGTGGCTGCAAACATGGCCCTGGAAGTGAAGGTGGGGTGAGAGGTGATAACAGTGGGATCTCAGAGAGGACAAAGGTCAAAGGAAAACTTTAGCAAGGTCTATAGGAGGTCTTCATAGGTGGCAGAACTGGCATGCAGGCACACACAGAGTGGTGAATTGGACCAGAGCACCGCCTAGTCCACACACACTCCCCCCCATGTCATGTGTCGCTGACCAACAGTCCCAGGGAGCAGAATCTCAAGCTCAGCTTCAGACCCAAGGCAAAGTGTCCTGCTGTTTGGGGCTAGTACTAAGATTTGATAACCGCTGATATGGCCAAGAGATTACTAGCCAGACCAGAGGACAAGACACAGCCCTGGGAAGGGCAGGAAGTTATCTTTTGTGTGTTTTGCTCATACCAGCTAATGTGGGGAACCATTTTCTGCAGGAAGAGATACTGGAAACCCCCCACACAGGTGACCACGGCTCCCCCAAGCCTTTGTCATCAACAATGCCCTGCACTAGTCCTTGGTGGTGTGTGCCCCTTGACACTCCATACCAGTCAGGAAGGCTCAGTGGCTACTTCAAGGCCCCACTGCCACCACCACCGCCACCCCCACCCCCACCTTGGGTTCACAGTCTCCTAATTAATCCTGAAGGATGGGCTGTACCCCTCATCTGCCCCAGGGGCACCCTCCCAGGCCTGTCTGGCCAGGAGGGACCCATCATCATACAGTCCCCCGATGTTTCAGGAGGCCCTATAAATGAGCTCTGGCAGCCTGAACCGGGGCCCCACAGGGACCCAGAGCCTCTTCAAAACAGAGCCCTGACAATTAGGCAGTCTGAGTTTTGAAAGGCCTGGGATTGATGGCGTGGACAGTAAAAATATCACCTGGGGAGCTGGGTGTAGTCCTTGGAGGGTTGCCTGAGGTCAGTTGCTATGGTAACGGAGAATGAGCTCAACCTTGTAACTGACCCTTATCTTTTTTTGATCTGTGGGCCACTTGGGGCCAAGGCTTGAAATCAACTGGAAAATAATCCGGTCACATATCAGAAGGAAAACTATTTATACTTATTTACCCAGGTACCCAGTCACACACACACCCCATTCCCTTAGATAGGGAGGCTGAGTCTGTAATGAGCTGATGACGTGGCGGCACCAATACTCATGGAGGCTCTGTGATGCAGGAAGAAGGAAGCCTCCCTCTCAGCAGCCATTCTTGTGAGAAGCTCATCCCGCCCCCGCTCCCCCCTCCCACAGTCCCTAGCTTTCTCCTAGACCACCGCAGGCTTTCCAGCCTCCTGTGTCTAGCACAGACCAAGAAGCAGGTGAGCTTTGCAGGTCCACCTACTGTCTACTGTGGGACAGCACTGTGTAAGCTTGGAAGGGTCCCCTCCCTACTCTCTCTGCACCAGAAGACTGTTCTAGGATGTGAGGCTCAGAGGAGCCAGGCAGGTGTGCATGCTTCTTTGTAACTGAGGCCAATACTGGGGCTGGGTTGGTGGAGGACGGTCACACACTGACTAAACTGGACAGCTTGGCTACCGAGATCATCCAAATGGCCAGTCTCAACTCCAGGGTCTTACTCTTCTAAGCTACAAGCAACTTTGCTTTTACCTCCTTCAAAACTGAAGTCCAAAGACTCCTGATGGCTCCACTGACTGAACATTCCAAACAGCCACATCAGGGGTCATAGTCCAGCCAGAGGTCAGCAAAGTCAGAGTGATTCCAGCTAGGCATCGTTGTAGCCAACAGAACCCTGATCACCTTCCAGAATCCATGGCCCTGTCGCTCAGGTGCTTTCCTGCCGCCGCCATCCAAGACATGCTTACATCTCCCTCGTACTGCAGTAGGCAGATGGCAAGCACTGGACCGCTTGTCATTCCTTTAAAGAGTTCACGTCAGCTTTGTGGCCACCCTCCATCCACTTCCACACTGCTCCCATACACGTGCTGACCAGTGCACCTGTGCAGATCCCAAAGCCCTTTCATTCAACCAGGACAGTCATGGCTGGGGGCTCCCAGCAGCATCCTGCTGTGCTAGCAGGATGCATGCAGCCTTCTGTTCCTAGCAGGGTCCCCTTCCTATGCCTCTCCTGCCGGGGCTCCTGTGACCAGGTTGTCTCATTTCCTTGTGGTTTTCCCTGTTGCTCTTCCTTTAAATACACATTTATGTTGTGTGGGCGTGTGGGTTGCACACATGTAGATCAGAGAACAACTTCTCAGGAGTTGGGCTTCTCCCTCTACCTTGTTAAGACGGGGTCGGTTTTGCTTCTCTTGTTGTGGTTGGTTCTCCAGGCTAGTGGGCTCCATGAGATTCTGCTATCCCCACCTCCCTCTTTGCAGTAAGAGATGAATTCAATACTTCACTACATCTGACTTACAAAACCAAAAACCAAGTGTCCCAGAGATCAAACTCAAGTCACCAGGCTTGTGCAGCGAGCACACCCTCCTGCTGAGCCATCTCCCAAGTCCCTTGTTCTCTCCCAAACCCCAGGGAGATTCCCTTCCACTGAGGTCAAAGAAGTATGAAAAGGAGAGTCTGGCTCAGGTCCAAGGTCCCTCCTGGGTACATCTCTGCAGCTGGGCCAATGCAAGCAGCTTCCCCCACCTTGAAAGCCCCAAAACCTCAGTCAAAGGCTGCAGTGGCTTGGGTGGCACACAGCTGGGGAGGCCTTGCAGCATCCGCGCCAGGGACAATAAGAGAAGCTCTAACCTCCAAGGACATGGTGACAAGTTGTCTGGTAAAAGGAATGTCACCAAGGGACAGAAGGTAACTACTTCCTGTACCTTCTGGATGGGGAAAAAGGAAACATGGATAAGCCCCCTCCGTCACCCTCAGACAGGAGAGGAAGATGTCTCTAACAGCAACAACAAGACACAACCACTGGAGTTCTATGCAATTGAGACTTCTCAGAGGTTGGCACGCAGCTCAGTGGCAGAATCCTTGCCTAGAACATGTGAGATCTCAGTGGCAGAATCCTTGCCTAGAACATGTGAGATCTTAGGTACAATGCCCAGCATTACAAGAAAACTAAATTAAAAAGAAAATGTCTTTGCCTCCAAACTCCTAGAAATTGAAACTATAGAGAGCTTGAAATATATTGAAAAGGATTGACTGTCCCCAGCCCTCCTCACACCACACCCCTCTGTCTGCCACACTGAGGACTGATGTTGCAGAGAGGGAAGATTTCACATCCCCTGCCTAGACTGCCTGGGCTTCCTGGGCTCAAGTAACTTAGCCTCCTTAGCACATAGCTGATCTTAGATTAGTTTTCCACAGCAAGGCAACTGCCTAAGACTCCATCTTGTTAATAATCCTCAGATTAATGGCCTCTAATAATATACAATTAACATGACAGGCAGGCTACAAAGCCCTCATTGTCACCGACCCTGCCGGGGACACACGAATTACCCCTGCTTCAAGGGTTTTCTCTACTGCCGGCTTCACTTTCTGTCCCTACCAAAAATCATTGCATGAAATGAGCGACAGCATAGCATCAGGAAAGCCGGGCTGTGGCTCACAGGCATACAGAGACACAGAACAGAGACACAACACTCGGTGGCATGGGAAGGAGCCACACTTTCACACGGTCTTCCCAAAGTCAGAGGTAGAGCAGTCTTGACACTCAGGAGGACCTATCATGGGAAACCCTGGTGCTCTGACAGCTTAGAACCTACAGTTCACTGCTTCCTTGAGGTTTCTTTGGCCCTTAACCGGACATTGGGCATCTCAACCCTCAGTTGGGAAAAAAAAAGACAGAAAGTAATGTTTAATTTCTCTTAAAAAATTCATTTCCTTCCTTTTTTTCTTCCTTCCTTCCTTCTTTCTTCTTTCCCTTCCTTCCTACCTGTCCCTGTGTCTGTCTGTCTATCTGTCTGTCTGTCTGTCTGTCTCTTCTTTATAAAATAGACATCTTCTAAAGCTATACTGTCCAATATGGTAGTTCCTGGCCACCTTTAGCAATTCAAATTTGAATTAATTATAGTCAAAATTAAATCCTCTGTTCCACAGACTAGTGGCATCACATGAACTTTTTCAGTGGGCAGAGGACAGAGATACGACAGAGCCACATTAGCTCAAGTTCACAGTAGCACTTGGTTTATTCGGTTCTGGAGCTGGGAGATCCCAGACTCTCACTCAGGATGCTTTGCTGGCAGCACCCAGAGTCTAGACATGGGGTCTCCTATCTCCAGACAGCTCAGAGCCCCTGCAGCTCTGCTGCTGGTCCTGGCTGTGCTGGGTATTGCAGGCTAAGCTCTTTGATGATCCCATGGACCAGGATGAGGCAGTTCAGAGCAATAGTTCTGACAGCCACCACCCCAGAAGGGCAGGGGACAGGTAACAGACAGAGTATACCAGCAGGAGGGATGTAGGCTGCCTGCTAAGCAGCTGGAGACCAGGGTGGAAAACACACAGGTAGCCTCATTTCCTTAAGCCAGCTTAACAACTGGGATAAGATATGAACAACATCAGGTCCTGAGCTCAGGTAGGATGCATACCCCAGCCCCAATTCGCCTAGATCTCTGGCTTTCATGGTGTCTTTTCTTTTTCAGAAAGAGCAACTTTCTAGATTCCTTTAAAAAGAAAAAATAGCGCATCCAAATACTCCAGCCCCCATCCCATCCTAAGATTATATCTTCTGCTAGAAGGCCCAGGCCCCACCTACCCAACACCCACCCACTTGGACCCGCTTCCTCACTCCTGATACAGAGGACCCTGTCAATCAGGCAGTACTCTCTTACACTCTGCCTCTGTCCTCCTTGCAGCAAGTGTCTAAGAGATGTCTACTGTACACAAAGCTAGCTGACCCGTTAAAACAAATGAAAGTGCTGTCTTTGCTAATGTTTAGTTAAATTTCTGTCCCTTCCAACCTAAACAACCCTAGCTAATAAATTCAAGTCTTTATAAGCCCCAGGTAGACACAGAGACAGTGTTCAATAAAGGCCAGGTTGAGCTGATGCTTGCCGGAGTTCAGGGTTCTGGGATGGGTCAGCCCTACGGCACATGGGCCACTGTGGTACCCCACACCATCCCACACACCACTTGACATGCCTAGGTAGCAGCCTTGCTGTATGGTTTCCTAGACACTACACACAATGGCTGGCAAGGCTGGGTCTTTGCCTAAGTCATGTCCAGCCAGAGAGCTGCTCTTAGCTACTCCAAGCTGCCTTCTGCGTATTTGCTATACTCAGCCGACACTTCCCAGGTAAGCACAGCAATCAAATGCCAACTGCTCCCACAAGCTGAGGGCTCTATGCTGCTGGAAGCACCTAGACTCTAGCACCCTCCCTGCCTCACAAGACGATGGTGTGCACCTGCAGCTGATAGCAAGTGCCATCATCATCGACATTATCACAGGAACTATGACTATGGCTGACATGTAGGTCATATAGGGTGACAGAAGTCAAAGGGATCCTACCTACCATATCAGGTTTGCTGAGAAAGGAAATTCTGAAAGGCTAAGCCAAGGGACATATGCAAAAACCTTTGAGAAAAAAAAAAAAAAAAAACAAAAAACCAGGGCTCTCAGAGATGCTGAGGTCTAGGCTGGCCCGCATCCCAGCTGGGCTGACACCAGTCCCTTAGTCCTTCTTACAATTTACATTCAGCCTTAAGACTCAGGTCTGGGACCCCAAAGCTGTTCTGAGGGCAGGTGGAACAGTAGAGGCTTTATCACGAAGAACCAAGGTCCTGCTTGGTGTTGCCAAAGGCTTGCACTGGAAGGATGATACTTCTTTTCCTACTAGACTTCACACACACATGCACTCACATGCGCACACACGCATGCACACACACACACACCTAGACACACATACGCACAGAGAGAGACACACACATACAGACACACAGACACAGACACACACACACACAAGTGCCTTGATGAGAAGGGCAGCTGACAACTCAACTTTGCAGAGCCATCTTGAAGTCTGGCAAAATCAACTTTTTCACTACAGCAAATACTTACAGCTCCAATCCCATTATGGTGACCTCAGGATCCTGAGGGCACAGGAGTCACATCCCAAAACTGACTTCTCTGCCTCTGTTGCATGCTTTAACCAGGCTGATCATATAAGGGATGGGCCTCAGCAAAGCCTTAGCACTCCTCAAGCCAGACCTCAGCACAGCACGTTGAATACTGACTGTGCCCCCAATGTGAATTCCTTGAGTCCCTGTTATAATCCCCTGGGAGAAAGCTTCCTCTTCCTGCCCAGGGCTCAGAAAACGAGAGATCCTGTAAGCTCTGTAGAGACAAGGCATATACCCATAAGACCAGGATCCAGGATGAAAATAGGGGACTAAGTGGCCTTTAGCCCACTCTATAACTCAGAGCCTCTTCCCTACTTTCCACGAGCCCTTGTAGCCATCTGAAAGATGTCTTAAGAGTGAGGTTCTGCACTTCCTCAAAGGAGCACTTCCTGTCCTCAGCCACATGGGCCAGGGACTATTTAAGACTCTTCTCCACGCCAGGACGCACTCATAGCAAAGACGAGACTACATTCTTACACTTGCCGTGCAAACTGGCACAGGTGGTACTCAATCACAGATCAGAGCTTTGCGTCTGTATACGGGCGCCTGCTTGTGTGGGCATTTGCGCAGGCGCACATCTGCTTCTCCACAGATTAAACAGGGCTTAGTACCTGTCCATGGTCCTGCCCACGGAGACAAGCACCTTCTCTAAATAGCAGCTGTCTCCGGCAGCGGACATAAACATGCACTCCATAGAGTACTACTTGGGTCGTGGGGTGGTAGGAGAAAACAGCTAGGGTTACAGGAAGAAACCAAGGGATCGCCTTCGAACAGCAGGATGCTTAGTGTTGCTTAGCTGCACTGTCTAGTTTTTCTGTAATGAGAACAAATAGCTTTTGCAATAAAATAGAATTAAAGCTTTTTAATTTAAGAAATTAAACTCAAGCTAGGCATAGCCACACATGCTTTTAATTTCAGTACTCGGAAGGCAGAGACAGGCAATCTCTGTTCAGGTCCGTCTCATCTCGTCTCAGGACAACCAGAGCTATGTAACAAGACCCTGTCTTGAAAACATAAATAATTAAAATAAAATGACTGAAGCTAGCGGATAATGACCGAGGCAGTGGTGGTGTTGACAGTGTGTCTGCTCTGTAACTGGAGGTAACTGGAGCGTAGATCTCCTAACCCCACTCAACCCCAGCAGTGTAGGCCCCTGGATAAGACAGGCTGGTCAAAGCATGGAGAATGGGCATCTCTGGAATGTCCAGCCATAAAGGAGACACCCTCTTCTCTCCAAGACTTGGAGAACATCATGGAAGAGGAGAAGAGGGATTCAAAAGATTTTAAGAGCCAAGAAGGATCTTGGAGAAAGAATGTGACAGAACCACTACACTCATGTGCTGACAGCAGCTGGATCCCCACCCCTGGCCCTGCCCCTGCCCCTGCGCCCTGCCGCCACCGCCCAGCTAAGGAGTTACTGACAGCTGATGATGGCTGCCACAGGAAGATGAGCCTATTTTCATGAAGGATATGGCACTAGGCAGGTCAAACAATGCTCCAGTGAATGGCCATACACCCCTGAGTATATGGATACCATAAATTAGATTCAGTGCAACATTTAAAAAAAAAAAAAAAGACATGGAACTGGGACATGGTCCTGTGTGTGCATCTGAGAGGAAGGAATAGATACAGAATACATTGTATGCAGGTACAAATTTCTCAATAAAGAAACAGTATATTAAAGAAGACACCCGTGGTAGCTTTCCTCGCTTGGACAGTCCTAGCTGTATGAGGCCCCACAAAGACCTGCATCTGGCCTCCACCTACAGTGGGGCAGGCTGCTCCTGGTTCTCCTCGGCTGTGTGCCCTCACACCTATCAGGAGGATAAGCCACTCTCCAAATCCAGGCTCTGCTGTTGAGATAGGAAAGTCCCCTTTCCGTCTGGGGAAGCCCCTCCCCTCCCTGTGTAGAATGAGAAAACCTGTGACTGACGTGCAGGTTGAGTGATGGTGTGCCTTCCTATAGCTGGGCAAATACCTGCTGGGAACTTGGCTAGCCATGGGTCCTCAGCATAGCAATGGTGGTGATTTAATAAGGTAAGGTGCCACGCACTCTCATGTTAGGGACCAACTGTATACTACACGGACGCTTCCGAGGATGGTGCTGAAGGCTCATGTCCTGGACAGCCAAATGTAACTAATATGACTCCTGACCACCAAGCTGGAGGCCAGGAGGAAGGGGGAATGTAGGCCAGTTCTGATGGGTGAGCTCTCATGGGTGGGGAGCTGGCATGTGACAGACCCCACGACCTGCTCAGATGTTCTTAGCGCAGAGGCCTCTGGCTGGGTCCAGGCGGAACCCCTGGGGCCAGGCAGCCGCTCCAAGTGCCGGGGGCCAGATGCAGCCTGGCCAGATCTGCCTTCTCCATGAGATTGAAGATGACAGGCTTTGGGGCGGAGAGAAGCTCGGTCACAAGGAAACTTGGCAGTGAGACCTGGAAGAGGACCAGCTGGACTCAAAGGGCCCTGTGTCCCCACATTTGGAGGGCCCAGTGAGGGGTCATCTCTTCATCCCTGGAAGTCTTTAAGTAGTTGCTGAATATTCCAGTCTGGGGCCCATGCTCTCTTGCTGTCTACCCGTCCCTCTGGCGCCCAAAGACGGGGAAGAAAGTGGTAGAAAGATCCAATGTTTGTTCGTTGAATGCTAATTTGACAGAGGAGTGGGCATGGGGGAGTGTTTACAATCGGCACTCCAACAAGCCACAAACGACGCCAGTATTTTATAAGCTTGTTAGAAACAAATCACCCCCTCAGCTGATATTTACTTACTGATGAATCATAAAAGGGCTCAATACACAAAGAGTAAATCCGAAAAGAATGTCTTTCTTGGTTCCATCTTCAGCAACAGTGCTGGGAGCCTGCCTGGCCCAGCCTCAGCCCTCTTCCCCCATCCCCAGCAGCCTCCCCAGGGTGGCATGTTGCTGGCACCAGCCCTCTGTGTTCCCCCCTTCCACTGGCCTCCGTCCTTCTGCCGCCCCCGGAGTCCTCTGCAGGAGCGGATCCAATCCTGCTAATTTGCATGATGATGAAGCCTCCAGTGCGGGCTGGGTCTTAAGAGGGTTGGGAAGAAATATGCCCTGTCCTTTGGAGAGGAGCACAGAAGGCTCCCCTGCCCAGGAGGATTGGGGATCCTGGCAGGTGGGTGGGGGTGGCTAGGCAGGGGCAGTGCCCGCCAAGGACAGCTCAGATCTATTGCCCGCTGAGCTTATGTCCAGCTGGCCCAGCTGAAGAAAGACTGCCCAGGGCTTAGAGCAGCAGGAAGCAAGGTGCAGAGCGCCAGCTCCAGACTCAGGCTAGACATGCCAGGTCAGAGTGACCGACACTGGCTAGCTGACCTTGAGCTATCACGGGCCTCTCTACATCTCAGATCTGGAACACAGTGAGCTGCAGGCTGCCTGGGAAGACCAGGAGAGGCAGCTCTAAGCCCTGATGAGAACTGCCTCTCAGCACAGCTGTGTGCATATCTACTGATTATTAAGTGGCAAGGTTTCTCTAAGGTCACAGAAACTCACTTCTGTGCTACTAGGGTGCAGGTCAAGGAGTTGGTTTCCCTGAAACATGTCACCCTCATGTCTCCTGCAGCCCTCTAAGTCCACTGGGAGGAGAATTATTTTTAGTCCTATTTAATAAAGTTTACTTTCATTTCATGTGCATGAATGTTTTTACTGCACATATGTATGTGCGCCATGTGTGCATCTGATGTCCAAGAAAGCTAAAAGAGGGTATCAGATGCCCTCCCTGCAACTGGAGTTAGAGATGGTTGTGAGCTGCCACTTGGGTGCTGGGAACTAAACCTGGGTCCTTTGCAAGAGCAGCAAGTGTTCTTCACCACTGGGTCAACCCCAGTCCTATTATTATACATGTGACACCTAGCTTATAAGCGCCAGCCACAAAAGGCACAAGTGACAGTGTAAGATGCCACCCAGGGATCAACTCTTGAGCAGGACTCTTTCTCTGTTCCAGGGTATAGGGCAAGATGGTGGAGGCCATAGAAAAGAATGGGCAGGCTTGAGGGCCCCCCAGCAATGCCAGTGATGAAACTTGGACCCTGGCCATCACACACCCTGGCCATCTTGTCCATCCAACTTAGTGCCTGTGAACTATGTAGCATCCTGCGGAGCCCCGGCATCCACGTGCTGTTTGGGTGGCCACCTGCTTTACCCACCCAATGCTTAAAGCTAAACAAGAAAAGCAGCCATTGGGGGCTGGTGAGATGGCTCAGTGGGTAAGAGCACCCGACTGCTCTTCTGAGGGTCCTGAGTTCAAATCCCAGCAATCACATGGTGGCTCACAACCATCCGTAACTAGACCTGGCGTCCTCTTCTGGAGTGTCTGAAGACAGCTACAGTGTACTTACATATAATAAATAAATAAATCTTTTTTAAAAAAAAAAAAAGAAAAGAAAAGCAGCCATAGGTGGAGCAATAGATAGTCCAGCTGTAATGATCCTCTGAAATTACTTTCCATGGTGATTTTGAAGTTTGGGTGAAAAATTACTTTGCACAGCTCATGGAAATGACTGGGTTTGCCTGTGCAGGACAGACTAGACCCCAACGATAGTGACCTCAGGCTATTCAGGACTCCTCAGTACCTACCAGGTACCAATCAAGACTCCTTGATACTGGATGAGCTGAAGATACCTCTACCAGCCGCTATGAGTGCAGTGTTCCTGCACAGAACACAAGGCAGCCTAAACCTTGAGCAGTAGTAGCCTAGCTCTGGATTCAAATTGCTATGACTAAGAATTTCTGTCAGTAGCCAGATGCAGTGGTACACACCTTTAATGCCAGCTCTTGGGTGACAGAGGCAGGTGCATCTTTGTGAGTTTGAGGTCAGCCCGGTCTACATGGCTATAATGAGTTCCAGGATAGTCAGGACTACATAAAGACCCTATCTCAAAAATAATTTTTATTTCCATTAGTAGCTGAAGGATAAGAACAATTCAGTTCACACTGAAAAGAGGACTTGGTGTTAGAAATAGCATGATTAAGAGCCAGGGTGTTGGTGGGAGGCTTCATCTGGTCCATTGACAAACCGGGTGTGCGACATGGGAAATGGACGTGTTCTCCACCGAGCACGGCATACAGTAGCTCTAGCCCCACAATCTAATGCTTCTCACTCAGTAAACCAGGGTGACACTGCTCAAGAACACACATTCTTTCCCTTCTGGATACTTGATTTTACTAGTCACTTAAATTGTTACTTTCTCTGTTTTCAAAAACAAAAAACAAAAACAAAAAACCAGCTCTCCACCAAGAAGTGCTCTGTAATAAAAACAAAAACAAACAAACAAACAGTATTCCTCGAGGGTGTCCTTGCTGCTCTGATCCCCTTTGTCCCCACAGTCCTCATTTGTGAAAGGTGGTGGCAGGTAGGCTCCTTCCCTCCCGGCCACTAGGGGACAAGATCCCAGGACATCAAATGCTGGTCTCCATGTCCTACCCAGGAAGGTCTTTGCCACATACTTGCAGATGATAAAGAAATAAATATGTGGAATTTCATCACAAGTTCAAGGTTTACACTCAAGGACAAGACATAAAATGAACCACTCACACAGAAAATGCACCTCACGGAGCTTTACTGCCACGATCGGGTACAGAAGTAATTCTGGAGCTGATAGGCCCAGCACAAAGCCCGGCTGCTTGGCTTTTAGAGTACTGTCTGCAAGCCCCTCTAGTTCCTACTGTCCTACACTTTCAGTGCCCATTTTGGTTGAGGGGAGTTCACTCTTTAAAGCAAAGCAAGAGGGAAGGCAGGGCTTGGAGGGTGTGACCGGGAAACACACATTCTGGGTTTTCTGAATGCTGAGCAGCCTTAAGAGAATTACCTAACTTTGTCACTGTCAATAACAAGTTTTTGTTGTTCTTTTTTTTTCTTTTCTTTTCTTTTTTTGGAGGGGGGGGGCGTGAAGATCAAACTGGTGTTCTCAGCGCACTGTGGAAAATCATTTGTGCTAATCACTAGAGACATATATTAGTCATCAGGATAGGCTCAGATGTGTTTGGGTAACAAATGGCCCCAGATTCCATGGCCATAGAAAAGGTTGACTTCTCATTGTCCTTCACACCCATTGCAGAAGCTCAGGCATTGATTGGACACCTCAGACACCGACAGTTCCTGTGTCCCAGTCAATGATAGCATTCCAGAGCACCTTACTCTGGAGGATAAATGCTCTCATCTGGAGAGGGCCTTAGGCTATTCCCCCTGCCCCTGCATAGAATTAGCTATAAGAGGCACCCAATCCAAAGGCAGCTGGATAAATAACACAGGCTCAGGTCAAAAGAGGACATTAAGGACTCCCAGCTACCAAGAAGAATATTGCCTGCCAGAGGACTCTACCACTCTTAAGCAAAAGTTGGGCAAATTCAGGGCAGAAATTGAAACCTGGTGACAAGCCTATCCAAGACCATTCCAGCAGGCTAAGGTCCAGGTTTTGAAGGGGCAGGGAAATGGAATTATACTCTCCATTTCTCAGGACCAGCCCCAGGGTGGTGAGGGGGCCAAGCAGGGTCCCTGTAGCTCCCATGCCTTCTCCTGAAGGCAGAAGGTGAGCTCTCTCTCCAAGCCATTGCGGGCCACCAGCTCTCCAAAGAGTGTACCAGGTAAATGCCATACGCCGTCCTGGGGCTTCTCGCGAAAGCCGCTCTCTCGCCGATAATGGCTTTAGGAGACTATGCAGCAGCACGCCTGGCATCTGAAGCGTCGTCTGAGGCCAGGTGTTGCATCTCTAATTAGGATGGGGATTTTTTTCACCCCACACAGAATTTACATAATTGGGAAGGAGGTTACGAGGAGGACCATCCCCACCAATTGTGCGTCTTCCGTGCCCTACCTTCCACGTTCCCTCGCACACTTCAAATTTAAGGCAGAAATGAATCGATTTGAATTTTTTGAAATTAATTATCATCATTGCTACAGAAAATGTATCTGCTGCCATCTTTGGGGAATTTAGAGAGGAGGGGGGTGATCTTGACTGGAGAGGCATGCTGGGAGGTGCCACAGACCACCCATTGCTCTCTCAAGCATGCCCCTCCACTGGCAACCCGGCCTCACCCAGCGGCCCTTACAGCACCAACCCGCTCATCCTGTGCATTCTTCAGAATTTTTTGAGCACCAAAATTAATGCTTTAAAATGTCACTTGCTGCAGTAAAATTTATCAACATTATTATATACCACGGAAACTGCCATCCCAGACAAATGCACGACATTAAACTTGGTCTAGAGCTCCCCAGAGAGAACGTTTGCTGCAATTTGTATAACAGTTTATATATTTATGCTATTTAATGGTACAAAGCAATAATTATGACTTCATTCACTGATAAGCAACGGCATTACATAAATCTGATGCGGATTTAGAACATGCCAGCTCTGACGCCGGTGGACCAGTTGTAAATTATGTTGCCGTTAAAAAAAAAAATCCAAGCAAATATGAAGGAGCAGCAGGAAACTAATAATGCACCTCCAGCTGCTGCAGTTAACCTGCAAATGTGGCCATCTGCACCTCGGGAGGAGGGGAAGGAGGAGTGGAGGCAGGGCGGAGCAGCAGCAGAGCCCTCAGCCTCCCAAGCACAAAGCCTGCCCCCCGACGTCCCACCAAGGACCTCGCCTTCCTGCCAGCCTGTAACTGCCCCAACTCAGGGCTTCCTGGCCACCCCTCTCTCCTCTGGGCCTCTTCTGTACGCGGTGGAAGGAAGGCAGGTGGCCTCTCTCCTCCCGACTCAGTGGGGCATGCCTGGCCAGGCAGCTTCCGTCACAGATCACGTCTGTTCTTCTTTCTCTTTCATTGCTGGGGTTTCTTTTTTAACACTGCACAGATTTATTTTGCAAGGTTTGTGAGGTTTGTGGGTTTGGTTTTTTTTAATAGCAAGGTAGTGAAAGGGAAGGAAGCAAAGTAGTGCTTATAAGAGGAGACCGGCTTCACCCAAGCCAGGGGCACAATGGCTTCCTGCTTAGCCCAGTGAGTGGCATGCAGAAGAGTTACGGGCCCCACTCCCCAGAAGCTGGAGATCTTGGCTATGGCCCGGACTCTGTCCCAATCTGGCCCCAACCCTGAGGGCACAGAAATACATGGAAAGCCAAGCTCTGGAAATACAGGGAGAGCCAGGGTCCCTGGCTGGTCTACAGACTCAGAGCTGAGGTACCAAGGACCCTGCATCCTCGCCTTCCATCTGATGGCTGGTTAGAAGGCTTCTGTCCTCCTCCTCTGAGGAGAGGCACCAGTGATGCTTTGACTACATCATGCCCCGCATCTTACCAGCCTTCTGTGTGGAGTGGAGATGTGAAGTCAGTTGCTCCGAAAAGAAAACTGAGCCCCAGAGAGATTATACAACCAGAGCATGTCAACTCAACTCAGGAACCACATTAGAGCCATGAAGTTCAGAAGAGTGCTTACAGACCTTCGAACACGTGTGTCGCAAATTGCAACACACAGCAAGAAATGGATGTCATGAGCCAGTCCCTCACTAAGACTCACAGGCATGGGGCCAAACACCTGCTCTACAAAACCACAGCCACACGTGTGAGTGTGGTGACTGCATCCCGCTCCTGATGTTCAGGATAGAACACAGGACCTGTCCCAGGAGTCCCCTGTAGATGGGCCGTGGCATTTCCTTTCCTTGGAGTTGCCTCGGTTTTTTTCTGCCACACTATTTCATGGGATCCCTCGTGTCCATTTGCTCCATGCTCCTTTTCCTACTGGGCTAGACTGTTGATTTCATGATTTGTTAATGGGTCTCCTTCTTCAATTTCCAGGAGGAAGCCAGGACTCAGAGGTCTCCCATTGGCCCAGAACCAAAGCCCATTCCCACCAAACTCTGGCTTGATGTCCACCCCAAGTCCTTCTTGGGCCTTCTCAGGGTCACTAACTGAGCACACTAGGTGCCTAGCCATTGTGTAATACAAAGGGGAGCGCCAAGCAAGGACGAAGAAGGAAAGGCGGGGACAGGGCTTTCAAAGTGGGTCCCACTGAAGACTCTGAAGTGGAGGTAACAGTCTGTCTGTGGGGTGCTCCTCAAGGCAGAGAATGGTACCTCGCCTTGCCCCAGGCTCCTCTAAGGATGAGTTAGATCCAACAGGGGCCCATTGTGGCTGGTGTACAGGCAGGTGCCTGTGTCACTGAGATCAGACCTAAGAGCTAGAGGAAGCATTTTCACAAACCAGATCTCTCCCAGCCCAAGGCTCTTCCTGCTGTCATATCCCCAGCTAAAGGTCTCTCATGCCATTTCTGGACCTCTGAAGGGAGGCTCTCACACTGAGACGTATGGTAAGAGGTGCAGTCCCACCAGCCACCTCCTGTCTACAGCCTCCTATGGTTTTAACAAAAATGATTTTATAATTATGAAAAACTAGCCTTTCTAGAGTGGGCATGGTGATCCATGACTATAGACACAGCACTGGGGAGGAGAGGCAGGAGGTCAAGGTTAGCCTCTGCTAGAGAGTCCATTTGATGCAACTGGGGCTATGTGAGACCTGGTTCAAGAAAAGAAGGGAAGGGGAGGAGGAAGGGAGGAAGGAAAGAAGAAAATATCATTTTCTTAAGTCTTTCTAAACATTTAATGACAAGTTTTTCCAAGGCAAATTTTCAGAAGCCTCTCTCTCCACCTATGACTTTTCCAAGCTGACTATGGGCGGTTCACAACGCCACCCATACTCCTCTTGGCTTAACATTTATGAGGGCATGACGTTTTATTTTGATGAGCTAGAAAGAAAAATACCACCTCAGTGGGAACCTCTTCAGCGTCCCGCCCTGCAGCCAGGCACTCTCACCTTAGCAAAGCCTAAGGCACAAAGGTTGGCCCTGGACAAGCTACACCGCGCGGAGTGTGCAAACTGTGCAAACTGCACGTCTGAGCAGGGCTGCCGAGAAAGAGCTGAGTTACTGGGAGGACTTCTCAGGTAGAACTGGAGGAGGGGGTTCAGGCCAAGATGGCAGGAAGGCAGGGGGTATGGCCCCTTGAGCAGGCTGCTGAGGATAAGCAGGGCTGTGAAGAGGAAGGTACCTCAACTTAGCACAAACCTACACATATTTGGGGAGAGGATTTTAATTGAGAATATGCCTCCGTAAGATTGGCCTGTAGGCAAATCTAGAGGGTATTTTCTTGGCCAGTGTAGGAGGACCCAAGTCAATGTGGGTAATGTCACTCCTGGGTAGATGGTCATGGATGAAATAAGAAAATGGGCCAAGGAAGCCATGAAGAGAAAGCCAATAAACAGCGTTCCCCCAAGGCCTCACTTTCTGAAAGCCTTGAGTTCCTGCCGGAACTTCCTTCCTTGATGGAGGAGATGTGAGAGCTGAGATAAACCCTTTACCACAGCAATAGAACTCTAAGCAAGAAGATACCCCAATTGGATAGAAAAATGAAGACACTGAGACAGGTTGGGATGCGGTATAGCTTCCAACTGGGACTGAGACGGGACAATGGCCTCCAACCTACTGCTGGGAGCTACCCTCATGTGCTTCAGAGCTAGTTCTCAACATTTCCAAAAGACACGAAATCTAACATTAAATCTGAAGCTTTGTAAACTTGGAATGCTCCAAAATGCAGTCAGCCTCCTGAAACAAGCCGACCGATGGTCACGAGTTCTTGCTGGCCAGCGTGACACAGCTGGCCTGCACGGGACTGTCTTACACACGTTTACCACCCCATAGCTGCAGACAAAAGAGCAGAGGTCGACGTGGCTCTAGTCCCCCAGACACAAACTGGTTGTATGACTTGGCCAGGCTCCTACCTCTCTCTGGGTCACAGTAAGGCTAGAACACAGACTAGAAACCAACTCCTCTTATACTCGATGTCTCCTGCACACCACCTCTGCCCTTTTGCATGGGGGTGCCCTCAGGGAGGGCTTCTCAATGAGAAGATATCATGGCAGCAACAGTGAAGGAAAGGGTGGCACAGCCATGGCTGCCACCCCCAACAGCTCAGGCACCATCCCGAGGCAGCGCTGACGCCACTCCTCCAAAGCTTGATATGAATATTGTGTCAGAGACTGGATATATCAAGAATGACAGTGCGTTATTACTGCGGCAGGGAAATCTCAGGAGTCTAAGAGATAGGATTTCAAAATCCTCAGCCAAAAAATCAATAGTAATGCCCAAGCATTTATAAAAGAAACACGTCAGCCTGCATTGGAGGAGACTTGCTTTTGGTTTCCTCAAAACCGAAGGGACAAATGCAAGCGTGTCTTTCACACTGGCAGAGAAAGGGCAGCAGAGCCAGCCTGCAGGCAATGAGACCAGGCTAGGGCCTTACCGTGCAGGCAGCAAAGACAGGGATGCTCCCTGCCCTGAGAGATACAAGACAGCCCACTTCCCAAAGAGCTTCCAGAAGCTGCCCGGCCCTGAAACCAAGCTTAGCCAGGAAGTAAAAAACAGGTGTGGAGCCTGGGCCAGCATCGGGGATGCTCTTAGGTGCAGACTGGGCAAAGGGAAGCAGCCTGGCGTAGCTCCCGGGACTGTTGTGAAGATCAAAACTCTGGTCCTTTTAGAAAAAAATCAAACGTGCCCTAGGAGGCACGAAGGATGGGAAAAGTCAGAGGCTCTAAAGGAAGGCAGAGCTGGCTCCAGACCCAGTGGTGCCACTGAGAGCAGCAACAGTAACCTCCTCTCACCTTCAAGGGTGTCACAGGAGTTAAAGGTGGCAACTGCCATGTTTGGCACAGTGTCATCTTGCAATAATCACAGAATTGTCAATACTATAACCATTATCAAAACCACACAGTAACATAAGCTCTCCCGCCACTCCTATGTTTTGGAGACAGAGTCTTACTATGCAGCCAAAGCTAACCTTGAACCCTTGATCCTTTCGGCTCTGTGTCCAGAGGTCTGGGATTCCAACTGTGTAGCATGGCTGTCTCTATGCATTTCTTAATTAGATTAGCTGATGGCTGGAGTCTTTTTTTTTTTTTTTTTATGAAATATTGTCTTTCTCTGATGTAGGATTCCCACTTTACAAAATTCTTTTTCTCTTGAGTGAAGCTCGTTGAGGACATGAGAGAAAGCCTTTGCATTTGGTGGGAAAGGGAAACCGCCAGGCTGATGTGAAGGAGACAAAGACACACATCAAGCATCCACAGCAAGGGGCGGGGCTGGGGGCATCAGTGCCACGAACCTCCGCAGACTGCCCCTTCCTTTGCTGGGTACACGTCCTTCATCCCCAGAACAATGATCGCTTTTAACACCGACTCTTGAAGGGATCAAGATAGGATGCCCGTGCCAGGAGGGCTGCAAAGAACTTCTTCCTGTTGGGTCTTGACTTTCTAGACTTCAAGCCTGAAGCCACACCTTTGACTGAGCTTCCCAGCAAATGGAGAAGGAAATTGGAACTTCACTTCCCTCCTTCCCCACCTGGACCATCAGGGGGTAGGTAGAGCGGGGCATAGCAGCAGGAGACAAGGCACTGAGACTGAGTCTGTTACTGCTACATGTGTCACAGCTGAGGCAGCAGTGGGGTAGCACCACTACTGTGGCTCTAGAACTCCCAATGGGTGACAAGGACACAGCTACCGGAAAGACAGTTACCTCTCAACTGTCTGGCTGAAGCCCCCCTCCTTGACTGTTTTGTTTGAACTGGAATGAGATGCTTCAAGTACGAAGATGCTGGTAGGCAGCAGGCAAAGGACACCTGAAAGCTCTCCAGTTTCAGCCACTCACATGAATGAGGCTGGTTCAAGCCCAACCCCATTTTCAAAGCCATGCAAGGTCTCTTTAGGGCTTTTTTTGTTGTTGTTGTTTTGTTTTGTTTTTTTAAACCAATGTCTGAGGATATGAATGCTCACGGGTATGCCAGCACAAGTGTGTAAGTGAGTCTTCTTCGATTGCTTTCTACCTTATTTATTCAGACAGGGTCTCTGAACTGAACCAACAATTTGCCAATACAACCAGTCAAGCTATCCAGCTTGCTCCAAGGACCCTGCATACTTACTTTCTAGAGCTTTGGAAGTACAGGAGGACCCTCCATACTCACTCACATTTACATGGCTGCTAGGGAAGTGCTTATGTGACACTAAGCGATCAGCATAGGAAACATGGAAGTTCACCTCAGCTCTACCCCTCTCAGCAACCCCTGTCAGGACTGAGTTCACTTCTCCGGAGAGAGATTTTTTCCCCCTTATATAAAATTATATATGCATGCATGTATATATGTATATACGTAGTGTGTGTGTGTGTGTGCATGTGTATACACAGTGTGTGTGTGTGCTCACATGCACAGGTCAGAGGATAACTTGTGGGAGTCAGTTATCTTCTCCTACTCGGGTCATCAGAATTGGTGCCAAGCATCTTCCCTCCCTGTGCCATCTTGCTGGCCTTTCCATGAGACAGATCTTAAGAACAAAAGTGCCTGGCCTGGTGCCTGGTGCACAGCTGGTGCTCAACACACAGAGGCTGAAGAAATATTTGAGAGAACAATTCAGAGTGAATAAATTTGAGTGTAAGAGGCCTTCTTAAGAGTCTGGCGAATAAAAACAGCACTTTAAAACAAAGGACTTTCTCACTATGCATCCTTACCAAGAACTATCCTTTTCTATGGTATTCCATTGGTTTATTTAATAATTAAATGTTTAAAGAACTAGCAGGACTTATAGCAAATATGCCACATTAAAAACAGTATAGACAAATATGTAAGATAGAACATATATCTCGAGACAATATAAACAAAATACACGAGCTATTCCTTTGGAGTCCTTAAGGTCTTATCAATAAGGCCCTCCTGCTAGTTCTGGAGAACCAGTGTACCCAAGCTGGGAGCACTGGGCATTTTTGTTCAGGTTGTGTAGGAGGTACCTGGCAACAGCTCATCACATACACCAAAAGCAATAAGATCTCACTGTGGACCTGACACAGCGCCAAGTGCTTTGCTGGTAGCATCTCATTTAATTAATTAATCTGAACTTGTTCCTTGTCCTTTGCTGGTTTCCCCATTTTATAAATGAAGAGGTTCACCCAAGGGTTAAGTAGCTTTCCCACGGATGTGAATGTAAGACACCTGACTGCGGAGTCTCTGTATTAGTCCCCACACCATAATGACCTATGGAGTATATAAATTAGTGGGTGGACTATGGTTGGGTAGAGGGATGAATAGATGGATATTAATGGATGGATGGGTGAGTGGGTGAATGGACTATAGATGTATGAGTGGATGGGTAGCTAGATGGACGGATGGATGTGGATGGATAGATGGGTATGTGGGTGGATGGATGGTGGATGGATGGACTATGGATATGGACGGATGAATGGGTAAATGGGTGGATGGGTGGGTGGATGGGTGAGGAGTGGATAGGTATCTAGTAGGTAAATGGATGATAGCTAGATAGTTATATGGGTTAACAGATGTGTTTATGGGTGAGAAGATGGGTACTAAACGGTTAATGGCTGAATGGATGATGGAGGGATTAGGATAGGATGGGAAGGTGGAAAGATACATAAGTGGATGTTAGATCATGGGTGGTGGGCAGATGGGAGGGCAAGTGCTAAATGGATAGATGAATGATGGATGAGAGGGGAAGAGGACACAGAGAGATGAATAGAAGGACAGATATAGATAGGTAAGTGGCTCATACAAGGCCAGCTCTGCCTCTTGCCGAAGCTGGCACCTCATACTGAAGCACACACATGTGATGACCAAAGGCTGTTCCCATCAAAGGACCTGGCTGGGGATGCAGTTTGGAGACAGAACATTTGTGCCCAGCCCTGGGCCCAACTCCTAGTACTGCAAAAGCAAACAGCCAATACAAAACCAACCAACCAAAGCCCCAAGATAACCTGGGTCCCACAGAGGGGGTCATTCCACATAAGCCAGCAGAGGCTTCTTCCAAGGCCATGGGTCTCCTCCTGCTAGAGCCTAAGCATGGGCAAGAGGGTTTGAAGGACATAGAGAACACTGTAAATAAACACGCCAGGCATATGCAGCCCTGGCCACTTGCTTCCAACTGTTGTTCTCACAATGGAAATTAACTTGACTTTGGTTATAGTTTAGCAACTCTTGTTGAATTCTCCCATGAATGTGCACATGGGCATCCAGAGGTGCTCAAAAATGCTCTGCAACAGAGGGTGCTCAACACGTGTGGAATAGATTCCAGATCCTAAACTGAGGCCAGCAAAGCCCCAATTGCCATCTTGGCCACAGGTGAACTAGAGCTGGGCCGACATCTGCAGACGGTGCTGCCTGCAGTTTCTTCTTCTTCCACAAGAGGGCAGAGCGTTTTGAATATCTGCACAGATTCTTTTGTAAATGCCTGGTGTACTTACAGAACACTGTATAACTCAAAAATTATAATTAAAATGTCTTAGCGCCTGTATTTATAGTAACATTTAAACTACTGTGCTTTCTTGAAGTCAGTCATTTACTTGAGAACAGCACACTTTATGGTGAACAGATCTTTGAAACAGTTCCGCTGGGATCTAGCCCAGGCACATGTAACTCAATATATGTCAACAGCTGTAAAAATATTGGTTGGGAGAAGGCAGGAAGAAAACCATGAGCCCTGATCAAGTGTGCTGTCTCTTGCTCTGACTGTTTTTCAGCTGCTCCCTCCTCTTCCAAATAATTGGGCCATTTTGGTGCCCGCTGTCACACAAGACAGGCCTTCTTTGAGGCTAGATGATCAAAAAGGTTATAAATGAAAATGATTTCGATGTTGGCGGCCTGGAGAGTGACCAGGGCATGCGCAGCGGCAGAAGGGGCGCGGCAGCAGAAGGGGCTGTTCTAATCTTGCCCACTGCACACCGCCATCGGGAGAGCATTCCTAGGGCGCGAGCAGCTCCCTAGGGTGAGGCCGCGGTAAATTCCGCCTAATCCCTTCTGCATACAAATGAGCGCCTGGCAGGGGGACTGGGCCAGACTCTGCAGCCCCCGCCCCCATCTCCTGGGTTGGCTGTCTTGGCTGAACAAACAACCTGGCCACAGTAGTGAGGGTGGCAGGCTGAAGAAGGAAGGAATTGCAATAGGTCCTGGGGGGTGGGTGGGTGGGGGCAAGCCTGATGAAGCAGGAGTCCCACCTTTTGTCCTCGTGGCCTGGAGGTGGCACACAGGTGCCTGAGTGACAAAAAAGTAGTATGGTATGAGAGAACAGAAGGCTAGCCAACCTGAGAGAAGGGACCACTCTCCAACTCCAGGCAGCTAAGAAGCTAGAGGAGATGGTTGGAGTGACTGGGCCGTTTGGGTGGGACCCACTCTTGTATCGGATGGTTCCTTAAGATGCACACATCCAGGCCCATCCCACATCACAGCTGTGAGGCAGACCTCCCCTTGCCCCGTATGACAGGAAAAGAGGCTTGACCACCACAGGGAGAGGGTGTCCCTGCAAGTGAGCAAGAGCGGTCAAGTGTAGCCACAGGAGTCCCAAGCACTGGGGAGACAGCCCAGGGTGAGCCAAACACCAAATCAGGGAGCAGCTCCCGGAAAAGGGATGGGTGTCTAGTCAAAGTCGGCATGTGCACACACAGCAGGGACTGCAGGCACACTGTGTGCGGCTGGGTCTCTCCTCTGCCAACAGTAAGTTTGCCGAATCTTCAGGGCAGATGTTTGTAACACGGCCACCAGTGTACCTCAAAAGGCACTGTGCCCGTTGAGTAGTAGTAGGCAAAATTTACAGTACTGTACTTGGGTGCAAATCCCCTTAAAGTGTGTGTGTGTGTGTGTTTTAGTGATATAGGGAAGGATCCAAGGCACTAAAAGACTAGTTGCTTTGTGGCTGGACTGACAAGGGTCCCTGCCCCAGCCCCAGGTCACTTACAAACTTGAAGGTGTTCCAAGACAAAAGGAGTGAATGTAGAAATGAGCTGGGGCCCTGCCCCTTGAGAGGAGTCCCCGCCTCTGCTCAACAGCGGGCCCTGGGATAGGTTACAATGTGCGCATAGATACATATTTGGCACAGCTCCAGAGCCAGCATGTGATCACTTCTCTCAAAGATTCATGTGCACACATTCACATACATCTATGTGTGTATGTATATGTGTGTGTACATACACACATATACATACACACATGCATGAATGCACTCACACACATGCTTGGACAACACACATGCTTGTGCAACACACATGCTCACACACACACCTAACCCACACCTACGTCTTCCAGTGGAGAGCAGCAGGAACTGCATATTCTAAGGACTCAATTAGGCTCAGTGTGTAGCTGACAACCTTTCAACTTCCAGAAGGCATTTTTACAACGCCTTCCAGCTAAGAAATTACTAGGTTCCTGTCCTTCCCCAAATAGTCTTGGCATCAAGAAGAACCAAGGTGCATCTGGCACTGAGGAAGGGGGCTCTACCTGAAGAGGCCCCACGACGACTCCATGGCCATGGGAATGAGGGTCTCAGAGTAGCGGCAGTCCATGGTAGGGACAAATTCCCTGAGACCAGAGGACTGAGGCTCAGGGTCCAACTCCCGGCACAAGGACTGAGTCACTCCCTCTGGGTAGTTCTAGAGCTCCAACCACATCCTCTGCTGTCCCACAGCCTCCACAAAGCTGGCTCCTCAGCAACACTGTAAGGCAGGTTGTATGTAACAGGGGCTACTTTCCATCTCATGGGTAGGGAAACTGAAATCATGTTTACTGACTATGGCTTTGTCACACAAAAGGACCAAAGCATAGGCTATTTCTGCTTTCTGCTCAGTTCAAATAGTCACACTATATAAAGTTACCTGGGAAAATAAATAGGTGGGACAGGAGAGAGCCCCAACTCCCAGACTTCCTTAGATGGCATGCGCTTCAGTCTGCAGGCAGAGAGCCCCTATTCCCTGTAATCCTCCAGAAACCCCAGGGAGCCTTCTGTCTGCCCCAAAGAAATTACTCCAGTCACCCATTGGCCCCCCGAGTGACCAGCTGGGCCCCATCCTGTCTTAACATCTGAGTGGTCCTGAGAGCATCAGAACATCAGAACTATGATGTTGTAGGGGGTTCTCCACTTCCTGATTCTGCGATTTGTGCATCCAAGCCAAGGGCAACTGCGTCAGAGACTATAGGACATTGCTGGACGATGACAACGAAATCCTTGCATTTCAGAGTCTCTCAGTTCACTAACACCTTCAAACAAAGGCCAGTAAAGTGAGTGTCACTCCCTTGCTGACTCGCCTAGCATGCACAAAGTCCCCTAGCACCACCCTCAAAAGACAGATCCCGCCCACCATCTTCATGCTAGTATTTTTGATTTCCAGGGTGAAGGGTGTACCCAGAAAACTACCGTGTGGTCCCAACAGTCCTGGCTGGGGGTTGCCAAGCAGAACATATGTTCCGTATGGCTTTGTCTGAACCTTTAACTCTGCTCTCTCACAAGCAGCAGGTTGGAGATTAGCAAAATAGCAATAGTGAAGACGCAGGTGACAATGGCCATAATTGTGGCAATGATGACAGCCGTCACCAGGCCAGCCTTGCTGCTTGCTTCTTGCTCACTGCCCCCAGAATCCCCACATAAGCAGGAGTTTGAAACATTTTAGGAAAACTTGGCCAATCATTTCCGTGAATCTTTGCTGCCTGGACAGATTAAACCCAGGCCCCAAGTGGCTCTCCCAGTTGACAATTTTTCTTTCAAAAAGGCAGAAGTTGCTGTGAGCCAAGTTCTTGCAGCCGAATTCCTGGACACAGTTTCCAACTATTCCAATCAGCCAGCTCTGCGGTGGGGCTGGGATTTCAAGCTCGCCACAGTATGAAGTCCAGTTTGGGCTATATTCCCTTCCCTCTCGCAGCGTGATGAAGGTTTCCCCGCAAAATCAAAAGGCTTACTGTCAAGTTTTCGATTGGTCTGGGCTTCGTGCTACCGTGTGTGTGGTGATGGAAGGAATACGAATGGGTTGCCGGCTTCACCATGGGGCCTTGAGGCCTCGTCCGAGCCGTCCAGGGACCTTATGAAAGTGGAGCGGAACTCTTTTCATGTATATTCCAACTGCTGAAATTCCCCAGACGCGCCACAGTGTGCAAACGCAGTGGAGAAATGAACAATGGCTGGATAAAAACCGAGGCAGGTCCACAGAGCACGCTGAAGGCGGACCTGCGCAGCTACTCTGAGGGAAGCCAAGCCCGGATCTTACTCCCCTCCTTCGCCTCTCCTGCCTCCTGGGTTCCTTCCTACTTGGAACTTAATAAAAATAAAGTCACCGTGTTTCTAGGGGTACAGGCTGCTCGACACTTGAATAAAACAGATGAGCAAATTCACCAAAGAAAGCTGACACTTGGGGAAAACACACAGGTGACATTCAGGGCAAAGCGTTTGTTATCTTATTTCTCTTTCGTAAACTATAGCTTAGGTATATGGTTAGGTGCAGATGTATGTATGCTTATGTGTGTATGCCTGAGTGTGTGTAGAAAACACTGATGTCCTTGAGCCAGCTCCTCCTTCCTCCTCACACCGAATTCAGTGTCCTGGCTGTAGTTTCAGACCGGGGATCTCCACTTTCAAAGACTAAAGGGAAGTGCTGGGAGGAGGTGGGAGCATGTACATTACCAAATTGGCAAAAGCTATAAATCATAATTCATGTTTCTCAGACAAGTAGCCATTAAATATTTGCTGGCTTCATCACTGTGTATCACTGACACAATACCATACATATCATTGTGTGTGTGTACAGACATGCAGAGAGATACACAGATGCATGCACACACACCCTATTCGTATATGTATATGTATACACACACACATACACACACACACTATTGTACCAAAGAGTACATGTCTGCATCACTCATGTATGCATGTTCTCCCTAATTCATAGCTTCTCTTTAAATAGAAGGCAGTGCTAAAACCAAGGATCTAAGTGAATTCTATGCCTCTACCCTGAACAGAAAGGTAAAGCTACTCATTCTTCCAACATACAGAAGCAAAAGCTGAAATGATCCCTCTTTCATTGCTGGGATATTAACTTTCTCCTATTGCTGCAAATTTGCTGCACTCGTATTTCCCTGCAGCCCCCAAATTAAACACACGTCTAATCTCTCACTTCAGGTGCACTAAGTGTGGTCTAGGGCACAAATGAATAGTTTTATTGATAATAAATTTTATAATCCATGCAGCACTTTGCTGAAAATGGATGTGTTCTGGATGCATTCATTATTTCTCCTAATTCAAAGACCACAGGATTGCAGCCTCCCCGCTTGCAATGCCTCTGATAATTGCTGGCTATTTCCTACTGGCCTGAGGTTCCACTGACAACACAGGCACACGCCCTGCGTTAGGAGGAGAAATGACAAACAGTCCATCAGATTATTACTCCTTTCAGTTTCAGAGATCATCTGGCATTGCTCAGTAGCTTCTGTCTCCTGCAGATAGAAACACCCAGCCAGCCGGCTTGGTGGGACTGTGACAAACGGGGGTGGTGTGGGGATATAACATATAACATATAAGCTACATATAACATATAACACCCTGCTAAGGTAATGTGCGTGTGCCCCCCAGCCTGCAGGAGAAACATCCGGAAGAAGCCATCTGGGAAGTAAGCTGTCTGCAGTTGTGAGGGGAGATCCATGGGAAATAATAAACAATGGTGGTGAACTTTGGACTTGTTTGAAAAGCAAGATGGTTCAGGACAGGGGTTTGTCATCAGCTAGGCCTGACCGCTGTCCCAGACTGACGTGACCCTTAGACAAGCTAACTTTCTGACCGCATGCCTCCTCACCTGAGAAACAGGTAAAATAACTTGTCCCCAAGGGGACAGGCAGGCGGTAGATAGTATCTGTGCTGTGGCTGTGGCTGTTAGCACTCACTGTATAGCTACTGACTGTCTTGAGATTCTATAATGATGGGTGGGGGGAGGGAAGTGGTGGGGCGAGGAAGCCAGGAAAGAATTCCCATTCAGTGAGAACCACTGAAAAAGCATAAAGTTTGAAACTGGGGTTGGTGATTGGTTGTCATGGCAGTCGTGGCAGTGAGCTCACTGTCTTGGGAAACACTTAAGAAAAGCGAGAGACTATGGGAGGGACTCTTGAATAAGTTCCATCCTCAGACCAGATGACTGAAGAATCTGAGAGTCTTGTCAAACTGCTGTTAAAGAAGAATTGACGGAATAGCTGTGCTCATTATATATTTACGCAGCCTGACTCGGTCGTGAGGATCACGTGTTATCTTAGTTAATCTTCATATCAACCCTCTGAGAGAGTTTTTATCATCACCCTTACTCCTTAGTATTGCTGTTACTGGAGGTGCCAGGGATGGGACCCGAGGCCTCATGCACGCTACGTAAATGATCTACCACAGAACCCAGTATTACCCTCATTTTATAGGCAAAAAAGTGGTCAGCGGTGGAGCCTGGACTTAAAGTAGTCTGTCTTTGGGAGACAGGTCCCAGCAACTTGGTGACACTGCTCCCAGTTACTCCTGACCACGGCTAACGATGCCTGCTTCTCTGCCTTGCCCCAGCCCCTTTAGGCTCCTGTCCTTATCTAGCATCTGCCTCACTCCTCTCAAGATAAATTTGGGACTCCCAGAAATGCCCGGAAGATGGTCACACATCAGGAAGAAAGCTCAGGATCTGCCAATCACACCACCGATGGGCCAAGGTCACCTCTACCATTAGATGGGCAGAGGCCATGCCCATCAGCCTTGGAATCCAGGATTCCTTTCACCGAGCTCCAGGGCAAGTGTGGCCCAGACATGTTCACTCGATTGCTGTCAGCTTGCCCACTAGTCTGCCCAAGTGAAGAACAGTGATGGGTTTGCAGTGACTGGACCACATACTCCACTGTGATGAGCTGCACTCATGGCTGTACTATTTATAATCATAATGGGAGTTTAGTGGGATTTCTCCCCTCCCAAGCTGGCCCTTCCACTGGGAAGCAGTTTGCTTTATGCAAAAATCAGGACATATCCAAAAAAAAGGAATTTCTCCCTCCGTGTTCGGTTTTTCTAAGGAGGGGAGGGCTGCAGATGGACTCTCAGTGCCATCTCAGACAATGGGAAGTAGCCTTTCTCCAGCCTTGTGTCAGATGTGGTGAGAGTTAAGTCCTTGCCAGGAGAGTCCATCTCTCACCTTCACAAGTGCAATCTAAAGAACAAAGGCGCTACCTGCAGCCAGGAAGATCCTGGGTCAGCAGACCCAGAGAACGGTCCTAGCTAAGTCCAGAAGCTGCTGTGACTCCTCAAATCTGCACCTGTCACATTAGCCAGGGGCCCCTGGACACAGCGCAGTATATTGAGCTACTAGAGAGCTTTAGAAATACCTGGTGACCAACTCCAATGACTCCCAGCTGAAGCAAGGCACAGGGTGGGGGATCTGTGCTCAGCCAGACCCCATTGCAACAACCACTGTGCTTCCTGGACCGTAAAATCCCAGGTAGGGCAAGCATTCCTGGTCTTGTTGCTGGCAACCTCATGGGTCTCCTCTCCCTCCTCTAATCCCCAGCAGTCCCCTGTATTTTTTTCTCCGTCACCAGACCAACTGCGAGCTAACTTTTCTCCGAGTTCCATCCAGTTCTTGAGTTTCTGTCGGAAACTTGGCCTAGATGACAGCTGTGTGGGCCTCTCCCCAGCTCGAGCCAGCAGGAGTTCTAATGCACTTCATTCTGGGGCTGGTTGCTGCTTTTAATCTATCAGCACGGCGCCGCAGCTGCTGTAAGCTAGCTGAAAATTGTCTGCATACGGGTGAACAATTGTAACCCTTTTCCATACAAGCATACACTTCAGCTGAACACCCTGGCCAGGTCTCAGTGCCTAGGTTGAGTAGGCACAGAATGGCCAAGGTTGTCCAAAGTACCAGGAGGCACTCACCTGAAAAATCAGTAAACTCAGAGCTACTATTGACACAGAAATGTCACCCTCCTTACAATGTCTTGTCCCAATGGGAGCTTTAAAAAGACTTCTTCCCAAGCTAGAGTGGGGGCAGCCTGGCCCTTCTAGCTAGAGCTGAGACCTGGGCTCTCTCCCCTCCCCTTTGATTCTACAGAAGAGGAGGCTTTCCCCATGAGGAGGTAGGCTCTCCGTAGTTGTGGATGCCCTCCCCAGTGCCTCCACTGCCAACAAAGGAGGGCCTGGCCTGGGGAAATGGCACTAAATACCATTCTCTTGCTCAGGTCTCTGCCCCATCCACTAAGAAGCAGCAGACTTAAATGAGCTCAGCAGGGCAGGTTTGGAGCTAAAATCTTTGCCAAATACTAATAGTTACCATTCTGACAAAATAGCCTGCACCCTTCAGGCACTGAACACAAGTTTAGTTATCAATAGGGAACGTGAAGGAATAGAAGCAGGAACATAAACAGAGAAGCACATGAATAGAAACCAGGGAGCAAGATATACTCCCATGAAGAAATACAATCCTTCCTCCACTACCACCCCAGCCTTCAGTCCATCCTTCTCTATCTCCCATCAACATTCTCTCTATTCCCCCAAACTCGCTTCTGTCTTCCCTGTCCTAGCACTAATTGTCAACTTGACACAGCCATTCTACACTAGAAAATCAGATCAATTGAGAGGGCATGTCTGTGAAGGATTGTCTTGACAAATTCATGTAAGAGGGTCCAGCCCAGTGTGGGCAGCTCCATTCCCTAGGCAGGTAGTCCCAGGCTATATAAGGAAGCTAGATGATCATGAGCCAAAGCAAGCAAGAAAGTAAGCCAGCAAGCAGTGTTCCCCTGTGGTTTCTGTCTGCCTGCTTTGATTCCTTCCCTGAATTCCCTCAATGATTGATTATCACCTGGAAGTATAAGCCAAATTAACCCTGTTCTCCCCCAAGTTGATTTTGGTCAGAGTGCTTTATCACAGCAACAGAAACATAAACCCATTCGATCTTCCCTTTACTCCCTCAACCTTCCCCCCACCACCCTCCTGGGTCTCTGAGTAGGTAGTGATGGGAAAGCCAAGTTCCACTGCATAGGTCAGTTCCATAGTATCTTTGTGTAGATACTCAGTGGACTGAACTACCCAGCACCTATAGAACTCCATTAAAAAGGGGACACACTTCTAGCTCCACTAACTACACAGTGAGGTCCTCACACAGCACCTCCAGGCTCCTCTGATGGATAGGGCCTCCTCTTCCCTGCAAGCAGGCCCACGAGCCTCCATGCCTGATCACAGCCCATTACATTTCTGTTTCTAGAATGGCAGTTATAAGACCTCAGTTGCCCAGCAGGACCAGTTCCTGGAGTGGGAGGGAGCTGTCAGATCCCAGCCCTAGGAAGGGAAGACAGGACTGTTCCAGTTTTACTTTGGAGTACACAGTATTAAAAAAAAAAAAAAAAAAAAAAAGGTTGGAAGGGTATACGGGTCAGCACCTCCCCAAAACAGTTCACCTCAAAATCCAGTCATCCTTTGCTATGGCAGCAGCTGTATCTCTTTCATTTGAGTAATTATCATATAATTAAGTGCATGAATTACAAGAGAGCCAAGGCATTAAATTAAAATATTTAATGCTTGTAAATCTGAAAATGATCACTGTGCTAATGCACAGCCAGCAAGAAGGGAAGCTAACGGCTCAGCAGCCAGTGTTGGGAGGAAGGAGGAGTGGCAGCAGCTGAGTGACCCCTCGGAAGGCAGGGACTAAAGTGAGGGACAGTGTTTAGGGGCAGTCAGAAGCTGGAGAGGACCAGCCAGTAGTTCCCTAAGAAGATAGACACATTGATCCTGAAATGAAAGCCAAGTATCCTGACGCCACCAGCTGCAAACTCAAATGACAGAAACACTGATCTGGAAAACCTCACTGGGAAAGAAAGAAAGAAAAAAAAATTCAGAGCCATGTGGTAGCACCTCCATATTTGCGGTTTGTCCATTTGAATCCGTGGAAGTTCAAAACAAAAAGGTTCCTCACCCAAAGTAAGCCTGACACCCGGTCAGTTTTGCTCTGTTCTGTGGGACTCAAATCAGAGCTGCCCCAGTGAACTCATGGGGAAAGGGGAGGCAGGAAAGGGGCCTGGAAGAGTCAAAGGAATGGTCATCCAGGCCAGAGTCAAGGACATGAGCTGCATGAGACTTTAGGAAAGTCCCTTCCCATCATATATTAACCCCAGGATTCATCACTGCTCGGTCCAGAAGAACCCTCTGCCCGTGGATCCAGACTCACAGAGTGGCCACATCCTTTGTCAGGAGATGCAGACGAGATGGGCAAGCCAGGGAAAGACTGCCTTTGCATGGCTGGAAGATGACTTTGATTTAACTCCAGCCAAAGTTCACCCTTCCTTTCCAGGAGAAAGGTTCATTCTTAAAGGCGTGGTCAATGGAAAAGTTCCATGTCTCCAGTAAAGGTGACTGGTCCAGGGACAATGACCAGATCGGGTCAAGTAGAACCAGTCCTAGGAGATTTCTGGTTTTACTGTAGTTTACAGGTTCTTCTCAGGTTGCCACACCAGCATGATGAGAACCTAGAGGACTGCTTTTCCCAGGACTAGAGACAAGAATGACAAAGCTAAAGGGAGAGGAAGGCCAGGGCTGCCTGCAGCCTTCACTGAGTCGTCCATTTGAGGAATCAGAGAGATGACTTGTTTCTGGGGGGCAGTTTACAGTTCTGTGGGCTCTTGCGATTCTGATGAGGCTTGACACCTTCACTTCTTCCCAGGGAGAATTTGGCCCTTAATAGTCCATCTGTCTGACTGTATCACTCCTTTCAACTTCTCTTCTACCCAGTAGTATGTAGTACAGTTCTGATCTGAACAAAGGTGCACATGGGTGCACACACACACACACACATATACACCACACACACACACACACACACACACACGCTCATTGCCTGGGAAGATATGACTCCACCCAGGGCTACAGCCCACCCTGTCCCCACTTCCCCATCCAGGTACCTGGCAGCCTTTCCTAAGCTGGCACTGAATACCTATTGTACAAAAACCACAAGGGAGATCCTTGGCAGCAGGAAACTTTCTCCTTCCCTCCTCTGTTTTAAGCAACTGCTCACTGGGCCTTCCCACCCTGGTACCACTACCAATCCCCATGGCCACTGTCCGGAACAAGCTGTCTGCCCTTTGGAGGTCAGGGGAGGCTCACCAGTTCCACAGCCTTCTCCCGTGCAACAGCCTCTGTCCCTCCTGGGAGCTTGTTCAGCTCCTGCTCTCTACTAGTGGTTACCTTATCATCTCCAGTGTCCGCTGGTGTCCACGGTCACCTTTCCTCAGGTGGCCATTGTTCCTTGAGGGGTTACAACAGCTTTCAAACCACTCTCCTCTCTTCTATAGAGCACCAGCAGGGTGACCTGATCTTTCAGAGATCCCTTGGGGGCATATGACCTCCACAGAAGATACACTACAGACCCTTTGAGTTTTGTGGATAGTCCCATTAGAGTGGTCCATAGAAACCTCCAAGGGGCAAGAGAAAGGCACATTTTCCCGATGGAGATGTGGCCGAGTGAAGAGAATAGCTGTGAATACCACAGGCCTGGATACAAACTCTAGCCCTGTGACTTCTCACTGCCAATCTGGCCTCGCCTGGGTCATTGTAAGAGCCTCACCTTCCTCGCCTATAAGACAGGTAAGAACAGGACTCCTGCAGCAGCTATGCCATGGAGGCTAAGTACTGCCTCTGACTTCTTCTTGAGGGGCGGGGGGAGGGCGGCAGACACATGCAACAACGGGAACCACAGTGGCCTTAGAGGTGTGCTGGGTATCTTCCAACCCAGGTAGCAGATTCCCAGGGAAATCTGACACCCAATAGGGCCACTGCTTTAATGCATCTCCAAAGTTGACAGGCCTGGTAAGCATCAGGAATCGGCCAGTGTAAGGGCTTTCCACTCCAGGCTCACCCCAATCCCCGCAACAATCCCAGGAGCAGCCTCGTGGCTTTGACAACTGTCCGAGGACTCCAGAGCACTGAGTGGCAACGCAGAACTTTTAAGTCAGGCTACCAGCATAAGAACCATTCAGGTGCCTGGCCCTCAACTGTTGCTCAGCCTGGGGACCCAAGCTCTGGATGTCTGTTCCCAGCATGTGACAGCTAATTTAGATAAGAAGAAAGAAGCCTTGAGATGCACCCTGTGGTTGGCCTTGTAGAAGGACTTCTAATATGGGCCCTAAGGACAGAGCACAAGTTACTGGGCCTTATACCCTCTGATGTAGGCCTACTGTGTGCTTGGTATTGGTGCCAGTTCTTCAGTCCTCCAAGCAACTCCATGTGGTGGGTATCACTATCCCCATTTTACAAGTAGGAAGCTTGAGGCTCAGAAAGGCCAAGTGACGACACCATGGTCACAGACCTCTGGATATCAGAGTCCACAGTGGTTTCAGCAAGTCAGACTGTCTTTATGTACAAATGTGGAGGCCATTAAATGGTTAAGCACCTTCTTTCTCTTTCTCTCCTCTCTCATAGGAAGTCAAAAGATAGCCTTAGAGGTACCTATTAATGACGCAGGAAATAGTTTGCCAGTGTTCTTTCTCTAAGATGTTTGTGAGTATACCTCACAAACTTTCCCCAACAATTCAATTGAATTTTGACACAGGTTTAATCTATCTAGTGTTTCACAAATTAGTGGACAGATATGTCAGATGTTCCCAGGGCGGAGCTGAACTGGACAACTATGAAGTTGAAAGGACTCTTATAAGGACAGTTGTGACAGCAAGGTCTAGAGATTAGCAGGGTCCCCTCCCTTCCCTCACCTGAAAGATCTCCACCTCTCCTCAGCATGGTGAGGCCATCAGTAGCCTCCCACTCCTGTACACCCCCTGCCCCGTACTCACAGCTGGAGGAAGGAAGTCAGGCCAGAGGGACAGAGCCTGGCTTTGATGTCCTGAAGTTAGTGAACAAGAGCAGGAGGAAGTCCGGGATGGATGGACAGGCAGTTCAGTCTCCCTGGATACCCCAAGAGCTAAGGGCCAGAGCTTTCCAACAAGGTGCTGAGCCTGTCTGCCTGTTAGCAAAGCAGGGCATGTGTGTGTCTCTCCGTCACTCATTCAGTACACATATGCTGGGCAGCCATATTAGTGTCAGGATGAGGTGGTGCCTGTCCAGCATGAGCTGCCAATAGATCTGACAGGCCAGCAAGCAGTTACCATCTGAAAACTGTTTGCCCATTAGCTGCAGCCTGAGCTGTAGAGGTCCAAGAAGGAAAAGAATCTGCCTGGTAGGAATGCCTCAGGCCCAAAGTCTGAGCCAATCGGATTGAGATAGGACATGTAGCTGGAGACCAAAGGGAAGGTGCTGGGCCAGGCAGACAGTGTGGGCAAAGACCTGCAGCTGCAAGTAGAAAGAGAGGCCCGTGATGGAGGGTGGGGCTTTAGGTCTGATGACTGTGCAGGGCCTCGTGAGCTGCACTGAGGGTCTCTAGCTAGGTGAGATAAGGAGCCACTGAGGCCCCCATTCAGCAGACCACTCTGAATCCTCAACAGGACACAGATTTGCAATCAGGGAAGAGTGGGCTCTAATGAGAAGAGATGCCAGGTTCTGTGCCATGCACAGGGTACTTAGACATAAGTACAGCATAGCTGCCGCCCACTGCAGCCCAACACTACAGAGGCACAGAGAGCAGACTTCTGCGCCCCTCTATGGCACCACCTCATGGAATAAGTTGGCTTTGAATTTCTGATTCAATGACTTGGTCCATACTTACATTGTAGTTGCAACATCAAGGCAGAGGATAAATGATCTCAATCATGGAATATTTCCAGAACACCTTCCATAGCCCTGTGCTCTATGCACTGACAGACACAATAGCTTAGGCTGTCCCAGAGTTTGCTATGGAGACAAGGCTGGCCTTGAACTCACAGAGGTCCTCCCGTCTCTACTGAAGACGTGGTAGGACTAAAGGTGTTCACAACCTCTCCTGGCTGGTTTAAACCTTTTAACCCCATCCAGTTCCAGGGAGGCATGTCTAGTTTGTCCCTAATGATACACATTGAAGAAACAAACCTGTCCAATTCAGAAATCATGCCTACTGTGCGCTGCACATTGTGCAGTAGCTCATTTAAAGGTGACCAAGTCCTGCTTTTGGTTCACCGTGAACACGAACCTCACAAACCTGAGGCAGACAGGTGATGAGATAAACCAGGAGACACAGTGTCCTTCAGAGGGCTGTCCTATGGCAAGAAGACAGTGGTTTCGAGAATGTTGCTCAGAGGCACTATACCTGGGCCACGGAAGGTGAGCAGATCCCAACAGAGCTGGAGGAGAGCAGGTATTGGAGCTCTAGAGTGAGGCTGTATGTATGCAAAGCTGAAAGTGTGTAAGCAACAAAGAACCTACTCAGGCTAGAACCTCATGGGGTCTCTTCACCAACAGGGAAACAGGAGCAACCACAGAGAAACCACATAGGGTGGCAAAGCTTTGGCCTTGCTTCCTCAGACAAAGGAGCCACCGGGGTCTTCAGAGAAGAGGCGTGACCCACAACTACACTTGTGCTTGGATTGGGGCAGTCTGTTGGAAGGGCCACCAGGTCATCAGCCACTACCAGGGCTCAGAGGAAGCGTGCGGAAGGTAGGGACAGATGGAGTGGCAGTGCAAAGGAGAGAAGACAGAAATTTCCCATAATGCATGTTGAGGAGGGATGCCAACAGGAAAAGGAATAGAAGAAGGTGTTCCAAGCAGAGGCTCAACTGCCATGGCCCTAGCATAACAATACTTTAGAGAATCTGCAAGCGTATATATGGTCAGGCTTAGCACATGTGGGCTCTTCACAAGCAATACAGAGAGACATGAATTCTGTTGCCCAGTTGGTGGGTGGAGGAATGAATTGATGTGAGAGATGGGGAATGATTGACGTAATTGATATGTGTGTGGATGGTCACTTGATATGTAGATGGCTAGAAGAATATGTTACCAGACCCTGAGTGATGGTTAGAATGCAGGGAAAGCCAGAAGGTGGAAGTGAGCAGTCGAGAGATGAAGGCGTTAGGCATGCTAGGCTGTATGGGAGGATGGGATGCATGAATATCTTCATGAGAAGATGGAAGGGTAGGTGATTTCCAGAGAATGTGACTAGGGGATGCTGGAAGGCTCCTTCTGAGTTGACGTGTCTTACTTTATCTCTTCCGGTTGAAACCTCTCTCCCAGCTCTGCCCTCAGTACCCAGAAAGAACCTGGCCTTGATTTTGATCATTTTATTTGACTGCTGATCCCAGTCCTGCTGTGACTTGCTATGGAGCTTAGACAAGCTCCTGTCACCAATGGGTTCCTCCTTGTCCTCTGGTAGGGTGAAGAGCCAAGCCCTGCCTCGGAGCCTGCTGTAGCATTCGACAGCCATCCTTGCATTTTCCTGTCCCTCTCTTCTGCAGCCATGCTTTCCCCTAAGGAAACCTGACAAGCTGAGCCCCGTTTGCCAAGGAACACCAAGGAAGGTTGCTACCCTCACTCCTGGCATCTGACTCGGGAGGTCTGGAGTGGAATCAAGGTTGGTCTTTCTAGCAAGATTCTGGGTAACTCTGACTCACTGGTCCTGGGCCCTCTATTTGGAGGGCCAGTGACTTCAGGGTCCCCACAGCTAACTCCCTGGAGTTTGTGTGAAAACCAGCAACCCATAGCAGACAGCTCCCCTACCCTTGACATTGTTCCTTGCAGTCACCCAAGGCAGTGGAGGACCTGATGAGAAGGCCTTTCAAGGTTCCGCATCCACCCTCCCTCACCACACTCCCTGCCTGCTTGCCTTCACGCCCAGAGCCTAGGAGAGCATCATGCCTTCTGCCGCTTGCACAACGCCTGCCCCTACCGCCCTCGGAACAGCTGTGGGCTTAATTATCAAAATAACATTTTAATAGTTTCCTAACTGAACTCCCTTCAATATATGCCAGTGGAAGAGGCGGGAAGGAGTCCTTTTAGCACCTCTTCCCGCCCGATTTACTAATCGGAGGCATTTAAGCTGCCATGAGGCCCAGATGCCTGGCTGGCCCGAGGAGCCTGCCGCACAGATGTGGCTCTCCCACTTGCAGTGAGAGCTTCAGACCATGCCAGCCAGACCCAGGAGCCATCATAGACTTCCTGCTCCAAAGCAGGCTCAAAGAACCAAGGTTCCTCCCTGGGATCACCAAAATGGCTTGCTTGCCTTTATAACATTTTTCATATGGTTTCTACGAAGTTGCTGTCACAGGCGTTAACTTTGCTCCCCCAATCACTTTGCTACTTCATGTCATAATTCTACAGGGTTAGCTCCTGAGTTAACCCATTGAAGACCTTGCTTCTCATATCAGTTCTTCATTCCTCTGGTGACTTCATAGATCAGTGGGTCCTTAAAGTGAAGCCTGGCTTCACTCTACCCAGCCTGTGGCTACATCCATGCAGAGCTGGAGGACATAGGCCTAGCCCATCTGCTTGCATCTTAGCCAGGAGGAAACTGCTGGGTTGGGCAACATTCTTCTGCTTTCAGAAGCTGAAGAGAATGTCTCTGTGGGTCCCTCTCTAACTTCAGAGCACTCGGTCAGTGACCTGAACCAATCAGGTTCTGGCTTAGCAGGGCAGGGCACTGCTGGGAGTCACTCTAGCTAGTATACTCTTTTGCCATAGAGCCACATCCTGGGAAGGGAGGGTTCAGGGGACAAAATTCAGAAAAGGCTTAAGCCAGTCCCTAGTGAAACTTCAGTGTGGGGACAGTATAACAAACAATGTGGGGACTGGGAAGGGTGGCATGCAAGCTCAGCCTCCTCCAGCAGCCCCGGCTGTGCCCCAGTGCAGAGTGCCCAGACCATCAGAAAGGAGAAGAGGCATTTCGGTGGTCAGTGTTCTCTCCTGCCCGGATCCTGTGTGATTGCCATCTCAGCCACAGGAAAGACACGGTGCCTGCCCTCTGTAGGGACCTAATCACATCTTGTTCCCTGCCCCCACCATAGGGCACCTGCAAGGCATGGAGGCAGGGGCTATGGAAACAAAGGATGGGTAGCAAGTCGTCCTTATCCAAAAGACAGGGACTCACACTGTTGTCTGAGGTGGTTCATGGTCCAGAGGGGAGGGGTGCACAATGAGACGGGAGCACCAGCAATAGCAGAGGCTACACTAGCTGGACTCTGTTGGCTAGCCTGAGCCCAGGGCAGCTGAACTTTAGCACAAGACAGCTGCCTTTTAGACCTACAGACTCACAGCCACCCAATCCCCAATCAATGCTCCGTGAACTGGCTACCTGCCCTTCCAAAAATTAGGCTTGGAGAACCCCAAATACCATATGCTTTGCTGGCCACAGCCTGTTCACAAGTCAAGAATGATTTTCAAGTCTTGCTTCTGTCCTTCCAAGCGGTATGATTCTCATCCAGGTAGCGAAACTGTGACTTGGCCAGTCAGCACCCTTCACTGAGCCCAATAATTTTCATTAGCAACTTGGGCAGACTAGCTCTTGACAGATCCACAGGCCTGCCCAGAGCAGACCTCTTCTGTGCCTATGTCCAGTCAGATATGTATGTGGCACATCTGGTCTTGTTTCTTGTTTGTTTTGTCACGGTCATCTCTTGCCCTACGTAGGAAACTGGTTTTGGAAATCCCAAAGACACTAAAGTGCCTTATATAAGGCGGTGCAGTTTTGTACAGAGCCCTGCTCCCATGTCTTCCTATGTACTTGAATCATTACTAGATTATTACAGAAGCATTCTTTCTAAATATTTTAAAGCACGCATGAACTTACAGATGTGGATACACACACACACACCACACACATATATATTCAGTCTTAAGTAGAGAGTTTAGAGTCAGTATCTCTCTGTCTGTCTCAGTATGTCTCCCCCATTTCCCTCCCTCAACAGGGTCTCACAGTGTATGCCTGGATGTCATGGGACTCAGTAAAGTCAGAGATCCACCTGCCTTTTCGTGTGGGCCCTACCCCCACTCCCATGCTGGCATTAAGAGCATGCACCCCTACACTCTACCTTGAGGCTCCTTTAAATGTGCTCTAATATTCAGTTAGGTGAGCACTTACTAAGCATCTGTCAAGTCCAGAACGTGGACAGGGGCAGAGCACAGGTTGTAGGAATCATCACTGCTCTCAGGAACTCAGAATTCAGCTGAGGAGAGAAGCCAAATGCAGGAAAGACAGAGGAGTAGCCAGGGCAGCCCAGGCCTGGCCAACCCCAAAAGGCCCCTCAGAAGGCACAAAAGCAGGGCCTGCGGAATGGGCCAGTCATAGCAACAGGACCAGACCTCCCCACACACTTCAGAGCATACTAACCTACTGGCCTATTGAATACTCACTGGCTACTCAGAGCCACCACTTCACTAGGGAGGACATAGACTCAAAAGTTACATGACATCCCATAGCCACTGGCCAACAGGGAGAATGCTAAGAGTACACACCAGGCTGAGAAGATAGGGCCTGAAGTCTGCCTGCAGTCAGCATCCCTGAACATGACTCAGCAGTGGTCTGGCTGAAGAGAGTACATGGGACAAGTGGAGAGTTGGGACAGCCTCTGGCAAGTCTCCTTCATATGCAAAAGGATCTCTCCCATTCTCAAGCCCTCACAGACCTCACTGAAGCATGCTATCTCAAGACCCCATCTGCCCATACAGGCTGCCCAGCACCCGTCCATGATGCTTGGGGGGAGGAAGTTCATTGGACTCAAATTCTGGAGCTTTTACATAAAGAGAGAAGTCAGGAGTGGGACTACAGTCTAAGCAGGGCATCCCCTTCATACATTCTTTACAGGGACTGCAGAGCAGCTCAGACAGGATCTTTAGCACACCTGCTCTCTGACTGTTATACATCTTGATGGGTTAGGTGGGGACATGCCACTTGTAGAATCATGCCATTGCTCAAAAGCTTTTGGAAATAGGAGTGGTTTGAATTTGGGGTCTGGAGGATTTGGAATGTTCATCCTGCCCTAGAGACTGGACTTCCAGACACCCTGGATCAGTGCTAGTTGGGATCTGCATGACTCGGGCACATGACAGATACATGTACCATGGGTTCTTGGAAGAAGGCTGGCGGGGAGGCGGGGGTGGGGTGGGGGGTGGGGGAGGAGCGGCACAGTGTTTGGTGCCTACCCTTGAAGGAAGAACAGGAAGTAGAGTTACAGAAGAACAACCTGTGGTCTTTCTGGGCAGGTCGTGGGAATGCTATCACCATGGCCTTTGAAGCCACATGATAGCAACAGTACCAGCAAACAATCTGAGCCTTTGTCTGCAGCCGGCCACCTTCCCAGGAACCCATCGACAACAAGCTCCCTGTCCCTATCCAAAGGCAGCCCTGTACCTTGACCAGGCCACTGGAGCACAGTGTCCCCGTCCCCCTCACCCCCCTGGGGGGGCAAGCAGGATAGGGCTTCTTCCATTAGCCACGAACCTTCATTTCCTCTGCCTTCTTACACTATACTTTCCCAAACAGGATATTAAGGGAAGAGAAAGCAAGGGCTTTCGGGGCTTTGCAGCCTCCGCTCCAGGGAAAATCAGACACTCATCCCTGTCTGAAATTGCTTCACTCGGTGAGCCTGTGGGCCACGGGAGCCCTCCCTCCACAGCTAAGCAGAAAATAGAGTTTGTTTCTCCATTTCCCAGACCCCCCTCCCTGCCTCTTGCCCTCTCCGCACCCCCCTCTAAGGGCTCCCCTGCCTGGTCCACAGCTGGGGGCTGGGGCCTGGAGGCTTGCATGCTGCCTTGTACCAAGGCCCAGGGCAAGGCTGCCTCAGCCTGCAGCCGTGGGAGGGAGGAGAGAAGTTTGAAACTCTCTTAGTATGTCTCCTCTCATTCTCCAGTCCCACTCCATGAAGCCTCCACATAACCTTTCGTCTCCCGCAATAGTCAGGTTTCCAGGTCAACCCCTGGCCTTGCCAGGAGTGCAGTGTGTGTTCCTGGCTTGAGCAAAATGTGCTGGAGTTAAAATATTCATCCATTCTGGGTTGAGATGTGACTCAGAGAAACACATGCCTAGCTTGCCCCCTCTGCCTCTGCTCCTAGCAGGCCTAAGAGGGCTGCACTCTACCTTGATAACGGCAACCTGTTTTTAGACTCTAGAGTCCTGGTTGGTTGTCTACAACACTGGGAGTGGACTCAACTAGTTGTCGCCTCTCCAAGGGAAAGGAGAGGGACATTGGATATTTTCTTAGAAGTTAATTCACTCAAAACTGGGCACTGGGAATATTCTGTCAAAGCAATTAATCCCTGCCCAACCCTCTGCTGCCCACCCAGCATTGGCTGGAAGCCTAGCACTCTCTGGAGAAGGAGGTCCACACAGACCCCTGTGCCAGGGACAGGACCCCTCTTGGGCCAAGTGGGTCAGGCTGGCCCCAGGGATGCTTTGATTACCAGTCACCTAGCTTGCTTTCCCTCTGCTTCCCATCCCCAGCACCAAACCTGCAGAGCCCACCCCGAGGAAAGGAAATCAGCTACCTCCTATAGCCCTGGTCTGTAACTAAAGGCTTGAGCTAAATTATACTGCCGGCCTCGGGGAGCTGGGGAGTAATGGCTGGCAGTGGGTGTGTGGGGAAGGGGTAGGTCCAGGCATGTTGAGTCTACCTTTTCTCCTGTGCCAAGAGTAAGGGGAGCTGGAGAAAAAGTACGATAATGTATAGAGTCCTTCCTGGAGGACCACCAGAAAAGTGGTCTGCAAAGAGTGAAGACAGACCCGCCAGCTGTCCTAGTGAGAGAAGACCTCTGGTCATGAGCAGGAGACAGGGTAGGACAAAAAAGGGCATGTGGGGGCAGCTAGTGGCAAGGAACTGTTTAAGCTGACATTCTGTCTGGCACACCACTTCCTAAGAATTTGCCTGTCCACTTTGGAGGTGACCTTGGACGGCCTCTGCACTCTGCACCCACTCCTCAAGACCCATTTCCACCAACACAACACTGCTATACGACCCTATGGTCCATTACTGTGACCTCTCACCCTCGCTCAATTCTACCCAGGGCCACAACAGTCTGTAGGACCCTAAATAGGAGTGGACCCTGATGGCTTAGAGAGAGTGAAACCTCACAAGCTCTTAACTACTGAAGGACAATGTCGCTTGGTTTCTGCCAACCTCTCTCACCACTTGAGCCCTGTGGTCACCCCCCCACTCCCCAGGCCAGCATCCCAGACCAACATTCCAGCCCTCCTAATGCTTTGCCCTAGGGATATACAACATCCCCCTCCTTGCGCATCTCTACATGAATCGCCCATCTCCCTATTTTCAATGATATATTTACCTGATTGCCGTTCAGTCTCAGTGTTCACGCCTACAGGGCAAGCTAGACCAAGGTGGAGGAGCCAAACCTGTTCATTCTCTAGGGTCCAGCAAAGTGCCTAAGAACTGAGCAGTCACAATAAGTGTTTGTTGAAGAAATTAAAGAGCCACTGGCTGCTGGTTAGCTCAAAGCAGAACCTTACCATGGCCTAGTGGTGGAGCAAGCAGGACTCCAGGCACTCAAGGCCCAACAGAGGCTTCGCTTCTCTAACCTGTAATGAAGCTCAACCTTTCCACCTCTTTCTTAGTTTCTAATCATGACCTGAGCTGGATAGTTAAGAAGCAAGAGAAGCAGTTGTTCAGTGCTCCAGAAAGCCTCAGAGATCAGTATCCAAAGGTAGAAAAACTTGACTTTCATAAGGCCTAATAAAATCTTGCTTCCTTGAGCAGGCTGCAGAGGACCCAACAAGACATTCTATGAAATACAAGCCTACGGTTGTAGGCTGTGACCAGAATACAGAGCTCCCAAAACCCATCAGAGAAACGGACAAGGCCCGGCCAGGCCCAGCAAAGGCCTGGGGAAGGCTCCCAGGGTTCACAAGCCAAGCATATCTTCATTGAAGTGTGACATTTATAACAATAAATGTCCCAAGAGATGGCCACCCTCCTTAGGAGCTACAGACAAAAAAAAAGTCACCTAATAAAGCAAGGGGGAAAGGTGGGTGGCTCCCGCCCATACTGTGGGCTCCCCCATTTCTCCGCTGCGATCGAAGGCACATTCAGCATGTCTTCAGTCTCCCTGTCTTCCATGGCTGATTAAGCAGTTGGGAGCATAGTTTACTGGGAAGAAAGCAAACAATTATCCGCTATCCGAGGTAAACATTACCTTGGTGCTGGAAGCTGAGATGAGGCTCGTTGTCAGGGGGGATTATCATTATAATACTTAAAATAACATTTATAACACTTACTGAAATTACGCCAATGAAGTCTGCAGAGACTCCGGAATGAAATCAGCTCGGTGTGTTTTTATAAGAATACCAAAATCTCTGTCCCTGGGAGGAAAGTTAGAGGCATTAACGCTTTTTGCCGGGGCCTCCATTAGCTGGTAAAATTTGAATACTGTTTCTGAGGTGAGCGCTAATCTTCTTTGAATCCTCCCAACACATTTTATCTGTAAAAAATTGTAGTTAAAAATTTAGTTTGATGGAGTGATATTTAAGTGCTTTCTTCATCTTACTCTCTGAAAGCGCCCCAGAGAGTCTCCCTGTAATTTGTTCAAACGAAATAATATTTTCGTTTCCCCGTTTCTCTTTGTTGTCTTGGGTGATGAAAAGTAACATTTCTTTTCTTTCAATCCTATTAAGCGAGGCTCTCGGAGTGCCAGCCACTCAATCCAAATGCGATCTGGCAGACAGGCCCTCGGCTTAGAAAACGGGGCCTGCCAACCCCGCTTTCTGTCAGGAGCTGACATGTCACCAGGCAGCGGTTCCAGGCAGTGTTTCCTAAGCAATAACTGCGGTAGCCAGCCAGCTGCGTGGGCCTGCCCTTTGCTCTGGCACTTGCCCTCTTCTCTCCTGCAGCTGACATGCTGGGAACCAGGGCCACAGTGTTCCCGTCCTGTGTCCACCCAGCCTCCTTGTGCGTGATTCCCAGAGCACCCTGAGCTGCAGCCACACACGGGCTGCAGTGTTGTTCTCCCAGGCAGGAAGAGTGTGGAATTCCTTCCCTCGTCCCTTCCTTTGTGGGCACAAACCCATCCTACAGGGCCTCATCCATGCCCCAGTCATCACCAAAACAGCTTGAACTTCCAAACTCCTACTCACTCTTCAAAACCTCTGATCAAATGCTACTTTTTCTCTGAGGCTCTCCCTGGAAGCTTACCACAGCCAGAGGGTGTTATTGAACCAATCACAGTGTGGCCATTAAATACAACTCTACAGATGCTCTGTTACTTTTAAATGAAGCGAAATCAAGCGAGCCGCCGGAAGAGGCCATGCAGTGTAGAAGTGGAGTGAGCAAGATACAGAAGATCATGTGTACCCCAGGCCCTCTGCTCCCACACATGCGTGCGCGCACACACACATGCACACAAACATCAGTAGGAGTGGAAGGGAAATGCAGCAAGGCTTGTAGAGGAGGTACACAGCAGAACATGTATGCTCCTGGGTGTTTCTGACTCTTTCCCCCAACACATGCACATTACATTTTTCAGAAAAAAAAAATCCACAGCAGTGAGAAACTTCTGGGGACCATTTAAAATCTCTTCTCGATCTCAGTCCCTTACGGCCCCATCACTCAATGGCCTCAGGGACCACGCTCCCCATCCATATGTGACAGTTTCTATGTCTGTCACACATACTGAACCCCCATAAAACGGAGATGCTCTCTATGCTCTGCTCAACACGTGGCTCTGCCATCCTCTTTCTCTCCCTGTCCGTGACAAACAGAGAAGAACCAAGAATGAGGAGACTGCAGGGGCTAGCTCTGGACAATGGCCCTGGGGACAGTAGGACAAGCAGACTCTCAGGGCCTTCCTGATGTGATGGCCACAAGTGGCCACGTTGACATGGTGGGTTTCTGATTTGTACCATGAATGCAAGAGCAGGACCCCATCTGACCAGGGAAACCTAAGGACAGTGGCCTTTGGAGTCCAGAGATAAAGCTGCCACGGGACAAAACAACAGCGTTTGGACCTGTGCTCACTGAACTGAACCGTATGCTGGACCCAGATTGTTATGTAGATTTACTTCTTTTCCATGTAAAATATCAGTGACATGAAAGTGATTTGAAAGCAAACACACCATGTGGCCACAGAAACAGAAGCCCTGCCAATTTACAAATACATGAATCACCTACAAAATTATTTGCATACCACATACATACTTTATGCTGCACCAGCATGCATGTGCATGGACACACACAAACACACAGCATCTAGCTCAACTGACCAGGACCAAGACAGCACACCTTGTGCTGAATGCCCAATGACAGATAGCAGGACCTAGCATAGTGTGATTCCACCAATAAACACACAGTGACCTGTTGATCACTTGAATAATGCAAAGATCCCAGAACCAAGCACGGCTATCCCAGAAATGTCAACAGTGTGTCAGGAAGCTGAGGATCTGAATGCTATCTGTTGCATTGCTTTAGGAGTTCAAATGACTTCTTCCCACTGCAAACTGACAGGGACTGGTAAAGCCGGATGCTGAGGGACAAGCTGGTCACACACCCAGCAGACATAAGCACAGAATGGTGCCCGGATGGCCTCAGGTAACCACAGGAGTTGTCCCCAAGGCTTAAAGTGCCCTTCCTTAAAATGACATTCAGTCATAGCCACCAGCTGAATACTGTGAAGACTCAGGAGCCCATCCAGGTCTCAGGCCATCCGTTGGAAACAGGAGCTGAGATGGTCACTACATCAGGGCTGCTAGGTGGTGGGTACTAGTTGGGGCTTCTGCGAGGAATTTGAGGGAAAAACAATTCCGCCCCAGTAACAGCTTACTCTGTGAATCTCACAGGGCCTCTGAAGATCACTTCTAGTGGAAGGCAGAGCCTTCCTCAGCAGCCTTGTAAGTGAGTGTGGGTACACAGGACAGGGTCTGTGCAGCTCTCGTAGGATAACATCCCTGAGGACTCTCTGCCATCCAAGCCCGCCTTAACGCCATCTCTGTCAAGTTTTAAGGACATTGCTGAACACAGACTTTCAGAGACTTTCTTTCTCAGCAGCTCCACTATGTCCTCCCCAGCCACTAAGATGGAGTGGCAGGAATGTCTGTGTGCATCTATTAGCATGTCTCTAACACAGCAGCACAGGCAAATGGCCACAGTCCACGTATCACCAAGGTTAAGTTTCTTCGGAATCTTGGCTTGGAGGTGGCATTGTGTCATGCCTCCCACCCAAGGTCTGTCTTCTGTTACAATTAACCCCATGATCTCTGTGTATGCAAGGCTCTGAGACCAGATTAGGGCACCATCTATGTCATTGCCTCTGTAGAGATCCTTTTCCAGCACTCACTCCCTTTGGTACTAGGGCTCGGGACTTCCACTAAGAATTTGAGGGAGACACAATTCAGCCCTGGCTAATAGCCCACTCTATGGATCTCCACCAGTCTAAAAGGGTACTTCCTTTATCTGCCTGGCTCCTAGGCCGCAACCTCCTAGTTCCTCTTGTTCCTGAGTTAATCTTCAGGCTTCCCTGATCATCACCCAGGTCTTCCCAAGGCAAAGGACTAAGAAATATGTGCAGAACTCCAGAATCAATGACAGTGCCAACCCCTCCATTATTCCAGTGACCTTTGACAAAAAGGACTTGGTGAGTCCCTAGAGGAAACTAAGACTCACACATAGAAGGGCACCCGAAACATGACCCAAGCAAGGTAAGAGAGTAGGAATGTACAGAAACCCTGCCTCTCTAGCACACCATCACCCCGATGGCCACATAGTCTCCCATAGCCTCCCTATGACTCCTACGCAGCAGTCACCATGGCAAGATCTTGGTGGGCGTGGGAACAGGGTTTTCAGTCACAGCCATTTCGAAGTCTGTCCGCGTGTGGGATGCAGCTTGCCTCTGCCAGAGAGGGCATACTCTGCAATCTGAACAGGCAGACTTGTTAACTGACTGTTAAGTCTAATGTTATACCACTATTCTGCCTCTCGTTAGCAACACAAATTACCAGCAATTAGCTGGCTGACTGTTCAAAGGCAGTTCAATTTCATGTATAAAGAGAACTATATAACGCTTAATGTATCTATCAAATGTAATAGCCCAAACAAAATTAATGATATGAACACAATGAGTGCTTATACGGGGTAATTACAAGGTGTCGGTCATGAGAAGCGTGCCACGGCGTGAGAGGCACAATGCAGGCAAACAGTCACCAAAGTTGTCAAGGCTGGCCCAGCTCTTAGAAGAGCGGGAAGTCACTGTGAGGCACAGTGGGGCTCAACCTCATCCAGTGACAGGGTAGGAAAGGCTGGCCACTGTGGTGTCCCAAAAAGCACAAGGTGAGCTAATTGGGAGACCCAAGGATCGCTTTTTCTCATCTGCAAAATGGGAGAATTCTCAACTGCCTATCAGAAGTCTAATGCATGCCCATATTCGCGTGACAAAGAAAGGCCTTTGCAAGCTGTCCAGGCTTCGCCTGGAGGAAGGCAGCAAAGCTGTTGATGTTATTATTATTACCTAGAAACTTCCGAGGTGAGGCCCAGCAGACCTCTTCCCTCCCTCGTCACTAACAGTATGGTGGCACAATACAAATGACGCTTCGATTTAATTACCATCCTTTTTCCCCCTCCGGTAACTAAACATTTTCCTCTGCTCAGTATCCCTGGAATGACAGGGCCATTCCCAGTGTATTACTTGCATATCTATAATTAAATAATTAAGAATTGTTCAAGCCCTTCCAAACACAACAAAAGGCGATGATTATTTCAAACCCACTTTAGGAGAAGTCAAGCCCCGATCAGTTCCATCTTTTGCTAATAGTTATGCAAGGCTGCGCCGGCAGCATTCCCTCTTGCATGCCAGCACACCAATAAATTAAGATATTCCTGGCCGCATCTGCACGAGGGAAATTAGAGCATTACCTGGTCCCCGCCAGTGTGCCAGCTCCGAGCGGCAGGCGCAGCCCACGCTGGGCGACCAGCTGTCTGCGAATGTGGCGTGTGGATCACAGCTCGGAGCCAGGGGATCTCTTAGGAGGTCTGCTCTAATATCAAAACTGCCGCACCGCAGGACTGTTCCCTTCACGGCACAATATTCAAACACTTCTCCCGCCTCTCTTTCCAGATCTGAAACCACAGTGAACCTGGGTCTGGGACCATCCGACATCACAGTCCCGGCCCCAAGAGCCCCAAGGACTTGGATTTTTCATGCTGCCTGGAGCCCTGGGTCCTGAGGTCAGCACCAAGGTACTTTGTTTTCCGAATCCCCAGCTCTGGTTTTCGAAAAGGGGTTGACCTCATTCCAGGTGGGCGTAATGTCATCAGGAACAGAGTCTCAGGTTTCAGGGGGGCACAATGGCACTTGCAAAGGCTCCATGACCAAACAGAATCCAAAAATGGTTCACATACGCCTGAGCTCACACATTGAGAGAGGAGAGAGAGCGCTGTTTCCCCAGAAACAAATGGGCATCCCACCCAAATCCCAATGTGCACACTGCGAGGATCAATATTCCGCATCACACAAGTTCTTCAGGGCCCAGCCTGCTGCTCTCCTTGGGTTGGAGACCCTGCTCTGGAACCAGCCCCTGTCCTCTAGATGAAGGAAAGCAGACACAAGAGCTGACTAGCCTGGCACATGGCAAGCATGCAGGGCATCGCAGATGCATCAGAACTGGAGCAGAGTGGGGCTGGGCAACCATTGGGGATGGAGCCACAGAGCTGAGGCCAGGTGCTGGGTACTGGAGTGTGGAAGGAGGCAGAGACTGTCTCAAGCCCATTCAGTAGGACAGATCAGTAGACAGCAGGTAGTGCAGAGGATAGAAAGGCAGTCCGGACGGCAGGTCAGCTGACCTCAATGTTTAGTGGCCTGTAAGACCCCCCCCCGCCCCCACCCATAAGGTTCCATCAGGAAGAACTTGAAAGAACATTGTGCTGACTCTGACACTTTTAATGTGTACCCACCAGCCAAGTTATCTTTCTCAAACCCTTCCGGTGAACTCCTAGCAGTCATTCAGCTTGACCACCGATCCACTGCCAAACCCGCTTCGAAGCAAACCTCCGCTGGCTGCCCACTGTCTAACTTTGCTCATATCTTCCTTTGCTCCTAGGAGATCAGGACAGCTACCCTTCCTAACCTTAATCTGGACGCTCGGTGCCTTCCCTGCCCTGGCCCCAAGCCCATCACCTGATTGAGTCCTTTAGGGTAGAGGCTGTGCTTGTAATTTTTTTTTTATTCTTTATTTTTTTAATTAATTATTTTATTTATTTACATTCCAAAGGTTGCCCTCAGTACCCTCTCCTCCCAGAGTTCTTCACCCCATTCCCCTCCCCTTGGCCTCTGAGAGGGTGCTCCCCCCCCCCATCCGCTTTCCCTGGGGCATCAAGTCTAGCAGCTGACTGAGAGGCTGTGTTTGTCTTGTCCGAGACTCCAAGGCTCCTCGCTCAACATAGCACAGGGGCAAAGGGTGGCAGGACAAACAAGAAGGCATGAGAGGAAATAGATTCCAAGCTCACAGGAAAGGGCCTAAAACCCTGCACTTGTTCCATCCAGTAGAGGGCTGACTGGCTGTCATGAGACACTCAAGCCTAAGAGCCAATTATCAGAGGCTTTCCTACCCAGTGTCCAGTGGGGTGTTTCCAGTGCAGCGGGGTAAACACTGCTCTCTCTCTCTCCACACATCTGAGGCTGAGCATGGAGATCCCATTGCGACCAGTGACGTGCAAACTAGGTCTTCATCCCCCCTGTGTGTGTGCAGGGGTATGCTACATCAAATTGTGCTGTGTCTTCCTTGGCCTCACGACTAGCTTACATGCCATCTGTGGTGGTCTTGGGGGTGCACTACAGCCTTCTGAGGCCTTACCTCACTTTCCGCCCGCTCTACACATCCTCTTCCGTTCAACCACAAACTGCTTATGATCCAGGATGTTTGCTCTCTGGCCTCTCTCATAGATTGGAAGGTTCTAGAGGCAGAAAGAAATCCTACACGTTGTCAATATCTTTCTTGATCTAGAATCGAGAAGGCCTATGTGGCAGACAAGTCTGCAGAAAGTGCCACCAAACTGCCACCATGCCCCAAGTGGCAGAGGTCGCCAAACAGGTGCTCCCCAGCTTTCGTGGGGTGAATGACCTGCTCACAGAACTCGACTGTTTCTACACATCTTCTCTGACAGCTGCTCTCCCCTGGACACAGAGCTCTATGAAACAGAGCTTGTAGGAAGCCCCGGAGGGTTCTGCTGCCAGGGCCAATGAGCTTAGACAGGTCCTCTTTCTGAGGTTCCCCAGCTCTTCTCTGGTGAAAGCTAAGGGTCTGAGAGCATCAAGAGAAACAAAACCAAGGCGCACGGAACTCCTTCTTCCCACTTCCTACAGCTCAAGGGCCACAGTCAAGGGGAATCCTGACTCTTGGCAACTCTGCCCATGCCCATGCCCTTCCAACCAGACACTCAACAAAGACTCGAAACAAAAGGTGACTCATTCTCCGGCCATCCATTTTCTGTTCTTCAAATTAGTGTATACACGTTATTTCGCCCATCTCTGCTGCTCACTCAAACTCGGGGCTAAGAAACCCAGCTCAAGACCTGATGTGGGTATCACTCTTCAAATGCCCAAATCCCTGTAAAGGTTTAGTGTCTGGCTGTGTGCATTTTGCTCAGTATTAACATGTTCAATGGAGTACTTTGATTTTTTTTTATCTAGACGCCAGAAGCTGGTGAATATATGCTTCATAGCTTCAGATAAACCTTTTGTTCTTCTGGGGCTGATCAGCTGGTGGAGCAGAGAGAGGGAGAAGGGGAGGGGAATTCACAGGGGCTCAGCGGTTTCAAAAAGTCAAATTACCTCTGAGCCATAGCAAGGCTGATAATTTAAATGAAAAAATATATATACAGGCCGCAGCACACAACACCGTCTCTGTTAGGACTTTTAATGAAGCCCCAGTTGTGATGACACTGAAGCCGGGAACGCTACGGTGGGATAATTACTTGGCTCCCACACAGCTGAGTTCCATAGATGCATTATTAACGGCACATTCCTCGCCATAACGAGAGCTGAACAGAGGTAGGCTCACAGACCTTGGCGTCCGCCATTAGCGGCCTGGCACAAACACAAATGAGTGTTTTCACAAAAGCATGCAAAGGTTGTGAAATTCCAATGAATCTGTGCTAGGAGGCGGAGTCATGGGGGAAGGGGAGAATGCCTGTGGGTGTGCATATACACATATATGCGTGTGCATGCACGCACGCTCATGCACACACACACACACACACACACACACACACACACACACACCTGTGTGGGCAGATGTGACCGGAGACGCCACCTTTGCTACACAAAGTACTTGGAGTAAGGCAACCTGGGAAATTATGGACTCAGAACACATTGATTTTTCTGCAGCAGATCCAAGCAGCAGCCCCCGTGAAGAATTACTGAGGAAACGAAATCATCCAATTCTCCTAGAACCTGGCTCTGTCATGCCAGCAACCCCAAGCTCACCTGGCTGGGGCACCGTGCTGCTGCCCAGCTGGACCCACATGGCACCATCAGGCAGTTCCGTCTACGCCTGGGTTCTTGCCCTGAACTGGCACTCACATGGGCCACATTTTCAAGACATTAAGGTACTGCACTCTTCAGACTCCCAAGTGTTCAAGCAGGCTCTCCTTGGACGCCGAGAACTTCTGGAAAGGGTGTAAATGGTGTTTGGATATTCTTGCACTGGGCTAACCCCAATTTCAACCAAGAAAGCAGGCACACGTGCACCCTCACAAGGGCCCTGCCTGATCCTATGGACGTCCCAGACATAGGCTTTACAGCCCTAGTGGCTTAAAGAAGGCTGGTGGGCCACCTTGCCTCAGACCTGTGTTTCTCCTTAGTCTCCTCCAACTTGCTTCCCCCGAAAGCTTCTGTTTCAAGGTGACCCTGTTTCACGAGTTAGCCCCAGCGTCCCCCGCCTGCTCACAGAACCAGGGGCCTCCCAGTAATTAACACCCGCACTTGATGAGGTCCAGCTGGCAGACTGAAGCCGTGCCAGCATCCTCCACTCCAGCCCAGGCGTCTCCAGCCAGCCCTATGAGGCCTCCTCCCTCCCACACCGTTCTGGCTACTCTGTCCCCAGAGAAAAAGGCAGAAAGTCGCCCATCACACCTCTCACAGCCCTTTGTCAGAGTAAATCGCTGACTGCTCTAGTCTGAAGAAGACAAGGTGGTACCTCCCATGATGGAGTACCAAGCGGCCAAAGACAGGAGGGGGTTTGTGTCAACCCAGAAATCCGCATTGTCCACGGTTTGAGGATACAGTGGGAAACAGCATTGGCTTTGCTTAAACCATACTCCGTGTGCACAGAGATAGAGCACAGGGGGGAGCGAACCAACCATGGCTGCCTATGCTACAAAAATAGGATGGGCAGGGAGGCTTGCGAGTTACTGCATCGTGGTGGCTGGCACTTCCTGGTTTCACCTGGGAGTCCAAGGAGCCACATGCTTACAGCAACAGAGCTTTTCTGTATATAGTGGCACATCAATAGTTATTGTTCTCTTATTCATGTGTACTTCCCTGTATACAAAGCAAGTATCAGTAATAAATGATTTTAAAGTAAGTTTACACATGTACAGAGATATCGAGTCTAGAAAGACAAACACTAAATTGTTAACAACAGCTTCCTAGGAGGTGAGATTAAGATGATTTCTGTACCTTCTTTCTGTGTGATACGCATCTTGTCCCCAGTGAGGAAAATATATCATTTGAGTTTAAACAAACAAACAAAAAGCTTTCCTTAAAGAGTGATGGGTAATTTGCCTTTAGTTATAAAGAACATAGCAATTAGCAAAGTTAATAATGATCACGCTGTCATCAGCCACTCAGCAAATACAGCACTAAAATGCAGTTTGGATCTCTTCCCGCCCCCTAGAAAATCGCAGACAGAATCGTCCAGACATCACTTGTGGGGATGAATTGCGTGAGCTGCTTCTCCCAGCATGACCTGTGAGCGTTGTGAATACAAAGGATAACCCTGCGTGCCCCGGTGGCTGTCACTAACGCAGGCCCAGGCAGGAGCGACCAGAGCCCAGAAGGACAAAGGCAGAGAGCGATAGGGTGTGTAGTCAGCAAGGTTGCATGCAGCTGCCATCCTTCCAGAGCTCAGCCTCCTGGGGAAATCCTAGCCCCGACCTAACTCACTTTAGCTGGCTTTCTAAGAGGGCCCTCTCACCCTTCAGTGTCTCACTTCCTGGCTCCATGTTCTACCAATGTGCAGAGAAGGGGGAAAGCAGGAGGTAGTGTGCAAAGGACCAGAGGGACCAAAGTGTGGCTGGGGGTCACACAGGCAGAGTAGCCACCTGCGTCCCCCAAACCCAGATTCTTTCAGTACCTGCACAGCATGGATTGAGAGGAGGTTGTGTAGGAAGGAGAGACCCCTGGTGGTGAATGCCGCCCCCAGCGATTTAGCTTTGACACTCCCACCCCCAGCTCATTCTGGCCCTCAGAACAGGAGCTCTTGTTCTCAGAGGGCTGAGCAGGCAGCTTTCCTCTGAGGGCCACACCCCTGCCTCCTGGGACCCTTCCAGAAGTCTAGAGAACGGCTGAGGCTGCGGAGGTTTCTGGTAGGGCTGTAGCACCTCCCTCAGGCTGCTCCAATCTTAACCAAGGAGCTCTGACGCCCCTGATTCTGGGCTTTTCCAGATGCTGAATGGGAAGAATACGAACCCTGGCAGGAGAATGGGAGGGAGGATTGACCCTCGAGGTCCGAGAAACCAGCATTATACCTGGGTGCTGAAGGAGGAGAATTACTTCCTTCAGAAATGGGTAGACATTACTTGGGCAAATGCTCAGGGACCAGAGAGGAAACTGAAGACTTGGCTAAAGGCTCTGAGAACAGTGCTCCATACCTGTGAGATGCTCTTTCAGGTCCCTCAGGGGTCCCTAGAGGCAACCTGTTCCCTAAAAAGAAGTAAGGATGCGGTCCTCAATTGCTAATGTGGGGGCACGGCAAAACATGAGTTCTCAGGACCCCCTTCTCTGTGTGGACGAGAATCAAGAGTAGCAAGTTTACTCCTATATGTTGTGCTTGGTAGTTCTTAGACCCAAGGCTAGTGCAGCCTTTCTTTATTAAACAATCCTGCATGGCCGGGCGTGGTGGCACACGCCTTTAATCCCAGCACTCGGGAGGCAGAGGCAGGTGGATTTCTGAGTTCAAGGCCAGCCTGGTCTACAGAGTGAGTTCCAGGACAGCCAGGGCTACACATGGAAACCCTGTCTTGAAAAAACAAACAAAACAAAAACAAACAAAAAAAACCAATGTTGCACGATCCTTTGTTGCCTCCCACCCCTGATCCCTTCCTGCCTCTTCTTCTCTTTCCATTAGAAAGTTTGTTGAAAAACCCTTACCCAGCAGCCTGGGAATTCCCACTCAGCCCTGCACCAGTAAGGAGTTCGCTCATCATCTTCTCTCACCAACATACAGGGACACACATAGACACAGACACACACATCACACCACACCATGGGGCAGAGAGCAGGGGATTCATCAGCATACAGTCACAGACAGACACAAAACGTGCAGAGACACCCACAGACAGATGCAAATACACAGCACTAAAGAAACACCCAAGGACAAACACAAAATGAAGAACTAAAACCAAATGTGTTGACCCCATAATCAGGTAGCCAAAGAAACCCCTCCCAGGGCTCAAAGACCCTTTGAGACCCTTAGAAGCAGATGCAGAGGGGGACCAGTGCCTGGAAGGGTGAGGAGGTAGAAATGGGCAGATCACTACAAAGCAGGCCTCAGGTCAGCAGCTCACTGAAGGCAGCTGGGACCTTTTAGGACATTTAGCCTCTTTCTCATTTCCATCCGTAAACTCTCCCCCAAAGCACCAATGTTCTTCAACCCTCTCCAGGTAACCCTAACCAACAGCTGGAGGGCAGAAGTCACGGATGAGGGAGGGGAAAGAGGTGTCGCCTGTGTCCACCAGGGCTATTTTTCCCTCTGAATGATGACTGCACAAAAGACAGAATCAAGAAATTACTTGGCAGTTCCCTGCCAAATAAGAGATCCACACGTGACAGACCCTCATGGGGACAATGCCCACCACATACTTCATTGGCAGTAGACAGGCTGAGCATTGAAGTCAACTCTTTTTACAGATTTGCCCCAGGACTCAAGTGGCCTGGAGCAGCCTCGGATGCAGCCTGAGCCTAATTCTCAATCCTTCTATGCAGGCTGGCTCTCCAAGCCTCAATGGCCAGGTCTGTCTCAGGTGAATGAAACTCTGACATGCAAGCTCCCACAGAAGGGTACCAAGCAAGAATAAAACGATAAAGGAGCCAACTATAGATGTGCCACCTCCGTCAGTGTCTCCCAAAGACCCATGTCCTCGATCTTCAGCCTGTAACCTAGGGAACAAACTCAAAACAAAACCTGAACAAAGTTTCTCAAACCTTGAGCAATTTCTGTGAAACAGTACCAAGCTCTTAGACCGCATTCACTTCCCGGAAGAAGAAAAGAGAGAGAAGAAAGAAACATCAATTGTCTTTTTAAACCTCTATAGTATTTTGTCAATATTTTTTTATTACAGCAGAGAATGTATAAATATTTTATTATAAACCAAGGGCCTAAAATAAACAGTTTAGTAAATAGTTATTACATTACAAGGAAAAACATCTGTGGAAACGGCTTTCCATGTAATTATTCTTGCTATTTTACATTAGCGCTCAACGTGAATTTCTTTGGCACTAACGTTTCGCTTGTTCTAAATCTTCCTCCTTGTTGCTATTATTAAAATCTTAAAAAGGTGCCAGATCTTAAATGAAGAAAAAAAAATGATTCGCTAGAAATTATTCATACCACAGTGAGCCGCTACTAAACCTGGCAGGGGTGCAGTATTTTCGGTGAAATTAACATAAAATATACAACTGCAAATTATCCAGGAAATAGCTATGTTCTTTACGGCATGCTTTTACATTCAGGAAAAAAAAAATTTTAAAAAGGCATGTTCTCCTTCTCCATCTCCCACAAAGCCACAAACACATGCACTCTGGCAAGTTTTAAAGGGAAAGTAATCTGTCAGCAGAGCTCCGGCTCTGGGAAGGGGCTAACACTCACAGAGGGGAAGCCATAGGTGAGCACCAGACAGTATCAACCACGGATGGCCGGGGGGCTGGGGGGGGGAGAAAAAAAGAAAAAGAAAAACCTAACAAACCCAGGCAGAACTACAGCCTCCTCTCTCCATTCCACAGAATGGATTTCCTATCCAAGGCCTCAGCCCTTCCTCCTAAACACAAGAAAAACTGTAACACCATGTAAAATGCAAATGTCCCTGTAAATATTTTATAAAATTGTTGCATACATCCCAAAAGCTATAGGTCTTAATTGAGAGCAGGCGATTTTTCTAGTCAATATATGGAAATGGAAAATGCTAATTTGTGTTTTTCTACTTATGAAAGACCCTGGAGAACAGCAAGCCACAAATGCACTCACTTTAATATTATAAATATAATTTGGCTCCCTCTTTACCATCCCCACAGCCGTGGCTTTTATCTCTCGGTGGCTGCGGGGGGAGAGGGAGAATCGCTTTCACAGCAATCGCCAGGGAAGGCAGCCCCAGATGACGGCAGTGGGGGGGGGGGAGGCATCAGTACTGCTTCCCCCCACTCCTCTTTGGGGAATGAGAAGCAGGGGTATAGCATGACTGGGCCACAAGCCAGAAAGCTCTGTCCCACATAATGTGTAGCCTACCCAAGAGACAGAAGCCTGAGCAGTGGCCAATGTGGGCCCTGTGGATCCTTTGGCCTGTGGGTCCTATTGGGCTTTGAGATTCACAGTCTACCTAAGAGCTGTCTCTGAGATGAGGGCCACCTCTTGATCAGCCCATGGTGGCCAGGGGATGTGAAGAAGGGAGTGTCCAAACTCTAAAGAAGACAAGGCCAGTATCACCTCCATCCTTCTTATCAGCACAGTCTTCTAGATGCACCCTTATCCTGTGACTTCTGTACACTTGAGGCCACTTGAAACTGGGTTGGTTTGCACTGAGGTATGCAGACACACCAAACATATCTCCACTTGAAAGTTTAATAGGAAAACAAAACAAAACTCTTGTTAGGTTGATGTGTTGGAGCAGTTATATTAGATTTTAGATATGTTCATTTAAATTAGAATATTAATTTTAGATGTCTTAAATCAAATATAATATATTCTTTTATATTATTTTATGTTTCCTCTTGCTTTGCTCTTAATATAGTTGACAGAGGGTTCCATGTGAAACATGTGGTTCTCATCCTACACCTCTTTGGAAAGCCTGCCGGGTAGGGCACACAGATGTGCTCTGAGACCACGTGCAAGCTGTGTGCTTGGCCACACAGGGCCCCAACTCTGAGACTGTGTGGCCTTGGTGTCTAGGGTTCTGGGGATTCCCAAATCCTTGAGTCTACAGTTCTAAGAAAGCTCTACAAAGAAAAGGGGTTCCCTCACTGGCCTCTAACCCAAGTGTTAGTTCTTGCCCAATCCAAAAAGGCCACAAAGGCTTGGTGATCAGAGCTACTGTCTCCCCTCCCATCCCTTCACACAATTCAGATCCCCCTTCCTTACTCTATCCCCACAGAAGCTCTGGATGCTACACAAGTCTGTGCTCAGGGAAGTCCAGAGAGCCCTAGACTGCTAAGCATTCATACTTACATGCACATTTTCAGTTCTTTGAAACAGAGGCTGAGATAGTCTCAGACAAACATATGTAAGGTCGCTTCGCTCAGCCATGGGTGGCAGAATCCAGGCAAAGGTTCTTCCCAGTACTGGGCTTCATTAGCTCAACAACATGGAACCCAGACGGCCTCTATACCATGATTCATAACAGACCCAAAACAGGGATCCCCCAAACCAAAATCAGTGAAACAGCACTTTGATCACACTCAAACAGAACAACAAAATACACAACAGCAAAAAGGAATACAACACCGACCTCACTCCAGCTACCTGCATGGCTGTCATGAATGAATACTGACCCAAGAAGGTCAGACCCAGAGACCATACAGTGTGAGGTCCTGCAGAGGTCCTGAAACAGGCAAACTCAGCTACAGTGAAGAACCCAGAATGGCAGCTACCCTGAGTGGGGGCCTGCTGGCAGGAAGCTTGAGGGAAAAACTAGCCTAGCAGAAATGGTCTGTTATGAGGTGTGGGAGCTGGTGACGTGGCATCCCTGTGGACTCTCCGTGCATGTAGCCTAGGCCTCTGCTCAAAGGAAGACCTTTCCTACTATGGGAACAACAATGCCCCCAACATGGCATCTCACTAGAAATAATGAGCACGCACAGCCCTGCAAAGACACCCCAAAAGCTAAGCCAGCAAAATCAAGAGTCTAGAAACCTCTCTAAAACATAAAGACAAAATTCCGAGCAATTTTTCGGTCTCTATGTTCCAATAAGTGCCAATAGAGGCCCCCTAACTGTGGAGACCAGGCCCAGTGGGGTGCCGTGAGCTGGCCCCCCTTTTGTAGGGAGCAAGGAGGTAGCTGGTGACGTTTATTACCCGCCTGCAGCGAGACTGACCGCAGGCCTCCTCTGCCTACACTGTGCCATTAGCTGGTAATGGCCCCAGAGGCTCCCGGCCAGACCCGGGCTGTGCGCACTTGCAACACCAGTGACACTAATGACCGCCACATTGTGCAGATAAATCATCATTGCTCAGAAGGGGCCCCGGCTGGCTGGCGGCCTCTGAGCTTCATTTCACGAATTTTCCTAATACTCAGCTGCCTCGTGAGGGGTTCTTGGGCAGACACATCATCTGCAAGTTTCTCTAACGCAGTGCTGCTAAGAAGGGGCAAGAGAAGGAAAGGAGGGACATTAGCCTGTGCTGTGCCACAGAGGTCCAAGGTGGGGGCGGGGAACCTGTGGCCTGGAGCAGAATCCTTGTCTGGGATTCCTCGGGCATCCATGTACCACACGAAAAAATGGCGATCTAGGGACCACTAGCAGTCCAAATCAGAATTCCACATGCCAGGACATTCCATGCTTTACAGAGCAGCGGGGCATGGCAGTCAAGGCCATAGATGACCACAATACCCGAGTTCCAACCCAGCACTGACACCTGCTGGCTGTGTGCCCTCCAGCAGGTCCCTTTACCTCTGTATGAACAAAGTGAGGAGACAGGGGTGAGAATCCAGTGTTTAGCACCCAGGACGTCGGTACTATTTGTGGCTAACATTACCATGGCCCTTGTCCTGCTAACATTGAAAGCACAGACCACAACGGTCACTGTAAGATAGTAGTAGCTCTCTGCAGATTAGGACTTGCACTGTGGGTCCCAGGAGGCAAATGCTCACAGCTGCACTGTTCATGGGAATGAGTGGCAGCCCACCATGGCCACAGGGCCGAGGCAGCACTCTGGAAACCAGTGTACACTGATGCCTCATGTTAGTGCAGGGTGGGTAGAGGAGGTTGGGAAAGCTCCAGGCTTACCCCTGAGACCTGCTGACAGGAAAAGTCACCCTCAGCCTTAGGATCAGGAAGTGATGTTAGCTCCTGTCCCAAGGGCATATGGAGAGCAGCCACAGCCCCGCCCTCTTGGAGGAGGGAACAGAAGGTAGGTAGCCTTGGGCATAAACACTGATTCCTCAGGGCCCATAGCTCCCACTCTCCTCTGCATTCCTGCCTGACACTTGGCCCAACTCTATGGATGCTGGTCCATACTCTGCCTCTCAGCCTTGCTGTGAAGTCCTTCCCCAAGTTCAAATCAACTCGGGTCTTACACATGGTGCTACTCAATCATTGTTTGAGCAGAATTTTTCTTTCTTTCTTTCTTTCTTTCTTTCTTTCTTTCTTTCTTTCTTTCCGTCCTTCCTTCTTTCTCCCTTCCTCTCCCTCCCTCCCTCCCTTCCTTTCCTTCCTTCTTCCTTTCCTTTCTTTTTTTTTTTTTTTTTTTGGTTTTTTGAGACAGCATTTCTATGATCCTGGCTGTCTGTCTTAAAATTCACTTTGTAAACCAGGCTGGCCTCTAACTCAGAGATCCAACTATCTCTGCTTCCCTAGTGCTGGGATTAAAGATGTGTACAACCACCACCCAGTTTAAAGTTATCTATCTATCTATCTATCTATCTATCTATCTATCTATCTAATATATATGAGTGTCTAGATTTCAGTAGTATTTGTTTATTTATCTATTTAATATGCTTAGATGTATATCTGTGTACCATGTATGTGCCTAGTGCAGAAGGCCAGAAAAAACATGGGTCCCCTGGGACTAGAGTTGTGAGCCACCCTGACGGTTTTCCAGTCCTCTGAAAGAACAGTCAGTGCTCTTAACTGCTAAGCCATCTCTCCAACCCTGAGCAGAACTTAACTTCTAACCCATCATGTTATTCCATGCTCAACCGTGTCCTCAGCTTTCTGGCTTGGGACAGAGATAGTCTATTCTCAGCCTCACTCTGTTTAGGCCCCAAAATAACCAAAAGAGAGACCAGGGCCCAGTTCACTGATTCCTCTGCCAGGAAGCTCTCCCTGACCTCTCTAGTACCCCTCCCTCTGTACTGCCAGTCTCTCCGACAGCATATCTCTCCCAGCCTCACAAGCTCAGCAAGCAGTCCCACCACAGTCCCTACTGTAGGACACAGGGCCTCTCACATGCTCTCCAACCCCAGGATCCAGGTTGGTATGGGGCAGAGGTTGCAAGTGCTGCCCACGCTCAGTGCTGCTATCAATCAAGAGGCAGGCCTGTATACCATGGCCTGCATAGGGAGGTTCTGGTGGAGTCAGTGTCCATGGGGACAGGTACACGCAACCCCTCCCATGTGGGAATATGCTTGATAAGAGGTTGGCCTGGTCAGGAGACTGGAGCCGCAAGAGTTCAGCCCACAGGCCAGGTGTGGACCAATTTCCTTCTCCTAGGCTATGCATTTTCAGCATCCGGGAATCACTCCTTGCTTGATTCAAAACCAGGTCAGAGAAAAGTGGCTCTCGTTTCCGGAAGGGGTGAGCGGGCCTCCCGGGGAAGAGTTCTGCAAAAGTCTCTAAACTGAACATGAGAGACGTGTGGGAACCATGTCTCATTCCCTTGGCAGCCCCACAGCTGCCAAAATTACTGACAAACTGACCTACAAAGAGTTTCTATTTTGTGAGAAAACCCCAAAGGTTAGCAGCGGAGCCGCGGGCAGGCGAGATGCGCCACGGAGCGGAAGCCTCTCCAGCAGCGCCAGCACCGTGCCCAGGCAATTCAGCTTCCTAAAGTGCCAAAGAGGGGAGGAGATGCTACAGCCGTGAAGACGGGGTTCCAGGCCGTGGCCGAGGGGCAATTCTATCCCTAAGATCCTAGACCACTGCTGTTATCAGGGACTGCCTAAAAGAACTGAGCCTACACACCTGTACGGTGAAGGTCTATCACTCAAACAATTGAGTGTCAATTAAACATTACCTTTGTAGACATGCCATACAGGTAACACATTTCTCCAGGAAGTTTGATAGGAAGTTCCTGGTTTAAAAGACCACCTATTCCAGGACCCCAAGTTTCCCACTTCATGTTTGAGGATGCTTGGGCCATACCTGTATGTCACGCAAGGAGAAGGGATTCATTCATCCGTGACCTGTTTATTATGAGAATGTCACAAAGTACCCATCCCTGCCTCCATCCTCACCCTGAAATTGTCCCTTCATAGCTGGCAGGAACAGAGGCAGGGCAAGAAATAGACAAATGCAGAGTTACCCAATCCCCTCCAGCAAGGTCCATAATGTCAGAGAAAGCTATAGACAGCAGCAAGGCCAGCAGATACAGATGAAGGACCAAGTGGATGACCTGTACCCAGATTTTGATGATGGGGAAGCAATAAAAAGTAGGTCAGAGACTACCCACAAACACTCAAGCAGGACCAGACAGCCTGGATTCCTCTGCACTCCCCTCCCCATCAACCTTCCTCCCACTTTGTTCTTGAAGAGCACGGAAACCCACTGGCTACCCACCAGTCTTCTGGGCTAACTAGGACAGTGTCCACCTCCGGCACTGGAGCCGGAGGTCCCAAGGGCTGCAGGCTTCTGCAGACCACCCATCAGGACAGGCTGACATAAAAGTGTTCAAGACCTCTAAATGATGGGAGGAATAAGGGGTTCCCAGGTAGAGCTTCCCGCCCTCAACCGTAAAATCTACAAAACCCTCCTTGCAGAGCAGAGTGCCCTTGCCACACATCTCCACTCTCCCGGGATACCTCTCATCCGGCGGCCCAAGGGCACCCTCAAGAAGTACACCTGTGAGATTATGATTTGAGACAAATCTGCTGGCCTCATTTCTGGAGTCTCTCAACAGCTCCAAGGTTCCCACTGAGCTTCTCAGCCAGCAACAGCAGGTGTGGTGTGGCCCAGAATCCTCCACACCTCCCCACGATACAAATCCTGGAGGCAGGGCAGGAATGCTTGTTCAAGCATACAGCATCCCAAGCCCCTCCTCTGGAAGCAGTCACTCAAAGAGGACAGTTTCAAACGTTTGCCGAACAAATAAGTGAGATCCTAAATGTGAAGTGTGCACTGGAGAAATTTTTCATGACGGAGAGAGGAAACAGAATTCAGGGATGTCAGGGGTGCTCTGCATTCAGCCATCTCTGTTTAGCTGTGTGACCTGGGGCAAGTGTTTTTCCTTATCTGGTTCTGACTTTCTTAGCTTTGGCAGAATATACAGACCATTCAAACACAGTTCCTGACACAGCGAAGACCCAGCCCTCTTTCTGGAGTCAGAACCCTGCCTGCAGCCACTCTAACACAGGAAAATGAAACTTAATTTCTCACTAAATGAGACATACCAACCTGCCCTTAGTCCTGGAAAACTGTGAGCCAGGCAAGGAACATCTCTGCATACCCCTCACCTGCTACTTAATTTCCATTTTAAATAAACACAATTTGAAGGCCGTGGTGATAGCTGACAGGTGGTGGATACTCGGCTCAGGGTTGACTGACAAGGGTCAGTCAGATTTCAGACACTGCCTAATAGTGGCCAGCAGACTGTGAAAGAACAGATGTGCTGATGACAAAACCAACCAAACCGCCTGATGGAGAAAGCAGAAGACTCTTCCAAGAGGGGTTTCAGCCTCTATGAGATTAGCACACCTAGGACAGGGTGCTCAAAACAACCGAGGGCAGTGATTGGAGCAGAATGGGCTGTACCATAGCCGTAGGTGTGGCTCCCACTGTGGTTGTAATGGCTCTGAGCAAGTCAGCAAGAGCAGGCATGCTACAGAAAAGCCCTGTTCTCTAGGGTCAGGAGAAGAGCAAGATCAAACCTATTTCCATATGGGTTAACTCTGAGGGCTCAAGTATCAAGGGAAGGCCTGCAGGCTGGGGCTCACAGGGGAACACTAAGACAGTGGGGGAGTATAGCAGTGCTTTTATAACCATAAGGGAAGTCCTGGATCAAATACTGACCCTGTATCATTGTCTGCCACATGTGACCACATGGCCTTGGAACATAAGAAAACCAAGAGGACATCCTTGTTACCCATTTTCTTTCATTGAGCAATGTCCTGCTGTCCCAGAAACAGGGTCCCCAAATCTCCAGGCAGAGATGACACAAGCCACGTAAAGGCCATCTGACCCTGAACAGCAATCATTCAGTGGTATCCTGTCGGGACATCTTCTCTGCTGACAGCCAGAAAGGGAGAGGGACATCTGGAAGAAGAGGCAAAGGCAGACATCTGAACCCCAAATGGCTTGCAGGGACACACTCACCCTCTCTTTCTTGGTAAAATAGGTATCAAAGGCACACACTACAGTAGACAAAGCCGTTCACACAGGCAGCAGCTAAAGATGGCCATCCTTCAAAGAAGTCTCCTTATTAGAAAGCCCTGTGCAAAGCTCACTCGAAGGGGTTTTATGGCTGCTGTACTGTAAAGGGGGCCTCTCTGCTCACTACAGCCTGTGCAAGGTGGTGCTGGGTGAGCCAGTCATAAAATTCGGACATGAAAGATGGTACATCGGGCTGAGTGAACAGAGAACCTGTACCCTTCAAGGCTTCACTAAAGCTACAGAGTTTTGTTTGTTTGTTTGTTTGTTTGTTTGTTTGTTTTTAACTATGCTTGCTAACTGACATATAGGAATCCAGACTTGAACGAGATGCCGAGGCTAGATTAGCCAACGGAAATGTCTTCTGGAAGCCAGTTTGTGCCAGTCTCTTGCATTCCTATCAGCACCACCACCCTAACTTTAAAAGAGCAGCGGGCAGAATCCTTTTCCGGAAGAAGATGGGCTGAGCAACAGGGTTGTTTCAGTCCAGTGACAGAACAAGCAAGGCTGCTGCAGAACAGGTCTGTAATTAATTCACACATTCAACTGTTAAGTCCAGAAATATGTTCATGTTGACAATTTGCATTCGATGCTTCAAAAACAATCTGTCGTGCTTTCGTTTGCTGAGCCGTCTCAGAAGTGTCCTGACTCTAGTACCTACCCAAGTAGTGCCTGGAGCTGCAGGTTCCTGAGACGATACCCTGGGGATGGGAGAGGAGGCTGAGAATGCTCAGCTGAGTAAATACTGTTTGCGCAAGAGCTGTCCCCCTGTGAAGGGACAAGACAACCAAGTAGCCCATGAAATTCCAAGTCCCATAACAGCTTGCAGCCCTCAGCTACAGGGCCTAAAGAGCTCTCTCTCTCTCCCTCTAGCTCCTACTTCAGTGATCGCCGGATGCCCAGCCCCCAAAACAGGCTGAATTGGCCTAGCATCTGGTTCAGCCTAGCATCTGTCCACATGATGAGCCAGAGAGGCTCCCACCCTAGCCTGTCCACCCCATTGGCTCCCAGGATAACTTCAGAGTGTGAAGGATGGTTGGCGGGGAAAGACCACACAGGAGCGTGGACAAGGTCTCGTTACCATCCACTTCATGCTGGGCGCTGCTGGGCCTGATTTACAGCACTGAGGACCAGAAAGCAGGGGCCTGCACAGCAGACCTTCCTCCTAAAAGAGGGAGGAACTGGAAGCAATGCTGTCCAGGTCTCAATGCCACTACTCTCTATGAGACCCCCATGTTTCTAAGATACTGCTGATTCTCCCAGTAGTCTGCTTAGCTTCTGGATGGGTGGACCATCTTCTGCCTAAGTATTAGGAACTGGACAGGAAAGCAATAAGACCATTCTGACAGGAAACAAGAGGAGAGCCCACTAGAGACGTCAGGACCCAAATAAGGATTCATAGCAAGGATCCTGAGCTTCCTTTTTGCCTTCTGTACCTCAGGCTTAGAGCAACTCAGAAGTATCCACTAATGTTTTAAAACAATATTTTTGCAAAAAAAAAAAATCCTGGGATTCCTGCTGGCAATGTTTAATGAGTCATCAATATGGCCTATGTCCTCATGTTACAGTGAGGTCAGGGAGGTCCAAGGAGAAAGCCAAGATGCTCCTCCTCCTAGAGGTGACCAACCATTGCAAGGGACTGCCATGCACTCTCCTAATGACAGTGGAAACCAGGGAGCAGAGATGAGGCAGCTTGCCACCCCTACCATGACAGACACTGAGGTTTTGCTGAGAGGCTAACTCTACCATGGCTGACTATAAAGATGGTACCTGTGCCTCCTCTCTTTCCCTAAGGTACAACAGAAAGAACTCAGGGGTGACAGAAGCTCTAAATAAGAACCAGTGTTTCACCACCTAATCTAAAACATGAAGGGTTCAATCAAAACCATGCACCCTCAGTGCTCAGAGCAACACATGCTCAGCACACATGTATACATGATTTCCATCTTCTTCCGGAGTTTTTCAAATTAGCCTTGACACAAAACAAAAAGTTATTTTAACACTGATAGTAATTTTATAAATGCAAAAATAAATAATTAAGATAACTACAATAACACAGAGAAAGGTAGTGTTTTCTACATTACAGTTGAACTGGTAAAATGATACAAACCATGTCTATAAATGCTATGTATATGATTTAATATCAGCAGAAACCATTCTTAAAACCATGCAGGAACTGAGAAGATGGTTCAGCTGATAAAGTGCCTGCCACCCAAGCACAAGGACCTGGCTTCAGATTTCTGGGGACTGGTGGCCATCTGGTCTGGCTGAATCTATAAGCTTAGTGAAAGATCCTGACTCAAAATAAGATAAAACAAATCAAAATGGAAAACAATAGAAGAAGACACCTAACATTGACCTCTGAAGGATTAAGAGTTCAAGGCCACTGGAGAAAGAAAGAAAGAGAGAGAGAGAGAGAGAGAGAGAGAGAGAGAGAGAGAGAGAGAGAGAAGGAAGGAAGGAAGGAAGGAAGGAAGGAAGGAAGGAAGGAAGGAAGGAAGGAAGGAAGGAAGGAAGGAAGGAAGGAAAGAGAGAAAGAAAGGAGGGAGAGGAAGAAGGGAGGGTAGGAGGAGAGAAGCCGTGCATAGTGCTTTTTCCAAACATGATGGACTATAACTAGAGTTTCACAATGCAAAGGACACAGGAAAAACTCCAAACCCTTGCAAACTGAATAATGTACTACCAAATAAACATAGACTAAAGAGGAACTTTAAGGGAAATGTTTAACTATACCTAATTAGATCTCAGGAGATCGTTCAGTGGTTATAAGAGTACTCACCATGCAAGCATGAGAACCTGAGTTCAAATCCCTGGTGCTCCCATTCAAAAGGCCAGGTCTGGCCTTAAGTACCTGTAACTCCATGCTATGGATCTAGTTCCAATTTCATTGAGGGACTGTGTTTCAAGAATAAGGCATGAGTGACAGCATAAGATGATACCTGCCACCCACCTCAGACCCCTGCAAGCATACACACATGAGTGTGTATAACCACAAACACACACACACACACACACGCACATATATGCACACATATAATAAATGGATAAACAAACAAACTATATTAAATTGAATGAAAATTAAACTATAATATGTTAAGAATCTGAGAAGCTCAGCTAAATCAACGCCAAGAGGGAAATTCATGATAGGAAGTGCTCAGAAAAGATAAAAAGTCTCAACAAACTTTCAATTCTAAACCTAGAAAATAATGCTCTTTAAGCAAGCAGAAGAGAGGAGACAACACAGATGAAATCAGAAATCAAGCAATAGAAAATGCATAATTGAAAATTAATTAACAAACAGTTGGCTCCTGGAAAAGATCAATAAAATTGACAGATCTCTAACAAGACTGAAAAATAAAGGGAGGTGAGTTTACAGAATACCAGGGTCAGGCACAAAGGCAAGGCTATCCTTACGGATGCGGGCAGAGAAGGGAAAAAAGCCACATACAGAAGTTTTAAAAAGTGGAGGACACAAACTAACTTTTGTATAACTTATTTTAATTTTATGTGCATGGGTGTTTTGCCTGCGTATATGTCTGTGCCAGGGTTTCAGATCCTCTGGAACTGGAGTTACAGACAACTGTCAGCTGGCATGTGGGTGCTGGGAATTGAACCCCAGTCCTCTGGGAAAGCAGTCATTGCTCTTAACCACTGAGCCATCTCTCCAGCCATGCACTCTTACCCCTCTTATTCAACATCATCTTCAAGCCAAGTGTAAGCCAGGGAAACAATATAAGAAAAGAAAAGCCGGGCGTGGTGGCGCACGCCTTTAATCCCAGCACTCGGGAGGCAGAGGCAGGCGGATTTCTGAGTTCGAGGCCAGCCTGGTCTACAGAGTGAGTTCCAGGACAGCCAAGGCTACACAGAGAAACCCTGTCTCGAAAAACCCAAAAAAAAAAAAAAAAAGAAAAGGAAATAAAAAGCACATAGACAGGATTCTATAAAACCCTCCTATGGATGACATGATGAGCTAGGTAGAAAAATCCCACAAATACAAATTTTATTCTAAAATAAAAAAAAATCAGACAGCTACGTGAATTGAACTTTTTTAAGGATACAAGACTGGGCACTCAAAGATCAACTGTTGCCATATACTGTGCCGCATGTCTGTAATGTTAGTACTCAGGCAGTAAGTAGAAAGATCAAGAGTTCAAAACCATCCTTAACTGTACGTCTTGACGTACAATTCAATGAAATGATAAGCCCATTACACTTCTAAATCTTTATAAGTAGCAAACATTTACACATAGAGATTAAAAAGATAATATAATTTATAACTACTAAAAACAAAAAATAAATATTTAAATCCATAGAGGCATAATACACTAAAAGCCTTTAAAAATATCTAAATGCATGAAAGGAGATACTGTGTTAATGGGCTGGAAAATAGAACACAGTACAGATGCTCCCCATGTGAGCATACACTTGTAACACAATTCTTGTCAAAACTACAGCAAGAGAGCCGGATACCTCCGTTACACAGGTAAGATGCTTGTGACTAACAGAGACTTGAATTTGGTTCCCAGGACCCACATCAGGCTGCTCATGCCTGTAACTCCAGCTCCAGGGGTCCAGTGGCCTCCTCTAACTCCATGGGCACCCTTACACACCCTTTATGGCTTTCATAAAGACATAAATAAATAATAAATGACTATATTTTAAACGACAGTAAGAATTTCTTTGAGTTCAAACAAGATTATTCTAGGATTTATCTGAAAAGAAAAGGAACTGGAGCATGTAGGACAATACTGAAAATACAGTTTCAAAGAGAGGATTGGTCTACTGTGTTTAAGATTCACTTTAAGCTGGGCCTGGTGGCACACACCTTTAATCCTAGCACTCAGGAGGCAGAGGTAACTCAAAACCAGCCTGGTCTACAGAGTGAATTCCAGGACAGACACAGGGAAATACTGTTTGGGGGTTGGGGGCAGGTTTACTGTCTAGTGGCAGCATTCAGGCATGTATCACTGACAAAGGAACAGACACACTCGTCAATAAAACCCAGAAATAGACCCACAAATTATGCCAAACTGGTGTTTGACCAAGGTTCAAAAACAACTCAGTGCAAGAATGATAGCCTTGTCAACAAATGATACAGGGGCACTTCATTAAAGTGAACTCAAACAGACAGGGTCTAACCCAGAGGTAGAGTGTTAAGTTAGCAAAACTCAAGAGTGAACCACAAATAAAAACGTGACATACAAAACCTTTAAAATTGACAAAGAGAAAACCCTTAGAGATCCAAGGGGAAGGAAAATGATCTTAGATTTGGCTCCAAGGGACAATCCTTAAAAGAAAAGCTGATAAGCTAGGCCCCTAAAAATTAAAGGTTTTACTCAATGAAAGATTCCGTTGAGATGAAATGATAAGCTACAGACTAGGAGAAACGTTAGCAGAAGCACATATTGACAAAGGACTAGTATCTATAATATATAAAGAACTCCTAAAACTCAACAATAAAAAAAAACCAAAAACCTAACAATCCAATTAGAAAAAAAAAAAAAAAAAAGAAGAAGATAGTCAGGTGGGAGTAGTGTACACCTTTAATTCCAGCACTCCAGAAGCAGAGGCAGGTGGAGCTAAAACAGCCTGGTCTGGAGAGTGAGTTCCAGCCCAGCTTGGACTACACAAAGAGACCCTTGAAAAGCCAAAAGAAAAAAAAAATATGAAGACCTATTCTAACAAAGAGTAAGCCAGTGCCAAATAAGCCCATAATCACTAAGGAAATGCAAATTCAAACTGCCTTAGCTATCATTGGATAGCTAATAGACTAGCCAGAACAAACAACAAAAGTAGCAAACACAGCAAATACCGGCAGAGTCGTGGAAAAATATCTTTCCTGCCTTGCTGGTCAAAAACAGGATTCTGGAAAGCAGGGTGCCGGTTTCCTAAAGTCAGATATACAAGTACTACAGACACAACAGACACTACACTCCTGAGCTTTAATCCCAAAGATAACTAAGACTCACAGGTAATACCAGTCACTACATTCTGGAAGTGACGCATGACAGTGATGGAGAACACATTGCCAGTTTCTAAGGAGTGCCATAGCTTCAAGTGACTCCTGTGGCCATAAACGTCCAGCATCCCCCCACACACACACACACTAACACACGGAAGAGCTCCAGGCTAGTCAGACCGTGCATATTTGCATAACCCCTACACACATTAAAGCACCTCTGAATTCCTTATGATACCCAGAGCAATGAGACAATTGTCACTGCCTCCTCTCCAAGGGGTGACAAGGAGATGTACGTGTTCTTTACAGATGCATCTTTCCCTTTTCAATACTTTTTAAAGTTTTGTATATATGGGTGTTTCTGCTTGCCTGTATGTCTCTACAGCATGTGTGTTGCCTAGGGCTAGAAGAGAGTGTCAGATCCCCAGGAACTGGAGTTGTGAGCTACCAAGTGGGTAGTGGGACAGAAGGAGGGGTCCTGTGGAAGAGCAAGTGTGCATGACCACTGAGCCATCTTTCCACTCGCTCTCTTTTACTTTTTTTTTTTAATTCCATTTTTGATCCATGGTTGGTTATACCTGAGGATCTTGAAGCTGCATAGAAAAGGACTTATTTTGTACTTATTCTGAACAAATGGTGGTTTGTTTCAAATTAAAATTTAACCAGCCATCTTGTAGTTTCTAACTCTAGCCATTTCGGTTTCTAACTCTAGAAGCCTAAGAGAGATGGGTAGAACAGGAGGAGTCTAGAACCACCAAGGCCATGCTCAGAAAGAGGCGGGTGGGGAGAAGAGAAGACTTGGGAGACATCCAGGAGCAGGCAAAGACATACCCAATACTACAGAGCTGCAGGCAGGCCTAGAAACTGTACACTGTTGGGTTTGTGGATGGTGACCAGGAAGACCCCATATGGAAAAATCTGAGCAGGAAGACAGGAAGGCTCAGAAAGGTGTCTGAGCTCGTGGAAGGCCTGAGACTGCAGTGTGAATCAGAGGTTATTGGGTGCAGGGGCATGCCCCACTTGACCCCCAACCAACCCTGGGCTTTCACCAGGAACTGCTCCTACCCAGAGTGCAGCTGTTCAAGTGTCCAGGTCATGAAATGCCAGGCTAAAAACCCTTCTGTGCTCACAGGTGTCATACCCAGCCTGGGTCCCCTCCTGAGAGGCTGCCACCAGCCCCAGTCCTCCAGGGCCTCCCTTATCTTCTGTGTTCTCTATGTTGTCATGAGCTCCTGTGCTTCCTTCTTTAACATGTTTGCTCCTCATTCTGCTGCCACCTCCAGGTGGCAGGGACAGTTTTGTTGGCTGTGACACTCAGTGCTTGGCACACAGGAATAGAGGAGCAAATGCAACAGAAACCCCTGTGGTTGTCGCCATGCCTGCACGTGTCCCACAGCCCTCGGGAGTAAGACATTCCTGAGCAGAGGTCTGGGATGCATGCTTCCCAAGGCCACAGAGAACTTGGCTTGTTTGCATGCACCAGGGGCTCCATTACTGCCGTTGTGTATGAGGATATCTTTAATCAGATGGTAGTCTTTCTGTGCTCCCAGTATCTTCTATGTGCCAGGCAGTGTGCCCTGTCTTTTATCTCCTTTAACCAGCCTAACCTGCCAAAGAGACTCCAACAGATGGGTGTGAGAGCCACTGTACACTGAATCTACTGTATGGTCTCACAGAAATGGACACCTATCCTCCTCTCTAGAATGCCTGCCCCACCCTTGGGGGTCATGACTCCATATCACACAGCCACATCAATCTAGCAGGAGCAGCTTTGGGACCTTCGGAGGTCAGAGGTTCTCCTTTGCTTCTGGGGCCAAAGCCCACAGCTTGTGCTGATCCCTGAGCCACACTGACTAGCTGGGAAGAAAGGCAGCAAAGGAGAGCTGAGAGCAGAGCTGAGAGCAGTAAGGCAGGATTGCAGGCTTGTGTTGGGTTCATGGAGCCCCTGGATTCAGCCACGCCTGAAGTCTGTTTCCTACATATGCTCAGAGTTTGCTGTGACATAAACCAAGGGTCAACTCTCTTGTCATACTGCCTAGAGTTCTACCTGAAGGATTCCACATTAAAACTGGGATGCGCTGCAGAGGAAGAGCTCTAGAAGAACACCAAGTGTCTGCCTCCATGGGCCTTGCTCTTACCACCATGGCCTTTAGAGCCTCCACATCCAGCAAGGCTCCATTTATTTGATTTAGTCACACCTTAGTACACTGAGTAAAATTTTGATAGTGAAATGTTGATTTAGTAAACATCAAAAAAACCAAACAGACACACACACAACAAACACACACACACACACACACACACACACACACACACACACACACAAACTAAAAGCACTAACTTCCTAAAGGAAGTTTAGGGTTTTCAACTGCACCCCAGGCTCACAAGGTCATGCTGTTCATCTTTAGGAATCTGTTTCCCTTCTCCCCAGTTCTATGTCCCAAGGTAGGTGAGCTGGGGACCCCCCCACCCACCCTCCCACAATACAGGCACAACACTACAAAGCCAATCAGCCAGGGCAGCTCCAACTGCTGCAGGGATTTACCGAGTGCTCCCCACTAGGCCTCAGAGGCCCACGAGGAAGGGAGACACAGCTGGTGTCCAGAACTAATATGAAGCTCTGATAGTTACTGGAAGCTCAGGACACAGGAGGCCATGCTCTGGGGCTCCCACTGGCCACAGGACCCTTGATGTCTCTCTCTTATCACCCTGGGTAAGTATCAGCAGGAAGCAGATTCAAGGGGATCTGAGTCAAGCCGTTGGATGACCATAAAGGGCATCCAATCAGTTAGCACTGTAGGCCACCAGGTCCGTGGGGATGTGAGGGAAAGAAAGGATGGACATACTTAATGAGCTGGTCCGTGCAAGATGGTACTGGGCCTGTCCTTCACCCTCCAACACCAGCTTTGTGACTACTGCCTCCTGGCATCAAACTTGCCACTTCCCATGCCTACTGGTACTCTCTCCTTGGGCAGGTAACACCCTTGAGTTTCTCTTTCTGAAGATGGCTAACACTTCCTGAGACATTCACACCTCTCAGCATCTGGTGCTCATCCTCTTGTCCTAGCTGGGGACCTGGAGAGAGCAGGGGACACTTCTCATGCCCCTCAACTTCTTTCCTCTGCCTCTCCCAACCCCAATCACACCTACAACACAATGACACCTCTTGCCAAAGACAGGAGATCTCTTTGGTTTTCCACACTGAACCAACACCGTTCCCAGGGATGCCGTTCTGTCTGTCTGAATGGCATGCTCCTCACACACTTCTCAAAAATGCCTCCGCTGTCTCAAGTGGTTCTCAGATCCACTTCTTGTGAACAGAGGTCTAGTAAGCAGTTCTTAGTCCTCTGGCCTGAGGTCAGATCTCCACCCTGTAATTTCTCAGTCCTCACTTTCCGAGTAGCTTTGTGGGTAGGGGCGGGGGTGGAGGGGATAGAGCAGTGTGCCATTGGCCTTAGTGTACATCACAGAAAGTGACAAGTAAGCCTGCCACTTGATAAGCCTCACCAGACATAACCAGTCATTACCAACTACCTTGCCAGCCCTAAAGATCCTGTTCTAGAACAATACCCTCTTCTGCCTGACATTCAGGAGCAGGTCACCCAAGACACCTAAGTCACCCCTAACTTCTCTGCTATGCCTAAGCTCAGCACTCCCACCTTTCCCCACCTACCTCACTGTGCTGAGTGTCTGCCAATACCTTACCCAACAGCAGCCTCTCTCCCCCATGGTCTTCCCTGTTTCCCCATCTGACACCCCTCCACACGTTACTTACTGTTATCTTTGGAGACTCTGGTTAAATGCTGCCAACTCCTGGGAGACTTCCTGCCACACGTGAATTGACCCACACACCTGAACAACGTTTCTATAGCTGAGACTGGTGACATTTGGGTGAACCTGAAGTTATCACGTGCCCAGCTCGACTAGCAACTCCTCAGAGCACACAAAGGATTTTAGCAAGGTTCGTTGAACGTTACAGGGTTACTCATAGGGAAAACCTCTACTGTAGACTTCTTTCATCCTCTTGAAAACACACAAATATCAGACAAGCAAGAGTTGCACAAATTAAGAGTCGGAGTGCCTGGCCAACAGCTTTCTGGAACATACCAATAGGGTTCGGTCAAGGAAACTGAGTCCTGCCTGCTCTCTCCTTTGTCCAAGCTGTGGCTGTCTGTTCAGTCCTATTACTCTGACAGAGCAATTCCAAAACCCAAACTACAGTCTCCGGGGAAGGAGACTTTTCATCACATACTGAGGTGAACAGAGGCTCAGGTCTGGCGTAACCAGAATCAAAGGCGCCATTACGGAGCCTGGCAGGGGGCCCCTTTCCCTTTCCTTTCCATGGTAACCTCTTCGGTTTGATTTGAGAGTTTTGTATCTCCCTGGTGTGAGGGAAATCTCACTGATTTCCACTCTAAACTATCCCCCTTGGACCAGTCAGAACTTTACTCTAAAATGTGGTGAGTTGGGCCCACAGGGAGTCCCAGACCTCCCGGGGGCACCAAGAAGGGTGGGCTGGACTCTCACTTAGATACATCACCAGGGAAGTCTCTCTCTCTCTCTCTCTCTCTCTCTCTCGGGCATGCACGTGTATTCACACACATAGCCTAATATTGGGGTGTGCTTACATCCTAAGTAAGAGGTTCTTTTTTGTCCGGCCCCTGACAGGCACCCAGGGGCAGAGGCCAGCAGGACATGACTAATGGTCCATGGGAAAAGCCTGGCCCTGCCTGGCTGCCCTCTAGAGAGCCCATAACCACTGCTCAAGGACACTGAGGGCAAGCAGTCCTGAGCAAACTCCTCAAGGACTGCCCTTCTCCAACCTGATCTCCTCCCCCCAGAGGTCCACGAGGCCCTGAGTAAGATTGTCTAGAGGTCTAAGGGCGTAGTAACCCCCTGAGGTCACGGCAAGTTCTCGGAGCCTTCATCCACCTTTTATCAAGTATCTCCATCCCAAAGAATCAAAAAATAGATGCTTACTAGCAATCAAGAAGAAGAAATCAGGCTGCCAGGGCAATGGGTTTCTGAAAGATTTTTATAATTCCATTGAAGGGGCTCAGCCCTGTGGGGACATGAGATTTCAAAGGTGACCATGTATTAAAATGCTTCCAAAAATCCTTGACTCCAGCAGATCCAAAGTCCCTTTACCCCAGCATCACTGGGGGTGGGGGTGGGGGTGGGGTATTAGAACAATTCTGGAGCTGGGGAAATGGCTCAGCGGTTAAGATCACTCATTGCTCTTATAGAGGATCCAGCACCCACACAGTGGCTCATAGCTTCCCGTAACTCCTGTCCCAAGGGATCAAGATGCCATCTTCTGACCCCTACAGGAAGCAGGTGCATGCGCAAACAGACATACATACAGGCAAAACATTCATACAGTAAAAATAAATAGAGATATAAATTTAAAAAGGAAAGAAAATACCTCTGAGGAGACGTGTCCTAAGTCATCCCAAGTCCCAGCATCTCTAGGCAGTAAAGCCACTCAGAACTCCCACCCCTCCCCTACCAAAAAGCTAGTTTAGCAGCCTCTGGGGAGGTGGCCAGCAGCCTGGGCCCCTGAGGAGACCTGCCTCAGGCCCCCAAGTGCCCCGACTTTATGAGAAGGCTGCCAAGCTGAACAAGTACCATTTCTACTTCCAAGACCCCTTGGTGCCGCTAAGGGCAACGGTTACTCGGGCCAGCTCCAGGGCAGCCACTCTGGACTCAGGCCATTTAGCAAGCGTCTCTAAGGACTCCGCGCCCAGCAGATTTACTAGGACTGCAGAACTAAGTCAACCCCAGGTCTCCTATGCGCAGGTCTTCTACACCATGCACATGGCAGGAGCCAAATGTCATTCTATCCACTCATACTTGCCTCCACACCCCTGGACGGCAGCAGGCAGGACTTTGTGCTCTTCCCATCTCATTCTCCACCCCTAAACACTGTGCTCTGATTAATCCTCCTAAAATTGTCAGGTCAGCCCAAGCCACACCCTGCTCCAAAAAATCTTCAATGGTTCCCTTGTGTTTCAGATCAATCCTATATACACAGACATTATGGGGACTAGGCTGGGCACACAAACAAGCCATGCAACCCTAGGCGGCATCCAGCTGACCTTAGTGAGGCTGCAGATCCTGGGGACACTTGTCCATGTGGTTTTCCCACAGGGAACAGTCACTGTTTGCTTCCATGAAAATCCAAACAAAACATCAGTTAAGAGGACCCCAGTGATGGATTTCAGTCTAGAGGGTAAGTCAAATCTAATCCCTGTCACTTGATATTTGAAGCCCTCGGTGACCGTGCCCACAGACTGTCTCCCCATCACCCTCACCACCATGATGCTATGGCATGTGCCTCTTTCCCTTTGTTCTTGTTGCTGCTGGCCCCACAGTCCTTCTTTGAAGGGCAGAGCCTTCATGGCCAAACAATAGCATGAAAGACCCCTTTTTGCTATGCTGAGTTCACCTTTGTAGAGACAGTCCTACCATAGAGAAAACTTCTCATCATCCTTCAATACCCAGGCCCTTGTGATCTACAAGTCCCCGAACTGGGGCATCAACATCACTCCAGTGCTAATATGGATATTTGTCTGCTTACTCTAAAGATGGGGACCCATGGTCTCTCCCACCATAGTCCAACCAGGGGCTATAAGCCCAATGGAGAGTGCCTGACCATTGTCTGACCTGACTCTATTGTGTATCAACTGTGAGATCTCCAGTAAGTCATATAGCCTCTGCAAGACCAGACCCTTCTACTTATAATATAGGAACAAACACTGCCCTAAAGGACCTAGCATGTTACAGGACCAAGTGAGCAGTAGTGGCCAGCATCCTTCTGAGAGTCCCTTTCTACACAGCAGTGCCCTGTAGCATCTTGTCTACGATGTTGTAAGGCTTGAGAGCAAGGCTGTGGCCATTTTAGCCTTGATGGCCCCTGAAGGGCACAAAACATCATCATCCTGCCCCACTGATGTTCTCTGATGGGTCAGGGTGACAATGGAAGAGACGAATGGCCGCTGCCAGGACAGGTGAGGGTAAGAGGCACCACCTGGACCACTTGGCTCACAGGCATCAGTGTCATGTTCCCTGCATAGGGAACTAAAGTCTCTGGTCCCAAGACCCACCACTCTGAGCTGCTACAGACCAATAGCTTCCACGTGTCCTGGCAGCAGGCCAGGTCACAGTGATGCAAACAGGTGTAGGTAAGGGGCCCTGTCCAACCACCAGACAGACACTACTCTCAGAAGCTCTCAGCTCACACACAAAGCCATCACTCTCTCCTTTTGAGGTCCTGTACTTGGTACTGAGTGGCCCTCTTGCCTTGCACCCAAAGACACATGTTTTCCAGGATACACAGGAAGGAGAGGTGGAAGAGAAGGGGGAGGGGAGAACCTTTGTAATCACCACGGTCCAATTAGCCCACTGTCACCCTCCGAGCTTACAAACAGGAGCCATGTCACCACCTGCTACAGAAGTAAACATTTTCAGACATCTTCACCTGCACCTCTCTAGATCTCTTGAGGAAGGGTCTCACAGCCAGCGACTGACAGGGCAGCTTCCCTTCCTGTGTTCTGCAGGGCCTTTCAGGTTGTAGGAGACATTAAAAAGCCACCAATCTCCCTGTCAGGCTGAGTCCCCGGGGCCTGCCTGCCCTTCCTATCCCTTCATTGCCAATGAGCCCGCCAAACACATGGTTAGGCTCTCTGCATTCAGAAGACAAACTCCAAACCACTGTAGACAGAGGGTGATCAGATTAGGGGTGACCAAGGACACATGGCACCTGAACCCACTAAGCAGGGTACACTACAGCTGGGCTCGGACCAGGGAACCTGTGCTCACTGTGTACCATTGTCACTAAAGGGGGCCTTTGCAGTGGCTCCTTCATGTAGCATGTGGATGACGTGACAGATGTACAGTAGCAGAGGGCCTCACACTACTGCCTCGAGCGACACACATCCATCCATTCAGAATTGATATGTCACTGTCTCCTGAAGGTGACCATCACATAGCCTGTGACCTAATAAGTCCATGTCTGTTCCCGTATTCACCCATATGGTATGTATGTATGACACGTTATATTATCTACAGTATATAGTATTCATATATTCTCACATTCCCATGAAGGTCGCACGTATACATCCACCAATAGAGATGTACAGCGCCCTAGTCACAGCAGTACACTCTGTGACACAAACCCAGAATGAGCCACAACACAAAGGCATGTGCCCATGATGGAATAGTCCATCCCGAAGAGAAAGAATAGGAAGAATGAGCCTCAGGCAGAGGCAAGCATTGGGAAAAGAGGAAGATTCCAGACATCATGAGTAGAAATGGGGGAGGGGGTCCATTCATATAAGAAACAAACTAGATACACCCAATCTTGCTTTGGGACAGCTGGATGGGGGAAGTCTTTTACTGGTAGCAGGGGACTGAAGGAGTCAAGAGTTAGTTGATTTGGGGTGCTGGAGGCATATGGAAAGCATATGGCTTTCTTGATCCAGGTGCTAGCTATAGAGGTGTGCTCAGATTCAAAGACACTCATGTGAGATTTCTGAACGTGTGTAATGAAGGATTTTGTTAAGATTCAAATGAAAAGATACTGAAAGAAGAAAAATGGAGATAGGGCAGGGTCAGGCTACTCCGATTGACAAGAATCTCTCTGCTCAGACCACAGGATTTGGGCAGTGATCAAAAGTCTAAGAGGAACTTGGGGTACCTATATTCCAGGATCATTGGAGGCTGGGGCTGTTAAACACAGCCATTCCATCACACCACAAACTGGTCCCTAGCATTCCAACCCCACTGTCTGCTTGCACAGCAGCACAGCAGCACCTCCACTTCTGAGCCAGCCAGCCCCCGATGCTCAAGGTCAGGAGGAAGTCACAGAATGCCGGGAAATACTGGGCTGTGTGTGAGCTCTGTGGACTTTTGAAAACTCGCCTTTTAAAGAGAGAATTTCCTAGTGTTCAACCGCACTTGAAGAGGGACAGGAAGAGAGCAGGCCCAACTTTGTGAGCATTCTCTTTTGATGGCGTGCCTGAGGAGCTCATCTCATGGAGTGGGGGAACTCGAGCAGTTAAATCTATTCAATGTCATGACACAGGAGATTGAAGCCTAATTGCCCCTGAGTGCTCAGTAACTGGAAAGCACTCCTCACAAACACGGAGGGAAATTTATGCTAGGGAATGGAAGCAGCTGTCACAAGTTTGATAGCAGTGTGAGTGGCGTCTTGACAGGAAGGCTTGGGCAGGGCTGGCACTCCCACCCTGCCATCTTGTCTCCCACTGAAATGTCACAGACCACCATCCTAAAAGGGAGGCACGGAGAGGAACCTGCAGTGTCCAGCCCTGGGGAGCGTCCCAGTGTGGGAGGAGCATCCTGGTGTGGGAGGAAAGTCCTGGTGTGGGAGGAGCATCGTGGTTGTGGGAGGGCACTCTCTTACCGATCATGTGGTTGGCGACGTGGATCTGAATCTCTCTCTCGTTCTCGAATGTCATCTGGCACTTGATACACTGGTACGTCTTCTTCTGTTTGGGAAGGACAGAAGGAATCAGGCAAGCAAAGACAGAAAGCCAGGTTCCCAAAAAGCCTGGCTCAAGATGTCCCAGAGTGTCTGGGTCTCTCCCAGGCATCCCAATCCACTCTCTTCCCACCTCCTTCCGACTCTACCTCACCAGGGCACAGGCTGCTTCCCAAGGGGCTGCTCCCCTGCTAGAATTGGAATAACTTTGCTGTGTGCCAAGGTCAGTTCTCTCAGGAGCCAAGGGGGTTTGCCACACTTATAAAGGCAAATCCATGAATCTACCTGTCCATCTGTAAGAACCCTGCCATTCCAGTTTTGGTTAGGCGCAGCCCGTACCATCTCTTGTATGAGACGTGTGTTCTGCTAACTGATGAGATTTGGGAAAGTGCTTGGATCCTGAGGGTGCTGGCCTGGTTGGTGGAGTAATTCCTTGATGCAGCCGTATTCGATGGCATTATGTAGTAAGAAGTAGGGTCTAGTGTGAGGGGGTAGGAGGGGGGGTAAGCCCTGTAATAAAGTATCCTGTCCCCTGCCCCTCCTTCCTGCTTCTTGTCCACCATAAGGTGTACAGCCTCTGACATGTGTTCCTGCTGTCACCATGTTCTGTCAGAGTTCTACAGGACCCAAAAATATAGAGCCAGGAAACCTGGGGTGAAAGTTCTGAGACTGGAAACCAAAATATGGCTTTTCTCAATTATCTATATCACACACACACACACACACACACACACACACACACACACACACACACAGAGCAGTGCATACTCCCATTTATCCACTACTCTCCACCTGCCCATTTAGACATCTACTCAAATCTCAAATGTGTCCACACACTCACTTTTACCACCTACTTTCATTTGTCAAACTACACACACACACACACACACACACACACACATCCACCTGTCCAACCAGCATCTATCCATTCATCCTGGAAGCTCTTATTCCGCTGACCCATCCCAAGAAAACAGTGATTGAGCAGGAAATGCTGTTCCCAACAATTTTAGTGCTCAAGGATAGCTCAGGGATTTTTTATCTGTCCTGGGTACACATGGCCCCAAGTGCCTGCAGCTGCTTTGCAATACACAATGGTTCCTACCAGCTGCTTGTGGAGGCAAGTGAAGACAGAAAAATGGAAACCAGAAGAAGTTTCCATGCTTATAGCTTAGCACAAGTAGCTATGAAATCTGCCCCATATGGACAGATGTGATGTAGCTGTCATGCACAGCTCTGGGGCATTTCAAAAGGATATGCACAGTAGCAACAGGACTCTGTATAGCCAAGATTTGCAATAGACCACCACGGTTTCTGGGCTACTGGGGTCCCCCTTACCTTTAGAAAAGGCAGGACTTCTAATCTCCTGGCTAAGGACCCAGGCACCTCTCTGAGCTACAAAGCCAGGATGAGTCACCAGAGAGCTGAGTGCTCAGCTCCACCCAAGTTCCATCTGCAGGCTCCCCTCTTGGGGCACCCTCTCCATCTTAGGGAACTCAGCTCACTGTCAGAGCTTTCGAGAAGCCTTCTGTTCTCATCCCAGGAGGAATCCAGGGCCAGTCAGGTACCCCAGCTGATGCCAAAAACATACTGTTAGGCCCTGGCTGAGTGACTCATCTGCTCCCACCACTCCCTAAGCACCCAGAAGGCAGGGATATGTGCTGCTCACTCCATGGGTCAGCACAGACTCACGAGATAGACCTGGTGAACACATGAGCAAAATTGAGGAGTAATATACAAAGTGCTGTATTAGGTCAGAAGCAACTAAAAGAGCTAGAAATGACTCCTGCGTTCCTACCACCTCAAGAGCCTGGCCAGAGGAATGCCTGATAATTAACTTTCCTGTTGTTTTGCTTAACTGCCCCTCCCATTTTGAAGCCCCATAGAGAGTCTCTCTACATAGTCCAGGCTGCCCTCAGACTCACGATTCTTCCACCTCAGCTCCCAAGTATTGGGAACACAAACATATACCATCACACACAGTCTGTTAAACTTTTATTGTGATTATTATTGAAGAAAGAAAAACCTGCATGGGTGGATGGATGGATAGATAGGTGGAACTGGCTCCGGTATGAGTGGCCCTGCTTAGACTCCAGCATCCCTCTGACAGCCCCCCAGTGTTTCAGAACTCAGTGTGTTCCTAGTACAAGCCATGACACTGGTCTTAGAAGCATGTACTCAGCTTAGAAAGGTCCCAGGAAGAGCAGGGTAGGTCTCAGAGGGCAGACTAAGACAGGGTTAGAGAACCCAACTCCATAGGCCCTGTCTTAGCTCAACTCCTTGTTCATCAAAAAGAGGTACCTTGGCCTCTCTGCTATGATAATCATTCATTTCCTCTCATGCATTAAATGACCTGCTCATTCTGGCAAAGCTAGGAACCATGGGAGCCTGAAAGAATGCATAAGCCAGTGAAGAAATCTCCCTCGAATGAAAAAGAAAAGAAAAGGAGGCAGAGAGGAGCTGGCTGGGCCACTTAAGAGTGTCCATCACTGCGCTGGCCCTCAACATGCACTGAGCATGCAGTGCTAGGAGGCAGCTTATACTGAATGATGATACTTATACTTATGATGAAGCTCTGGCTGGAAGATGTCAGGTGAGCTGTGCTAGACAGGCACCACCTGGTCCTGCAGGGCTTGAAGGCAGGAGGCTGAAGGAAGCCAAAGCCATGGCTATGGGAGGAGACCCCCATTTCTGCCTGGGTGGATGCTTCTGGGGGTCACAGCCATGGCTAATCTAGACCATTGTGAGAATAGTCTATAATCAAAGCAACCTGATCCTCCTCCTAGGGGCAGGTGAGGGAAATGCACTTGCTGGGTTCCAATCATCAGAGGCTTGTTCAGGAAGACAGGCTCCCCATAAACACCCTAAACATATGGCCACACTGGAAGATCACTGGTAGATAAGGGTCCTTCCTGGTAGACAAACGGGCTCCAGAAGATTCTCAAAGGAGGGACTGAGAGAAACTTCTGTCTACACATATAAGGAGCCATACACATATATGCACATTCTCATGATCTCTCTCACTCAAACTCATACCCATGACCCCTGTGTAGTGCTCTCTGCAACACATGACCCATGTGTATCATGTGCCCAATGTTACAGGTTTACTTAAAGGAAGGGATCTTTCTGGATCTACAAGGTTGCACAGATCAATATGATGAGTATTGATATGAGTTAATCTGCAGAGACATGTATGCTACATCTACATGCACTGAATGTCCAATGTACCTAGATTCCTATGGGTACATGTATGACTAGCATGCAAGCAAATGTATGTGCACATGTGCACACACACACAAACACACACACACACACACACACACACACACACACACAGGCTCACCAGCACCAACATTTCCAAGCTTGGCTCCAACATCTACTGGGTCTGCCTGTCTTCACTAACATCCCAGAGGAACCACCATCTCCACCTCCTCTGGAGCCCAGACCAGGAGATAGAGCACATAGGTAGAACTTGACATTCAAAGCACTTCCTCTGTCATGAGGCCCTTCTCTGGGGTCAGTGCAGAAACACCAGAGCTAAGGCCCAGGGCCTGCCTTCCCAGCACAGCCCTGAGCATCCTTAGAACAGAAAGAAATCTCCCTCGAATGAAAAAGAAAAGAAAAGGAGGCAGAGAGGAGCTGGCTGGGCCACTTAAGAGTGTCCATCACTGCGCTGGCCCTCAACATGCACTGAGCATGCAGTGCTAGGAGGCAGCTTATACTGAATCTTCACTACCCTTACAGATTCCACACTGGGGAGACACTGCAGTTCCACAAGGCCATATCACATGGCCCGAGCCCCATAGCCCCACGATGTAAGCAAGGGGCCTGGGACTCCCTGCCAGGCAGGCTCCCTCTGGAGTTACCTATTGAGCTTGTCTTCTGGGCTCCAGGACCCAGATGTCCCTAAACAGTCCTGGTCTAAGTAAGAGGAAGCTGATGTGCCCTGGGCACACGCTTAAATCTCCACGTGGAAATCCACTACGCTTCTGTAGAACAGGCAAAGGGAGTACCCAGGCTGCTCCACCTAGAATGGAGGTTGCCCCGGGACCTGCTGAGGCAGTGAGGCCTCGGGCCTGCCCATGTTGGCTAGAGATGAATTGATGTTGTTATTACTTATGAACGGGGGTGGGGGGAGCTTGAAACCTCAATGCTTCACGCTCCAGCCGACAGCATCCTCGGCCCCACAGGAACCCAGTCCTCTGAGAGCTGGTTGCTATGGATACACTCCCAAGGGTCCCAGCCTTCCAGCCCCCAAGCCCCTGCCACAGCCCCCAGAGTCTGCTCTAACATGAGTGAGTCCTGAGGGAAGCAAGGGGTGGGTGAACAGACAGCTGGGGCCCTGGCCCCAGGCGTGCCCAGACAGGGGGCAAGGTCCCAGGAGTAATGGTTAGAACTAGGCAGTACCTAGGCTTTGTCTAGCTCCTTTCTGCAAAAGGTCCATCTGTGTGGGCCTCTGGGCTGGCAAGAATGGGATTTCTAGCTTGGTGCCTCTCACATGGACCCAAGGACAGGGAAGGAAGGGCCGGGGAAGGGCTAGAACAGGGCTTCAAGAACAGGGCTTCAATTGTGTGTGTGTGTGTGTGTGTGTGTGTGTGTGTGTGTAGCTGTATATTCTTGGCTACTTTCACCTTTCTGAATCTGGAGGCCCTCTACCAAAACAGGGGTCTCACAGTCAGACTCTTGCTTGTCATGGAGACCAACCCTGTTGCTGGGGACCAAGAGAGATCCCTTCATGTAATAGGGGTTTTCCAAGAGAGGTGCTCAACGCAGAGCAGACCGGGGAGGAGGAATCCAGGAGCTCAGGATTTGGTATTGCCAAGAGCAGTCTCCTGGAGTCTGGACAATGGTGGGAGGGGCTGAAACAGGTGGATAATCCAGGCAGGCAAGCACCCAGGAAGGGCAAGAGGAACCCAGCCACACTGCCCTGTAGACGAAGAACAGGACTGCCCTAAATTCCATTCCTGCTAGCTGCATCCCCACGCAGGCTGGAGGGGCTGTAGAGGGGCTGGGGAGATTGTCGGCAAGAGTATGCGAGCAGTAGGAGTTCAAATACTGCCTCTGCCTCTTGGCAGCTAAGGCCTGGGTAGCCAACCTCACCAACCTGTGCTCATGTCCTTTGTGAAGAGGACCAATGGAGGGGGTGCTCAGATGACAAGTGACTAGCACACGCCCACCTCACAGTCAGAGTGGACCATAAGAGGACGTGATGGCATAAGAGCCCCCTCTATGCTCTACGCAACCCCCCCCAAATCTAGAGCCCCACATTCTCCAGAACTAACTGCAGTGTCCTGGCTATCCAAGGTTCAGGGGGGCAGAGCTGAGCAGTAAGACCGTATCCATGCTCTGGATCTCTGAGAGGTGCCCAGCTGTGCCTGTTCAAAAGATAAAGGGGTACCCAAGCCTCCAGAGAGAGGCCTCTGGTACACCAATTTCCAACACTTTTCACACTTCTCTCTCTTTGGGTATGCTTCCCTTAGCAGGTGTCTATAGGCAGGTTCCATGGGCTCACTGACCTTCATTAGGCCCACCCACAACACTCATGGGCAAGAGGACATCCCTCCTTCATTCTCTCCAGCCCTCTCCCTCTCCTCTCAAGCCAGACTCTGGGTTCCTATCCTGAGAGAAAACACCTTCAGCAAACACTCCCATGCTTCAGCAAGTGCCTGTGGCAGGTGCTTTCCACATCCTACTTCCCTATCAATGGCTCCTGCAGCAACCCTCCAGGGAGAGGTACCCTTGAGACCTACGTGATATGTCCTCCATCTGGAAACACAACATAGATGTGGTGGGAATTTCTGGCCCCGGCTGTCTGACACCCAAGGCCGCGCAGGCTGAAACCACCTCAGGTGCTCCCCAACTTAAAACCAAGGCCTTGGTGGGTTCAGCGGTAGCCCACACTTCCTCTGCCTCAATCGCAGCAGTATGTTATGAGCCTGTGGTTCTCCAGGGTGTATAAGTCTCAAAAGGTGGGATCCACTCCTGGTACTCAGGCACCTCCAAATTTAAGGGGTGCTCCAGACAAATTAGACGACTGCATCAAATGATTGGTAATGATCAAATCAAACTACCACACCATACCAAGGGTCTTCCCCATACCATAAGCTATCTTGATGCTACCCATGATGCAGAGGTTGTGGCAAGCATATATAAACCCCAACCAATGCCTGGTTCTGAGTCTCAGGCGTATCTGACATCACTAGCATCTGTGTTGAGAATCCAGAGCCGTGAAGTGAATCACTCAAGGAGATACAATAAGCCAGGTAGTCAGGTCACTCCAGATAAGTAGCAAAGATGCCAGCTCTCACACAAGCCATGTTGATTGGGTATCAGCCACTATGCTGGGCACTTTCCCTGCATGTCACTGGCCCCTCACAACAACTTAAGGAAGTCAGGATGGTCATTATTCCCATAACACAGGTGAGCTCTTGACAAACCAAACCCAGAGAGACAAAACATGTGTCCATGTCACACAGCTGGGAGGAAACGGTGATACAGAGGCTCAAACTGAGGATGGGCAGGGGGACAGAGCAGATGCGCCTAACTCACATGGGCAGTGCTGCCTCTCTGGGTTGCTATAAGACCTACCCCTAGGAAGCACACATGCAAGAGTTTTATCTATATGATACCCACTGGTCCCCAAGAAGGACAGGTCGGGAATGATTGTCAGGCTGCACTTACCCGGGGCACTGGTGACGTCTGGGCACCTTTCCGGGGCCCACTGGTCTCTGGTGTAAGATCACGGTGGTCCACCTGCATGTGGCTCTCCAGGTCCTCAGCACTCTCAAACTTCACGTTACATTCAGGGCAGCGGAGGCCGGCACAGGGCCGGTCAGCAGGTTCGGGTGGGGCCAGGCCACCCACCTGTCCATTGGCACTCCGGGCCATGCAGCCGGCACACAGGCCATAGGGCAGCCCATTGACATCAAGCCTGACCAGGTCCTGCTTGCTACGGAACTCTTTGAGGCACAGGGCGCACTTGTAGAGCTTCTGCAGTCCCTGGCCATTGGGGGAGGAGGCGGCTGAGCTGCCAGCCAGCTTCTGCATGTGAAAGGTGCCATGGATCTTGAGTTCCAGCGTCGAGGTGACAGTCTGCATACAGACCACACAGCGGAAGCCGGTGAGGGAGTTCCGTAAGTCGGGGTGCATCTGGCAGTGCTCAATAAACTCCTCCTCACTCTGCAGGGGCATTTTGCAGATGCGACAGGTGCCCGTGTCCAGACTCTTGCTGTGGGTCACCTTGTGCTCGGTGAGCGTCAGCAGCGAGGGGAAGCGCTCACCACAGATGGGACACATGTAATGCTTGGCAGGGCCCCGGTGCGTCTGCAGGTGTTCCCGGAGCCCGTTCTCCGAGAAGAAAGTCCGAGAGCACACGTTACACTTGTGGCTGCCCTTTATGAACTCTGCCTTCTTGCGTGAGCCATCATCCTCGCCGGGCCGGATGTTGTGATCCCGGAGGCGGTGGTTCTGCAGCAACACCTCCATGGTGTAGGCTGCACCGCAGATGTCACAGCCATACATGGGCTCTGACGTGTCCACGTCATCCTCACTGGCCTCGTGGCTGTTCGGTGCCTCGGGATTCTTGAGCAGCATGCCCTGCAGGTCGGCAGGCTCTGCCTTCTTGGTGGAGGTGGGGGGCACCCCATTGGCCGTGCCATTCTCCGCGGCCGCGTCAAACACACAGTGCTTCTCCCGCAGGTGCTTCTCCAGCAGGATGACGGCGTGGAAGGCCTTGCTGCAGAACCTGCAGTTGTACTTCTTGCTGTGTGTGGTGATGTGGCACTGCAGCTCCACCTCGGTGCTGAAGGTCTCGCCGCAGAAGATGCACTTGTGGGCCTTGGCCGGGTTGCCGAGGTGGCTGTGTTTGACGTGCACCTGCAGGTCAGCCTCCTTGCGGAAGTCCCAGTTGCAGGCTGTGCAGCGGTACATCTTCTTCTCATTGCTGTGCTTTACGGCCAGGTGCACCTGGATGGACACCTTGGAGTCGAAGACCTCCTGACACAGCGTGCAGTGGTATAGCACAAAGGTGTGCATGTCCAGCAGGTGCTTCTGTAGGTCATCCACCGAGGAGAACTGCTTGTCACAGCTCTCGCACACGTAGTGGGTGGATGTGGTCATGTAATGCACCGTCAGATGCTGCAGGAGGGACTCCTGAGAGTCGAAGTCCTCTTTGCACTGGGGGCAGGCCTGCTTCCGAAGCAGCAGCTCCAGGTGCAGCTTCAGGTGAGTCTGGAAGCTCTCGAAGTTGGAGAACTTGAGGTCACACTGATTGCAGGGGTACTCGCCGTTAGAGATGGAGTTGGCGCTCCCCGAGAGGCGCTGTCGTTTCGGGGAAGACACCTCGACATCGGAGGAGACTGGGCTCTGCTCGGCCTTGGACTTCTTGCTGTGTGCCAGCGGGATGTTCTTGTGGTTCTCTTTAATGTGTTTAGTGAGCTTCAGGATGGAGCCAAAGATAGGGGAGTTGGTACAGTAAGGGCAGGAGTAGACCTCCATGAAGGACTGTGTGGGCTGAACAACAGGAGACTCCAGCTTGGTGCTCCCCACACTGCAATGCGCCTGTTGGATGTGCTCTGTGAGCGAGGACTCGGTGAGGAAGCCCATGGAGCACTGGTTGCAGAAGAAAGCATTATTCCCATCAGGGGGGTTAGCATTGGGGCCACAGTGCGAGACTCGAATGTGCTCCTGCAGGCTGTTGATGTCAGCAAACATCTCGGGGCAGTAGTTGCAGTGGAAGGCGGAGATGTTGCCAAATTGCATGACGGGGTAGGCGTGGCTCTTGTGCAGCTTGCGCACATGCTCATTGAGGTTGTAGAGTGTGGGCATGGAGTCGAGGCAGATCTGACACGTGTGACTCTGCTGAGGTTTATCTGCGTGAATGGTCTTCAGATGAATCTCTAGCACAGCCAGGCTGGTAAAGTCCCGCTTAGAACAATAGGGGCAGCTGTAGACAACCTTGGGCCAGCTCTGCCCATCATCCCGCATCTTCTTCTGCCCCCTCAGCGGCTTCAAAGTGGAGTCTGGCGTGGACCCGCGCTCCACAGAGGCGCTGGAGTCAGGTGTAGCACTGCTCATGGAAGCCACACTGCCCAACACAGGGTCAGGGCTGACACTGTGGTTACTGGAGTCGGGCTGCCGGTGGCTGTCCAGGTGGCAGTACACACCCTCCACAGAGGAGAACTGCTCAGGGCACATGGGGCACTTGTGTTTCTGGTTGGCGTGGGCTTGGTGGATGTGGGCAAGCAGTGTGCTCTCGTCAACAAAGACCTCTGGGCAGTGGATGCACTGTAGGTCCGCCTTCTCTGAGAGCTGTGGGTGGAGGGTGAGCACGTGCTTTTCCAGCTCCTCTGTCTGGCTAAAGGTATCCTCACAGTAGTCGCACATGAAGTCGTCCTTCTTGGCTTCCTTCTCCGACTTGGCCAGGTGTTCCTTGTTCTTCTTGTGGGCCTGCATGTGGCTCTGCAGGGAGCTGGTGGAGGAGAAGCCGCGCTTGCACACGCTGCACTTGAACGGCTTGCTGGAGCTGTGGGTCTTCAGGTGGATCTTGAGGTGGTCGCTGCGGGAGAAAGCCGCCTCACACTCGTGACAGTGGTACTTCTTGTCGCCCGTGTGCAGCTTGATGTGCCGGTCTCGGCTCCTCTTGTGTTTGAAGAGGCGGCTGCAGAAGGTGCACTTGAACGGCAGCTTGTCGCTGTGGATCTGTTCATGCCTCTTCAAGTAGCTCAGGCGGATGAAGGACTTGTCGCAGAACTGGCAAGGGTAGGGCAGGCCGGTGCCGCCTTCCTCCTCGCCAAGGCCGAGGTCACAACCATCTCCGATCATCTGCGTAGGTGACGCAACATCCTTGCTGGAGGGAGATGAAGCCACCCAGGAGAGCTGTGGGTCGTCATCACCATCTGCAGGGGAAGGCAGAGGAGAGATTAGAGGCAATTCCCAGGGCCACTGGGAAGCAAGGACAGAGCCAGCTTCTCCACAGCTCTCGGCTGAGGCTGTGCAGCTGGCCAACTGCTGCAGGGGAGGAGTGACGAGGGGGCCGGAAGTAAGTGGACACACAGACCTTCCCATCCACAGAGGACACACGGCAGAGGGGTGGCAGAGCACCCAAGGGAAGTGTCCTTTTTCGCAGTGACACCTGCCTCAACCTGACTGGATGTAGTGCACCCTCGACAGAGGCGCAGCTCTCAGCCACTTCCCTTGGTGGGGGCGGTGGGTGGAGGTGGGGGGCAGCCTGTACAAAGTCACCGGAAATGACCACAGTCCCACAGGCCAAAAGGAATCCAAGTCCCCTAATTCCAACCACATCTGGGAGTCAACTTCCATCAACCCTCAGCCCCTAGCCCCCCATTCCCTAGCCCCCAACCTTAAAGGAAATCCTATTGGTCCTTTGGATACGGGCAAAATTTAGAAAGAACAGAAAATACCCTTTATTGTAACAGCCCCACCATATTCATGGATGGGGTACTGATGAAGTTGGAAACTGCTATTTCTGGTAATAGACAATACACAAGGGGTATAAAATTGCAGGGCTCTAAACATCAGACTCCAGTATGCAAATGAAGCAAGCCGAGGGCGGAAAAGAAGACCTGAGGTACCCAGCCAGCGTCCCCAAGGACTTTCCCTCTTTGTTTCCAACCCTGGCTTCACCCTACTAACCAGGAGCCCAGGTGGCAGCCATAAGAATGGACTGGGCCGCCAGGGCCACCAGGGCCACCAAAAGCCAGAGCCCACGACTAGCAGTCGCTCTCTCCATGTAAGGGACTCTATGCTCTCCAGAGACTAGCGGGACTTCTCTGGCCCTTCTAACCTCTGAGGGAAGCTAAACAAACCTCAGGACTGGCCATTTCTGGGAAAACAAAAGTACACAGGACGCAGCAAGTAAAGCCAGGGAAGTCCGCAAAACACAGCAGGGGCTGGACAGAGGCGGCGAGAGCAGGAAGGCATTCGGAGGCTCAAGTTTCTCATCGAGTGGATTTAAAACTTAATAATGAATGAAACAGACCGCAGGCTGCTGCGGGCAGGGGAGAGACAAACAAAAGCCCAGATTCGGCTGCGCTGACCTTGTCTTGTGACCCTAAGGAAAGAGACTAGGGCTCCTGGCCACACTGCCAGACTCTAGCCAGCCAGCTGAGTCCTCAGGAAAAAAAAAAAAAAAGAACTCACACAAGTTGTTCCCAACCCACAGGAAGAGAAAAGGACAGAGAGCTGTACACCTAGTATATGTTCACACAATCAAACACACACAATCAAACACACACCCACACTCTAGTTCACAGGCAGACTTACCTTTGCTGTGTTACATGTGTGTATGCCATATCAGAGATACACAACAATCACATTATAAATACCGTACACTTATGTCTAAACACATACCTTAGATACACACACACACACACACACACACACCACACACACTACACGTCACAGACCCAGGGTTCCCCTGGAAGGCTCTCTGTAGTTTCACTGTGGTTCCTGCTCACCACAAGATAAAGGATAAGAAGAGCTGGCTAGAGAGTACCTCATAACTAGCACTGGGCAGGCCCCAGTGCCCACCCCCAACCCCTGCGCCTCCAAAGCAAAAAGTGTTACCCCAGCTGGCACAATGGGTCCAGCTCCGCCTGATGGAGAGTGCTCTCCAAAGCTCCTGCTCTGTGTCTTCCGGCAGCCTCCTCAGCTCTAAAGCCCAGCACCCCTAGGAACGCCCTCCTGGAGTGAGGGCACCTTCTCTCCTGGGGGCCTCACATTACAGGCCCTTTGGCCGGGAAGGACGCAGCCGCTACCAGCTTCCTAGATTAGGCGCAGCGGGAGGTGCCTTATCCCTTGCCTATTAATTCCCAGCCTTTGCCAGCTGGGCTCTGAGGGGCACAGACAAAGGGACCCAGGGGAAGAGGTGGATGGAGCTAGGACTTGCTTGGCCTCTGGCCACCAGCCAGGCTCAACTTGCTTTAGGTTATTTTGATATCATAGTTCAGAAACACTCAAGCTACCACAAATATTCAGAAATGCTCAAACGCCCGTGTGTTGGGCTTCCTCATCATCTCAGGGGAGGTGAGAGCCAGGGCAATTCCACTTTACGGAAGGAGAAACTGAGGTGGATCCCAGAAACGGAATCCTGACAAAATATGAACCACCAGTGCCCAGGCCGAGAGCGGGACCCTTCACTTTCCCAGGCTGGCTTCCTTGAATGGCAGGCAACTGGGCAGACACTGCCGCAGGTAAGGAGGAAAGGCCACATGTGCAAAGCTGACACAACACGTTCTCCTTCCAGTCCTCCCTCAAGAGGTAGGCAGGAATCACTCAGGGTATAGATTTCAGGGAGAGGCCAATGCTGAGAAAAGCCCCCTAAATGGCCGACGGGTGGAGAAAATGAACAACCAGGAAGGTAAAACCAGGAAGGCACTATTCCCCTGGGACAAGTCTGAACCATTGTGTTTACTGAAGTCCTTGGTTCCTAAAACCTTCATGCCAACCGATGGCCCCGCCCTTCCAAGCTCCTCCAAGATCATCCAATGGGTGATCTTCGCAGCCTTTGAGACTCAGTATACCTAGAAAAAAAGATCCACTGTGAGAGGCACATGAGGAAATTAATACAAAACCCACTAGAGTTCTGCTGGCATGGATCCACAGATAGGATCCGCTCAGGACTGCCTGGGGTGGAACGTGGATGCAGTGGGCAAGCAAAGTCTACTGAGAAAATGAGCGTGGACTTAGCCCTACCTACAAAACACCACACGGGTCTGTGGGCTACCTACAGAGGTGCTGAACTGTGTACTGAAGTGAATGTTGCAGAGTGCAAATTATACTTCTATAGAGCTGCTAAACAAAAGCAGTATTTTGCCAATAATAATAATTAATTCTAATTAGTAGCACTAGCACTAATTTTAGCAGCTGCATTTATCATTCATGTCCCGCATGCCAGCACTCTACATGTCTGTTATCTCAGTGAATCTTCTAGTCGTCACAACGTCCATATCTGGCAGTCTCCAGGAGCACCCTATGTTTGGGATGGAGATGCGGGGACTCAGAGACCTAAACAACCTGTTTACCACAAAAAGCTGGATGTTCCACATGGTTGGTCCCTGCATCTCCTAATCTTTCAGTATCCCATCCTAGGCTAACACAAGCCTAGGCTAACACCACCTCCACAAAGGGAATCAAGATCTGCCCAGTTGTGCCAAGGTACTGAAAGTTCAATGCGGGGCTGGCTGCTTGGCTTTATTTTCGGCAAACATATTTCAAGACTAAAGGGAGGTGTATTATTCTCCACCAACAAACCAAACAACTGCTGAGACTGTAATCATCTGAATTTAAATGAAAATAAGGCTCCTTAAAGTGAAAAGGTTCAATCAAGGAAAAGGGGCATATTGACATATGAAGTCCCAAACTGGCCACCCTGCTTACAGCCTGTTATTTGAAAATCACTTGGCCCCAGAGCCTCCCCTCCTACCTGCTCCAAGTACATTTTGCACTGGGGGCATTTAGCCAAGGGTACCAGAAGAAAACCAGAGAGATGAGCAGGGGCCAAGGCTCCATTGGATCCACAGGAACATCGGCAGCGGAAGGGGAGACTCCAGCTTCTCACAGTAAGAAACACCCCTCAAACATTGCTAGCACTTTCCATGCACAAGTGTGACCACCCATGAGCAAGCATAACTACCCATAGGCAGCAGGAGCACACATCCTCTGGCAGGAGTGCAGAAAGGGAACGGGGACGAGTGGGAACAGCCGAAGGGTATCTCAAGGTCCCTTTCCATGTGAACATTCCAGGGTTCAGCAACAAACGGGTTCAAGGAAAGGCGCAATTGCCCAGCTATCTAAACATCTACAAGTGAGGGTTTTCTGGGTACCAAGCAAGCATCCTTCTCGGACTTTCTGTGCATTAAAGTAGTCCCCAACAGTCCACTGAGCTATGCGTATTAGTACTTCACTTCCATTTACAGAAGATGAAAATGATGCACAGAAAGACTGCCTTGCCCAGTGCAACCCAGCTGCCAGGCAGGAAAGCCAGAAAACAAACCCACTTAATCCTATTCAATTGGTGGCTTCAGCCACAATGCTGAGATGGGAGATAGAGTGACAAATGCCAGCCCTTCAGCTGTTCCCTCCTTTAGAATAAGCACGGTCAAAGAACTATGACAAAATGAGGAGAAAAATTACTTTTAAAATGGAGATTAAATTCATTTTAAAATGACTAAGCCAGCAAAGGCCGGGAAGGGAATAGTTTCTAGGAGACTTCTGCTGTCTGATGGAAGAAACATACACACACACACACACACACACACACACACACACCATAAAAAAGGAGGAGGGAATTTTGATGAAAATTCAATCAAGTATAAAAAATTAACTGGACTTCTGAATATATCTGCAATATAAGCAAGTGGATCCCAAGCAGGATGTGAGCAAAGCAGATGCAAAAGGCCAAGGCTGCAACAAATGTACCTGACAGTGGCAGGTAGCATGGACCAGCCACCTAGGAAGGCAGGGGGCAAGGTTCATAGCTCCTCCCATCAGAGACCATCAGGGAGCTACTATAGATGTGCTAGGACCTAAAAGATAGGGTAGCCCAGGCCTAGGACCCACAGGAGTAAGCCAAAAGTAAAGATTCTGCCAGAAAAGGAGACCATGACTCTCCATCCATGAGATAAAGAGATAGCCCTGAATGGAACTTTAAGGGGGAAATCCATGCTTCAGAAACAAGAGGAGTATAGCTGAATCCCAGGAAGCTCTGGGTCTCCAGGACATTGCTAGGCTGAGAAGTTCCATCCATGAGATTAAAAAATGAAGTCAATTGGAGATGGACAAAGGAATGTGTGTATGAAGTATGAAGTGGTCTCAGGACACTGCACAATTGGACAAAAAGGTCTTCTTCCCATGTTCCTCTTCTAAGAAAGATACTATCCATCCTCATGGAGCTACGAGGCAGGGTCCCCCAAATCCTGCTGTCAGTGCAAAGACCAAAGGACATGAAAACTCTTGTGCAGTTGCACTGAGGTCCCAGCCAGGTCAGCTCCAACCTCAGCTGATGGGAGGGCCCGCCCTCAGCACACACAAAGCTACCTGGGTGCTCAGGAGAGCACAGCTGTCGGCACTCCTCAAAGCAAACAAGACCTACAGCATGAGCTGGAAGGCACATATAAACTGCTTCCCTCGGAGGCAAATCCCTCAGGACTGAAATAAGTGGCTTTCCAGACATAAAAGGAAGTACCACTGTGTGGGGCATCTGGGCATGTTCCTGCCTTCCTTCCAGGCCATGAGAGCACATGAACCTGGGAGTCACTGGCCCTGATCCTCAGAGGTTGGAGTAGCTGGTGCCTTAACTGACAACACTCCTGTACCGTGGGTGGACTGAGCCAGCTGAGGCCCTTTCCTGGAATTGCTTCCAGCAATCAGCAATGAAAGTTCCCCAAAAGCCCAAAGCTCCCAACACACAACCTTAGGTGTTTCGTGACTTTCCTGGGTATTTTAGTCAGGGTTTCTATTCCTGCACAAACATGGGGAGGAGAGGGTTTATTCAGCTTACACTTCCACCTTGTTGTTCATCACCAAAGGAAGTCATGACTGGAACTCAAGCAGTCAGGAAGCAGAAGCTGATGCAGAGGCCATGAGGGATGTTCCTTACTGTCTTGCTTCCCCTGGCTTGTTCAGCTTGCTTTCTTATAAAACCCAAGACTACCATCCCAGGGATGTCACCACCCACAATGGATCCTCCCATCCTTGATCACTAATTGAGAAAATACCTTATGGTTGGATCTCATTTCCTCACCTAAAGCTCCTATCTCTATGATAACTCCAGCTTGTGTCAAGTTGACACACAAAACCAGCCAATACACTGGGTAAACTCAAAAAACATTTGTCAAGACCAAAGAAAAATGTCATCAAGTCCAAGTTGGCTTATAAATGACTGCATTGGGCTGCTTTCTGGAGCACACATGACAATGACATCTGTTGATTGTCTCTAAGATTATGTACAGTTATCACAGGAAGGAACAGAGATCAAAGTCTCCAGGAAGGGTCTTGTGATATCCCACTCCAAGAAGAAATGTTAACAGCTCCTTTTCCATGGACCTAATATCATCTATCTTGCTCTATTTCTACACCACGACTCAAGTCAAGGTCTCCAGTGCGTGTCATTACAGTCATTTTTGCTCCACTTCATGGTGGCCATGGTTATGTTAAATCTGAAGGAGACAGCTATGACATCTCAGGCAGATGGAACCCTCCAAGTCACAGCCGGATCCTGGGCAATGTTGGTGGTGGGTGAAGAACACTAGACTAGGGGCTGCTGTCAAACACCCATGAAGGCAGCAAAGTAAGCTGCCTACAGAAACCGAATGGAACCAAACTGGGACATGGTGTTAGGCAAAAGCAAATGCCCCCCAAAATATTGATATCTGAACCCCTAGAACGTACGGCTGTGAGACTTTCACAGCACATGTAACCTGGGGTGCTGACTAGCTGACCTTAACATACAGAGATGATTCAGGATTATCTGGGCGGGGCCTCTGGAGTCACTGGGTCTTTGACTGTGGAAAGGGGATGCAAAAGTATAGCCAGAAGCTGTATGAGCCGACCCATTATTGCTGGGGTTGAAGACACACGAGTGATGAATGTGGTGGTGACTCTATGAACGGCAACAGTTCTCTGCCATCACCTTGACCTTCGCCCTTCCTGTCTGTCAGACTCCTGACCACCAGAACCATGGGTGACTTGGTATTGTTTTAAGTTACAGTGTACATGAGGATTTGTTACAGTGGCAATACAGGACAGAAACAGTACAGCCCCGGTGGGGGGGGGGGCCCGAAACAGTGGGGGGAGGGGGCAGCCATGGCGTGCCCCCAGAACAAACACATGACGGTAGGAAAGTCACTCAGGAGCTGGACAATGGTCATGAAAGTGAAAAAAAAAAAGTCTTTATATAGGGGCAGATAGCTGTATGCAGGTTAACTGAAATACGGATATTGATGACCCCTGGTGCAGACTTGGGAAGAAGAAAGTAGTATTTTCCTGAAAACTAAAATCACCTTTGACCAAAAGCCTAACACAGTGTGAGCCAGGGGCTGGGATACTAGAGGTTCTCATAGATAAGGCTCGGTGCTCTCAGAAACTGAAGGAGAAGGATGTCGGCTACACAGAGACAGGAGAGTGTCCCATCTCTTTCTGGGAGGAAGAGCCTCCAATGGGAAAACATGGGATTTATCTAGATTTCCGAGCAGAATGTGGGAGGTGTTTCCTGGTTTCTTCTCGCAGCTTACAGTAAGAAAGGAAAGAGAGAGACCAAAGGCAGAACTGTTCAAAAGGAACCAGGAAGCATCCTTGGGAAATTCTCTTGTTGTAAAAGGACCATATGGCCTTTGTTTTAGGAAAGCAATCCTCCAGCGGAATGGCCAAGGGTGTGGCTGTGCATTCTGCTAGCATCTCAAGACAATCAAGAGGTCAGTGTTGACTCACATGGGACACTTTTAAGAGATGACGGGTGTGATTCTCTGGCTACACTGTACAAAACAGTGTCTGGGAGATCTAGGAGCACTGTCCTCGAGCCATCACAACAGAACCTGAAGGTAGAGACAGAATTCTCTAGAAATTGCTTCGGAAGGAGCCTCTTGTCTAAAAGAACAATTCCCCATGAAGTACACAAGGAGAGCCACAAGGGCCTTGAAATTTTTATACCATCAGAAACACCGCCAGGTTAGCCCAACAGGGAAGGAGAGTACAGGATGAAAGGTGTCCACCACACACCCAGGGTCCTACAAGTGGGAACCAAGAGAGCAGAACTGCTCAGCTGAAAACATATGCTACCTTTCGTAGATGGAAAGAATGACTCAGAGGGTGGAAGCTCAAGTCCGAAGGGCAGAGCTATGAGCTATCAAGTATGAGATCACTACTGGACCAGGCTCAGACCTGGCACCTTAGACTCATACGCAAGGATTCCCTCTCTTGCTGTTTTCTTAGCTCTCTTAAAAGACAGACCCAGATAAACATGTCTCTAAAAGCCTCGACAGCTCTTACCATACAATCAGTTGTTAAAAGTCTGCTCTGATTACAGGACAGTCCAACAGTAGGTACCTCCGCTCTGTGTTCCCTCCCAGTCAGGGTGTATTTTCCATTCAGGACATTTTGTTGAGCCTGCTCTATATTCTAGGTTTCTTGGGGGCAGAAGATACCTAGCACCCTTAGGTTTCTATAGTGATATCTACCCAATCTCTATTTATCTGCTATTATCTGTTGACATTCTAAAACAATTTTTGGCTAAGTTTTTTAAAAAAAAAAAATATTCCAAAAGGAAGAGAAAGAAGAGAAAAGGAAAAGAAAAGATGCCTTCCATGTCAGGGGTTATGATTTCATTTCCCTAAACTTATAAATTGGGGTATCGGGCTGGTGAGATGGCTCAATGGGTAAGAGCACCCGACTGCTCTTCCGAAGGTCCAGAGTTCAAATCCCAGCAACCACATGGTGGCTCACAACCATCCGTAACGAGATCTGGCGCCCTCTTCTGGAGTGTCTGAAGACGGCTACAGTGTACTTACATATAAATTGGGGTATCGAAAGTACAGAAGCCCTGCTCCCAGAATGCCCACACCAGGAAAGAGATGCGCACAGCTAAGAGGTCATCTGAGCAACCTACAAGGCTACCATGGCCAACTTGATCCCCTTAAAATCATGAGTTAGAATTATTTTTTCAGCAAAGAAAGCTGCAACTACAACTTGCCCATCCCTTCCCCAGGGAGTTCAGAGTCTTTCTGGATATGGTGTCATCATTGTCCCCAATGAGGCTGCTGCAAGGAAAGACAGGGACCATTCTGGGGCCTCAGGATGAGAGTCTCTTGGGGTGGAGATGGGCACGCAGAGGTCAGCAGCCTTTGAAATCTGGGGAAAGCACTCTCATCATCAGAGGATGGGAGTCTCACCTCTGCTTCACCACACAGGTACACCTGAGCACACAGCCCTGAGACCCTTCAGTCCCTCAACAGAATGATGGCCACTGCCAGGCACTCCCTTTTCCTGCCATCTCTGGGGTTACCAGAACATCAGAAAACACCAAATAGCTGCCATCAAGGACAGTTTAAAAGAAAGAGAACTTGAATAAGGTTCATTCCAAAAGAGCCAGGCTTAAAGAAACAAAACACATTTAATCCCAGCACTTGAGAGGCAGAGGCAGAGGCAGAGGCAGAGAGATCTCTGTGAGCTCAAGGTCGCTCTGGTCTGTATTGGAAATTTGGGATAGCCAAGACTACACCTTGAGACCTATCTCAAAAGAATAAAGAAACAAAGACAACTGTAGGGAGATAGCAGAGCTCTAGACTAACACAGACTTGCCCTGGACTGAGAAGTGCCATGGCTCATGATCTGTGTGACCCCCGGGCAAGCTATTGCACCTCTCTGATGCTCTATAGGATGGAATAATAAAACCACTGCCTTACAGAGTGGCTCACATATTTGTGTTTCAAAGATTGGCAAATGCTCAGTGGTTAGAGCATTTGCTGCTCTTGCAAAGGACCTGGGCTTGTTTTCTAATACCCACATGGTGGTGGCTCATAACCATCTGTAACTCCAGTTCTAGGGGGGGGTTCCTATATCCTCTTCTGGCCTACTTGGATACCTTACACGCATGTAGTGTTCATGCAGACATATAGGCAAGACAATCATGGAAAATAAAAGAAAGAAAGAAAAGGAGGCCGGGGTAGCTTAGGCAGCCACTGCCAATCTGAAACCCCGGCATGGAGTGACTGCAACATCATCTATTGGTGCTGTATTTGCGTCTGTAGGTATTCTGTAATGAGCTCAATGGCTGCCAAGCTTCTCGTCATCCCAGGAGAAAACCCGTTTCCCATCTAGCAACTGTCCCTCTTCATATTCATAGGTGGTCATGGATGACGGGCACAAGAGAGGTACCCTAAAGCCAATGTGGCTTTTGGCCAGCTGAAGCAATAGAAATGCCATTCTGAGCAGGAAGGCCACAGGTCACCATAGTCCCTCTCACCAGGTGTTCTGCGGGTCAAGAAGTTATTGGACATTTTGGGAGGATCAATGCATTTACAAATCATCACTTCTGAATGATTTTCAAAAGTCCACCTTCACTCCTGGCCATCCCTGGAGGGGGGCTGGAAAACCCTAGAGGCACAGCCATGGTCCCCTTCTGAGCAAGGACACTTGCTTCCTGGCATGCCTATACCCAGGAAGTTCCCCACTTTGGTTCCTGTGGCCAAGACCCAGAAAGCATTTGCATTTCCATGATGACCAGCAACTGGACTGACCCCACGCTGGATCCACATCCCATTCATGCCACCTTATTCAAGTTCATTACCCTGACATAATTCTACAGATAAAACTCAGTTTTCTCCTCCGTACAATGGGGCATTAACAGCCTTAATTACAGTTATTCTACAGATGAATTGAGTGTTTGTGAAATGTTTCCCATGATCAGTGCTCTGTAAGGGGTGCAAGAACCATTGCTGATGGCTCCCAATTCACCATAAGATGACCATGTAGCAGAGAGGAAGCTTTGGCAGTTTCAGTGGCCGAGAGACAGTGAGGGAGGTTGTTTCCCTGAGTCACGATGGCTAGCTAGCCAAGAGGAACTGAATTAAGGACCACAAAGACCTACAGGTGCTGGTTTTCAAGGCAAAAGAAATGACGTCTGTGGAGGTGAGAGATAGCTCTGGTGTTGCAATCCCAGGGTATCATCTGAAAGGGACTTTTGAGACCACCCAGCCCAACACACTCATGACTGATGGCAAAGGCAAGGCCCCAGCAGCCCTGCAATTGCTTGTCCACCGTCCACCCTGTATGGCAAACCAGGAGCTACCATTCCCAAGACCCCCAGATTCATAGAGCAAAGCAGAAGGCAGCGGTATCTGTCCCTTGAAACGTCCGACCTGGCAGAACGCACTGGCTGCTCCGGTCCTTAGACAACTTTACTTAGCACTGATATTGTAAGCACAGTCTCATTCCCATTGTATTGCAGAAATTAAATAGACAAGGAAAAAAGCAACAACACTTGTCACCTCACTTCAGAGGTGGCCTTGGTCAAACTTGTTAAGGAGGAGACTCTCAATCCATCCTGCCAGCAAGGGAGGTGGCTCCCCCAGAGACTGTACACTCAGAGTCCAAGGCTCCTTGCAAACCCTCAGTGCTCTGCTTGCTTGCACAAGGAGCCAGCACCCTGTTAAGTCATCTCCATGAGCTTCAAGAAGCTGTGCACAGGGCACCCTGCTGACTAGAGAAAAAAAACATCGTGCTTTCAGCTTGAATCACTGTTTTTCTTCGCTCCCTTCGGAGATCGGCAGAGCCCACATTCGGCCACGTTCATGGACCTGGGACTGTAGACAGCTGCGCTCTAATTACATGTAAAGTGTACCAAAACATCCCTTTTATCACAGACTGGAAATCTGTTAGCATCTGTCTCTCCTTTGTTTCTTCCACAAGATACAAGCTTGTTTCTACATTTTTCTCACCTGTAGAGGTGATTAAAATTCATTATAAATGAAAGGAGTGAACAGAGAAACAAGTTCCTCTGTGTACCGTTCTAAACTCAAATTAGAAACAGCTGTTTGCTAATTCATGCAGCGATGTTTTGTCGTGCTCTGTGAATCAATAATAACTCACCCTATTGCTGCAGAAAAATTTTGGATAATCCATATATTTAACACGGCATTGGGTTCTCCAGACACAGAAGCTCTCAGCAAAGCAGGCAGGCAGGAGGGGACTTAAACTGACACTCTGGAGACAGCTCCCATACCCCCATCCCAAATAATCTCAAATGCAGAGCCACCTGGAGTCTCTCCCTAGAAGGAACCTCCAAAATGGTCTCACTTCCTCATGTCTCTGGAGTCACAGAAAGAAAGAAAGAAAGAAAGAAAGAAAGAAAGAAAGAAAGAAAGAAAGAAAGAAAGAAAGAAAGAAAGAAAGAAAGAAAGAAAGAAAGAAAGAGAGAGAGAAAGAGAAAAAAGAAAGAAAGAAAGAAAGAAAGAAAGAAAGAAAGAAAGAAAGAGGGAGAGAAAGAAGGAAAGAAAGGAAGGAAGGAGAGAAGGAGGGAGGGAGAGAAAGAGAGGGGGGAGGGAAGAAAGAAGACAAGGAGGAAGGAAGAAAGGAAAGAAAGAAGGAAGGAAAATCAACTCTGATTAAACATCAACCACAAACTTTCTCCAGTCACTGGAGAGAAGAGTAAAAGTAAAAGTCTAATTGGTACCCAGAACAATTTAAAGCAGTTAAGTATAGGTGAAGCTTTCCGTGAGAAAACAATCCTCCAGTTGAGATTAGACATGTTTGCACAACATTCTACCCGTGCTTAAGTCTGAGCAACCGAAGTCAGAATCACTGCCCAGAAGCCCACAGAAGCTGTGAGAGGCACGTGGGTATGCCCTGCACCAGCTCCTGGGACAAGTATACAGCAGGCAGAGCTGTGCCCCTGAGGTGATGGAGGGAGCAGATGTTCTTTCTCCTCTTTAGAGAAGGGGGTGGCTATGTCTCTGGAGGCCTCTGCTGCTCTGTCTTGGCTAACACAAGCTGTCCTTCGAGACACTGCCTCCAGGAAGCCCTCTCCAATGGCATCTGCCATCTATTGGTATCTCTCCTTAGCCTCAGTAAACTGCTTGTCTGTATAAGGCTGCTGTGTCCCTTGCACACTTTTGGGTTTGGAGCATGGTTACACTGACTCCTTTCTGACCAGCATAGTGCTGTGCTCTTCACAGATACGCTTTTACATATGTGAATCTTCACTGGGCAATGACCACTTTCCCTAAGGACCCAGTTTACAGCTTAGAAATGTGGGACTCGGAAACGGCCACGACCTGAGTTCGCTGGCACTTGACAGAAATGACCTCCACGTAGAAAACCTTAGCTGAGAGACTGCTTCAGTTGTACAGCTTCTGTGTCTGGGTGATGCTGCCCACTAAGGATGCCCTCTACTGGCCATACAACCCAACCTGCTGCTCAGGGCCCAGCCCTGCCACCGCCCCAGCATCCCAAAGATTCCCTATGTGAATCTATCAGGCTGCAGTTCCTCGTTTCCCAATCACTTGGATCTTTAGAGGATAGAGCAGTCCAGTGTCCCTGCGCTCTGCAGAGCCCAGATCGTGCTGAGTTTCAACCGAAAAGCTGGACAGAGCTTTCCCTAGGGAAGTCCATGTTACCAGACAGTGCTAGCCACAGACAGGATCATGCAAGCACAGAAAGGCATTTTGAGAGGCAGGATCTTCTTAGATTGGGATATGAAGACCTGGTAGATTTGTCATAGACTTTCTCTAAAACATGGAGAAGATGTGATGGCCTGTGATGACAGGAGAGGCTGTCAAGATGCTCTTTGTGACACTGATACAGACTTAGCGATGGTCCTTCAGCCCCCCTTGCAATCTTGGGGAAAGGCCAAAAGCAAAATTACTCCATCTGACTTCCTCTCATGGAAGAAGACTGGACCCAGACTGAGCATTCTAGAAGACTCCAGGCTGCTATGATAGGATCATGAGAGCTCTTTGATTTTGCTTTTATTTACTTTGTTTCGAGGCAAGGTCTCACTGTGTAGCTCTGGCTGTCTTGGAACTCACTATGTTGACTAGGCTAGCCTCAAATTCATAAATCCACCTGCCTCTTCCTCCTGAGACCTAAAGGCAGGTGGGCACCACTATGCCTGGATGTTTTTTCATTTATTTTCAAGTTTCCCCATCAGTTTAGAGCCAACGGTGCTGGGTCCCACTTGCAGAATGAAGTCAGCGAATGTGTCAAAGTGTGAAAAGTGGGTAGCCCTGAAGGGAAATACCACTTGAATCATAGCATTGATACCAGGGTAACAAAGGCTGCCAATCTCCCAGAAGAGGTGAGAATATGCCCAGAGAGAATGAGGAAGATGGACGGCCACAGGAGAAAGATAACGAGAGTAAAGCTGGTGAACACACATTGCTCCAAGGTAGCAAGCTGTCCGTCGATCTACCACAGGAGGAGGCTCGGAGGATGCAGAAGGCTTGACACCTTGAACATTAAGCGTTGACACCCCAAAGTACAGCTCACAGTACTGGGGAGTTATCACGACATCAGAACCAACTGGCCACGAGTGGGCTCCAAATGCCTCCAGTTCTGACCAACACACATGCTGAGAAGGAATCACCAGGCGGGGGGCAGACCCCACTTCCAGGAGCTCTAACTACAGGGGTCTGGCGTCAGGTAGTACAAGGATCTTGTTGGCCAAGGGGCTGTGTGCAAATCTCTGCATAGCAGAAGCATGCACAGTGAGGGCCTCTAATACACCCAGGAAGGGGACACACAATCCCTCAGTGAGCTCCCTCCTGGAGCCAGCATTTCCTCCAGTCTTAGACTGAACCACCGTGACCCCAGCCTGTAGACAGAATGACCCAAAAGACACATCTTAGACTGCAGAAAGATGTGTTCTCTCAGAAGGAATGTGGCAGCGGCACAGTTCCAGACCAGCACTTTCACCCTAAGTCCACCTTTCCAGCAGAAGTTATCAACTGAAGCCACAAATATCAGATTGGGGTGCAAGGTGACCCCTAGGTCTCTCCATTATCACCCAAGGCAAGCCTCCAACTCTCAGAAACACAACCTCTAGAAGCAACGGCATTCTATTTACTTGGATTGGTTTGGGGTTTTGTTTTCTCTCTACACAGAATCTCACAATATAACCATGACTGACCTGGAACTCTATATGTAGACAAAGCTGCCCTTGAAATCAAAGAGAGCCACCTGCCTCAGACTCCTGAGTGCTAGGATTAAAGATGTGCCACTATGCTCAGCTAGAACTTGAATGTCTGATCCCCCTGCCTCTACCTCTCAATTGCTAGGACTACAGACCCCTGTAAATCAGAGCGTGTGACTCCCAGCCTGCACCTATATAGAATGAAACACCTTCTCTGGGAGCAGCTCCTACTCACGAGAGCAGTCAGGTCCCCAGGCCCATTTTACCCTATAATGCCTGCAGCTGGGGGTTTCTAGACTCTGTGGAGCCAATAGGCTCCACAACTGTTGTCATAGCACAACTGTTCCTCAGCCCAGGTGAACCCCAGCCCTACCCTGCCCCTCAGCCAATGACATACATTGAGGAAGCCTGGGTCCTGGGCCCTAAAAGAGAACAGAAGTGATACCAGCACAGGTCAGCTCCTTCAGGGAGTACACACATAAAGAGGTGCCCATCAAGGGCCTGGGTCCTCTGAAGGGAGGGAAAACTATGCTACCAGCCTGCCACCCCCACAGGACTCCATCCTAGCAGACCTCCACTACAGACCACTGAAGAGCTCTCTGAGCTTACAGGAGGTTCCAGAGGGAGGTCACAGGCATAGTGAGGGGACTACACAGGCTCAGGTCCGTGCAGCGCTACACTCCTAGAGGAAGCCAGGCAGTGGCCATTGTCAACACTACACTGTCCTCCTCAGGTCAGGCCATCCTCTGAACGCAGCATATTACACTCCTGCCTGTGCCTCTCCCACAGCTAGTCCAGCATTCTCAGAGCACCACAGGTATGGGGAAACACTGATCACAGGCTCCTGGCGCTCCTACAAAACATAGCCGGCTTATGTCACTTTCTCACCAGAGATGTAGACAGATGTGATCGGCAGAGAGCATCTCTCAGAAGCTCTCTATGGACAGTGTGGACCCACTTCCCAGGAGCACATTGAAGACAAAGTCCAGTGGATCACCATCATAGGCAGTGACCGCTTCAACCGGAGCTGCTGCGACACTGGACCGGAGAATCAGGGTATGATGTCCCAACCCCAAACCCCGTGCAGCTCTATCCCATCTCAAAAGTCAGGGGAGTTAATACCTCCAACAAGATCTTTAACTGGAAGGCCCCAAGGAGCCAGAAGTCACCCAGAGGGATATTCATAGGCATGCTACCTAGAATGAAGGTTCAGCAAAATGGAACCTGGTGATTTCCAACTGCCCCCCAAACAGGCTTACTTCTCCGCCTGCCTCTGGGTCACACAATCTGCAGCGCATCCTTGCCTCAGGCTCCAGGTTCAAAAGTATTGCCTGAGGTGTCATGGTGTGTGTTGGGGGCCAGGGAGTGGAAAGCCATCACTTCTTGCGGTGTCTGCTCCCACTTAGGTTTGGATGTTGAAATCACGCTAAGGGGTCATCTACGGGATTTGTGTCCTAGTACTACAGATCAGCTTAGTCCTTTAAATTGCCACAGTAGTGACAGTATTACCTACCTAAGGCCAGTCCTAAATCATGGCATGGATAAAATTGATGTGGTGTTCTCATAATGCCAATTAAAATAAATGCCTTGTGGCAAAAAAAAAAAAAAAAGGAAAAGAAAAGAAAAGAAAAGAAAAATGAAAAAAGAAAGAAAAAGAAAAAACAAAACAAAACTGTGTTGCCCAAAATTGGGGCATACATTATTACTAAATGGCCTGGGGCAAACCCTGGAAGGACTTCTGACCCAGCCCTGGGACTGTTCCCTTCCCCTCTCCAAGCCACAAGTGTCACACAGCCAGTGGTATGCCTGGATTGTCACCAGAATCTCAGCAAATCACTCCTGTCAGAAGCAGGAAAGAGAGAGGAGGTGGGCTAGGCTCTGCATGGAAGGGGCAGGGAAGAAGAGAGACGGGGGAGCCTGGGGTTCTGGGATGTGCTGGTGCCAGCCCACGGCTGCTCTGCAGGCTCCGTTCAGCTTTTGTGCTCAGCAGAGAAACGTTCCATTTCCTCTACATTTTCATGTTGCAGCCTCCAGAAAATCTGCCACCATGTGCTTCACTGCTGAGCTGTAGAGCTTCTGAGACGGAGGGATTGAAGGCTGCCCCGCCCTGCCCATCTCGGCACCACTGCTGAGCGTGCCCTGTGCGTCAAACATTTGAATGTTTAGCCTTATGTGTTCTGCTAGCTCAAAAGCACTGAGACTGTATCCCTCCTTTCACTAGACACACTTTACAGATGAGAAAACTGAGGCTGAAAGTAGGCTGCACATACTGGAAAAATGAGGCTCCTGAGGTTGGGACCTTCCTCAGTCCAGAGGCCAGTAAGGTGTGGAGGATCCAGCTGCCTGCCCACATGAAATTGTGATGTCACTGGATCTGCATGGCTGTCACTCACCACCCAGACACTATCGGGTAGCCACAGTGCCTGCTGCTGAGTGCAGCACCACCACACCTTTGCATGGAGCCTCCTGTCAGCAACGGTGCAGGCTAGAGCTGTATGAACCTCAGCAACACTGCAACCACAGTGCTTCTCCTAGACCAGATCTCCCAATGGGCTATGAGGAGTCTCACAGGTACTCTGCATTTAGAGCTACCTTCAGACAGCCTTGATCAGCCAGGATTTCCTGACTCTTGGGGCCTCACAGGCAAACACTCTGGTGGTTTTATGGTTAGATGGATGGATGGATGCATGGATGCATGGATGGATGGATGGATGGATGGATGGATGGATGGATGGATGGATGGATGGATAAGGCACTATAGTCTGTGGCTTCATCCAAAAAAGGCATTTCATATTAGTGGTATGAATGAATACTTGTATGCAAGAATGAGAAAATGAACAAATGATGGATAAATAATATTTACCACAGAGAAGAAGCAAGGAGTGAGTAGCCAAGACGGACCCCAAAAGGTAGAGGCTGAGGGGTTTTAACCTTGACTACTCAGACTGCCTGGGCCCAAGGGGTCTGCCAAGTGTGGAGCTCCCACATTTACGGCAGAATGCAATTAGAGCTGTCTTCTGTGTGACCTGCATTTGCCTTCTTTTATTTAAAAAGGGCAGGGGTGAGGGGGGTAATAAGGGAGTGGCGATGGAGGAGCGAGGGGCCATGGAGAAGGAACAAGTCCACTGCTGGCCAAAACCTCAACCCCTAGAGAGATATCATTAAAACAAAGGAGACACCAGGCAGGGAGGGGGCCCCTGTTTGCTCAGACCAGAGCAGAGCACAACAGCCTTAATAAGATAATAAGCTGAGATTCCCTCCTCTTAAAGAGACAGACATGGTAGTGAGATTCAGGGGGTGGCGGGGTGGGGGAACGACGACACATTTTTCTGGTAAAGCCACTGAAATGGTTGTCTCTATGTAGCTCACACACTGGAGGTTACGGTATGTGAGGGTGAATGTGTACACACCACAGACATGTTTCATGTGGCCCCCAGAAAAATCTTGACTTACTAACTTGTATCTCCAAACAAGTGAGCCCTCTACAGGAGCATGATAAAGCAAACTCTGGCACATGTGTCTTCCTGGGAAAGAGCTGGACTTCCATCTCCGTATGGACAGCCACTAGATTGAGGACTTCCTGTTCATCTTGGAGGTTCTCTTTGTTCATTCATCCCTTCACATTGCCAGTCACTCTCCAAATATCTACAGAGTGCCAACCTTGTGCTACACTCTGTCCCTGGGTAGAAGGCTCCTATGGGGACTGTACCTGGGCATCAAGGCAGAGCCAGAAAACCTAGACTCAAATCTCAGCTCCACTACTGGCCAGCCATGTGGACTAGGATAGATAGATACATTGCAGAACCACTCCGCAACTCACCAAGATGAAGATGGGTGGAGAAAAAGCCTCCTGTCCCTCTGACTGCAATAAACAAGTTAAACAGCCTGGCCAGCACCTGGCACTGGGAAACACTTGACACACCTATGATAAGCTGATGCTTCCATATCAGGGGGTAGTCTGAGTGGAGACTGCCTGGAAGACCCCGAGTGCACAGCAAGAAAATACAGCAAACCATGCCCCCTGCTCCCAGTTCAGTCTCCCCACGAGCATCCTCAGTTATCACCTCTTAACTCTCACCCCGCCCCAGTAACATCATGGGAAAGAGAAAACCAAGCCCACTATCTGGTCACTGAGCCCCAACACAAAACCTGAGCGTAGGACATGCAGCCCTCTGTCCAATTAAACCTCTTCTGCCACGAGGTTTGGTCTCTTTCAGTGACAGAGAATCTATCTCACTTTGAACCCTCTTAACATTCAAGAAGAAAATATCATGAGCCCTAAAAGAAAATTTGTGATACCATTTAGGGACAGGAATAATAGACACCCTGATGCCAATTATCCTTTAAGAAGTGGGGAAAAAAACCACATACAAAATGAGTCACCTGTTGCCTGGAAGCCATCTTTAAAGTGACACTGCAATTTACATTAGTCTATTCCTTCCATAACTATTAATCAGTGCCTCCCCCACCAGCCTCTTCAAGGCTCTGGGGACAGGGTGTGATCACAACCAAGTCCTGGCCCTCAGCATACTTTCAGCATAACAAGAGAGGATGTGGATTTCCAGCTGAATAGAGCCAGGCATCATCAGGTGGTGCCATGAACTCGGGAGAAGCAGGACACGGATGGGGAAGGTCCCACGCCACACAAGTGACAAGGTGACATGACAGCTGAGCAGACAGAGACAACAATCAGGACAGGATCTGAGGAGGAGCATTCCAGACAGGGGACTATACATATCCTCTTGCCAAAACACAAGCATGCCAATGTGGAGACATTTTCTGAGACAGCAGTGTGGCGCTTCCTCTACCCAGGTGCTACGGGAAAGGAAGTAGCACAGACAGAAAGGCTGCAGGGGGCTCACAAGCCAAGGGACTCCAGGGCCAGAAGCCTTTAGTGGTGCCCCAGCTAAAAATGCAGAGAGGCATCAGGGATGCAAGCCAGAGAGGATAGGGTGAAGGCTATTACTGTCCTGCCTTCAGACAGCACAAGCCAAGCTGTGCCCAGATCCCTACGGAAACCAACTCACTGTTCGACCAGCTGCTGCTCTCTCGCCCTCTCTGGTCTTAGTTTTGGCAATAGCTCATCAGGGCTGAGTATCCTCCAAGCAGACGCTGGCAGGACCCTGGAGTCCTCGGAGTCTGCTGTTTCGTGCAAGATGCACCCACCATTCCTCTACCCCACTGCGCCATCCTTACACCCATGCCAGCAACACCACGCAGGATTGGTACTCCTGCCAAAATAGCTATTAACCCAGTAGCCAATAATAACACGTTATCCTATCAATTTGCTGCTGAAACGCTGTGTAATTGCAGAACCTAAGTTTGCCATCTCGGTAGCCTGGTTACGACATAAACAGAAAGGACCTCACCAGTCCCCTCTTGAGGAGAACAAATGGCTGGCCAGGAGCAACCCTCACTTCCCACCCCCCACTCACCTCCAGCCAAGCCCCAGGAACCTGTCCAGAGACCTGGCTTCTTATCCTGTAAGCATGTCACCCCTCTGAGTAGAGAGGGCAGCAAGGAATGGGACATGATGCTTGTGAGCAGCGTGGTTGAGCCCAGAAGCCAGCACTCCCTCGGCTTCCTGACTGGCAGTAGGGCTGAAGGGCCAAGAGGCCAGGGGCCAAGAGACACGCGGCAGCACCCAAGTTTAAAGCACACAGACGAAAGAGATGCAAGCCGGGGATCGCCAAGGGAAGCTAATGGCATAGGTCATGAAGGGAAACGGAAAGGACAGACTGATGGACAAGAGAGCAGTGTTAGACCCAGAAAGCAGCATGCACCCTGAGGGCGGTCCTGTTCCCAAAGCAGGTCGGACACTGGCCATCAGCCTCTCCTCCAGCTAGTCGGCTCATTTTACCCCTTCATTCCAAAAACCCAATTCTCGTCCTTCTGGATTTGATACACAGCACAGACATTCCACTCTCAACAAGCTGCGAGCCTCCAATGGGACTTGGCATCCTGTGCAGGCTAGTGTGTGATGGATCCGTCCTTCCCTCTTCCCAGGGTCAGTCTGTGACTCCCTCCCGCTCTACCCCACCCTTACCTCTCCCCACGCTCACTCACCAGGGTGCCCAAAAGGCAAGTGGCTGGTGCCAAGAGAACCAGAACTGAGCCCGTGTTCCCAACACCAGAGGCAGGGCAGGCAAGGGGGAGACAGGCACTTCCCACTGGCCCACGGGTGACCTCAGCCACGGGATGCATCTCCACCCGCCCTGCCTGGCCAGCCCAGGAAGGCTGGGTTGAGGGTGTGCAGCTCCTGCTGTGGGCTTGGCGGGGAATCCAGCTAGTGGGGGAGAGGAAGAGGCTTGGGAAAGGAGGGGCAGCAGATGGAGAGGAAGAAAGCAGAGCAGGCCAAGCTCGGGCCACATGGCCAGATGTTGGCTCAACCGAGGCCCAGGCCCCAGGGGTGCCAGGGGAGCTGTCTTCCTTAGGAATCCACAGAGGAGGAAGGGCTGAGCCTGGATCTGAGGTAAGGACCAAGGAGAGGCAGTAAAGGGTCTCTCAGTCACACCCAGTTGGCCAGCACAGGATCAGGGACAGCCTTTCGGAGGCCCCTGGGTGGAGTGGGTGGGGTACTGTCTGCGGGAAGCAGCACTCAGCAAATGAAAGCCAGGCCTGGAAACTGGCTGGTTGCTGTTCAGCTCCAGGGAGACCTGCTGCTGGCTAAGGTGCCCAGCTAGAACAGAAGGTGGTGTTCAAAATGCTAGGGCAGGGCTGGACAGCTACCGTTTAACTATAGGGTCACTCCTTTCTGTGCTCTGAGTGCCGTTTTGTGGTTGGCACATTTCGGCTTGGCGTAACGCACTGTTTAGAAACTAAATAAATAAAAAATAAAAAAAGTGGAAATACTAAAGGTGTAGTTTTCTTCCCTCTGCAAGGCTGTCAGGCACGTTTCCAGCAGAGCTGGGCCAAAGGACCAGAATCAGGACTGCTGCCCGGGAGCTACCCACCATCACGGTATGGTATCTAGGCACATTGTCACCACACATCAGAGGGAAAGAGTACTTCCCCTGCCACTAGAGGAATGAGACTGTATGCTGCGTGCGACTGTGGCCATCAGTTCGTAATCAGTGGGACCCCAGGTCCTGACAAATTGAGCTGGGCACATGGCAGGGTTCTATAAACATGGATGACAGCCACCTGGTTCATCCATTCACCCACACATCCAGTCTCTGAAAGGAGGCTCATGGCCTGAAGCTGATAACCGCAAAGTACCTTGGTGTTGGAGACAGGAGGGTGAACCCCAAAGGTTGTGGGGTTCCCACATAGTGTAAGTACTTGGGACCATAACATAACAAAGGTCTTCCGGGGCTTCTGGCAAAGGTAACCTGCACTGAGCCCACCAAGTAAGACTTAAGCAGGGTGAGGAAGCAGAAAAGGGGGAACCTTCACATCAGCACCAGGAGGAGACTGAAGCCCTCGAAGGCCTAGGGGGACCTCCTCCAGCTCCTCCTCCTCCTTTTCAAGCATAGTGGGTGGCCCACGCCTGGCCCCCAGCTCAACACAGGGGTACCCCCAGAGGCCATCCCCACTGAGGCACGGTCAAGCCCTCATTCCTAGCATTAGTTCTTGGTAAAAACGTTTTTTTGTTATGTTTGGTTTTAGAGGAGGAGAGGGAGCGAAAAGGAAAACCTGAGGTCTTTCTCTTTGGTAATGGGGAGGAGGTAAATAAACAGAGCTGGAAGAAGAGGGCACGGAACGGGCTCAGCATCTGTAGCCACTGAACAAATTAAAATTAGCTCATTTAATCAGTGCCTAATGGCCTGCTGTCCCGAGTGGGTCTCAAACACAGCAAACTTCACAGCCACAAGGAGTGCGGACCGATGTCAGTTTATTGGGCAACAAAGGGATTTTTTTTTTTAAAATATGTGACCAGAATGCAGATCAGGCTGCAGTGAACTGGGGAGACAGAATGGTACTCCCTTTGCCACCCCCAGATTCTGGGAGATCCTTGCCTCCCTGCTGCGTCTCTTTGAATTGAATTGTTCTTTGGGTTTTGTTCTAATTATCTAAACATGTGTAACTATGTTCCACCAGGCATTTCAACCAGCAGAGGAGATAACCTAGCCTCAACGTATGTTACAGGGCCCTGAGTTCAAGTCCCAAGCCTTGACACCAGCCTGAAACATGTGTGCAGACATACAGCCACCTACGCAGTGCATTTACAGATAACACAGTTCTACACATGAGGATACATGCACACAGTTGCATATGCGCAGTCGAGCACATACACAGCTACATAACAAAGAGTAACACACCGCATGCAAGTACACACACACACACACACATAATTCTCTCAGCTATTCCACTCCTGCCTAACAGCTGGAGGCAGAGGAGGCTCAGCTCACCAGAACCCTAGGGAAGGCCACTGTGTGCACACCTGAGGCCCAGGCTGGTAGCAAGGACTCTTATTTCCCTGGGGCCATCTCTCCACTCAACTTGACACCTGGGCTAAGTCATTAGGGCAACTGGGGGAATGGAGGGTGGGGAGTGGGGAGAGTGTCCAGAGGAGGGGATGGAAGCCACCAGAAAGAAGGCACAGGGTGAAGAAGTTGCTGGGCAAGGACAAGCTAGCAGCCTAGCCACAAAGAAAAGCCAACTCTTTTACCAATGCCTAAACTCTACAACCTTCCCATAGCCTCCAGGCCGCCATTGTTCAACCCTGTGCTCAGAAATGCCTAGAGCCTCTGAAGCGCCCCAAGACACAGTAGAAGATTCTACTGGGCCACTCGACATGGTGTGCAATTTAAAACTTAAATACACCTCATTTCCAAAATGTTCCATTTTAACTCTACAAAACACGGTTGGCCTCAGTTAGCTGAAACACTGTAAAACAAACTGAATACATGGAGAATTGCTATAAATACATTAAAGAAAGAGTAAAGAGGAACCAACCAACATAATGAACCCTTCCAGCTTCCAGGATTTTGACACACAGAGACAGACAACAATTTGTGAATACCTACCCTCTCCAATTTCTACAGTAACACTCTGGGATCAGTTCAGTTGTTGTCACCATACCCCAAAAAGGGAAACTGAAGCTTAGAGAGGTGAGAAGCCCAAGCTTCTCAGATTTGGGGACAGCTCAGAGTGGAAGCAGAAGAAAACTCAAGCCCCCAGGTCTTAAGGACAGTCTCCTAGAGGGAGCCAAGTCCTCCTGAGAAACCCTTACCAGATCCATCAAGCCATCATCCCCCACCACCGCCACCACTGTGGCCCCTCCTGGAGCCTGTTGTATGGGCGACAATGTGTTCATCTTGACAGCAGCAAGTCAGGTTCCACCCCATTCCATTTGGGTTGACAGCAGTCCTATCTAGAGATCTCCTCCACTTAGCTAGCATGTCCAATAGTAGACTGGGACACGCATGCATACGCACACACACACACACACACACACACACACACACCTCCCCAAGGTGCAGATCAAGGCTCAAGCAGCGGACAGGGGTGAAAACAGTGAGAGGTGGCTGGGGCATGGGAAGTAGACCGAGGGGACAGTCCTTCCTTAAGCACTTCTCACAGCCTCTGCAGACAGCACACTCTGCAGGCCACCCAGCACAACCAGATGAACAGGTGAGTAAACTAGTCGTCCCCTCTCAGAGCTTCCAACCACAGCCATACGATAAAGGCGGTGACAATGGACGTCTCTCCTCTAACTTGAAGGTGGAGGGGGGGGAATGCTTTCAACGTCTGGCTTCCCTGACCCATGGGACCCTTAGCAACTGAATAGAGTGAGCGGGTGAAGCAATGAATGGTCTTTCCTCTACCTCATCTCCTGTGTGGGGCTCGCAAGAGGCCAGCCAGAGCACTCGGGAAACGGGATGTGATCACCCTTCTCCTTAGACCCAGCCTTGGATTTGGATTCCCTGTAGCCATCTTTGCCCCATGACTGATGGGGTCTAGGCCTAACATGCAGGAGTTACACCTGAACTTGCTAAGAGCTGCAGTCAACTCAGAAAAGAAGCAGAGGAAAAATATAGGCTAGCCCAACGGCCCCAATAGGCTGGGAATCAAGCACAGGATGGGGGGTCTTTGCTTCCACACCCTGGAGGCCATGCAGCCGTCCTGAACCACACTTTCCACCCATCTGGTTCTCTGTAGTTCTCAGGGCTACAGTGGGGGGGGGGGGGTCAGATGAGAAGAGTGCCTGGGAAAACACTTTGTAAACTGCAAAATGTTGTTGCAAGCCTGGGGTTACTGGTACAACTAGGAAAGGGGACAGGTGCATCTATCTGCTCCCCTCAGTCGGGGCAATGGCCCCCCAAAGAAGAGATGAGGAGAAGCCAGTGAAGGTCAAGTCAAGGGAGGCTGTGGCTGGCTGGATGCTCACTGGGGCCCTGAGTGTGGGCAGCAACCGCTACACCTCAGCAGTTCTGCCTCGTGATGATCCAATGGCAGGGTAGCTGGCACTGGTCCCTCACGTGCAGCCTCTCAGTACAGCAGCCAGCTCGTGGTAGTTGCTATCAACTCAGAACGTCACACATGTGTCAGCACATGGAGGATATTACCAATTGGCTGGCACCAGGGTTTCCCAGCCTCTGGCCCCTAAGCAACTACCTCTGTAAGTCACAAAACTACAGGTCTCCATCCAAAGAAGGCAGGCCGTATAGAAATGAATCTCAGCCAAGGGACTGAGACACAAGACCCTCTGAGGGCCTTGATCCTGGACTGGAAAAGAAGCCACAGTCACAACAGCCACCCTGGGGTTGGGGATTTAGCTCAGTGGTAGAGCGCTTACCTAGCAAGCACAAAGCCCTGGGTTCAGTCCTCAGCTCTGGGGAAAAAAACAAAACAAACAAAACCACAACGGCTGCCCTAGACCAAGCTCAATCAGATGTAGGCTGCACCCTGATGCCAAGAAGCTGGGAATATGAAAGTCGGGTTCCTGCCTTCTAACCCCTCTTCCCATTTGCCCAGCGAGCCATATCTACCTAAGGCACAACCATATCTGAGACTCAGTTGCCCTGTGTGTTCCAACTCATTGCAACCCAAAAGCTCTGAAACCCAAGGGATACGGAGCAGCGCATTATCCTCAGCTGGCGTAGATCAAGTAACCTGAAGCAGGGATTTCTCTCAATGGCTGGTTTTCACAACCCAAACATGACTATAAAATATAGTGAGCTGGCAGTGCCCGCTTGAGGCAAGATGTTTCAAGCCTCCTTTCAGAATGTGAAGTTGGGGAGTGTGTGTAGAGGGTAACCACGTTTGAAAGCTATCATGTGGACAAGAACCAAAGCAGGGTTCTCACTGACCAGATAGAAGTACACACTCAGCTGAAGGATTTGGGCCATGAAACACAGGGGCAATGTCTTTCTGGGGAGTCAACATCAATATATAAGGGGCAGTTTGCCTCCAGTTTTCCTAATTGCCTTCCTTTACAGACTCATGAGGCTTCATACCCCACAGCCTTCACAAGATGGTTCAGAGCCTGCAGGATCTCATGCCTAGAAAGGCCCAGCATCCCTCATTAGCTAAGCTTGGTGACCCAGGGGACACAGGAAAAAATGGTGTCAGCATGTACCTGGTATGTCCTATAACACAAGGGTGACTGCTCTAAAGAAGAGTCTATGAAAAGGGTCCTTCTGGTACTGTTTTATAAAAAGACCACAGGCCAGACTGCACCCACCTCAAGGCTGACCCCCAGGGCATACCCTTGACTCTTCCTTGAGTTTCCTAATACAAATCAGCCCACTACGGAGTGCCATTATTCCTACCAGAAAGGAATGACGCTCACACTTGCAGGGCAAGACAAGTGACAAGCAGATGACAAAGACATTCTGCTGTGGAGCCGCCCAACAGGTCCAAGTAAAATTCACTGAACCGAGATTATGTGGGTCTCCTGTACACATCCTCCACATGCAACAGGCAAAGCTCCTGAGGCCAGGCACAGTCTGCATTCAGACTTTTTGGGTCGGAAGCTGTGTTTCTTGAGTATCTAGGGGTTCCTGGGGCAACCAAGAATCTTGATGTTTCTATAGCAAAGAAAAGCACAGCACCACCCCTAAAACATTACAGTCTTTACCAGCTGAGGTCAAATTATACCACTAAACCACACACGGAAACACAGTTGCAAGCTTTCTAGAAATCAGGATCGTGAATAAGGCATTATAGAGCTGTACTATGTCTTTATTCTGCTGTGTGTAGATACTGTTTGCTCTCACTGCTTCCCAGAAGATGAAAGTGAGACACAGACATGAGGACCCGATGTCCTCAGAGTCACTGATAAAGTCAAGTGGAAAGTATAACCAAAGAAGTGGACTAAGGAATGTGGGCCACAGGTTGATAGCTTCCTAGGAGAAACAACACCAGCTGGTATCAGTGAAAGCAGGGGTCCAGGGGCAGGAGGGACCCACCATCCCATCCTGCTACCCCCACCTGAAAGAGTCTATGCAGATCATCTTACCTACAACAAATACGTGAACCATATCCCTGGATCTGGAGAAACTGGGAAATGTCACTTTCTGGAGAATGAGGATTCTGGCGGGACTTTCATATGGGAGGACAGTGACCTCACGGCTCCCGAGGTGTGCTGGTACCCTGTGAGTGACCCCTCAGGCATATCCCCACCAGCTTCTCTGCATCAGGACTTTTTCAACTACTGGAAAAAATTCTGGAACAGGCAAAATTCTAACCCTAAATTATCAAATAATTACATGGCAGTGTTATGACACTAAAAGACCCCTCCCTCCCACACATACACTCAAACACACACTGAAGGCCTCTGGTGTCTACTTTAATGGGGTGGCCCTGGACTTAGAGCTTGTTAAGAAAAACTCCAGTTGTGATTGGCTGGTTCTCACTGCCCTGATGATGAAAAACATAAAGCAAGCATCTCTCTTTAGATAAACAGGAGCTTTGGGCTGAGAAAGGCAGATATGAATGAGTGTGCACACACAATCACGTGCTTATTATTACTAGTGCACAGCTAATGAGTGTGTGTATTCTCCTCCTACCTAACCACAAACTCATTTCCCTAGTGCCTAGACAGCCCCATCTGAACATCACTGTAATAAGGGCTCTCAAAGTGTCAAGCTTAGGGCTAGTGAGATGGCTCAGTGGGTAAGAGCACTGGTGGTTCTTCCAGAGGTCCCTGGTTCAATTCCCAGTACCCCCATGGCAGCTCACACCTGCCTGTAACTCCAGGTCCGAAAATAAAGATGGAAAAAAAAGCCAGGCATGGTGGAGCACATGTTTAATCTCAGCACTCAGGAGGCAGAGGCAGGCAGACCTCTGCGAGTTTGAGATCAGTCTGGTCTACAAAGTGAATTCCAAGACAGCCAAGGGCTACACGGAGAAACCCTGTTTCAAACCTCCAGTTCCAAGATTTCTGACACCAGAAATCATACAGACATACACATAGGCAAACACCAAAGAATGTAATATACATATATATGTGTGTATATATATATGCAACTTACATGTGCCCACAAGGAAGAAATGTTAAGTTATGGGCTGGAAACAGCACAAAGGTAAAGTCGGCACGTAAAGCAAGGATCACCTCCATGGCAGGATGCTCAGGCCTGGCCAGGAGATCAGGCACCCAGAGCAGGCAGGCCTCATGCTAGGTCTTAATTTAGGGCAAAAATATAAAAGAAAAAATAATGAGGATCAACATAAGAAAGCACAGCTGGCATCCAAGAGACAGACACTGTCCAGATAGTAGGAGACAGGGATACAATGGGTCTTCAACCAGGGCCTGCCTCCCACAGTGCATTCGGACAGCGAGTGGCAGCTAATGGGTCCCTGACACATCACCCACCTTACCACGGAGGGCCGCAGGGTTCTGAGACATGACATCACTCTGCTAGAGCCTCAAATGCAGTCAGAGATGGAGTCTGCTCTGACCACGAGATAGGAGGGAGGCGTGCATAAGACAAGACTTCCAAACTCACTGGGCAGTGGGCCTGGTGAGACGTTGGGTGAACAAAGCTAAGGCCACAGCCCAGAGGGAAGCATTTGGGGTGCTCAGGAGTGCACAGTGGCCCCTGGAACAGAGCACAGTGGAGGAGACAAGGCTTTCAATGGGATGCCTTCAGTATCTCCCAGTGAGGGACTCGGCCCTACCTCTCCCATTCCTATCCTGACCTCTTATGGGGAGAAAGCCCCCCCACCCCACCCCAGGAGACAGCAAGACAGCCTTCCCACCACACAAACAGACAGACAAGCAGACAGACAGTAGACAAGTGAAGAGTAGCTTGTGGCAGAGGGTAAGGAGCAGACAACTGTCTTATATATACGTTCTTCGCACCAGAATTTCATACAGTGAAAACGAAGTTGACATTTATAGCTGTGTGACCCTGAAGATAATACTTAACCTCTCCGAACCTCCATTTTCTCTCATTATTGTCTCATTCATGCCACAAAGCAATACAGAATAGTGCCTATGCTAGGTACTGAACAGGGATAAAGAGGGTGGTCCTACACAACCCTTGATCATGTTGAGAGCAACAACCCCACTCAGGGTAGCAGGAGCTCCAAGTACTCCAAGGAGCCCATCCACACCTAGAAGCCTTTCTGCTGGTGTGACACCCAGCACCAGTGGCTGCTTGCCACTCCACACTCCTGTGGCACCATCAGCTGGGACTGGCACATTGGAAACACAGGCTGTACGGGCTCTTCTACAGTGCTGCTGCCCCGCCCCCTCCAGCTGCCTTTGCGCCTGCTGCCGGCGCTGCTCATTTCCAGGCAAATGTTCTAGTTAATTAAAACACACCCAAGTGCTCACACGCACATGAAGCCAAGCTACAAAATCTGCTCTAGCAAACAGCGGCTCCAGCATGGGATGGATGCAGGCCAGGGAGGTTTCCAAAGCTGATGTCATTTCCATCCAAACTGCTCTTACCTTTCCTACCGTTCTGCCTGCATACACTCACGAGTGGCACACACACACACACCTATACACATGTGCAGTTCTGCATGTGTGCCTGCAAGCCATGTGTATTTCACGTGTGTTCTGAACACGCTCACAATCACATCATCTACATTGCTCAAATTCAGACACACACACATGCTCTCCAACTACTGTGTCCTCTAGCCTAGAGCACTGGCTGTGATTAGCAAGCTAACTATGCCACTGACTGCATAAGGGAATGAATAAACAAATATGTGAATCAAAGCAGGAGCAGGCCAGTTCTGGCCCACAAGCCCAATCTTGTATCATCACAGACTGAGTTCCCCTAAGGTTAGAAGGTACAAGGGATGGGGACACCCTCCCTCCAGACATGAGTGTCTAAACAGTCCAGAGATGACCAGAGAATGATGTGATTTCCAGGTAGGAACTAGAGTGACCCTGCTCCATGAGGGGCCCCCACAGGACCCTGCTCCAAGGGGAAGAGGAGAGGTGTCTGGTGACACAGCTGACTTCTTCACTGTCTCAGATAGGTAGATCCTCACCGGGGTGGGAAGCTCCAGGCAAAGTGCAGCTTGTCACGGGCAAGCCTGCCGAGGAAAGCATGGAGACGACTCAGGGTGAGATCCAAAGAGTCCTTTTCTTCCTGAGATAAGATCGATGCTCACACAAGACCACGGGTCATTTGGAGCCCCAGATGGGACATGAAGAAATCCCTGTTTAAAAACGCAGGGCAGAAAAAAAAAAAAAACAAAACAAAAACAAAAACGCAGGGCAGCTGTGCTGGTGCCTCAAACTCATCACATGGACAACTGACCTTCTCGTTCATGCCTGGGGCTGCCAAACCTTGGATGTGAGCAGAAGGCGTGGGAAGGGTGGGCAGGAAAGGGCAGCTTGGAACTCGGGAGCAGCCTCTCCCAAGGGGTGAGGGCCAGCATCTCAGGCCCTGCCTGGGAGCCAGGTAGAGATGGGGTTTGTCTCCCCATTCCATCTGCTCGCTGAGAGTTACACTGAACATATTTCACTAACAACGGTAGGAATAAAGGCAAAATATCATTTTACTCTCCATGTATGATTTTTAATTTTTCAAACAGCTGTGGGTATTAATATGAACATAAAAAGCTGCTTGGGCCAGGTCAACTTAACTGCTCAGAGCACTTCCAGATCCTCTGTGATCTGAGGCTGTGAGGATAAGACGAAGCCCCTAGATTCAAAGAACTGCTGTCCTGGTGGAAATGACAGTAAGAAAATAGTGGTCAGGTGAAATGCTAGGTAACTGGGAAAAATAAGTAGGGCAAGATATTCCCTGGCTCTATCTCTGGTCTACGTTCCTCTCTGTGGTCACCCCTTCCCACCCCTACACCAATTCCCATCAAACCTGCACACCCTGACGTCTCAATTTCCCTGGTTTACCATGATCCAGGATATCATGGGTGGGTGGATGGGTGGGTGGGTTGGTGGGTAGACAGGTGGGTGAGTGGGTGGATGGGTGAGTAGGTGGGTGTGTGGGTGGGTGGACAGGTGGGTGGGTAAGTGGATAGGTGGGTAAGTAGATAGGTGGGTGGGTAAGTGAGTGGGTGGATGGATAGATGGATGGATGGATGGATGGATGGATGGATAGGTGGATAGGTGGGTGGGTTGGTAAGTATGGAATCACATGGACATTGGGTAGCAATTTCAATGTAAAGAAGTGAAGAATGGTTGTGAAGAAATCACTGAACATCAAATGCATCCTTTGTCCTGAGTCATGATGGTGATGGCTCTAGTTTGGAGAAATCAGAATTTCCAGCATCCAGACCCAGCCTGGCCTAAGTGGAAAACAGAACATGGGTTCCCACTTGGCAGATGGTTTCCAGTACCTGGACACTGTAGCTTTAGTCAGGCTGCTTGGTCAGGTGGTATAGACCTGCACAGCCAGCTACTAACGCAGCCTTCCAGGACCACTCCAACTCGACACAGCAGCCAAGCACAGGCCATCACAGACAGTAGCCAAGCTCCGACCATCACAGGTCACCACTGTTTTAAAATGCCCAAGGCTTTCCTACCTCTCCAAAGGTAAAATCCCCAACTTTCAAAATGTCCATCACCTCTCTTCTGTTCCATGTGTGACTTCAGTCTTGGAAACAGAGTGGATGTATTATCCTTATTTCTCATTCCAAATAGATTTTTCTAAGTGGGTTCCTTTTCACCCACGGAAACCACCAAGAGCTCAGCTTTGCAAAGATATGATTCTACCCAAAGGAAGACCGCACAGTCTAATGCTGAAATGGTGAGCAACCTGAAGCTCCCAATGCATCCCATACACAGTGGGCATTGCTAGGTTTCTCTTAACAATTTAATCACCCTGCAAAGCTTTTGAGAGCTGGATGTGGTGCCATGTAGTACCTTAGCACACAGGTTGCTGCAACTAATCTCAACTATGTGTGTACATGCATCCGTGTGAATGAATGAATGAATGAATGAATGAGAAGCATTTAAAATGATCTGACACAAGACACAACCACCAGTACAAACAATGTAAATGTCAGAAATGCTAAGAACTGGCTCAAGAATGCCAGCCAGCCCAAAAGCTAGAGCCCACTCAACCTCAAGTCTGCTCCCAGACACAAACAGGTGAGAAGCTGTCACCCACGTGGAAGAGCTCATTCCTTAGGAGCTGGAGACATAGCACACTGCTGCTTCTCCAGAGGACCTGGATCTGATTCCTAGCATCCACATAGTGGTTCATAGCTGTCTATAACTCCAATTCCAGAGAATCTGACACCCTCTTCTGGCCTCCATGGGCAGCAGGCATACATGTGATACACAGAAGTGTGCACAGATATTCACACAGAAGCCATCCGTGCACAAGCTGGGTAGGTTACAGACCTTGGCACTGGAAGACAACCTGAGATGATACAGTAGGATGGGTGAGTGCTGGGAAGTGGAGGCTCATGAGGCTAACTCAGCATCATCTCACCTCAATGTATGGGTGGCACACATGGATGCACATGCACATACATGTATGTAAGGATGCATGCACACACACACACGAACATGTGCACACATGCATACACACATGCATATACACATGCATACACACTCACATATCCACATACACACACATTCTCACACACACACATATACACACATGCACACATGATGCACACACACGCACACACATGGATGCACATGCACACACACACACATAAACACACACGGATGCATGCACACGCACTCACACATAAACCCACACACATGTGCACACATGCATGCACACTTGCATGCACACACATACACACATACACACACCCACACATATACACACACGCATACACGATGCACACACACATAAACACACATGCATGCACACACACACACACACACACACACAGATGCATGCACGTGTACTCACACTGGCAGTCACACGCATACAGACACTATGAGCTTACTCTATCATGACAACAACCTGCAGAGCTGCTCAGCCCACAGCCTCAGCCTCACTCCATGGGCTGCCACCTCACTCCTGGAGGTTGGTGAGACTGTCATTTTCAAGATTCTCATTTAGGATTTTCAAATGTACTTCACCCAGCCCTCCAAGCACCCCCCCTCCTTCTCTCTCTCCCCTCAGCCCCCCTCCACTCCTTCTTATGTTCTCCCTCTCCATGCCTCCTGGCCACTCTGACCCCCATCAAGACCAGCCATGACCATCCCAGGTCTGCTGGCTCTACCTCCCGTTTCCTTTCCCTTGCCCTCGCCTTCTGGGGTTCTACCACCCCCTCCTCTCCTTGTCTCTTAACTTCCCTCACTTCATTTCCACAGCCTCCCACCACCACAGGCAGAATGAGTTTTCTGGTGAGCGCCCCCCTCCCTGCTTAGGAAAGTAGCTGAGCACAGAAGGCTGGCCAGGCGCAAGCCCTGGGGCTCCTAGGCCCTCCTGGCTGCACTGGCAGACTAGGGTCTGGATAGAGGCCGAGGCCTGTGAATTCGTTTCACCTCCCTCAGCAGCAACTATCCTGCTCAGGATCCCAGGAGGCACATCGCATCTGGCCAGAACAGAACCTCTGACAGATGGGACTGAGCCCAGAGCACAGCAGGAGGGTCTGGGAGATGGAAGTGGGAGGCTGGAAGCTCTGAGTGGTGAGATCATGCAGGGGGAAGGAAAGGGTCACAGGCGTGAACACAGTCCCTGCCATTTCAGGAACTGTATTCCAAATCACCAAGGCTCAGCGAGGCCTGGTTTCCTCATCTGTAAAATGGGAATGACAGTCCAGGGCTGTTTTGATGAAGAAAGGGGACGCTATCACACATACTCTACAAATGCAGCTCTTTTGCTGCAGCAATGATTATTATACCTGTGCCTTATGGTGGCAGCTGGAAATATATCTCAGAAGACCCCTCCACCAGCAGCAGCCTAGGACCCCACCAGGCATGTGTGGAAAAGAAGGAGGTCTCAGGGGCCAGGGAACCCTTGGTGCCATCTCATCCCAGCCTGACTACGGCCAGGCCTTCTGGGAGTGGGACTGAGCCTGTCACCCACTGGTGTTCAGAGTGACAGTTATCCTGTGGGCAGGTGGCAGAAGACACCAAATATCTACCACCAACATTGTTCTCTGACATTGCACCCAACAAACGTCTGCTTAGTTATCTCTTCCATGTGCTACAGAAGGGAGCATTCGGGGGTGACCAAGGCCAAGGGAACCCCTCCAAAAGCTCAACACCTCATTCAAAGACAGCCACTGACCAAGAAACTACAGGCAGTGTAAGAGTGGCCAAGAATGTTGTTACACTGAACACCGAATGTCCGGCATTCTCACTCAGGTTAGATCATGTGCTGGTATCTCCTGTAAGTATATTTGCACATTTAATGGAGAACATATCCTTCTATTTAACAATAAAAGGCTCTCGCTTGCGCTTTCTCTCTCTCTCCGTCTCCCTCTCCCTCTCTACCTTTTCTTACAGAGACTTACCATGTAGCCTAGGACTCAAACTTATGATATCCTGCCTCAATCTCGGAAGCGCTGTGATTATAGGTATGCACCAAACATGGGCTTCAAAAAGTATGTTCTTTTGGAGCCTGGAGAGATGGAATACTGACTGGTCTTCCAGAGGTCCTGAGTTGAATTCCCAGCAACCACATGGTGGCTCACAACCATCTGTAATGGGATCTGATGCCCTCTTCTAGTGTGTCCAAAGACAGCTACAGTGTACATATAAATTCTTCTGTTTAATGCTATCCTTTTTTTTTTTTTTTTTTTTTTTTTTTTTTTTTTTTTTTGAGACAGGGTTTCTCTGTATAGCCCTGGCTGTCCTGGAACTCACTTTGTAGACCAGCCTGGCCTTGAACTCCAGAAATCCACCTGCCTCTGCCTCCCGAGTGCTGGGATTAAAGGCGTGTGCCACCGCGCCCGGCTTAATGCTATCCTTATGCATAATATATATGTTCCTATATACCTACTATGAGTATATGCCTTATTTGGTGTTCTAGTTTTTGGAATGTTGGAAGTGAATGAGATCAATCATTTTTTAGAAGATAAACTGATTCCCAGAAGGCAATGTGCCAAATGTACCCGTAGCTTCTTAGCGGTGGCCCATGTAAACCCAAAGTCAGAACACAGTGAAAGTGCTCACCTATGTGTGTAAATGATTAACCGTGGTGGAAAAGAAGCCTCCTGGATATATAAAATGGGTGGGGCATGAAGCTGAGTATCTTGCTGTTGTCTCATGTGAAGTCACCATATGCTCAGGGGAAACAACTGACAACTGCAGACCACAGGGTCATGGCAGCATACGTTAAAGGCTCCTTGTTAAAATCCTAGGAATACATACATGTGTGTGGGACAAAGGCCAAGCAAAAACAAATACCAAGAATACTGAGTACTTAGATAATAAGGAATGCTATTCTTAAAATTCAACTAAGTGTGCTATCGTTGACTCCCCCTACTGAATTCTTAAGTTGTTATATCAGGAATTTAAATCTTCCCATTGTCCTGGGGGAGAATTAAAGGGACATTTACAAACTGCTCTGAGGGTACCAATGCTCTGTGCTCAGCACGATGAGGAGAGAAACGATACGTCAGAGGGTAAAAAGACCACAGGCTACATACAGGCAGAAGTTCGCCGCTTCCCTCATCCCGCACCTATCCAATCCTGACCATGTCTCCCTTGCAGCATTGGCTTTGGAATGAAAATGAGGACAAGGTTGCTGAGCCCCAGAGAAGGAAAAGAGCACTGGGCTCCTATCCCTAGGGAGGAGGCCCCTGGCCTGGCAGCAGTGGCAGGTTCACGAGGAGGAGACGCCCATCTGGGAGGCCCCAACCTCCCAGAGCCTCCACCTTCTGAAGTTCTCCCCCAACAAGAGCCACTTCAAGGCCCTTTGCCAGGCTAAGCAGCACCCGATTTCCAGTTCATCCCAGCTGCACGAGACCACTGCCAAAAGTGGTGGACCATAAATGAAGGGGTCCTGACAGGCCACGGGGTGAGGAGTGCACAGGGCTAGGCGCCAGACTCTATAGGCACCAGGTGCTGCACACGCCTGGCTCTGCGTGGTGCGTGCACCAGGCAAAGCAATTTGTGTGCAGTCAGGTAGGCGGGTGAAAATATGCCTCCCCGTCAGCCAGAAGGCAAGGCTCGGGAACCATCAGTGTGGCCCAGCTTGACCAGCCAGGAGGATTGGCAGAGGAGCAAGCGAGCTGGACACTACCTTCCATCCAAGGGCATAATTAACTGGCATAGGCTGCCAGGCCAGGTACACAAGTTCAAGGTTTGCCTCTCACCACAAGGTTCTGGATGCCTGGCATGGCAGAGAACAATCCAGGGCAAATCTCCTTGAGTCAGGCTGCCCACACACACACACACACACACCCCACCCCCAATCCTAACATGTTTTATCTACCCTGTGGCCTCAGGGACAGCTTCTTGCAGGTGATATCATTGTGGACTGGGCTAAGGTAGGTGCAATCACTAGACTTGGGACAGAGTGTGGAATGTAGACAGTGAGGAATCTTCTGGGAGTCTCGGGCTCCTCGAGCCTTCACCCCTGTGCCCAGGACCCTTCCTGAGCCCAGCATTGTCAGGGAAAGAAGAGTTCCAGCCTCACACCTTCCCTCCTGCAAACCTCCCTGACTCCAGCAATAACGTCTCTGTCCTTGATAGTCTAAGCAAAACAAACAAACAAACAAACAAACAAACAAACAAACAAAACCACAAGGCTTGACCCAATGCCCATACCCCTTACTTCCAATGTTAATGCACGGTCCGACCATTTCCATGTTAGGATAAGATACATCTCTGGAATAATCTTTGTCTCCCACCTCCAGCATTTATGCTGACCAATGCCAAGGCTGCCCATGTGGACTGCTATCCACTCAGTAGCTGCTGCCAACACTCCAGCTTTCGATTTCTTCAGTCTATTCTCCTCCAAGCATACTCCTTGTGTATCAGGCACCCCAATGTCACCAGCAACGGCTCCCCTCCCCAACTATCTTCTGCTGGGGGTCTCTGAGCCTCCATCTACTCTACCATCCTATGACTCCCCCTCAGTCTCCTTCTGTTGCTTCCCTCATGCCTCACACGCTCCCACAGTACCCTTATACACCTGTAACAAGGGGCGGAGGACATTACAAGAGAGTGGGTGGAAAGATGCTAAGAGCCTGAATACCAGATCACCTGCTGTGCACACATGACAGGGACGTTTCACCCATGATCTCTCATCAACATGGCTTCCTAAACAAAGCCAGCATAATGACAACAGCAGCTGACACGCTAAAAAGGACAGGGGAAATCCCACAGAGTCCTGCCCTTAGATGAAGAACTACGGGGGACCAATGACTGCTGAAAGAGAAAGTCAGTATTCAAGACAGGCTCCCATGTAGGTTTTCTAATTCCAAGGGGACAGCCCTGGACACGAGTGTACATGAACTTAATGAGTTCAGTGGTTTTTACATGTGTACATACATGTAACAATATTAATTTTAAAAGATATCATGAATTTAAGAAGGGGGCACAGAAAGAAAGGGGAGACAAAGGGGTAGAAGTGATGTAGATATAGTATTCACATATGAAGTCCTCAAAAGAAATTGTTAAATTAAAATATACACACACACACACGAATATGAACTAGGAACTTTCTAATGTCAAAGCAGTTCATCAAAGCTGTTGTTTGGTAGTTTCCTCAGATATGACAACTTCTTGTTGACAACCTTGAAGGGAAGCTCACTAAGATATGGAGGTTTAGAAAGGAGGTGAGACAACAAGATGAGGTGAAACATTCCAGCCTGAAGGGAAGCTTTTTAAGCACAGGAAGTAGACAACTCAAAGGCTTCAGGAAGTCCCTGAAACTGACAGGGCTCAATGGACCCCTCCTTCCCCAAGCTTGTATAAGCAGTAAGTATTGTTGAGAGACACCCTCAGACAAGCTGAGCTGCCTGGAAGAAGCAGAGACCAGCTGAGTGCCTGGGAAGAACACTCCAACTCACCAAGCTGCTTGCCAGTTGTCAACTCTACTCTTGGTAGCCAGTTTTTACCCAGAGTTGTAACCTATGATGGAATGACACAACTGGATGGTTTCTCATCCTGTGAGTAAGCCCACACTCATATTCTTGTAAGTAGCCCTAGTAAAACGTATTGGTTCACCCAAGTGGCCTTTGCCAGTACCCATACTTTGAACTGTCCATGATTCCCTATCCGGGAAGAGTAGACGTTTGTTCAAGTCTTCCCAGGAATAGTATCATACACCAAAGGCCACACTGCTCTCTGTCATAGCATTCAACAGTCCTAATAAACAGCTATGCTGCTTACTGGCTTATATACTTACTAGCGTATACTGTTGTCGTGTGTGTGTGTGTGTGTGTATACAGCTTTGTGTAGCTGGTTTTCTTCTCTCATCATTGTGTGGGTTTGAGGTCAGAACCTGCTAGATTTGGGTGACAAGCAAGCACTGGAGCTATCACATCAGTCCACTAACCTATATATTTTACTGCTATTATAGGTGTCCTCACACTGCTAACTGTGTTGACAGTAAAAAAAAAACATGGCTGTGACACCAGTCTCGTATACCTCATGTCCACCTCCTGATTGCCTCAAGGGACCACTGGGATCTTGGCCTGAACCACGAAGGACCACAATGTTCACAAGACAGTAAACTCACTTAGCATTTGCAGTTCTGAGAATGTGACTGCATTATTTATGTCATGAGTTGCTTATTGTCCATCACCTGCATGCAATGGCGAGGGGGGGGGGTGTCTACAGAGACCAGTCCAGATTAGTCTTGGTTCCCATTAAATATCTAGCACTCAGCACAAAGTGGGCACACAGCAAGTGCTCAGTAATGCTAACCGACAAGGTCAGTGTTTGAGAATTCTGCTGCTTGCAGCCTGGGATTGGGGGTTTGGGGGCATTGGTCATGAAGGTCCCTAAACTTGTTACCACATACATTCTGTGTATCTAATAAGAGATCCTCACCACCAATTGCAAAACCATTTAGCCTATGGAACTCACTGTCTGGAAATGTTCCACAGCTGTTCAGAGGCAGCCATACTGAGCCTTGAACTTCAGAGTATGCCACACATGCAATGAATGCAGGGCACAGGACAAGTCCCCTCCAATCCTCCCTGCTGGCCCCTCATGCTGAAGCAGCCTGCGAGACACCACCACCATACCCAAGCCTTACACCACTGTCTGCTAACAGAAAGACACCTTTGTTCTCATTTCTCCAAGGAACTCCTAATGAAGGCTCAAGTGTCCAGTTCCCCATGGCAACCTGGGACTCTGGGCACTGGGCCCAGCCTCCCTCCAAGCAGCCTTCAGGAGCAATAAGGAGCCTAGGTTCATAAACTCCCAGAAGCCCCCACTTCCTAGCATCACCTATGGGATCTCTGGCACCACGTGAGCTTGTGGTCCAGGTACTACACAAATAGCCCTGATCTGGGGCTGGAGTGCAGGCTTCCTACTAAGGCCCAAGCTTCACTTTCTCATTTTTGTCTACCCCTGGAGGGAGATGAAGAGCCAGAAAGTATGGGAATGTACCCTCCAGACAACACACCCGCCTCTGCCTCACACCTCCTGATGCCGCCCAGCACGTCACATGGCTGAGCTATCGGTTCATGTATGACTTCTGCGGCTCATCCTGCAGAGTTTATTAACATCCACTAATAACGAGTGTACAGGCCTCCCACAAGCGCCAAGAGAAGCCCGGCTGAGTGGGCGTGTCCCCTGGTCCTGCTCTCTCTCTCTTTCTCTCAGCACATTTCTCCATCGGGGAACAATTAGGAAAAACTCTCCCCAGGTTATATTTAGAAAGGGGTGGAGGGAGACGCTTCCTCTAGTAATTTTCATTCAGTTGCACAGGACTGCCCGGCCCCACCACCACCCCCCAGGCCATCACCACAGGGCAGGCAACCTCCTCTCCCCCCACACGCATTGGTGGAAATGCAGCCAGCCTTTGCCTGGCCCTGATTATGCCTGCGTTTAAAAATAAGATGTGAAAGATGCATTATGTAAGACCTATACCACTCTCCTGGCCACCTCCGACTCGAGAATCAAAGATCATCATTTCTACCATCAAAAAAGAATGAAAGAAAGACAGGAACAATGAAATGGCTGCCCGACATGAGCCAGATCAAAGGCGTGGACACAGAAAACGGAGAGCCGGGGGGCCTTTAATTACTGCCTGCATCCTCCGAGTCGTGTGGCGAGAGGGGAGAAGAAAAGTTTTGAAGGCCACCAGGCCCTGCCCTGCTGAGGCTCCTGTTTCCACCGCCAGCACCAGTTCCCGACAAACTCTCGTCTTTCATTTCCCTCCCTTTTTTCCCTCCTTTCTCTCTGCCCCCCACATGTCAGACAGCACTCCCAGACTCCCTAGTGCTAGCTGTCCACCAGCAGAGAGCGCTCAGAGGGGCTCCTCAGAGACCTCAAGCAAGGAACTGTCCCCCAGAAGGTCTGCAGCCTGGGTGGGTTCCTGTCAGCCTTTCCCCAAAATAGGGGGCACTGGGAGGGACCCAGGGACCCACCAAGAGTGCCATGCTGCTCTACCAAAGTGGTCACCCCCTGCCTTTTTTTTTTTGCAAGTCTCTCTGGTGCATGGGGAGGGGGGTACTCTTCAAATTCACATTGGGCAGGGCTCCGTGGGGCAGCAGATCAAACCTGAGAACCGGCTGTTTGAGCTCAGCGGCAGAAAAAAGGATTGCCCAGGGACTGAGCTTAAGTAGAAGCTGGATTAAACTTCAAACACAAACTCCTCCTTTTTCTACACAGCAGACAGTCATGGCTAATATCGCAATGTGGACTTTAAAAGCGAATTACAAATAACTTACTCTGGGACTTGGGTCTTTTGTATTAAGGGGAGGGGCCAAAGAGATCATTGCAACCGAAAGACAAAACGAAAGACAAACGCAGAGGCTGCCCTCTTGCTCTGCACAGGGAAGACCATGGAAGCTGGAGCAGAGAGGCCCCAAGTGAGTGCTCATAGAGGAGGAGGCTTGCTGGCTACCAGGGGCTTCCTCAGAGGCTCCTGTGGCGCTCAATAGTAAGACTCCAGGTACAGAAAGAAATGCCAGGCTAAGGGGAACACAGAAGTAGCACATTTTAAATGCCTGGAGATTTAAATATTAAAGTACTCTGTCAAGACATACATACAAATAATGTAGTGTAAGTATACTGTGCACACATGATCAATGAGTGACTAGGCTAGTTCAAAAAAAAAAAAAAAAAAAAACTTGGTCAGGGGAAATGGCTCAGCATGGAAAAGCTCTCGATGCCAAACCTGATGCCCCGAGTTCGATTCCCAGAACCCATGTGCTAAAAGGAAGGAACAACTCTAACAGATTGTCCTCTGACATCCACAGGGGTGTACTCACACAGAGAAACACATGCAAACACACATCCTACTAGCTACCTCACTGTGACACTGGCTACCAGCATAAGGCCAGGTTAAGCTGGGGCTAGCCTATCCTTCTGGGTCTCCTATGCTGGATACCCACTGGCACTTCGAGATCTTTGAAAACAGGCACAAAAGTGAGGGAGGATTCAGGGGGCTGAAGAGAAGAGATGGCTGATGGGGAAGGGCAAGTAGTGTTTATGCACAGGGCTAGGTTTTGGTTCCCAGCATCCACATCGGGTGGTTCACATCCTGAAACTCCAGGTCCAGAGGATCCCACTACTCTGGTCTCTATGGGTGCCCGCAGTGTCTGTCTGCCTGTTAGACAGACAGACAGAAGACAGACAGACAGACAGACAGACAGACAGACAGACAGACAGAGGCACAAGCATATAATAAAAATAATAAAAGGCTAGGTGTGGTGGCACATTCCAGAGGTAGGGAGATCCCTGGAAGTTCAAGGCCAGCTGGCTCAAGGCCAGTTCTACACTGTGGGTTCCAGGACAACCGGAGCATTAAAATAAATAAATGAATGAAAGGCAGGCAGAAAGGCAAGGAGGGAAGCAGGCATGGAGGGAGGGAAGGAATAAAAACAAACCAACCCTATACCACAGGCTTGAATTTAGGGGTGAGGTTTCAGCATGATCTGTGTGACTCCTTGGGTGCACGTGTTAGACCGTTTATCCCCAGTGCAGCAGTGTTGAGGGTAAGAACTTGGAGAGTAATGGACTGGGTCTCTTGGCTGTCACAGGACTAGGCTCCTTTGGGGGTACAGCTAGTCTCCTTCCCTTTGTCTCTCACTACCCACACTCTGGCCCCCATGATGCCTTCCCACATGTTATAACACAGCAGAAGGGCACTGTCTGCAGGCGTGAGCCCTCCATCTTGGTCTTCCCAACCATCATCCTGTGAGCCAAGTAAACATGTGTGTTCACAGAGTACCCAGTCTGAGGTCTCTGTCACAGGAGCAGAAGACAGGCTAGGACTGGGAGACCTGATCCTGTGTCTGTGTCACTGTGATTGTCACTTAAGGTGTGGCCTGAGACTCCATAGAGTGATCAAGACCTGGATAAATACACAGCATTCTCGGGGCAGTTTTAGAAAGGCCGGAAGCCCACTCCTCCCTCCATGTCAGTGAGAAGGAAGTGCACACAGACCTCCCTCCACTCCAGGGGTTCCCAGGACAGGCAAAGTCCCCCAGCATGGCTGTGAGCTGCCTCCATAAGGCACATAGCATTACCACTGCTAACTCCACAAAGTCACCCTGTCACTGTCACCTGAACCACCAAGGATCGGATCTGTCCTGAGACCCACCATGCAGCACAATGGCCCAGTACCCTGTCCTACCTGCCAGAAAAGCTCCATTTGGTCACTCTGGGTATCTATTTCAGGATAACTAGGAAGCACCACAAGTTTACTGACTGCAGCCTCTTCAGAGTTGAGAGAGAGAGAGAGAGAGAGAGAGAGAGAGAGAGAGATTGGGAGACGAATGCAAGAATGCAAGGGTAGTGGTTCCAGCTCTGGTCACCAGATGGGAGCTGTTCTCTAGCTGGGAAGGTAAACTGAGGCTCAGAAATGGGTAAATTATTGACCATAGACTTTGAGCAGAGAAAGCATTTGAGCCTAGACTGTCAGGATACAATCACTTGCTTTTCTTTTATTGGTTTGATGCCATCTCCCCAAGATTTTCCAAATTAACCATGCTGCTGCTGCTGCTGCTGATGATGATGATGATGGTGATGATGATGATGATGGTGATTCTTTACATCATCCATGCTGTCAAGGGCGATGGTGGTAGAGGAGGGGATAAAGAGGAGGACGAGGTGGTGGTGGTGGTGGTGGTGGTGGTGGTGGTGGTGGTGGTGGTGGTGGTGGAGGTGATAATGATAGTAATAATACCAGCTTTGGGTAAGGTGAGATCAGAGAGCTTCTGGAACACTCCACAATAAGATGACTTATCCACACACAGCAGATAGTGCGTGCTGAAAACCGAACAACCTGACAGAAGCCAACAAGGCAGTCACAGCTGGCACGGGGCCAGAGGGGAACAGAACGAAGACAGAAACCTCAAAACAAGGAGGCATGGACCCCTGTGGAGCACAGTAGGCAGAGGATGAGGTAGCAAGCCTGACTAGGGCCTGGGGAAGGCCAAGAGCAGGAGGGACGCCCTCCTTAGCAATGAGCTCTAGCCCAAGCATAGGCTGAGATAAGAGCCATTGATCATTTTCTTCCCAGAGGCAGGATCGTGGCCGGTTCCTCCAGGTTTCTGGTCACCAGATGGGAGCTGTTCTCTAGCTGGGAAGAACTTGGCTAGACCTACGGCAGAGGGTCCAACAGAATGGAGTCAGCACAGCCCACAAAGCCAGACAGGGAATGGAAAGAAAGATGCAACGCCAGTGTGCACAGATGATTCTCTTCAGTTTATTGGGCCCCAGTCCTCCTGATAATCTATCTGTGGCACTTCTAGCTGCCTTTGGAAAAGCAGTCACCTGTGGGACTTGAACGGCTGTGTTGACATTCAGAACAAGTTATGACCAAGAACTTGGGCTGTGGTCAAACATATATAAGTTTGCCTCTGGGCCCTATTATATTCCTGAGTTACCTCGAGCTTGCTGAACCTCAGATTCTCTGTAGGGTTAAAACAAAGAATTCTCCAGCCTGTATTATTACAAAATTATTACAAATGCTTGGATCTCTACAAAGCCCCTGTTTCCAAAATCACTGGAAGATGTGGGTGGGGATGGGGTCAACCTGCCGCTAGGTTCACAAAATAGGCCTATGGCTGTGGAGATGGCTGTGGGTAAAAGCTTGCCACACAAGTCTGAAGATCTGAACTCCATCTCCAGAACACACATAAAAAGCCAGAAATGGTGGTAGACATCTGTAGTCCCAGTGATGAGAGGCAGAGATGGGGAAAAGGGCCCAGAGCTCACGTGCCAGCTAGCCCGGAGTACACAGCAAAGCAACAGAAACCAGAGAGCTCCTGTCTAACAAGAAAACAACTGAAGAGCTGTCATCTCTGCACTTCGTCCTGGCACACACTGGCCCTCACTCACACATATACAAAAATAAACAAACCAGAAAAAAAAAAAAAACCAACTTTGAATTTATGTTTAAAATCGAGGATGCTAGAGGCTGGGCGTGGTGGTATGCGCCTTTAAGTCTAGCACTTGGGAGGCACAGGCCGGCAACTCTCTGAGTTCAAGGCCACCCCTGGCTCCAAAGCAAGTTTCAGAGTAGCCAGAGCTTCACAGAGAAACCGTGTCTCAAAAGAAAACAAATAAATAAAATCAGGAATGCTGAGAAATGAAAGCTTTGGAAGGTCCACCTGCTTTGGCTCCTCAGAAAGCAGCTCTACTTGAACTGCATGGGGGTGAAGACTCCATGACAGCCCCATGTCGCACATTCAGGCAAGCTCTTCTAGATGGGAACAGGGAGCATCAGTGAAGACCTCCCTAAGTACCACTTACCCGGCAGCGTAAATAAATGCATGCAAGAATGAAAGATGATTTAGCAGGTAAAGCTCTGTGCTGTTCTACTCTGCCAGCCTGGTTTAGATCTCAGGAACTCACACAATGAAAGGAGAGTCCTCTGACCTCCACCTGGGTGCCATGGGACGGATGCATGCATGCAAACGAGCATATCATACACACACATACGAATTCATTGTTTTTCAAGAAAGACCAAAGCTGAGGAGTATGAAGAGCCAGAGTGGAGGCCAGCATGCTAGTGACCAGCGGCCCAGCCAGCCAGAGAGCAATGTTACCATGTCACTAGTGCTGAGGCTAAGAAGGCTAAGCCGATCCCACAACAGGCTTCAGATTGGCAGTTAAGGAGACTAGGCCTAAATCTCTGTCTCCAAGAACCGGGCAATTCCAGGCAAGTCCAGGCCTCAGAAGCTGCCCTGCCACCTGGCCTGGCCTGAGGCAAGGACAATGGGTCAGCAGCAGTTTGCAGACTTCCTCAGCTACTTCCTCAGTAACAGTTTCCAGACCTCCCCAGCAAGTTTCCACCCCTCACACCCTGGTAATGGAATGTCCATAGAGATGGACCCAACAGATTAACATAGCCGTCACCTACCCCAAAATTCCCTAATGTGCTTTAAATCAGGCCTGCAAGCTCATTTGGTTGTCTCTCTGTTCTCATAATGGAAGACCCCAGCCCGCTGGACTTTTACAGACTAAAACACTCTTTGCATTTGCATACTATTATTCTTCAGTGAATCATGGGTCCTTTCAAGGCCATTTCCTATAAGGGACATCACAGGTGTGCTCTCTGTCCTCTGGGCTAGAGGGAGGAAGTCAAGGCTGTCTCCTTTCATCTCTCTCTGGCAGGACCCAGCATGCATTCTGGTACATAGGGCCAAGGGACCACATAGAGAAACGACCTAGAGATAGCACAGCAGACCAGAGACTCTCAAGGGTCCATAGATGCCTTGTCCTCACGTTGCTCTGGAGTGGAATGAGACCCCAATCACCAGATGCCCTGCCTCCTGAGGAAGACCAACACCTGCATTCAAGCATGACCCTCCCTCTCCCCTCCCCTTCCTGCCACCTCACCAATCCAGCAGGTAGGTAGTACAAAAGTCAAGGGGGTAAGCCACCCCGGGAAAGGGACGCAGCCGGGGAGAGACAGCTCCTGAGTCCAGTGGCTGTAAGGTTTGTGACACACCCTCACCCTCTTCTCTCTAGTCAGTATCTTTGCAAAAAAAGAATGTCCCTATAGCTCAAACGAGAAACTAGGAATCAGAGAGATGCCTATCTGTCTCCATGGAAGACAAGATGCTTCCTCCCCTGTGTCCCAGCTCACCCCTCCCACTTCCCGCCCTGGACAGACAGACACTCCATGTGCGTGCCCCACAAAGGCAGGGACTAACTCAGTATGTGCTTGCTTCACTGAGTGCTTCAGAGGCCATGAATAAATAAATGAAAGAAAACTAAACAGTTACTATTTATTTAGGTGTTTATCTCGTGCCAAGCATCGCCCTCAGTACTTCACAGGGATTGGTGTGTTTAATTTCCATAACAAACCTGATGAGGTAGTCACAACAGTTAGTTCTGGTTTACAGAATTCTGTTTTACCAATGAGGAAACTGAGGCACAGGAAGTAAGGTAATTTCCCCAGCATCACGCAGTAAGAGGAGGTGCGACTGGGACTAACACCCAGATGGTCCAACCTGTCTCACGAATGAACAAGGACTGGGGAGGGTTGGGGTAGGAGGGTCCATGCTTCTTAGCTGATTCAAACATCTAACCCTGCCTACTCAGGAGAGACATCACTCCTCTCTGAGTCCAGAGACCTCAGGCCTAAACAGACAGCATGCATCATGCAGCCATAGTAATGTATGGGTAGATACAGGACCAACTGGAGCCGGTCAGAGAGACCCTGAGACTTCATTACACTGCAGGGAAGATGCTCTGGAAAGGTGGTGAGCTTGGACGCTGTGGGCAGGGGGACTAATCTGCCTCTTCAGAAAAACCTGGCCGAGAATGAAGCCAACAAAGGAGAAAGGTAAGCAAAGACAATGAGCGAAGATGCAGAGCGAAGACCATGAGAGCAAAGTCCTAAGGAGCCTCCCGGGTCTGTCTGAGCATACTCTTGGTCCTCACAGTAAAAGATGCCACATTGTGCCTGTTCAACGTCCTCACTTTGGGAGGACTCCATGATCGAGTCAAGTGCAAACAGTAGTTTATTGCCAGGGCCAAAGCAGTCTGCAACATTCCGCCCTGGTCCAGAAGGCTGATCCCAAGGTCTTCTTACTAGCACAGGAACTAAGAATACTTCATAGATTGCTAATGACAGGGAGGGGGGAAGGGAAGGGAGGGGAGGGGAGGGGAGGGGAGGGGAGGGGAGGGGAGGGGAGGGGAGGGGAGGGGAGGGGAGGGGAGGGGAGGGGAGGGGAGGGAAGGGAAGGGAAGGGAAGGGAAGGGAAGGGAAGGGAAGGGAAGGGAAGGGAAGGGAAGGGAAGGGAAGGGAAGGGAAGGGAAGGGAAGGGAAGGGAAGGGAAAGGCTATGCTCATGGTAACCCCAAGCTCAGCACGCAGTTCCCCCACCCATACGCACAGAACAGTGAATGAGCTGAAGTTAATTCTGAAGTGAATGAGTGAAGGGAGCTGGAGTTAATTCTGCCATAGACTATGTTGGTCCCACTACATCCCTGAGCAGTTAGCAGCAAATCAGGGATTCAGAAAGTCTCTAACTCCAACATGGGGAAGGGGGGCGGCCACACAGTGAAAGCATCTGATAACATCTCTCTGCAAGCAAGGACCAGAACCTGTGCTGCCCAGCGCCACCCTGTGGGACTTGCCCTCCACTGCACTCCTCTGATGTCTAAGGGACCACAGCTCCCTGCACCCTGCTGCCCAGTCTCACCTGTTCACATTTTTACAGTAGCCACTGGGTGCAGGGGAGACCTGCCTTCCTCCACCCAGGAAAGATTGGGTGCTTTCTGTTCACACTTGGCACCTCATGGCTACAGTGAGAACATAGAGGACGCAGTAGCCAAACTTTTGTGACTCCTATTTGGGAACAGGATTGGGAGGACTTTGGGAAATAGTAGTAAACCGTTCCAAGATATTGAAAATAGGATCCGACTACGGAGAAGTATATCTTGGCAGCTAAGTAAAAAGAGCAAGGTGTCTACCCAGTGAAGAAAGGAGATGGTGGCTCCGGAGGCTTCACCCTCAGCCTATGTCTGGGTCCCTGTCACACCCCTAGCAAACCAGATCAGAGGAGGGATCCCATGGCTGCGAGCTAGAGATTATTTGTTCACAAAGCCGGGGACGGGAGGGGAGGCTGGGGAGGTGGCGCATCCAGGCAGGACAACCTGAGCATGACATGGTGTCTACTGATTTTTGAGTGCTTCTTACACATGCAGAGTGGAAGCACAGACCCCCTCCCCCACCCCACCCCCCAATTAATAAGGGTCAGCATTTTACATGTGATGGAGCCAGTGCGTGGTGTCAAGTGGCTTATTTATCGTCTTTGAGCCCTGATAGCCCCATCTGTAAAGGCAGGAACCAAAGGCCCAACTCTGCTGCAGGGAGAACCCTAGGAAGAGAAGGGAAGGAAAGAACAGAGCACATGACCGGAAATAGCTCTTTCCCACCTTCCAGTCCCAGGAGAGACACACATCCTCCCAGCTGCTCCTTAGCCTCGGCAAGCAGGCAGATGCCATTAAGATTCCTGTGGAACACACTCTGAATTCAGTAGCACGCCTCCTTATACACGGGGTATTGTTGCTACTAATTTGAAAGGCCGAAAGGCTCCTGGTTTAATGCTTAGCTCAAGCTGCAGAACCTCAAGACTAAGACTACCCGAGAAAGACCCCAGACCATGACTCCCTGTGGAGCCAAATTCCACAATCCAGGCTCCCTGATCACTCTCAAGGGTGTTTGTCCACCTCAGAGGCCTGGGGGAGTGGAGGAGTGGGGGTTGGGGGGGGACACACATGGACTCTAGAGAAGGAGGCCCAGCCACCAGGCCTGGCTGGCCTCTCCCCTTGCCCCTTTGAAGTTCCCAGCATGGGGTGGGCTGGAAGGAAACCCTGGGCCACAGAGGCTGACTTGGGCCTCACCTACCCCCCTACCCTGCCGCCTCCCCCCTCATTGTGCAGTCTGGCTGGGCTTTTGTTGCCAGAGCCCTGGCAGGGGACAACCAGGGACCTGGCCTCATTATGTGCCTGACCTCAGGCACACCTCCCCCACCCAGGGCCTGGGCCTCCTGGAGGCCTCCTCCATGGGACAAAGGACCAGCCCCCAAAGCAGCTGGCAGCCTGCACGGCTCTTTCAGGGGGGAGCGGAGGGGCCTAGAGGCGGCTGGTCTGGCTTTGATGGTTCAGAAGGTGGAGGAGGTGCTCCTTTGGAAACCTTCCTGTGGAGCAGACAAAGCTCAGGGGAAGCCACCGAGGGCTGGCGCAGAGATGTAGTCTCCGGGCAGGAGGTTGACCTCACTTCTCTCTGACCTTCCAGAATTCCCCACAAACAGGTCACCAAGGGGATATGAAATAGACTGTGTTGTCTCAGACCGTGTCCCAGGTTCCTCTGTCACTTAGCTTTTGGATAAAGAACCGATGTCACCCACCCAAGAGATGACCAGAGCAAGTAAGATAACTCCAAGAAAGAGGGAAAGCCAGAGGAATGGTAAGATCGCCCTCAGCTAAGAAGCCTCCTTTCTTGTACCTAATTACCAGGCAAGCAGATCCTGAGCACCAGGTAGAACCATCTAGAAGGTGGTACCCAGTTGCTTCCTTCCAGTTATTCGAGGGCCTGTGCTTTGCACGCCTGACTGGCACACAGGTTTATTGTGCACCAATTTTAATATCAAAAGACTCTAGGGAAATTTTTTTGGAGTGTTTTATTTGCTTAAGATCCTGGAGCTGACACAAGGACTCCCCTGAGCACAATGGGATGCAACAACTCAGGGAGCAGCAAGGCAGGGCCAAGCGTGGAGCGAGTGCATGGGCCGGCGTGGCAGGGTCATGCGTGTTTGGAAGCAGGTGTGTCCCAGAATGCGCACGTTGTCAGTGACAAAAGGCCGGCTGAAAGGTTCACCTAGGGAGTACGCAGCCAGCCTGAGCCCGCGGAGAGGGAAGCAGTCTGGTTAGTCCATTGTGGGAAAGGGATGCCTTTTAAGGGACAAAAGGTGGAGAGGAAAGAAGCACACAGCAGAGAGGCAGGCACATCTGTATCTGCTATTAACTGTCACACCGTCCCATTATGTGGTCTCTCCTGCCACATCATTTGGAAGGAACACATGCATATGTGTGCAGACACAGGAGTGGTTCCGGGCTTGGCCTGACTCTACATTGTCCTGACCAGCCAGGAGATTCAGAACTGTGCTCTTACAAAGACATCGATTTTCCTCCTTCTCTTCCAGAGCGAGATCAGATGAGCTCCCGGAGTGACACATCCTCAACTTTTCTTGTTTGTTTGTTTGTATCATGTTTTTTTTTAAAGACTAGGTCTCTAATTGCGTCTTTTTTGGCCACATGCATCTCCCTGGCTTCTGGCCCCCCAAAACAAGGAGGGCATATACTGATTATCTGTACTTGCAGACTGCTCACAGGGCATCCTGGGCTCAAAGGATGCCAGGGGGTTAGAAATCAGGGAGGGGGGCTGGAATTAATTGCCAAGAAAACACAGGGCTGTGCTGTGACTCTGATTTCATCAATTACCATTATCTCTCTGTGCAGGTCTGCCAACCATCCCCCAGATTCGGCCCTGCTTAACTTTCTTTGCCAGTTGCGATACCCCGTCAGATGCCTGGCGCTGCCAGGCTACCCGCCTGGGCTCCTTCTGGGCTCTTATCAGCCTCCCCCAGTCGGCCTGGTCGGCACAGCTGTTCCAGGCCCCCAGCCCCTCACTTTATCTGCTTGCACAGACCTCGGCCTGGCAAGCAGTGGGCCCAGCGCCTGCTCTGCATTCCCCAGGAAGCCCTCTGGGAACACAGCCTCCCTGCTCCCAAGCCCTGGGAGAGTTCATTACCAGCCAGGGTCCCCCAGCTCAACAGTCTAGGTGCGGACCATATCGCCCAGCCTGGCCGCCAGAGCCGCCTGAATCATTAAAACTCCAACCTTCTGAAGGGAAGAAAGAACAAAACCACAAATTTAGATTAATAAAGCATTTGTTGATTCTACAGCAATTTAGCAGGCCCCTAAGAAACCCACCAGAGACCCACGGAGCTCCAGTAATTTTCTGTTATATTATCTTTCTTGTAAAATACTTCCCCAGACAGAGTCCCCAAAGGGGCTCAAATATCACTGTGACTAACCAAAATCAATGCGCACTCACCTATTGACATTTTTACATAGTTTTTGGATTTAGTATCCAGCCGAAAACACAATCAACTCCTCTGCCAAGGAGCAGACAGGCACTTAGCTAGCCAGCTATTAGTGTTACAAAGGAAAAAATGCTGGCACCCAGGGGAGCCGGGCAAGGCGCACTGACGTCAGGGGGTAATTGGGTGTCTGAGAGAAATTGCCAGCGGCTGGCCGGCTCCCCCGGGGGCTGCACAAGGCTGAGCTGTAACTCTAATAAAGGAAAGGAAATTCTAGAAAAGGGGGCCTTGCTACAAAGGAGCCCGGGCAGATGCCAAAAATAGCCCTTTGGAAATAAATAAATAAATGTGGCCAAAAACATATAGATCTAAAACATAAAATAAATCACCCCTCTATGGATGAGTTCTGGCCATCCCCTCTCTGGACATCTGGAGTGTTCCACTCTGGGGCCCCTTCTCTGAAGCCCAGGGAGCCACTCAGGAGGAGGTGTGCCATCTACTCTGGCACACAGGGTGGCCTTGTGGAAGAATATAAGTTTGTAACCCCCTCTTTCCCAAAGGTAATCTCTTAGTTGCTTTTGTTTTTGTTAAGGCTGAAGAAAGAAATAATTTCTATTGTTTGGGGTTCCCCCCCTCTTATTTTTATGTTAGAATGGGGAGGGGCTCAAAAATGTCACCAATTTAATAAAAATATCAGTTTCCAGCCGCATGACCACCTTTGGAAGAAGTCAACTTGAATGGACAATGGGTCGAATTTTCTTGCCTGACAGCTTTAACCAACTGCTGACTCGAGGTCAGAGGCTGTGGCACAAACCTGAAAAGTGCTAGCATTTCCCTTAAAGACAGCCAGCATCTGCTGCTGAGGAAGGGGAGCAGGAAACGGCATCTGGAAAGGCCCAGGTTGGAGTACTGACCTCTGTGTGCCAGCACTGGACCAGAGAGGGTCTGTGGCCCACAGGCTTCTAGGAAATCCATGCCTTCTTGGCCAGAAGGGAGGTGGGGGTGGAGAATGAGAGTGCCAGTGTCAATTTCAATTTTGCTGTTATGCAAGAAAAAGGAAAACTAGGACCAGGAGGCTTGTTTTTTTTTTTTTAAGGGCACAAACACCCCCCCCCCCCAACGAAAAGACGGGGCGGGGGGGGGGGGGAGAGCCAAATACACTCAAAGTGTCTTGGAAATTGGTCTGAATGAATGTCTTTAGCTAAAAAAAAAAACGTCGGATCAGCATCTCAAGATGCTTTTGGTGTCCAGGGCTCCGTTGAGGCTCCTGGGGCTTGCTGGAGGCAAAAAGCCCTCCTGGGGTCAGCTTGGAGTCCAAGCCTCACTCCTGTGGATCAGATCATCTAGGAGCCCCAAAAGCCTTCTGGCTGGACATGTGGGACAAACCCTTTCAGGGAAGAGCCTCCAGTATTGGCATGAAGGAAGAAAATCCAGCTGGGAAAAAAAGATAGAGAGCCTGCAGTGCCGACCCAGGGGAGGAAGGCAGAGCTTCGGAACGCCGCAGCCAGCGCCCTGGCGCCAAATCACAGACCTTGAATCAATGATGCAATTGCTTAATTAATCAGCCTGCTCGGGTGGGTGCAGAGGGTCTCTGTGAGTGTCTGACCCGACTAGCTCCTGATGGGCAAGCCCCCCCTCCTCGGGGCCCTTCTGCAGGGCCCTCGGGACCACAGATGGTTGAACACCGTCTGGGAGTCTCACTGAGGGGAGAAAATGTTGAGTTCCCGAGTCCCCTGTGTGATCCAGTCACTCTGGCAGAAAGGAGGAAAAGGGAGGGGGGAGGAGGGAGGATGGTCTTATCAGCAACTTAGGATTTCTTGGCCTTGGCAGCTGCAAGTCAGTTCTCACAATACTATTTCCTTGTCCCAGTCAATGAGACTGTAAAAGAAATACAGAGCACAAGACCTCTTTTCAGCAATCCAGCAAGTGCCAGACTTAGACAGGCAGGGGCCATTTAAATTAACCTTGAGCCTGAACATGTTTAAAGGCTTGGGACTTTTAAACACAGCACTGAAGGTGAGTGTGCAGCTGGTCGAGGCTGGGACAGAGCAGGCCACGTGCAGGCCATGTGTCTAGGTGAGTGTGCAAGTCGGACAGGAGGCATCCCTTCTGTCTCTTGCACACGTCGTCAATAGCAAACATAGGTAGCTGGCAACCTTGCTATTTCCCATTCTGATGGCCCCAACAGGCAGAGAGGGTTTGAAACCAGCCCTCACATGTGATTGGACCATCTCCAAGGTTGATTTTCTCATCTTTAATGCGCAGAGGGGAAGAGAAGGGAGGGGAGGAGAGGGGAGCAGCATCTCAGAGCGACCCCAAACGGTTAATGATAATGAGCAGGAGCCCAACAGGAGTTTAACAGCACCGAAGAAGAGGGGAGACCCAGAGAGGAGCCTGGCCAGAGGTGTTTCAATTACCAAAAAGAAAAATCATTTATTTTTAAACAATATCCCTCAACACTGGGTGTTTAAAGAGAATATACTCTGGCCCCTAAAATATCAAAGAGAGATTTAAAAATAGAAAAGTCATTTCCCCCCTTCCCCGTTGCAGATTTTACTGTAGCGTTCTAGAAGGCAGATTAAATGAAGGAAGCTCAAACACACTCAATTTTGTCCTTTAGCAAATTCTTCTCTTTCACTCTTGCATGAAGAAAAAAAATCTCCCCACAGAGTTTTTCTCTTCTTCCTGGTGTGGATCTGGGCCCCTGCAGTGCCCTGTGTAATTTCTAGTTCCTCAGAATTCAGGTATTAATAAAGACCCCATGGGGACTTCCAACAATATAACCCTACATTTTGAGGCATTATGAAAGGAAACCCCCAGGGGTCTGTGGCTCAAATTTCTGAAATGTAGGCATTGTAAAAGGCACCCCAGGGGATGCCCGCAATAGAAATCTGCTGAATTCAAAGCATTTTGGAAGTCCTGGTGGGAGTCATTACTCCCACTGGAAGCTTTTTACAAAACATGTGTTGCTGACATGTTGACAGATTGCTCAGTGAAGTGTTTAGGTGCATGCACAAGGCGGGCCTTTGGAGACGCTCGGCGCTGCCAGCGAGTCTCCCAACGCTGGAACCGGTACCATCCATATTTCATAATGGGGGAGGCCGCTGCAGCTAGGGACTGGAGACGTGTTCTCCACACCCGCAGCCAGTCTCGCACCCCTCTGCCGAGGAGCACTTTGAGTGGGCTGGCCCAGTCCTCGCCTTTGGAAGCTGGTCTGTGCTGCACAGCTGTGACGGCCCTTGTATCCCTGCCAAGGGCTCTACTGAAGGAATCTTGAAGCGACCTCACTGATCACTGCAAGGCAGCATACAGATCAAACCAAGGAGGGGGCGGCAGAGAACCCCCCACCTCCACCCCCTGCCCTTGAGGAGGGGCAGCATGGCAGGGAGGGGTTTGAACTCAGGCTTGCTGGTCTTGACAGCATGAAGCTCAGGAAAGTGATCTGTGACTTTAATAAGGCAGAGGGGCTCAGAGGAATTAGCTGCCTAGGTGACGGGGTGGGGGTGGGGGGCTGGAGATGGATGGAAATGCATCTGTGGCCTGGTGGGCTATGGGCCAGGCTGGGGCCCTGGGGAGGTCGCCTCACCTACAGCCCCACGCACTCCTAGACACACATCTCCAAAGAGTTTTTCTGCCACAACAGCCTCCCCCACCCTCCACACCTCTGTGTGTGTGTGTGTGTGTGTGTGTGTGTGTGTGTGTGTGTGTGTGTATGTGTACACACACATACTTTCTCCCACACTATAGCAGGATAATGTGCCATATGCCCATGTTCATAAAAATTTAAAGGTAAAAGCAGATGTAATTTGACAAATGTGTGCATGTGTTGATAGGAACCCACGCACCAACACGCACATGCACAAAGCTCACATTCCGACACTGAGCCCTGTCCCTCTACCTAGCTTTGCTTTTACCTCAGGACCTCTCCGCATGCACCCAGATGAGAGCAGAAAGCTGCTGGAACACACAAAGACATCTCCTGAAATGTCTTTCTTCTTTTTCTGTAGCGCGTTCTCTTGGAACTGTACCGTCTACCGAGTGGCTGGTGTGAGGTTTTCCTTTGCTGAGGTTTTGGGGGTGTGGAAAGGAGAGAGATCACCCTGATTTCCATACCAACGTTGTTAGGCATAGCCACACTGAGAACTGGTCAGAGGTCAGAGGCAAGACCTACAGCAAGCCCCTACCTCCAGAACCTCACCTCCTCTACTGCTGGGTACCCGGCACCCTCCCTCTCCTGGTGGCCTTTCTGTTCCTTTCAGAAGTACATCGCATCTCAGTGGGCAAATGGCTTTTCCAAAAGAAAGGTACAAGATTCCATTCTCACAAGGCCCTGACAGGCCCAAGAAGACAAGCCTGCTAAAGTACCTGGAGGATGGGTTTCCTGGGGTACCTATCCTGGAGGAGGAGGCCCAGCTGACTTAATGACTTCCTTTCCACCAAGGGTGAGAAGCCTTCACAGCCTACATGGCCAGCAGGCTCCATGGCTACCCCAACTCACCGGGCAGACAAAGGTTCCTATCAACCAGCACCGTGTGCTTGGTACATTTCAAGGCCACCAGTGACCGACGCTGAGGGACCACATAAAGAATATATCACAGGGACTGCTAAAGTTTCCCAGGTTGACCCTCCATATGAACTCCCTTCAGTCCCCAAATAGACAAGACCCTCCAGAGTGGACTTGGGGAAACCTGTTCTGTAAACACAGGAGCAGCTGAACCCAAGCCCCAGAGACCCACATTCCATGGAAGGATTCTTGCACCAGCTACCTGACTATGCCAGGATCAGGGGACCATGGCACAGTGAAGAACTAAGAGGGTCTCACCCCTTCTGGAACATCACAGCTCTGAGATGTCCCCACTAGACATGCCACATCATTTTGAAAAACAAAATAAATAAAAATACTACATCTTAAGAAGCTCTTCAGTCAATCACAGGTAAACAGGGATGATCGGTTCCTCTCTGCCCTCCCACATTCCTACGCTCATCTGCAGGAGACCAGGGGCTGGTATGGAGTCTTGTACTTAATAAGTATTCAATAAACGGGTGTTTAGCCTATGCGAGTACTTAGCTACAAAGGAGCCCTTTGTCCTTTAGGTCTGGAGGAAGAACAACCATTTGTGTTTCACCTCACAGAACAAATTGTGTGTGTGTGTGTGTGTGTGTGTGTGTGTGTGTGTGTGTGTGTGTATGTGTGTGTGTGTGTTGGAATATGTGCCAAGCCGACCTGCTTGTGTGTGTGTGTCAGCAACAGAGGCAACACAGCTCCACACGGAAGGCGTGTTCCAGATCCTCAAAGAACATGTCTCGGCCTTTGTTGAACTGGAAGACTTGAAATATATATGGCAACCAGAGTATGAACAGGAATGAAATGCTATAGCGCCCAGGGACTTTGACACCCCATAGAGTCCTTTCTGCGCCTGCCTACAGCTGCCTCACGCCCCCAGTTCAGAAGCATCTTTATGAGCAGGTTCCAAGGATACCATTTCTAAATGGCCTTCCCGTGGCCCTTCCTTCTCTCTCACCCCACCCTTCTCTTCCAGGCTTTTCCTGCCTGAGCCTCTAAGGTCAAATGAAATTGAAGTGGCCAGTGGGGTCTCTTTTATGGAAAAAGGTGTGCGAATACTTGCAATGGGGCTGGAAAGATGGCTCAGCGGTTAAGAACACCGATTGCTCTTCCAGAGGTTCTGAGTTCAATTCCCAGCAGCCACATACTAGTTCACAACCACCTGTAATGGGATCCGATGCCCTCTTCTGGTATGTCTGAAGACAGCTACAGTATATTCACATAAAAAAAATACATCTCTAGAAAAAAAATATTTGCAATGAGTAAAGAAAAAGGCCTCCTCTGTAAGCTCACCTCCTTACATGCAAGACGAGGGTGCAAGCAGCCTCCTCCATCCCACACCATATCCCATGAGCCCTCCAGGCAGATGCAAGGCCCTGGGCCAACAAAGTGAAGAATCAGAATCCCAAGGTTCACACACACAGTCACAGCATGGAACTGGAGTGGTGTCGGGAGGAAACTACACGGGACTCTGATGCACACCTGTGCACACCATAAAAGACGGGGTACTGAGATGTTATCCAAAATCGTGTAAGGTCACAATCTACAGGAAGCACAGCACGTGACCCAACAAGAGCCAGGAGAACACGACATGCATATGAGCATGACCATCGGAGCTCTGCATCACGGCTGCTTTTACTTTTGCCTGTCTTTATTTGGTAGACCTTCCACTGTACATTTCTACAGCATGCATAAAAGGGGGGAATGTCTGAGAATTCTGAGGAACCCTGGAAAAGAAGAGCTAAGAGAAAGCTACCAGAATAACCAAAGCAGGAGTCTGGCTTTGCTGGAAAAGCAGACTAGAGTGGTGCTTCAGGCAGGGGAGCCATGCCAAGGAAACACAGAAGACAGAGGCAAAGTAGAGAGAGCATGGGCTGGAACTAGAAGCAATACAACCACAAATGGCCATTAGGGGTGAACTATGGTGTCATAGGCACTGGCCCATCACCGCTGCCGACAAGGTGAGATCACCGCCTCCATCTAACAAAGAGATGCCGTTCCAGATGGACAGGGCCTCCAAGTTCTCAGCACTGAGCCAATGCTGCTATGGCTATCTGGCCAGGCCATCCCAACGCTCAGGTGGGATCTGGTCACATATTCTATGGGATGCATTGCTTTATGGGGGCCAGGGCACCACTACCTCTGTCCATGCAGAGTCAGGTGCAGATTGGGCCCAGGGCCACCCACCACCTGGAAAAGGACTTCTAGCTTCTAGACACTGACAGGACAGCTGCCACCAAACATAAGAGTCCAGGTGTCAAGAGAAAATTAAAATAAATGACCCTGTTGTCACAAGTTTTATCATCCATTCATAAAATATGCAGAAGCAGGTAGAAGAAAAATAGGTCAATTCAGTGAGATTTACGATGATAAGGAAATCCAACCACCACATGAAGTACTTCCCCCTAGCTTAGGGAGGCTAGGTCTGCCTAGCCCAGAAATATGAGGAGACTAGAGACTGACCTAGAGTGTAGTCTTGGCCAAGGACACCAACAACACAATAGCATCTTCAGCATCACGTCTCAAGTGATGACCAAGATCTCTGAAAGAAGAAGTCATCAACAAATACCCCAGGAGGGTACCCATAAATCCTCCACAGCAGCTAGAGACCTTTCAAAGATATACCCCCATGTCACCTCTCACCTGACCCTTCCAGTGGCATCCCACTAGTCTTAAGATAAAATCTCAGCTTTGTCCCATGTCATTAAAGGTCTCCTACTACCAGGGTCCTAAATGGCCCTCAGTCTGACCCCACCCTCTGTCCTCAGGGCTCCCAGGTGCAGGTATCCAGGAGTCTCTGCAGCTACCCTGTCCCCAGCCTTTTCATGCCCCACCCCCACCTTGCCAGCCTAGTCCTCAGCAATCCATTCCACAGCTCTCTCTCATTGCTACTCACTTCTGACGCAGGAAGAAAGCCCTCAGAGGCCCAAAACATATATGTGGGGAAAAACCTATAGTTTATATATGTTATATATAAAATATAACATATTTGTATATAATAATATGTTTTGTTTATTTATTTTACATAAAATATACAAAATAAATTTATATGTAGTATAAAGAAATCTGATTTGTTTTTATTTGTTCATTTATTTAACTATCTAACCAATTTTTTAAAAATAACATTAAATTGGGGCTTGAGCTATAGCGCAGAGAGAGGTAAGAACCCTCGCCTGAGAACTTAAGTTCAGTCCCTGGTCTTACCAAATAATAATAATAACGGCAACCCTAAATTAACCTCTCAAAAAAGAAACTCTCATGTGGAGGTACCTAGCTGCTACCTTGGGCACTCCCTGTTTCTGAGGGGTGGGTGGCCATGCTCACTGCCTTCTTCCACTGCCTGCACACCACCCGGACCCAACACTGAGAGCTTGCTAGGAGCTTCCCCACACCCGTGGCTGTACCTTTCCCAGAAGCACTTAGGGCAGCTGTGATTTTCCCACTGTGTGTAAGCTGTTTAGATTAATATCTACTCCTGCATACACCACCAGCTCCACAATGAGGACAATGCCTGACTCATTAAGGACCCTGCACATTGCAGGTGCTCAGTAAACATTTGTTGAGGGAATGAATAGACTAACTACTGCATGAACGAACAGGCCAATGGTCACGGTGGTACAAGCATGCTCTTCAAAAACAACAGCAGCCCTAGCTGCAATCCTAGACTTCTGATTCTCCTGGTAAAGTAGCTTTTTGAGCAAACATTTGCAAGACACCTACTATATGCTGCCTCTTGGGGATCAAGCATGAACATAACAGGTCTTACTTTCTAGCTGATCAGCTTAGAAGCAACAGACACAAATGCTGATACTGAGGAAAGAGGACCGTCATGAGTTCAAGGTCAGGTCAGTCTCGGCTCCGTAATAAGTTTCCAGAACAGCCTGAGTTATAGAATGAAGTCCTGCGTGTGTGTGTGTGTGTGTGTGTGTGTGTGTGTGTGTGTGTGTGTGTGTGAAAGAGAGAGACAGAGAGAGACAGACAGACAGACAGACAGACAGACAGAGACGGAGAGAGAGAGAGAGACAGACAGAGAGAGAGAGACAGAGAAAGAGAGAGACAGAGAGAGACAGAGAGACAGACAGAGAGACAGAGAAAGAGAGACAGAGAAAGAGAGACAGAGAGAACAAGAACAGGGATAGGTGTGAATCAGTTGATAATGTTGCTCTAACATACACAAATTCCCGGCATCAACAAACTGCACAAAATTGGGCCTTTCTGGTAAACCGAGAACTTGGGAGGTGAAGGCAGGAAGATCAGCAGTTCAAGGTCTTTCTTGGATACATACAGAGTTCAAAGTCAGGTTGTGCCACGTGAGGCCACCTTAAAGTCAAAAACAAAATAAAATAAATAAGATTCCAAAAGCTCAGCACCTATTTTTTGAGGAGTAGACCCTGTGAGTCTGGGGAAAGCTGAGGAGACAGAAATGGACTGGACACATTGTTATTTCCTGTGATGCATCTCCATAGTAGAGGTCCTGGAGTCAAGACAGCCCCAGTGTCAGGCAGATCCAAGATGGATACAGCGGAGACACAAACTACAACCTCTGAGAAGCAAGGATGTAAGATGCCACTGCATACATCCCAGAAGCTCTAACCCCCACACTGAGTGTGCTATCCACCACTGGCCCCTCCCAAGGCCAAATCTAGCTCAGTAGCCTTGCAACCAAGTGCACCAATGCCCTCCGTGGACATTTTTTCAAGTGCCACTACCACGGCTTGTATGTTTGCATTTCCTAAAAATTCAGACTGTGAAAGCGAACATTGCACTGAGGGTCACTGTAATGGTATGAAGAACAGGTAATTCTGCCAGGCGATTAGGTTATCACTGCCCCATCCCCGTGACAGGAATGGTACCCATCTAAGAAAAGCCCAAGGAAGCTTGATAGCTCTCATTTGCCCTTCCACCATGTGAGAACCCACAGATGATGACACCTACAAGGAACGGGTCCTCATCAGATATGGAATCTGCTAGCACCCTGAACTTGGACTAGCCACCCCAAGAGCAATACATTCATTTATTTCCAGTGCTAGATTACCCAGTCCCAGGCACTTTGTCCTAACAGCCATAATGGATGGAGATTTTGCTGGCATCTAGTGGGCAAGGCCAGAGGTGCTGCATGTCCTGCCAAGGAAAGAACAGTGTCTCTTTCCTCTGATATACACCTCTCTAACTGCCATCCTGTAGCAGGAAGCTCTAGCATGCACCTGGTAGCTGAAAACAACCAGCAAATGCTCTCTCCCCAGACCTGACTGTTGCACAAAGCACCAAGGACAGCTACACAGATCTGAAGAAATGAGGAGCCAGATGTGTCCAGAAAACCCAGCCCCCACCCAAGCTCCCTCAGCCTCCAGGTTGCTCATCACGCTCAGAGTCTTTATCTCTGAAAGTGTGGTCAATGGGCCCACAACACCTGCACCAAACAGAGAGAGCTCATGTGAAATGCAGACTCATGCACAACCCAGAACTGCCAACTTTCATGTTCACCAGAATCCAGGTCAGATGCAAGTGCTTCAAAGTCTGTGGGTTGGGCTGGAGAGATGGCTCAGTGGTTAAGAAAACTGACTGCTCTTCCAGAGGTCCTGAGTTCAATTCCCAGCAACCACATGGTGGCTCACAACCATCTGTAATGAGATCTGATGCCCTCTTCTGGTGTGTCTGAAGACAGTGACGGTGTACTCACATACATAAAATAAATAACCCTTTTAAAAAAAAAGTCTGAGGGGCATTTCTGGAAGTCACTGCAGGACGGGCTCCAGGCACTGCTGTCCAAAGGTCATTCCCAACAGGTCCTGGCTGAGAAGGGTCCTCCTTCCCCACCTCCTCCAGTCTCACATTCCCTGTCTCTGGTAAGAGATGGCACAGTCAGCTGCTCAGCTGCCATAGGGATTTACAGGTGGGTCTCTCTCCACTGGTGGGCAAGTCCAAGGAGCCATGACAGCAAACCCAGCAGGTATTCAGAATAAGGGACCCAGCTGGGGAAGGTTCTTGCCCCACACCCCACACTCCACCTGTAGGTGTTACACAGCTTAGATTGGGCTCATTTCAGCTTCTCTCCTAACTAAATGAGAAGCCACTGGGAGGGCAAGGAAGGCTGACTACCCTGTATAGCCTCCAACTATGAAACTGCATTAGGCCCAAGCCCTGATAGCAAGTGAACCCCAGGGTTACAATTGTGGGAAGAGATGGACTGAGGTAAAATGGATGGGACAGAGCAGGAAGGGTGGGGGAGGGGATGCAATGGGATGGGAAGAACAGGATGGACTTGAACAGAGCTGGTGGATAGAAGGGAACAGATGAAGGCTAACCCAACAACGGCCACTCTCTATCAACCATGGAACAGTGCTCCTGAGGAGGCGTGCGTACAAACAGTCTACACACCCAGCACCAGGGGACCTGCACAGGCCATGGTGCACCGCACCAGGCAGTGCCATGCTGTAGTAATAAAGGCCGGGGAACTCTCTACAGCATCTCGGGAAACTCTCTGAGGCACAGAGCTGAGTGAAAGAATCAGGCTGCATAACCCTAGATCCATTATGGCACTGTTTACTTTTTAATCAAGAATCAATAGGACACTACTTCTATGGATGCAGGTACACTATCCTTTTTTGTGGGATGTGAGACACTGAAGATGGTTAAAACACCGTGGGATTGTACGTGCTGCTGAGAAAGAAGGAAACCTCCGTAAATTAAGCCTCTACTTGGAAGATGTACTTTGACTTGGGAGATGTTCAAGTATATTCACGAATGTTTGGTTAGTGTGTGAGTCATGGTCACCTGGGCCATTTAGCACCGGCCCCCACCGAGGGTCTCCAGAGGAAGAGTGAACAAGTAGATGAATGCTGCAAAGCCCCATGAGGAGGGAAATTCTAGGAGAGGCCAGTGGGGAACACGTCACTGGAAAAAGAGAAACAAAAGGGAATTTGATTTGGAGATGCAAGCAGTTGCAATGGGCTCACAGTCACCACCAGGGTTCTTGGGGGCCACAGGTTGTCTCCTAAATGTTACTTCTCCTCCCGTGGTGTGCTCTCCAAGAAGGAGAATGGAGAGTCACAATGCCTGCTTGAATGCACAGCTCGCACAGGACCTCCTCAGACTCTTGCTTCTAGCTCTACCTCATATCCAGCTGTGTGCCAGGGCCAGCTGAACCTTGGCCTATAGCAGCCATGTCACCTTGCCCTGTGCACAAACAAAACTAGCTTGGAGCTTGGAGCACAGGTTCCCTTGCTTTTTCCTCTGGGATCCCAGGAGCAGCTTGGTCAGCGAATGGACACAGTGGGCGGCAGAAATACACAGTGAGTAAGGGGGGCTCTACTGAAGCATCTTCCCCCTTCCAGCTTCTCCTTGATTTTTCTGCTGCCATCGTCTCCAAGAAGCCACAACTGGAATCACACTGGTCCAGGCTGGTTGAGGCCAGGGTGCGAGTTCCTGCTGTAGCTAAGCAAGCAAAGGACTTCATAGGAATGAGAGCCTATTCACAACTTCATTTATGTAGTGGAAAAAAAGTGTTGGCAGCTCCAGCTTCAATGTGAACAACTGCACCTGCCAGGATCCACACCTTCCATCTGAACAGTGCACAATGCTAGCCCAGGGATCTGTGGCCAGATCGGTGCAGAATCAAATCACTGACACTCAACCTGTCCCAAGAAAAGTACCACAGAAGACCAAAGCTCACAATAGCCAGGCATTCTCCAAGAGACAACACAGCTCCTGCTGCCGACAAGCATCAGCACAAGAAACTTCTAGAACCGGGTGTTAGTAACCAACATGTGGTTTCTAGCCACGTGCCTCCTGAGAGTCACACTTTACCTTCATCTGGCCCCTCCGTAAGTGGCAGGTGGGAGGGAGGGCAGGGGAGGCAGAAAAAGCCGGTTCTCCGTGGCCCTCCCTGCTGCATAGCTCTCCCGACAGCATCGCTCCCTGCCTCCTCGCTCTTCTAGCAGTCAACACTGGCTCATTGGCTTCTGAAGATGTGAGACCCCTTCCTCAGCTCTGTGAACAGTCTCCTTACTAAGCATTTGAATGTAGCATCTGCTTTCCATGGGGACCCAGCCAAGGGTGTCCTTCGAACCTTTCTTATGTCAGTATGTCCACAGTTGTTTATTTACCTGTGATGATGAGCTGATGCAAACATGAGGACCATGGTCTAGATCCCTAGAGCACATGGAAAAGCTGGGCCTGGAGCACATCTGTAACTCCAGTGCTTGGGAGCACACAAACAGACAAGCCCTGGATGCTTGCGGGCTGGCCAACCAGCCTAATGAAAACGGTGGGCTCCAGGTTCAGTGACCCTCCACAGTTTTTTTCAACAACTCATTCCACCCACACCACAAGATTCTGCAGCCAGAACTATCTGGACTGGTGACCCTTGTCTTCACCTTCTGCTCTGCAGTGTTCTCATGGCCAACAACACTAGCCCTGTAGTTTGATAAGGGCAGGGGGGAGGGGGAGAGCAACCCCACAGGATGCAATCAGCATGGGTTCTGCTTGTGGCCTACCTCCAAGCTAGCACACCATGTCCTGCATCTAAGAGCACGGTAGCTTTCCAGCTTCTGGCGAGTATTCTCAGTCTCGAGCAGAGGCCATTAGGCATTTGCCCTAGCCACAAGCACCCTGGGCTATCATTCAGCTTCTATATGTTCATTTCCATCATCTGTCTCCTTACCAGGGCTACCAATGCATTTTCTTGGTCGCTACTGTGTCCCTGATCCCTAGCTAAGGCCTGTGTAGAATTGTGTAGAATATAGTGAAAACTGGCCTTAGAGCACGCAGAATGCACCTGTACCCTGGAGGAGTGGCGCTTGCTCTATGCCTTCGAGTTGCCCTTGTTCCCCTGATAAGGCTATATGTAGGGAGAGTATCTGGGAAAGTGCTATGGGTGGTAGAGCCTGAGGATCAAAAAGTCTCTGCAGGCCAGAGGAGACCTCTAGCCACAAGCCCTCCAGGTACCCAATGATGAAGGAACCAACTCAATATCATTCAAGCGAAATCTAAAATGTCACCCAGGAAATGTTTCCCAAGTACCTACTATGTGTCAGGCTCTTCTGTGAGGTCAGAGAGAGACACAGATGAGGACAGAGACAAAGGCAGAGGCAAGAATCCAAAGAAAACATTTTTAATTGATAATTTGTAATAACAACAACCACAGAAAGGAAGTTAAATAAGATGTTTCAGCAGAGAATGAAGAGAAACCAAGAAAAGATAACTTCAAAGAAACGCAATACCTAAAAGGAAGTGAAGGAGCTATCACATGGAGCCCTGTAAGAGCCTCCAGGTAGCAGAGAGATGCTGCAAGGTCCCTAACAGTGCAGAGCATACTGACTCTTACATAGTTGGAAGGAGAAGTGGGCCGGGTCATCAGGATAGATGCAGTGCAGGGGAGAAAGGTGAGGTCTGAGCAGCTCTGAGAACCACTGGGAACCATGCCTAGACTGAGGTTAGGTGACCATGGCAACATCTCACCTGATCCAGCTTCCCTTCTCCCACCCACCACCACCCAGGTCCTGGGTGGGCTTCAGTAGGTCCTAGCAGGTCTGTTTTTGTTACCTAACACTTTCTAGTGCCAAAAGATTCAGGAAATCACTTGGAGAGACCTAAACTTTCCACACACACAGGGTCAGTGGGGTGAAGGGACAGGCTGCTATGTGCATTCCTCAAGGCATCCAGTCCTTTGCCTCCCCCTGGCCTAGACACTCCACCCTCTCTTTCCCCCAGTGCCCCAGAGCCATGATGTCATTTCCAAAGGCAGAAGATTCCAGCCAGTCAGCTCCACACTGAGACTGTTTAACACAAAGGGACACATTTTATAATCTCCGTATGTTCCCCTGAGCTGGAAGCCTGGAGCATGGACCCACTGCCAAACGCTTCAACCAAGAATCCTGTTTTATTTAGGCCAGCGCCGGGGCTAGGCTTCAAATGGCCTTGTTCTTTTCTATCTGGAGCCCTGCCTCCTCTGCCTGTCCCTTCTCAATAGGAGCTACAAGGAGACTTGTCTATGTTCAGAGGCCGCAGAGCCCAGGAAAGGTGGAATCACACTGTGCATGAACCCCTGCTGGCTACTCGCCTTGAACTGCAGGCCCCAGCAGGAGGGAAATAAATTTGGTTGGTTTCTCATTTTGTTTGGGATGTTCTTTATTTTGTTGTGTTAGGGTGTCATTTCAAGGATGCCAATCAAAGTTTGGAACAATCTGGAGAGGGAAAAAAATCAAATAAACAAGGACCCACTTCCCACTCTCTACCTCTGCAACTTCTGATGCCTAGTGGCAGGGCTTGCAAAGACTGCCACCAACCAGGAGGTAGTTTCTCCTTCAGAGACATGGTCCACGTGGCTTTCAGAATTGACCCTAATTCTGTCCCTTGGTCAGTGGTTCTATCCCTGCTTCTACTTGTCGCTGGTCCATGGCTTTGACACAGATTCCACCTTACCCAGAAGCAACAGTAAAGCAATGAGCCACTTCAGCCTTTCCTCACATCACAGCAGCAGGCTCCAGCATAGCTATGGTGCTGATAACCAAACCTAGAGCTTGCTAGGGAAGAAGCACCCACCACTGAGCTACACCCCCCCCCCTTGCAGCCATACCCTAACTCCTCCCTGAGCTCACAGCACCCAGGCTGCAGCCTTCACTGATGCTCTAGGTCAAAGAGAAGTTCTTTCTGTCTCTGAGCTGTTGCCAGCTACCGACCTCTGTCCTGGTTTCCTGCACCAGCAGCACCTTACTTACGCTGGGACGACTTGACGTGGCCTGAGCCAACGGTCCTGGCACTCAACACAAGCAGGAGATGCAGGGAGACTGAGTCCAGCAGCCTTCACCACAGTCCCTTGATTTTGGCAGATTGCCCTACTTGACAGAAGCAAGACTGCACTTGGCTTGCTGACCCTGACCACCAAGTAATCTCCACCCCTTAATTTGCAGCTGTGACTCCGGTCTCCCTTCTTGCTTCCAGCATCATGGGAGCAAAGGAGACGCTGTCTGTTGTGTATCCTTTGATACGGCCTGGGCCTGCTAACCTTCTGCTCTGTTCTTTGCTCCAGGCTGTTCGTGCTGGCCTTGAACACTTCACCTATACCACAGGGGCTAAGGGCTAACCAGCTTTAAGTTCCATCTAAGAAACCCCCTTGGTGGTAAGAGGCTAGGTGGTATGAGAGGAATCCTCTACTAGGGTGAGAACCCCACAGGCTCTGAATGGTTAAAGGTCTGAAGACCTCAGATGCCATGAGCCTGATATCAGGCATGTGCAAGCATCCATAGAATCAGGCAAAGGCTCATGGTCACCTGGCCACATGGAAGCTGCCATGGGGATCATCAGATGTCACACGCTATGGTCAAGTGATCACCTCCCTTGGACCATCACCCTGGGCCAGTCTTGCCTTATGACCAGTTCTTCCCAAATCAGACTTCAGGTTGTTTTTGAATAAATAGTTCTGCAGGCCCAAATGGGCTAATGTTAAGAATAAAAAGGATTCTGCCATCCAAAATGTCCACGTAGGCTCTAGGAATGATGCACAGAGCACTAGAATTCTCACCTGTGGAAGAGGATGCTCTTGTTGCCTGGTCTCCACCTCCTCAACTCCTATCCCACAATATGGAGCTGCTGACTTCCTACACTAAGCCAAGTTAACGCCCGAGACTGTCCCCCATGGCACAGCAGTATGTGTCCATCTGTCCTGCAACAGTGAAGATCGGGGAAGAGTGGTTCCTGGTCTTGGCTGTATCAACCTTAGGAGGTGTAGCCTGGCCATTGAAAAGAAGCCACATGCCCTACTGAGACTGCTGAGTTGGGAGGATAGTCACCTGTGGGTACTGAGGACACCTTTACTGACGCTTATGTGGAGAAAGACTTGGGGTGGTCTCCTCAGAGGCCCAAGAGAACAAGGTGTGAAGCCAGCCTTACTTCTTAGTTCCATGGACTAGTGAGTCTGTGATTTGCTTGCCATTTGGATTGAGTCTCCAAAGTACTTTAACTGGGGACCTACTATGTGCCGGGCAACAGAACAGGTTATTGAAATAACTCCACCTTCCAGCTAGGAACAGATAAATACACATAAAGACACTCAGGTGTGTGCACAATATATATGGCATCTTTACTCGCCTTCTGAAAATTTCCAAACTGCAACAGAGAAGAGATGGACAGACTCAGACATCACTGGGTCACATGTGCAACTAGCCTGGGGCCAGGTTAAGTCTGGACCTTGTGGTCTAGCTGAGGCACAGGAAGCCAACAGAAGCTTTAAGGCTTCGTGAGAGAAGGCAAGACTCTCCCATTAAGGAGGGAGCAGGCCCACTACCCTCCCAAGAACCATCTCAGCTTCTGCTCATCTAGGCCAGGCCTGGATGATGTTTTCAGTAGGCTCACCTCATGCCAACCATTGCACCCTGGGCCACCAAAGCAAGCTCAGTGATGCTAAAGCTCAATAAAGTAGACAAGATGGCCAGGGGGGAAAGGATTAAAAACCTCTTGTGGGAAAGTCTCAAACCCACTAGACCAGCACATGTATACAGATCTCCCCATGGCCCAATGGAGCCCTGCCTTCTATAGTGCTGGACTTGTTAGGCAGCTGTAAAGAGACGACATACGATGAACAAAGAACCAGACAGTTGCGCTCACTCTGTGTAGTTGGGTCAAGGGGAGGATGCACTGTACATTTTTTTGTTTTTTTGGTTTTTTTTTTTTTTTTTTTTTTTTTGGTTTTTCGAGACAGGGTTTCTCTGTGTAGCCCTGGCTGTCCTGGCACTCACTTTGTAGACCAGGCTGGCCTCGAACTCAGAAATCCGCCTGCCTCTGCCTCCCGAGTGCTGGGATTAAAGGCGTGCGCCACCACGCCCAGCTGCTAACATTTATTTTATTTTTTAAAGGTTATTCCATTTCCCATGGTTAGTAGTTCTGAATTACGGTATGTTTATGTTCTCATATTTTTTAAATTTTTTTCTTTTTAGGTATTTTCCTCATTTACATTTCCAATGCTATCCCAAAAGTCCCCCATACCCACCCCACCCCCACTCCCCTACCCACCCACTCTCCCTTTTTGGCCCTGGCATTCCCCTGTACTGGGGCATATAAAGTTTGCAAGTCCAATGGGCCTCTCTTTCCAGTGATGGCCGACTAGGCCATCTTTCGATACATATGCAGCTAGAGACAAGAGCTCCAGGGTTCTGGTTAGTTCATAATGTTGTCTCACCTATAGGGTTGCAGATCCCTTTAGCTCCTTGGGTACTTTCTCTAGCTTCTACATTGGGAGCCCTGTGATCCATCCAATAGCTGACTGTGAGCATCCACTTCTGTGTTTGCTAGGCCCCGGCATAGTCTCACAAGAGACAGCTCTATCTGGGTCCTTTCAGCAAAATCTTGCTAGTGTATGCAATGGTGTCAGCGTTTGGAAGCTGATTATGGGATGGATCCCTGGATATGGCAATCACTAGATGGTCCATCCTTTCGTCACAGCTCCAAATTTTGTCTCTGTAACTCCTTCCATGGGTGTACAATCTGTATCCCAGGTGCTCCAGAGGTCCCGGCAGTCACGGTGCATGCTAAGTAACACTTGTGAGATGAAGACCGACACTTTGTTCATTTCAAACCTTCCCGTCCAGGACACCATAATTGAAAACCTACCTTACCCAGGCACAGGGCAGACAGCATCTGTGGTGGTTACCCAGAATGCAAAGCACCTTAATCTAGGTGTCTCCATGTTCATCTTACCCTACACACCCTTTACCATTTAGAGGCTACATAGGCCCCCTGTGGCAAGATCAGCGAGCGCTTATGGAGTACCTACTGTGTGCTGGCCACAGGCAAAGGTGACCTAAGATCAGAAAAGAGAACAAGATCCAAGCTTGGGCACCAAAGAGCATCAGGAGCAAGATGGGTTGGCAAGCTTTCTGCTCTTTGCCAATCTGGTGGGTTAAAAACGGCATTTCCCTGTGGCTTAAATATATAGTTTTCTTATTATAAACGGAGCTCTGAATCTTTTTAAATGTTTAAGATCCCACTAGTATTTCTTTTTCTGGTTCCATTTCTATCCTTTGCACATGGGAGATATTCAAAATATCTAACCACCAGTGTGATACCAGCCAATCAGAGCAGGCACTGGCCTTCGGCAGCGCTGTCATCTCCAGTGGCTTGGCTGTGGCTCAGCCCAGGCCCTGCCTGGTTTTCTGCTGATTTATTGACTCTTTGCTTGTAGAGGCTCCTTACACATTGAGGAAGGCATCCTTTGCCTGTGATACGGGTCTCGTTTGATTTACTAGAGCAGGTGTGAAGCAGTATTCAAGTTTTGTTTTTATGCAGTTTAATGTTTCTATCTCCTGTTTTATGGCTTCTAGGTCTGGGGTTATGGTTAGAGAGGCCCCACTCGCCCTGGCCCTATTAAATTGATTTCCTAATTCTCCCTATGTTTTCTTTTAATATTTTTAAGTTTTCCTTTTCTGTTTAGAACTCTGGCCCCACGTGATTTACTTTGGCCTGAGGAGTGAGAGAGGTCCAGTTTCCTTTTACTTCAGGATAGCCACCCTGCTAATCCTAGTCCCAATTCTTGGGCAATCCATGGATCCACGTGCCTTGGGTTTCTAGCCGTGTTTGGACATAGTCTGGGCTTGTCTCCAGCCTCCTGCTCTGTCCCTGGACACTAAGAACCCACGGGCTCCAGCCCAAGCTGGCCTGGGTACCACCCCTGCCACACTCTTGTCTCTGAGCACTCCTTCTTGCCTGTGCTTCACCCCTGGACCTTAGGAACTACAATTTGTCATGGCTGAACAAAGCCACTGCAGTCCAACTGGCTAACATTAGGTTAATATAGGGGAAACTGAACCTTGCCGACCAAAGGCCTGCCCTTTCCTTTCTCTCTCTCTCTCTCTCTCTCTCTCTCTCTCTCTCTCTCTCTCTCTCTCTCTCTCTCTTTCTTTCTTTCTTTCTTTCTTTCGATGTTCAGTAGTCAGACTTTTCTGTTTGCCCCACCCCCACACATATGTATGCCATTTCACTGGGTTTGTGTCTCTGGCTTCTATACTAATAGAAGTAGCTAATATCACTCCCTGCTCTGTTCTTTAACCAGACAGTGTCTGTACACAGGGAAGCTCCCGATGCAAGAGGCTGTGCTCAAGCCCCCAAGGCCTTCTGCACCGGCAGTGTCAGTTCCTCACAGTTGGAAGAAAGTAACACCCGACACCTGTGTGTTTGGCAGCACACTGCCCACTGGCTGGCTTCAACTCTTCTCTGTATTACCCAACGGAGCCAGTATGTGGGATGCCCCAAGCTGTTAGTGCAGGGGGGGACCCCAATGCTGTTAGAGTAAGAAAGAGGCCTAAGCTGGCACACAAAGCTGAGCCCTGGCCAGTGGCAGAAGGAATAAGGCCAACAGAGGTGCCAGTTTTTGTGCAGCCCCAGACCTGTAATTGGGACCCACAGGTCACTCTGGCTACAACTGAACAAACCAGGGCCTAATTAACTTTCCCCTTGGCTTCTGCTATGGCCATATCTCACCTTCATCAGAAAAGAATGGCTGGCCTTTCAGAGGGGCTGGGAATAGTCTTGGGTCCCCAGGAAGACACAATAATAATAACCCAAGAACATAGCTTTTTAAACATTGTCTCCACTTGTGTTTTTGTGGTTGGGCCTTTAGGAAAGCTGTGTCTACAGTTGGATTTGGAACTCTACAGCCTGTGTTCTTGCAACAAACAAGTCAGACCTCATTGGTCTCCTGTTCTTTCAATATTTATTATTCTGGGTAAGCTCCTTCAACTCTGAGCCTCAGTTTACCTGGTGTATAAATTGGGAGTGAGTGGGAAAACTCCTGCCTCTTGCTAGGATTGTTGTGGAGACTACATGGAGAGCATTCATTCATTAATTCATTCAGCAATCATATATTAAATACCTCTGTCTGCCAGGTGCTGGATTGAAATATAATGGAGCACAACCAATGTGTCTCTTGTCCTCCTGAAACTTAATGGGGGACATGGACAGTAAATGGTGAATACCATTACAGGCTCCTTACAGAAACTGACAGGGGTGGACCACAGTTATATGGTTACAGAGAGCAATCAGGGAAGGTGGTAGGGGCTATGTTTCAGGCAGTCTCACGGGACCCTGCATGCAGTAAGAGCTAAATATGTGCAGAGTGGTAGGAGACAAATAGTCCATACTATATGGGAAAGAAATATTTGCTTATTTTTCACTCTGGGTACCAGGGGCATGATGGGCCCAGTCCTGCCTCTCTTCAGCTGTCATGTAGCCTGAACAAAGTCAGAGATGAGAGGCCGGCAGCGCAAGGGAAGAAATCAGGCTCAGGTTGGCACCCGTCCTGCGGGCTTTGTCTATTGCATGGAGCATGTCCCTACAGCCTCATATTAGACCCCATGGTCTTTCTACAGAGACTGCACCTGCCTGCCCTTCCCTGTAATGAAAAGCCAGATATACCAGCTGTCCCTTTAGCAAAGAGGCTACTACCTCTAAAAAGCCATCAGGAGCTCAGCTTGGGAGTTGAGATTGTTGCAGGGCGGGATTGACAGCCAGCTTCGGGCACTATCAGAAGAATCACTGGGAAAGTCAGTTTTAAAACGTTACAATGGCATAGATAGAGCACCCAGCATCCTCGGGAGGGCAGCCTCATTCAATTAGGCCAAAGCAACGGTCAGCTGAAATCACAGACTAGCCTCACAAGGTAGCCCTGGTGCCAGAAAATGATAAAAGATTCCATCTGAATCTAGACGAAAGGTCCACAGTGATCAGCTTCAATGGCACATAAACATTGGAAGCTGCCCCTGGCCAAATGGAACCTGCTCCTGCAGGGCCCCAGGCAGTGCCCAGAGACACTTTCTGAAGTCACTGGAGTCCCCCAGCTCCTGCTACAACCATTCCTAGCACTTTCATGGCCAGAGAACATCACATCACAAATAGTGTTGGAGTAAATCTCAGCCCTCTTCCTGTTCCAGTGTTCCATGACAGCAGAGCCTGAATTCGTGGAGATTTTCCAGAAGTCACAACTTAAAGGGCCATCAAATGCATGACATCTCCTAACAGGGTGCCCATACATCACATCTCTACTAGGCACAAAAGGCCAGCACACTGCCAAGTCAACACTGTAGAGACTCACCCTGTTCACAGGATGTCGACCCTGTCCCAGCCACCTGAGCTTCCTCCCCTTGAACACTACTATGTGGAAGCAAGAACCCCACTCTCTCACCTACCCCCAAATAGACACTGCACAGTGACATGAGACTCTACCCAGAAACAAAAGTTAAAGGCTACCCAGGCAATACTGTTGATTCTTGGTGTACGCTTATAACCCCGAGCATGGAGATAGACCTCTGCTACCCCTTTGCTGGTGAGAAGCAAAGACAAGGGGCGTTAGAGCAGACAGAGGACATTAGAGTTTTCTTTGTCTTCTCACAGCCTAGAAATGCACATGCCCTCTGTGTATTAGGGCAGGGGGCGGACAGAACTTTCTCTTAAGTTCATGCTTCAACAAACAGATGGGCCAAACATGGCCACTCCTGCCAAGGAACAATGACATCTTCTGAGTCACTGACCAGAAATGAGGATTCCCCAGGAGAGGTCTAGTTGCCGGGTGGGGTCATCCTTAACACAGAGAGCTCCCCTTCCCAGAATGCAACCCACCCTGTCACCTGGGATGGTCCCCAATCCCCGCAACTCTTCCCTCCCATGCTGAAGAAGCCAAGCACTGCCCCCTCCACCTCTACTCCCAGATGCTTCAGATAGAAGAGTCCAGAGGTCCTGTTATGGATCATAGGTGTCCCCTGAAGGCTCTTGTGCTGGGGTCTGGGTTGCCAGCTAATGGGGTTTGGAGAAGTGATTATGAGGACTCTGATGAGCTGATCATATAATAGAATTATTGAGCTGGGCGTGGTGGCGCACACCTTTAATTCCAGCACTCAGGAGGCAGAGGCAGGTGGATTTCTGAGTTTGAGGCCAGCCTGGTCTACAAAGTGAATTCCAGGACAGCCAGGGCTATACAGAGAAACCCTGTCTCAAAAAAAAAAAAAAAAGAATTATTGAGGGATGGGGTTAATTCTGGAACATGAATCACTGGGGGCGGGGGGTGCCCTGAAAGGATATACCATGCCCAGTATATACATTTTCTCTCCTTCCTCCCTTCTTCGGCCCCCCATCCCCACACTTGCCTTCTTTCTGGCTGCAGAGATGAATAGACTTCTTCTCCCATGATGTTCTGTCTCATGATGGTCCAGAAACAACAGAGCCAGATGAGCAAGGACTGAAATCTTTGAAACTGGGATCCAGACTAAGCCCTTCCTCATTTAACCTGTGTTCCTCTGGTGTTTGGTCATAGCAAAGAAAACCTGACTAACACAGGTCCCATTGCCCAGGAAGTTTTAAATAAACTACACTCACGACTACCCAGCCCTCACCCTGGGGCAGTAGCTCAGAGGTTAAAGTTCTTGCCATGAAAACTCAAGGAACTCAGTTTAATCCCTAGCACTCCATCAAAAGGCTGGGTGTGGCAACACATGCTTGTGATCCCAGAGCTCAGAAGGCAGAGGCAGGTGGATCTGCGGCACTCATTGGCCATCAAGTTACCATAGCCTAAACAGCAAAAATCAGGTGCCAGTGAAAGACCCTGTCATTTAAAAAAAAAAAAAAAAAAAAAAAAAAAGGAGGCAGATGAGAAATGACAACCCAGGTTGAGCACTGGCCTTCACATGCACGTGCACACACACACACACACACACACACACTTTTTTTTTCCCAAGATGGGGTATAATAGAGTCCTGGCTGTCCTAGACTTGCCTTGTAGACCAGGCTGGTCCTGAACTCACAGAGATCCATCTGCCTCTGCCTTTTGAGTGCTAGGATTAAAGGCATGTGCCACCATGCCCTGCCACAGAAATGTGATTTTTAAAAACCACTCCCACTTCCCACGAAGGTACCCATCAGAACCTCTACTCCTGCCATGCCATGCCAGCTTCATAGATGGGCTCCCCTTTCTCCATATCCCAGCAGCACCGGCTTCTACATTTGGGGGGTTGGGGAAGACAGTGGACATCAGGAAAGACAGGTGGTATTGCCCTTGGCCCCCAAATTCTCAACATCGGGAAGAGCTTTGCATCCAACAGCCTCTGAATGTACTGTGTTCCTTCCCTCTCTCCCTCGAGGAAGGAAGGGGCTAGAGAGAACACCAATCAATGGCCAATGGCCAATAACCTAAGCAGGTTGATGAGACAATGAGCCACCATGAAACCCCAGGAAGCCAGGGCTCAAGAGTTTGGTAAAGATGAGCACAGGTATTTAGGAGGGTGGTGGGCAAAGGGCAGGAAGCTCTGGGCTCCTTCCCGACACCCCACTCCACAGCTCTGTTTACATTCTCTAGAACAGCTTTTAGAGTAAGCTGGTATTTACAGGAAGTGTTTCCTTGAGTTCTCTGAGCCACTATAGCAAACTGTTCAAATCCAGTGTAAGGGAGTACAGGATCCCAGTTTAGCTTCTTGGTTAGAAACACAGGGCACAGCCAAAGCTTGTGATTCCCTATCGAAAGTGGAAGACCGGTGCCAAACCTGAGCCCTCGATCCAGATCATCCATGGCTATCTCTAAACAGGCAGTGTCACGGCTGGATTAGATCGGAGTCTACTGCTCAGCAGGCTGGCTGCTGGTGGGGAGAAATCCCTACACTTGACATGTGTGTGCTCAGTGCTAAGTGCCAAGTGGGAGAATCAACTAGACACTGAGGGTTGTTGTTGCTGTTGTTGTGGTTATTGTTTCAGATAAGACTGAGCATAAGACTATCTTTTTAACAGGATCGTCACTCAGCAGAGCCCTGTAGCTGCCAGACTCACTAGCATGGGCTGCCTCTCTGGGATATCTTTCCCCAGAGTAGACATACTAGCATCACCTTCTACACAGAATCCAGTAGGAAGGAGGGCTGGTGAGGCCTATCAGCTGATCAATGGTGAGCCCAGCCAGGGAAACTGAGCTACTACTGCGTCTTGTTTGTTTTTGTGTGTTTGTTCTGTGTTTTTGAGTCAGGGTTTCTCTGTGTAAGCCTGGCTGTCCTGGAACTCGCTCTGTGGACCAGGCTGGCCTCAAACTCAGAGTTCTGCCTGCCTCTGCCTCCCAAGTGCTGGGATCAAAGGCGTGTGCTACTGCAATTGCATTTTTAATCGCATTTTTTAACACAAAAGTAGAACCAAGTTCCCCATGACATCTTTATGCCAAAGCTCAATCAGTGCAGAGAACCAAGTTGGTAAAGTGAATAGCCAGTGAACTGGCCTGGACACCAGCGTACCTCAGAATGAAAGGCTCCGTGGTCCACATAATGACAGTCTGCAATGCAGGAAGCAACTGGAGTGTGTTGTGTGGCAAACCCCAGGTAGGGAAGGGTTTGGGGTTAAGGCCCAAACAATTTCCAGTGGTTCATTTCAGAGATCCTACTAGTCCTAGGGAGAGTCCTGCACACGTCTCAGCCCCGTTAGGGAAGCTCAGCCAGGGTGATAATGAATTTCTCCAGGATGCTATTAAGCAAGGTCACTACTCACACTCTAACTCCCTTCCAATGCTCCAGGTTTTGGGGGTGTTCCTAGATATCACATATCACATCCCAATGGAGGTCGTTAGTGGGGTCCTGTTAGGAAGCAGGCAGGGCTATGGTAGGCACCACGAACATCAATACCAATGCTGGGCACCCCGCGAACACACGGCTGCAGAGTTCACCCTGCTGGAGGTCGCCAGCTGAAGCAGTTAGCTGCTGACTCTTATTTGTATATAGACCTCAGCTCCGGTGCCTGCCTCTCCCAGCCTCTGCTCCAGAGTCTTGTGATTTCTTCTCCACACAGAAACACTAGCATTGTTAAGAGTGTGATAGCCGGGCCTGAGGTTCAAATTGATGCTGAGAGCTAACGGGAAGAGATGTACATGATGGATAGGGTCCCTTCCTGGGGATCTGCTGAGATGGGAAATGCGTCTAAGCAGAGGCCCAACCGTACCTAAGGGCCTTTCAGGACAAGGTGAGCAAGAGGTTTGAGTTTCAAGCTGCTTCCTGTCAATAAATGTGACCCCACGTGGGTGACAGTCTCCAGGGCGTTAGAAAACAGACCTGAGATCTAGAGGCCATTTTCCCAAAACTAGCATCCAAAGGATTTGACTGATGACCATGATGAAATGCAGGGTTGTGAAAAGAGCCCAGAAGTGCATGTGCCTCTGTGGTGTGGCTGGCACACCCCAGTGTGTGTTCCCAGCCACACCCACCCCGGGGGGGGGAGGCGGGGGGAGCACGTACTGAGCCATAAGTGACTCCTCATGACATCATGCCCTAGCATACCCTTCAAAGTGTTGGATGCCTTCAGAATAGAGCTGCCATTACCTCTAGCACTTCCCTTACTCAAGCCCAGAGGCAGACCTGGGTCTCCATTGCACAGGTTAGCCTTGATCTCTGAAATGTCCCCATCCCTCCACAAGCCCTTCCTTGAAGCTCACTGCTTAGCATGGCTTTCCACACTTAAGCTGCTTAACTTTGCACTAACAACCTCTTAATTGCTAGGTTTCCAAAAGGCTTCCTATAAATCTGGGGTACGGGCTCACCCTCTTAAACCCCATACACTGTGGAGTAGGGTAAGGCAGGGACAGGGTACCTCTACCTAATTTCTGCCTGCAGGAAGCTGTGGCTTTTATTTTTAATTTTATTTAAAAGAGGATACAGGGTACCCAAGACACCACAATAAAATGACATTAACTGTAAAATTACATTATTAATTCTTTAATCTCACTTGAGGCTTCAAGCTGTTGCTATGTCCAATTATCCGTGTAACCACCTGTCAGAATCCCGGCGCTATTTAGCATTACCTCCAGGACAGCGGTGGGCCCGGTGGTCCGTCAGGTCTGCCAGAGACTCGAAGTCCTGCTGACAGTGATCGCAGGTGTAAATTGACTCATCTTCCACGTCTTCATCGTCCTCATTTCTCTCCTCTTGACTTGTCACGCTGTTCCTGTCTTCCAGCGCACGGCTGGTTTTCCGATCACACTCTGGCTCTCCTTCCAGGCCTCCTGCCAACAGGAAGAATACAGTCCACATCAGCCGACAGGGTCTCGGGAAAGGGGTTTTAAAAGAATCACCCAGTATTTATTACGATACATTTAATTACTCTACCTCCTGGGGTCCATTATTCTCAACACCTCTCAGCATATTAATATATTGGGGGGAAGGGGGCTGTAGCATGTGGCGCAGTAATTCTCAACTAGATTCTTTAATTCGTGGCACAAATCTTCTAGGAGGACTTCCTGTCATCTTCCCTCTATGCATGGCTGCTGGGGGTTGTGACCCATCACGGAAGTGAGAAGGCTTTAGCATTTGTTTCTGAAAAATCCAGTTCTACTGCATACCCCTTTGTAGCCCCCACAGCTGCACCTAGCCCACCCAGTTTCCCCTAAAGTCCTCCTGCAGTTTAGAACAGGAACCTCTCAGCTACACAACACATCTCCCAGGTCCCTGCAAATGCCCTGTCTCTGGGGAAAAAAAGGAAAGGAAATGAAGATGACAAGCCCAGGATGGTTAAATCCAAAACTCGAATGGAGATAGCCATGGTGGCACATGCCAGCAATCTCAGCATTAGAAAATTCCCAGGTCAAGGCTAAACGGAGCTACCTAATGAAGACAAGGCCTGGGCAGAAGCCCTGACTCAACAAAAGAAAGCAAAGACAACAGAACGCCTGACCAGAGCCAGCCATTCCTGGTGACCAGGGAGCCACCCAGACAGTAAACACCAGGCTTGGACGGTGGTAGCGGTTTCTGTAAGATTAACAACTGCTCTGGACTTAACTCTAGGCAGTGAGCCTGTGGAGGAGAAACCCTGCATGCATATGCTGAGCAAACCCACAACTCTGAGTGCACAGCCCCATTTCACAGCCTCACACCCCAGAGCATGATAAAGGAGCTCAGGTCATGTGCAGCAGCATCTCGCAGAGAGGGACAGCTCTGTGAGTCCCATTTCAAAGTAGGGCCTTCCCATATCCAGAAAGGGGAGGGGGTAACATGGCAGCACCCTCCATTTCCTGATATCCCCACACATCTGTGGGGACAGAGAATAGTCTCAATCTTAGCAATTAACAGAACTTGTAAATCAACACCTAGAAAGACAAAATAACACGGTAAACGTACGACACGTCAGTAACCCTCATAAAGCTGAGTGGTTTAATTGAGCATGCCTGCTTAATACAGAGAACCCTCATAAAGCTCAGTGGTTTGATTGACCATGCCTGCTTAATACAGAGAACCTTGGGTTGGAAAACCAAAGTGTATGCTGTCCCTTTCTATACACAATTGTCCTAAAACACGGGCCAGAAACTGGCAGCACTGACCTAAGTCACCAAAACAGGCCACTGCCATGTATAAATGTATTTATGCAAATATATATGCACACAACAACTACATGCATGTGTATGTGTGTGTGTGCCTGCACACACATAACTGTAACAAAAAAAGAAGGCTTAGCAGGCAACCTTTACATTCCCCAGGGTCAGTCACCAAAGCATCAGAGAGACCCGAAGCTAAGAACCCACTCAATTTGAGGTGCAAAAGCACAGACCCATAAATATTTCAATTTAGAAACAGATGATGTTATAAGGGCTCTATTTCTCCTGTCTGCAAAGAACACACATTTCCAAGCCCCCAGCATCAAGAACCTGGGAACACAAATCAGCTCATTGGAGAGCCAGCTGCCGCCTTCCAAGGCAGGAGAGAGCGTAGGACGCACGGCAGAGGCAGTAAAAATCAATGCTTCCATTTGTGGCCCATCAAAACATCTCTCTTCTTACCAATTAAGGGATGTACAATTTTTAGGTTCTTTTATTACCAGAACAAGCCAACTCCCGGCAATACAGAAATCCCATTAAAAGCATATTTATCTCAGGGAATCTGACCCACAGCAGCAACGGCGATGTGAGAAACAGAAAGTGAAGAAATAAAACATAGCATTCAGAGCCTCTGAAATCATCATCACCACACAGCGTACGTACACGGGCAAGCACAGCTCTCTGAAACTCCAGTTCACTCTCCCTTTCCTTAATTTAAAAACAAAAACAAAGAAAACCTTCTGTAGAGGATTTAAAAGAGCCATAATTCCAGCATTATCTGCTCTACCAACTCTCTAGATAGTAAGTTACACTCCGCACCAAGCCTTTGCTGCTTTACTTAACACACAGTTTAATAGACATATTTAAATTACCCCTTGTTTTTTTTTTGCCATATTTACTTGGCAATTTTAGCTGTAATAGCTCAGCAAATCCACAATTGGAACCACAAACACTACATTTCATTTGATCTCTTTAAATCTGGTGCATCCTGTTGACTTGGGAGTACATAAATCAGAATGTCAGCCCTCAGTTTTTATAAGGCAAAAACCCATAAAGGCGTCCAAGAGTATAAAGCTGTCTTAAGAAACTGTCACCTCCTCTATGTCTGGCTGCTAATGGGACGACAGGGTTGCTGTGCAAAAGGGGGCAAAAGAAAGAAAGAGTCAAAGGGGCAGATGCAGAAGCCAGCTCAGGGTAAATGCAGGCCCGCCCAGACCTCACAGATCCAGCCTCCCAGAGTGAAAACTCTTCCAGCCTGACCTCCAAGGAAAGCTGAAGGAAGACTGCCAGACAACCCAAGCTCTGAGCAAGAGGCTTTGCCTTAAGACCCAGCACCCAAGGACCCTGCAACAACAACAGCCCCTCTGACCCTGGGCAGGACACACTCTGTAGAGGCTCCTTCCAAGAAAGGAGGTGGTGGTGCACTCAGGAGGCAGAGACAGGCAGATTTCTGAGTTTGAGGCCAGCCTAGCCTGGTCTACAAAGTAAGTTCAAGGATATCCAGGGCTACACAGACTCTGTCTCAAAAAACAACAACAACAACAAAAGAAGGGAAGGAAGGAGGGAGGAGGGAGAAGGAGAAGAAGAAGAGGAGGAGAAGAAGAGGAGGAAGAGGAGGAGGAAGAGGAAGAGGAGAAAAGAACCCTACTTTCCTATTCAGCAGCACTAGAATCTTAGGAGAAGGGGAAAAAGAATGAAAAGTCTCTTTTCTTTTTGTCATTTTAAAGATTTATTTATTAGTTTTATGTATTTGGGTGCTCCGTCTGCATGTACACCTGCACACCAGAAGAGGGCATCAGATCCCATTACAGACGATTGTGAACTACCATTTGGCTGCTGGGAATTGAACTCAGGACCTCTGGAACAGCAGCCAGTGCTCTTTATTACTGAGCCACCTCTCCATACAGCACTCAGCAAGCTGGGAAAAGGCAGCCTGCTGGTTTCTCCTCTGTCAAGGCCTCTGGGCTTATGAACAAAGCTATTAGCCAGTTCCTTTCCCTCCCAGCCACTCCACTTCTCCCAGATGCCATCAACAGCAACTGAAGCCAACAAGGGGAAACCCTTGTTCAAGCTACAAGGACTTGACTCCCTTGGCATTACTCCCTTGTGGCCACATGTGTGGGACGGGAAACCAAATGAGCCAGAAAACACCGCCTTCTCAATCCAAATTGACACCTGCCTCTACTTCCCAGGCCTCACGTTCCAGCACAGACAGCTCACAGGTTGATGCTTTCTTGGGTTTTGCCCAGGAAGCCATCAAGACAGAAGCTGGCATTAGCTGAAGCTTTGTGGGATGCCCGGCACTTTCCATGCAGAGCCAACTGGGGAGTGCTCTGAGCAGTCGCCACCATGTCCCCATTCTAAGTAATGGAAACAGGGTTAGTCAAGGCCAGAAGGGAAGGGGTGGGGCCACCACACTGTCCACCCACAGCAGAAACAAGAAACCACCAGTCAAGTGTGGGGGACTGTGTACAGCCATCAAAGCCATCTGGAGGGCCTGAATGGCCACATAGGCCTTGAAAGTTCCGTGACCTAATACTTCCTGCTCCTTAGCAGCCAAGATGTCCTTTCCTCTCACGCACCTAACATAAACTCCCTGCACAGACCCAGGCCCCCTGCCCACCCTGTCCCTTGCTGAGAGCACTTGGTACAAAAGCTGCTCGTGTGGACCAGTTTGCTCTTTCTCTCTCAATTCACTGTGGCAGTCTGCATTATCTAAAGACACCAAAATAGTTCTCATTCCACCTGTCTCTCTGCAGTAAGTCCTTGACCCTGCACCCATCAAGAAGGACCTACTTCCCCTCCACAGCCATCCTAGGCTGGCAGCCTTGACAAGCCCCTAACCAAAAGAACACAACAGAATTGATGCACAGAGATTCTGAGGCTAGGAGGAAGAGCTTGGAGCTTCCCAGTAGGTCTCCTGGGATACTCCCACTGGGAACGAAGCTGCCAGACTGTGAGAAGCCCAAGGTTAGCACAGCTTACGCTTAACTCCCAGCCTCTAGTACCAACCACCAGCCATGGGAATATACCAGTTCAGACTTCCAACCCTGATAGACTTCGGACAGCTGTAGCTCTGGCCACCACACAGCTGTCACTCCAGAAACACCAAGAAAACCTGCCACCAAAGCCCAATAAGTGCACAGAATAGGGAGAAATGACAATTGTCAGTCACTCTAAAGTGCTGAGCACCAGTGCCTTGACAAGCTGTAGTAACTGGGCGGAGCTTGCCCATCAGCCACTAGGGGTGGGTGTGGGCGTGGCTTGGCATGGCTATGGCCCTGGCTGCGGCTATCTCTGCTTGGTACCATCCCCCAGCCTTTAATGCAAACAGCACATGATGGGCACTCAGTAAGTGCTGAGCATGAGGGAAAACGAATTGGTTTCAAAGAAGCAAGTCTCTACCTACAAGAGTTGGGATGTAAAGAAAACAGACATCACAGCACCGTTTAGCAGATGGTATTAAGTGGGACCACACAAAGATGTCATCTTTTTTTGTTTTTGTTTTTGTTTTTGTTTTTGTTTTTTGAGACAGGGTTTCTCTGTGTAGCCCTGGCTGTCCTGGAACTCACTCTGTAGACCAGGCTGGCCTCGAACTCAGAAATCCGCCTGCCTCTGCCTCCCAAGTGCTGGGATTAAAGGCATGCGCCACCACTGTCCTGCAAGATGTCATCTTTTAAGTTGAAGAACTCAAATATTGCTGATCTCAAAGCATCCAGCCTGTCTGTTCAGAGAGCCTTCCCTGTCACACTTGACACTGGCTTCTTGCACACACCCACCAAGCCACTCCACCCTATGAAACACAACCCATGAACCCAAAGATGTGGACTGGAGGTCTCTGGTAACAGAGGCCATGACACACCCTGATTCTCAGGAGGAAGGTAGTTCCTTTAACCCACCAAGCCACAGTCCTCCTCAGGGTGACAGTGTGAGGAGGACTCCAGTCTGAAGGAAGCACCACACCGCCCAAGAAGTGGCAGGGAGGATTCAACAATTTGTCAAAGGTAGAAGAAGGTGGCCTAGCCTCCCCAGCAAGGGCAATCTTGGGATCCTCTGCCCAAGGTTTCCTTGACATGGTAACTTGATGCCCAGATACCATGGCAACCCCAAGTTTCAGACAGAGAAGCAAACTACATTAGGAGCACCCAGAAAAGACAGCTCTGGATTCCAGATCCCCACCTAACCACTGCACAGGACATTGAAGGAGTGTGTGTGGGGGGAGGGGGTGATACCTGAGGAAGGGCCGGGTGGGAAACAGCTGTGCTTGCCCAGTGCTGAGAGACAGCAGGGGAAAGTCTGGCACTGTGGGTCTGGAAGACCTGCTGGGCTCCTGACCTGGGGCTGCTGGGCTCCTCAGCAAGGAGGGCGGCTGAGACAGACTCAGCAGGAATCGCCAGTGACTGAAAACCCTCTGTCCAGGTCCCGGCCAATGCACTGCACCCGGATGTGGGCCTCCTCTCTCCCCAGGAGAAACTGCAGAATCAGCTTGCAGGTACAGAGTACTCTGAGAACCTTCAGGAACCATGGAGAAGGGGCTGGTGAGATGGCTCAGGGAGTAAGAGCAACCAACGACTGCTCTTCCAAAGGTCCTGAGTTCAAATCCCAGCAACCACCCATAATGATATCTGATGCCCTCTTCTGGCGCATCTGAAGACAGCTACAGTGTACTTATTTATAATAATAAATAAATCTCTGGGCTGGAGCAATCAGGGACCAAGCAAGCAGGGCCGATTGGCGCTAGCAGGGTCAGGGCTGAGCACCATGTAATGAAGGCAGGAGACTGTAATATCCCAGTGGCAGAGCTAGAGAGAATGTATCAGTGCCAGCAATCACACAACTTCATTCACTCATCCTTCGCCCACAAATGCCTCCTGAGTGCCCAGTTTATGCCAGGCATAATATATACATGTTTGCTACAAGTTAAGTGTACTTCCTAGCCCTGTTTATCTTGGTGGTCTCAAAGCCCACAGTTAGCCTGACACACACACACACACACACAAGACACTTATTAAACATGTGGGCAAAGGAGTGAGCGGGTAGTGGAGGTAGTAGAAGGGAAAGTGGAGCTGAAATATGGGTTACACAGTCAGCTTTAGACGACCCCTGCTACAATGACTTCAGAAGTGTCCTTCATCTGAACCTCTAGTTCTTGCTGTACCCACAAGGCCCTGAGTGGGACCTACAGCATCTGTTCCTGCCACAGCAAGCAGAGAGCAACAGTCGCTAAATGGACAGCCACAGAAGGATGTAAGAGCAGCTTAGCTCCACCCACTAATAAGTACATGAGCCTGGTGGAGTTCTAAGGGGAGTTGGGGGAAGGGGACCAAGAATTAGGAGAGGGTTCAAGTCAGCAGTCAGCCAGGCAGTCAACTAGGTCTCCCTTCTTATCTCTTCTCACAACCAGACCTGGATGTGAACCTTCGCTCTCCACCTCTGAGGACAGTAGAACCACCCAGTGCTGAGTTCCAGGGACATCTAAGGGCTGAGAGCCCACTGGCTGGGAAACATCAAGACACCAGGCACAGCCTGATGGCTGATGTCACTGGACATTGGCAGTCATTTAAATAACAATGCACGCAACAGTTCAGGAGTCTTGGCAAGGGAAGGGAGGACAAGAGCCATCATGCCTCAGTTCAAATCCACACCCCTGCTGGGCAATGGTGGTGCACACCCTTAATGCAGGTGGATTTCTGGTCTACAAAGTGAGTTCCAGGACAGCCTGGGCTATACTGAGAAACCCTGTCTGGAAAAAAAAAAAAAAAACACCCACCATTTAGGCAGTGGAAACTTTGGACAGATCACTCTCCTGCCCTTGAAGCTCATTTAAATCTTTAATTGTTTTGTTTTTTGGTTTTTCGAGACAGGGTTTCTCTGTAGCCCTGGCTGTCCTGGAACTCACTTTGTAGACCAGGCTGGCCTCGAACTCAGAAATCCGCCTGCCTCTGCCTCCCGAATGTAAATCTTTAATTTATTAATTGATAAATACGAAGCCCGTACCTCCACTGTGTGTTGTGAGAAAATGGTTCGTGGCTTCCGGCTTATCGGTGCTGTGAGTCAAACCCAACACACACAACATGACAACCCTGGCAAGGGTTAAAGACCTCATACAGCAAGGGAGGCTTTGTGTGTTCCTAAGGATGAAGAAGGATGCGAAGATCAAGGCACAAAAATATCCATGTAGAACAAACACAGCCCCCAGTAAACCTCACTTAGCCCAGAAAGGAGATTTGAGTGACTGAGCCAGTTACAAATGCCCTCCTCCCTAAACAAGCTTGCCATGTGACTTGAGTCTGCCCGGGGCCAGCATCTACCTCACACACTTCACCTTTCTTCTCCTTGTCCCCGACTGCGGCTGAGGGGGAAACGTGCCATTTCCTTGTTTATTGGAGGCAAGTTCTCCTAAGTAACAAATCTATTCTCCATCCTAACAGCCTGTGTGCTTCTTCAAGGAAGTCCACAAGGCAAGAAGCACTTTCGGAACTTTGGTGCTGGGACTTAGTTCCATCCATATCTGCCTGGGCCGTGCCTGCAAAGAGAACGTTTTTGACCCAGCCTGCGCTGGTGGACCTGCAAGTCCCTGAGACACAGGCATAGGCCAAACAGGGCCAAGAGCCTCCATCCCAATTAGCACAATTGTTTGTGCACCCATTGTGGACCCCCAGTTCTGAGGTAGCCATTATTTATCTCTATATTTACAACATTTCCAGTACAAACTAGGACTTAATAGTCAGTCTAAGGCACTCTTGACAGCAGGGCTTTTGGCAAATATTTTGACACACAACTCACTGCCCATGTTCTGCCTCTTAAGGAAGGAACTGTGGCCCCCAGTTAGTGGGTTCATGGATGGAAGTCAAATCAGTCAGGGTTAGGCTGCACTACATGAACCTTGCTAGATGCACTGTCTCGGCTGTCCATGAGAAACTGACTCAACCCAGCACTCCAGCTGACCCTGGAGATGACCAGAACTTTCCAGAGAACATATCTTCATCCATGAGATATTCTGGAACTTGCAACCCAAAATGGCTAACCCTGTGGTAGTCAAGGTTTCCTCCTTCCTTCACGCCTTCCATCTTGTGCCCCAGCTCGATGTCTGTGGCAGCAATTAGGCACCACAACCAAAGGCCACTTGGGGAACAAAGGCTTACAGTGTCACAGTCCATCACTGAGAAGAGTCAGGGGAGGAACTCAAGGCAGGAGCTGATGCAGAAGCCATGCAGGAGTGCTACTTACTGTCTGGCTTAGCTTGCTTTCTTATACAGCCCAGAGTCATTTGCCCAGGGATGGCACCACCCACAGTATGCTGGGCCCTTCCACATCAAATCATTAATGAAGAAAATGGCCCACAGACATGTCTACAGGCCAGTCTAATGAAGGCACCTTATCAACTCAAGTTTCTCTTCCCAGATAACCCCAATTGTGTCAAGTTGACAAGAAGAAAACAAAACAAACCTGAACATCTTTATCCTGTAATCTATAGCCCATTAAAAGAGATGTCACCATTGGACTGATTATACAGAAAGCCATGTAGCTCAGACCAGGGTAAATACTAAGCCACTCAGATACCAAGTGAAGCATATATCTAGTATCACACAAACTGCACACACAGGGCACTCCTGAGATAGTTATCACCCTGTGGAAAGTGATGCCCAGCACAGCCTCCCTCGGTAGCTTTTTTTTTTTTTTTTTTTTGGTCCTTAAAGGATGAAGTCTTTATTTTTATGTAAAAATCTCTGGAAATTTAAAAATTAAACTAATTAATTTTAAATTTTGTGTTTGTCCATGTACTACTTCCTATGCATGTCACAGCACATATGTGGAGGTCATATGACAACTTAGAGGAGTCTTCTCTCCTCCTTTCTGCCACCTGGGCTCCAGAGATCAAACCCAGGTTGTCAGGCCTGGTTGTACATGCTCTTACCCACTAAACCATCTTGCTGGCCCTACATCTCTGGATTTTTATGTGTTAACATTAAATTTAAAGAAACAATATGAGCTGGGCTTGGTGGTGCATGCCTTTAATTCCATTATGTGGGAGGCAGGCAGATCTCTGAGTTCAAGGCCAGCCTGGTCTATAGGACTGTGAGGGCTACACAGAGAGACTCTGCAGGTTGGGAGGAGAAAAGACTTTGGAAGACTGGATTTGGCCTAGAGCTCAGCAGGGAGTCTCTTCCATGGTATAGTCCTCAGGACCAGCCAGGGGCTCTCACATCCAGGCCCATCTGCTCAGTGAGGCCCTGCTTAGATGAAGAGGACAGCTGAGAAGTATGACAATGTCCTTTCTTTGGACACTGTAATCAGGATTACTCCCACTGCTGAGCCTGTATCCTAACTCTGAACACAGGGATAATATCCTGGCCTGGTCAGGCCATGAGCTCTTGCTGGCATGACTCCAGTTTATACCAACCAGGCCCTGGACAGCAGCAAGCTTCCTCCAAGGAACAACCCTATCAGGCCCAAAACTTCATATCTGCACCCCACCAACATTTACTGAATACCTACTAGATCCTAGCCACGGTTTGAGGCACTGCAAGCAAGCACCCACAGAACCAAGCTGCAGCTCTGTACTATGAAAAAGCCGACATTTAAACAAGCACTTTGTTCTTGCTGATTGTCTATAAATTAGGGGAAAGCACCCTCTCTCAACCCAGCTGTTTAAGCATGGAGTCCATCCCACAAAGACACAGGGACATGACAGCTTCCTCTGCCCCCAGCACACCTGCACAAGGGCACTTGAGATAGGTGTGGTAGGAGTGGGAAGCAACAGGGCAGGTGGTGTGGAGGAAAGGAGGGGAGGAGACATAAAGGAGAACAGCCATCCAAATGTTCTTGCTGAAAAGGAAAAAAAAATAAATGGTTTCCATTAAGTAGTTAACAGTGACAGTCCTCCGAGCCACACAACCTTAATAGAACCAATCTCACCACGTGCAGTGGCGAAGAACTGGAGGACAAAGCCACCCTGGAACTATGAAAATTGCACACTGTGACTTGCTAGCGACCTCCTGAAATGGTAACCATTCTGCCCTCCCAGAGCTGCCGGGTGACATCTCCAGGCAGGCCAGAGGTGGACAGGGGAAGAGGGAGTTCGTTCAGGACCCCATGGGAGCTAGATCAATCCAGCTGATTTGTGGCTAGGGCCAGGCCTGGCTCTCCTAATTGCTCCAGATCCTGGTATAGAACTCAAGGCCACGATGCTGAGGCAAAAATCACCCCTTTGTGGTGGGTGCAGTAGAGCCCCGAGCCCCATGAGAGAACAGGGAGAGTGAAGGAGTCTGCCTTTCTCTAACCAGAACCCACGCCAGACTACAGAAGCTTGAGAATGAGAGTTCACACAAGCAAGCAAAAAACCAAGTTACTGTGGTTTCTGGGTACTGTGTACTGCGCTAGTCCTCAGTGGGACCATCTAGAAGCTAAGGCATGGACTGTGGGGAACAACTTCCCACCCAGGAGGGAATTCCTGCTTCTGCCATCCTCCGAAAGGGCTCCGAAGAGCACTTTCCAAAAGCTCAGGGGTCCACCAGGCCAACTCTGCCTCGCCAGCCAGGACCACCCTAAGTCAGTCCTACACCTTGCTTCCTGCCTGCCCCCATGCTTCCATGTACCAAGTACAGTGGGCACTTGTTAAATACACCTCCTGCTATTGATCACCGCAGTTTGTTGAACCAGCCTCGCTTGCCCTTTAGCATCCAGCATAAGATCTGGTACACAGTAGGTGCTCCAAAAAAAGACTTGTGAACCAAGTATGATGGCACAGCACTCAGGAGGCAGGAAGGTAGGAGGATCTCTGTGAGTTCAAGGTCACCCTGGTCTACATAGAGATTCAAGACCAGCCAAAGGTACATAATGAGGCCCTGTCTCAAGAAAGAAAAGAGAAGGAAGGAAGGGAGGGAGGTAAGGATGGAGGAGGGAGGGAGGGGAAGTAGACTGAAATGAACAAGTGAACTACTCCAGAAGAGACCCATTCCACTGTGAAGGCAATGACCCTGTTGGGGTATAGCTCAGTGGTAGTGTACTTGCCTTGTCCTTGAGTTTCATCCATAGCACAGCTAAAAAACAAAAAAACAAAAGAACAAAAACAACCAAACAAATAGATCCAGTCATGGGTCTGTATAAAAACAGAGCCTTGGGGAGGATAAGACAGTGGGAACAGAGCCATGAAGAGGCCCCTTATTCTGCCTCTGCCCAGATGCAAGTGATCTCTGATACTAGAGACCCATAGACCAGGCTCCAAGGAACCCAAATATCAGAAACATTCCCTACCAATGACCCTCCAACTCGGAGCCTTCAGCCTAGCTTTTGTGCAGCTCTGGGAGACCAGGAGTTTCCTCTCCTCCAGCCACAAAGCAAAGATCGTGTAAGAATTTTGAAGATTAACTAGTGACTGACCACAGGGTCTGGTGGATGCCACATCCCAGAAACCACAGGTCTCATGGAGAAAAGCAGGTCTGCTGGGTGCTTTTGCCCACATGAGGAAACCCAGTGGCAGCATACTTCTGAATGCCAGGTCCCATCCAGTCCAGACCAGTTACCCCTGAGCAGGGCAACTCCAGTCTACCTCCAGGGACCTTGACCAGCAGTAGGTTTCTTCCAGGAAAAAAAAACCATAGGTTCTCAGCACAGCTTAACCCATCTGCTTGCTAAGGTCTGTTGTATTTCCGCCTGTTTTATTCCAGCCCCCAAGAGAGTGTTTGGGGTCTCACAAGTGGGCTATAAGACGTTCAGAGTCTGAGACCTAGATTCCTACAGCAACCCTTGGAGCAAAACCAGCAGCCTGCTAGCACCTTCACCAGCAAGAGCACTTAGAGGTCTCCAATTCACACAATTTTCCTGGCGGGATGGACAGATGGAGGGGTTCTGCATGCTGGCCTCAACTCCACGGATCTACATAACCACACAAGAAGAGCAGAGACTTCAGATTAGCCATAGGTCAGAAGTCAAGTGGGCAGCACAGAGGAAGCTTCCAGATGCACCCTGGAGTTTGGCTGTCTCCACCCAAGGTTCAGTGTGAAAATGATCCTTATGAACACACACACACACACACACACACACACACACACACACGCACACGGCACCCCGATCACCCTCCAGGCTCATCCTCAAACCGTCACTTAACTCATATTCCAAACTGCTCCTGATGCTCTTTAGTCAACATGAGGCAGAACCCTTTTATTAAATGCTGCTAATTTTTTATTGAACACACTGTGAATCATTTCATTTTCCATTACCACAAACGTCTCCTATCAGGGCTCCGTAATGACGCTCCTTTATGCAGTCTTGAGCAACTTGTCACTTTTAATCAGTTTTCAGCTTCAGTGTGGCTCAAAAATTAGAAAGGAGGCTCTTTGTGTCATTATTGCTTTTGTTTAAAGGAAAGAAAAAGTTTCCATACAGGAAAGATTATTATACTTGGAATAAGCACACACGAATCAAATTCAAACTAAATTCCTCCCTGACTCTAACCAGTTTTAGCATTAGCTCTTAAAATTTTTTTTTAGGTTTATTTTCATGGAAAGACTGTGCATAATTATTGTTCGTACCCTCCCCAAACACTTACGTTACTAAAGTGCGAAATGTCTTCTAACACAAAGACAGATCTCTGGGAAGTAATTACAGAAATGCATTCAGGGGCAATAATTCTATATTAGCTGTCAGCAGCAGACATCCTCAGAAAGGCACTTGTTACCAAGGAATTATTTTTGTTGCTGCTGAAGGCATGGCAGGCAAGCCCAAACCAAAGACTGCATCTGACCGGAAACACTGGCTCCCTCATCAAGGGTCAAATTAAGTTTAAATCATTACCTTGAAGCCCAGCAAACTCGTACCTGACTGTCTATTGTGGAGACGTTTTTTGAGACGCACTCGAGCGCAACACGGTCTTCCCTTTTCGCAGCGTGGTGCAATTACCTTGAGTCTCAAAAGGATTCTGCCAGGAGCTTGTCACAATAGGGAAAGAGGAGGTGGCAGGGTGTCTATTAAATGCTAACTCATGTCACCAAACAGAATTTTCAAGAATTATAAATTGCCGAGCTACAGCTTGGCTGACCCCCCTCGTGTTAAGAAGAGCCCAGAATATTATCTGGAAAGTGCAGGAATTTGCATCAAAGGCAGGAGAGGTCACTCTGCAGGGAACCTATGGGGGTGCAGCTAAGGAGACAGACCATAGCCCAGTATCAGTCCACAGAAAGTGCGAGCAGCCATGGAGCTCCAGTAGGGGTAAGGAAATTTCTCTTCCCTAAAAAGAAGAGAAGTTAGCACAGGAGAGGCCCGGCTGCTGGGTGAGCACTGTGCCGAACTCTCGGCATGTCCGTGAGCCATAAACGTTTCCCCTGGCTAAGCTTCCATTTCCCCAACTTTATTCCCCAACTTCAAGGCTCTTTTATAATATTAAGTGAGTGAATTTCCATCATACCTGTTTCTGTCCCAGGCTTGTTCTCAGGACCTATTCTAGATGCCGAAAGAAGCCACTGGGGCCTCCATGCTGGGAAGAAGCGATTAAAGAACAGGGGGTTGAGGTCCCCGTGTATCTCAGGGAATCTGCTTAGAGTTGCCAAGCCTCAGTTTCCACATGTCTAAAAAGGACCCTGCTGAAGGTTATTGCCTTTGAAAATCAGAATAAAATGCAAGTGTGGGCTTCTCAATGTTCCCAGCCAGCATTGCTTCCAAGGCGACAGGTACTTGCTGAGGCCGCTCAGCAGAGGCTCACCCACCCTGAAGTTGCTCCTCCCTGGTATATTTACAAGTAGAAGCCACATAGCAATTAATATTAATGAAACAGGGCTATAAGGATCACCACAGATCTTGCAAACGTAAGCTGAGAGAAAAACAATGGGTGGCAAAAGATAAGGCTCCCTTACATACAACGCACCAACACAGACTTGCAAACTGCGTGCATAGACTGATATCGCAAATTTACGATGTTTCTAAAGTGTGACCAGCAACAACATTGAGTTATATTTTACCCACATTCAAGATGGAAGACAGGCACAGAAGTGATGGATGTCAACCCTTCCACAGGAACGGAGAGCCCTTCAGAGCTCTGCGGGTGTGTGAGCGAGGTGTATGAAGGTCTTCCTGGATGGCCCTTATTCCCTTTCTTACATGTGAAATAGTTCACTTAAATAAACAGTACTGCTGAGCTACTGAAGTTTTAAATGCTAATTTAAAAAAGAAAAGAAAAAAGAATGGATGGGAGGGGGTGTCAATTTGAAAATCACAATGGAAGCTTGGGGTTTCAGGTGGAAAAGACTCTGGGGGGAAAAACACAGCCAACTCAGTGTACGGCTATGGCCCAAGATCGTGCATGCGCAGTGCACACAGCATGCTCACAATGCAGCCAGCGGTGGTGCCCCACACCTACAGAAGGATCTGTGAGTGTTCTACTTCCTCCCTCTGTCCAGGGTAGTGCAAGTGGGCAAGGAAGGAGCAGAAAAATGAGAGGGCTTTCAACAGGAAAAATGAAACGGTACCAAAATCTCTGGTTCTACCAGAACAGGACCCTGCCCCTGTCACTTTAGTATGCCCAGTGCCTCAAACAGCACGCATGCAGTCATCAGGCACAAATGCCAGCTCTGAGTAACCGAGTGAACATGGAATGGGAGGAATTACAGCCATTGGCACCATGATAATTTAGAGCAGGTGGACAGTATCAAGTTAGTCATTTTTACTTGGTTTTTAAAATTGTGTGTGTGTGAGAGAGACAGAGAGAGAGTGTGTGTGGTGTGTGTGTGTGCATGCACATGCACGCTTGCTTGCACGCTGGCCACATTAATACATGCGGAGGTCAGAGAACAACCTGCAGGAGTTAGTTCTCTTCTCCCACCATGCAGATTCTGGGAATTGAACTCGGGTCATCAAGCTTTGGCAAGCGCCTTTACCCCCTGAGCCATTTTGCTGGCCCAAGCGAGTCATTTCTAAATAAATGTAGATTTTTGTACTTCTGTACCGGGGAAAGAATGCTCCAGCCCTGACTTCTCACCAATTTTCTGCCCCTCCTGTGGGCAGGCTGCGCTTGTGAGTCCTGACTGTGCACGGGAAGCACCTTTGGGGAGATGAGAATGGAAACAGTCTAATTCAAGACGGAGCCAGGCACTGCCTAAAATGCATCCTGGCCTCCTTCCACGATCACACATCGAATGGAGAAAATTACTCCAACCCACTCCACAGGAGCACAGCCATGCCTGGCCAGCCAAAAGCAACCGTTGCTAAGAAATCACACCGGGTGACGTCACATGATCGCTTGCTACAGGCAAGATGTAGCCAGGGTCAGAGTTCAGAGCAGTTGCTGCAAATCTTTCCAACAAAGCAGGGAGAGGAAGGGAAGGGAAGGAGGCTTCCTGACGGGTGTCCGCTGCAGCAGCACACCCTACCAAATATGTACTACATACAGCATTGTGGAAACTGAGACCAGCACTAGAGAATGATAATGTTCAACCCCCACAAGAAACAGGTGCTTCTTCTGTGCTGAAGTCTTTCCCAGGATACAAGGGTCTGAGCACCTTCAGGGTCGCCATCCTAGGTATAAAAGAGCGAACATAGAAGTACAGGCTAGAGCAAAACCGTATGTCCTGCAACTTCCCATATAGAGAGCTCAGTTACCACAGAGTCCAGGTGCCACCAGCTGTTCTTATGGCGTGAAAGAAAGGAGGCAGCGGTGAGTCGCTCCAGCCAAGCCCCTGGGAGCACCCAGTAGCACCAAGACCCATAAAAAGAAGGTTCCAGAAGGGAGGTCCCACAAGACCTCTCAGCTACAATAGACACAGGGACTCCTACCTGGGAGGACACAGCCCAGAAACCCCTGCACTAATAAAGAGTTTACACATACTCCCAACAAGTGTGCACACACCCACTGTGGCTTGTTACAGGCAGTCCATCAGGCCAGCTTCTGGTCATATCTAGCTTTTTCCCCAAACTGTTTCTTTATTTCTTTTTCCCCACCAAGAAGAGGAGGAGGATGGGGTAGGGGGGAAGGGGGAAGAAGGAAACAGATTCCCTCTTGTTCTGATTACAAAGATAACTGTGATGGATATCAAATATACAACTAATACAGAAAATACCACACGAATCACAAAAATCTCAACACCCAAAGGTTGTGGTCTGGGACCACACTGTGGCACAAGACCTCATCCACCCTGTCCCAAGGTTGAAGACAGGAGCTGAAATCACTGTTCCAAATGAGATGGTGCACTTCACAGTGATCTGTAGCGCTCTATGCTTTGATCCACTCGGCCCTGTGCTGTGCTCACCTCTTCACCGTGAAAGCTTCGTCCAGAACAAGATGGCACGGGTCTGCAACTCATAGCTAAGCATGAGCAAGTGTAGTGATACACTGGCAAGGACTGAGATTTGTCCTCCAGAGGCGCTTTCCTAGTTTTGCAAATGGGTCCAACCAGGAGACTCTAAGCTAAGGAAACTCTCTGGTGCACCCATGGTTCAGAGGCCCACTACATCAGCGTCACCTGGAGGGAAAGCTGCCAAGGTTCCCAGCAGAGGCATCTCTGCTTATCTTTCAGAACATGTCTCTCTGTTCCATGCACACAAAAGACAAAAGCCCATGTGATAGAAAGTAGGTGACTTAGAAGAGACCAATTCCTTCAGCCTAAAACTGTGTCTGGTGGCCCCGAAGTCTGTTACTCATATGTGATCCTGCACACACCTAAGAGCATACACCACACTGTGCTTCTGTCCCAGCAAGTCACTACGGGCCTCATCTTCACACTTGGAAAGTTCCAGTAAAAAAAAAAAAAAAAAATGGACAATTTCCACTTCAGGGATTCTGGCTCTAACATCAAGAGGTACAAACCAGGTTCAAAAGATATGAAACATCTTTGGTTTCATAACTATCACCTAACCATGAAATCCCAAGTCATCCCTGCACTCCAGGGCTCAAGCTAAGAGGGTCTTGAGAAGCCCCAACATTCTGTCCCAGAAACTCAGATGGGAGAAGAGGTGGGACTTGGTCTTCCCATATAGGGACCTCCCTTCCCCACTGCTAACTGCTGACCAGTGCTGAATCACAGAGAAACTGGTGGTCAGGAGCAGAAGGAATCCTGGCCAGCATCATGATTTCATCCAGGAGGGGATGGAGAAATATGAGGACCCAGCATCTTATATCCTACAACTCCATAATCCTCAGATCTCCAGGAAGAAGGATGGATCGTCTTCCAGGTTCACCCTCTAGTGGGGAAGAACAGGGACAGACATGTTAACAGAGAAACACAACCATTTTGAAGGAGATCAGAGACATATATATATTCAAAAAACAAATAAACAAAACAAAAAACAAAAAACAAAATCTTAAAAAAAAAAAATATTCAGCTACACCATGGTGGTGCATGCCTGTGATCCAGTCACTCTGGGAGGCCAAGGCAGGAAGATTGCTTCAAGTTTAAGGCCAGCCTTAGCTGTCTAGTGAGTTGCATCATGCCTAAACTACACAGCAAAGCCTTGTCTCAACTTCCACTTCAAATAAAAAGTAATGTTTAGTTAGCCCACGGTGGTGTTCACCTGTAATCCCAGTACAAAGAAGCAGAGGAGATGGAGGTGAGATCAAGTTTAGGAGCTGAGAGGGGGCCCGCATGTCCAAGCAGCGTAGGGAGAGCTATGTCTGCAACATGGGAATGCTGGCAGATCCTGAGTCAGAAAGCTGGGAAGCCCCTTGAGACTGAGCTGGGAATGGCTGCGTCTGCACCTGAACCAGAGAATGTAGACTCTGGACTCCAGGTGGGTCAGTGGTGATCTCATACAATCAGATTGTTTAGGAATCTCCATACCTTTGAAATTATTGAACATGACTGAATCTTACAGGCAAGCACTTCGATACCACAGAGCCACAGGTTTGAACACAGATGCAGTTCTTCACAAAACTGGGTCCCAGGTCCACCAGGACCACAGCAGAAAAGTGTTCTTGTTTCTCAAAGATTAAATTCTACTCAGCGCCCTCTAAGTTAGCCAGGTCTCAGGATAAATACACCACCACCTGTGTGTTGACTGCCTCTGATTCTCAAAGGAGCAGTACCATCCAGCCTGGCTCCTGTGCTGGGCAATGGAGGAGGGGCCATCTCTCCCAGGGCAACATGGGACCATCATCTTTAAACTCAGAAATACCTAAATCGTAGTCCTAGAAGAAAGACCAGCTAAGAGATCCCTGTGGCCAGAAAGGATAAGCATCAGGGCAAGGACAGAGTCTCAGAGCAAGGAGACAGCAACTGCAGAGAGCAGCTCACCTCGGAACCTCAGCCCCACCCCCCAAGCTCTCTCCCAAAGCAAACCCCAAGAGAAAGCTGGACTGTAGGGCAGCATCTCTCCCCAGTCTGTGGCCCCTAAACCCAGGCAGCCACATCACTTAGAAGGTGGCACTGAGGCAGGTAACCTGGTACGGCTGGCTTCCACAGATGGTAGCTCACAAAGGAACCCTTGGGAGCTGCACCGCTGCATCTCCACATGCTCTGATCCGGTGGGCCTCAGCAGCCCTCAGGTGGCCATGAAGTCAGAACTAGTCCCCCTGTGGCCATCTGAGCACCACCTAGGAGGTGGCCAGGGAGCCTGTGTGTTGGACGAGGAAAAGCAGAAGAGTGCACAGTCAGAAAGAAGCACATGGAGAGGCAGGTTGTTCTCGGAGGTCCTGGGGCACATCATCAGGTGTCATGGTGCCATAAAGGAAAGAATTCATCCGGGCGTGGTGGTGCACACCTTTAATCCCAGCACTCAGGAGGCTGGAGCAGGTTATGAGTCCGAGGCCAGGCTGGTCTACAGAGCTACTTCTAGGACAGCCAGGGCTATAGGGAGGGATAGTGTCTTGAAAACCCAAAAGGAAAAAACAAAAGAAAGAAGAAAGGAGGGAGGGAGGGAGGGAGGGAGGGAGGGAGGGAGGAAGGAAGGAAGGAAGGAAGGAAGGAAGGAAGGAAGGAAGGAAGGAAGGAAGGAAGGAAGGAAGGAAGGAAGGGACTTGATGGGTTCATCATCCTAAAGACTGGGATACGGACTCACCTCAGACAGCTGGACAAGGTCTGCTATGTGGCACAGCTTCTTTCTTAACCACACCTTCTTCCCTGACATAGGAAGTGGAGGAGGGGTCCCATAGGTTGTAACAGAGAGCCTGCATGTGCCTTGTGGACCCACAGAGTATCAGGCATTGTTTCAGCCAGAGGACACTGATGTCAACAGCATCAAGGAGCACAGCAGTCAGGAAGCCCCAGATGGTGATGGGCATAAGTACCAAGCAAGAGGCAAGACAGTGATGGGAGGTGAGGAAGCAACTGGCGTTCTAGGGACCAACAAAGGGCCTCTCTAGGAAGGGGACATTTGAGGCAGCACTAAAATAGCACAAAGAGCCAGGCGTGAAAAGGTAGGAGTAAGGTGTTCCAGGTAGAAAGCTCATGCAAAGGCCCTAAAGCAAGCTCAGACACTGCAAGAGCCAAGCCAGCTCTACGGGGTTTACAGAGACCACAGCTCTCCAGAGCTGTCCATTCTTATTTCCGACAGCACTGCCCACTTGGCTGCGCCTCCGTTTCACTACAAAATGCACAAAGCACAGCCTCTTATGTGGCTTAATGAGAAAGTATAACCTAAGGGGGAGCAGGATCAGAAGTTAAGAAAAACAGTTTCAAGACAGTGTGCGTAGAATTCCAAGCAAAATGGCTTTCCACCCTACTTGGGGGTGGGAGGGATGAGGGTTGGGGCCTGGGTACTTCCTGCAAACATCGGGAAGCCTGCAGGAGTCCAGTTTCTTTTTGTTAACTAATTTCTATCTGGGTTTTCAGCTACAAGTTCCTAAAACAATCTGCACTGCAGCCCTCCAGTGTTTCTTCCGTGGTGACAACTTGTTCCCCTCCCCTCTCCTGGTAGAAGAAGGGAGGTGTGAAATACCATCTAAAAGAGGTGGTTGGAAGTGGTCAAACCCTATCCCCACATGTAAGCTTTTTTTTTTTTTTTTTTTTTTTTTTTTTTTTTTACTCTACGGAGTCAAACTTCAAGAGGCAACACCAGGAGGGGTCTTGTCCCCAAGATGCCAGGCAGATGATATCAGGAAAAGCCAATCCAGTTCTTAGAAGACCCTCCCTCACAGGAGTTCAGCACTCCTGCAGACCACCCATCCTCCAGCCCCGTCCCTCTCCAATCTTTCTCTAATTTGCCTGACTGCTTCCAGCTTCCTCCAAGCCACCTTAATTGGAAAATCTTCAGTTGACACACAAAGTCACAAAGTCACTCCCCGCTATGGGAGGACACCTTTGGAGGGTGGAGACACATTCTCTGTCATCATTCTTGCCAGACATGGCTAATGATGACCCTCTTTTGCTAATGAAGAAAACACACATGTAGGCATCATGTAATTAAGCTTGTGATGAGTTGAGTTGGAGAGAAATTAGATTTATTTACATGCCGTTCTGCAGCTGATGAAGCGCTCGCTATTAGGGAGACTCCTCATTAACCCTCATTTTGAGGGCACATTCTTGTGCTCCCCTCTCTCCACGCACCCTTCATAAATAGTAGTTGGTTAAAAATAATAATAATTAGCCATTCTCAGAGCTGAGCTTGCCTCTGCAACTCTTAATTCTCAAGCCACATCGCCCAGATGCTGACGGTAAGAAAAACGTCAGAGTGATTACAGTTCTTGATGCCTTGGCACTGATGCGTTACCCGGGTACTTGGGGGATGAGGTGGATGGGGGGAGGGTTGCTGTTCTAGGCACTTGATCAGTCATAGTAGTGTGGGGACCATCCCTGTCTCCAGGGCCAACCGAGAGGTAGGAAAAGAAGTAAGTGAACGGGTTGTTAGCTGAGGCAGGGATAATGAGAGGGAGCCAAACTGGAGATGGGAGAGGCAGGCTGGAAAGGCACAAACCCACAACTGCAGCAAGGGAAGTTGGAGCCCACGGGGACAACAGGAGTACCAGTGACCAGAGTGGCTATTTCCCAGATACATAGAGTCAGGAGGCTAAACCACTCTTGCTCAAATCCTAGAGGTGAGCTTTGTTCAAATCTTGGAGGTGGAAGCCGGGCGTGGTGGCAAACGCCTTTAATCCCAGCACTCGGGAGGCAGAGGCAGGCGATTTCTGAGTTCGAGGCCAGCCTGGTCTACAAAGTGAGTTCCAGGACAGCCAGAGCTATACAGAGAAACCCTGTCTTGAAAAACCAAAAAAAAAAAAAAAAAAAAAAAAAAAATCTTGGAGGTGGACTGTATCGAGAGATAACCATATTCCCACAGATCTTAGCCTCTCTGAAGGCACCAGACAAACTCAAGGACCCAGGTTTGTGAAGGAGAGTGTCCTTTCATTAAATTTACAAATGAATATCAAGATGCTTGGTGGCTTCCGGAAGTGCTTGACTGTGACGAAACACCCACATTAGAGGCATTGGAGGCAAGGCAACAAGATAATAGAGGGCTTACACCTTGCAGGACACTTCCTGACAAAGAATAAACCCACTTCCCCTGCAAGCAGCTCAGGCAAGGAGCAACCAGACTCAGGCATCTTCTGGCTCAAAAAGCCTCTCCCCATCCCAGTGAACTCTCTCTCTCTCTCTCTCTCTCTCTCTCTCTCTCTCTCTCTGTTTTTTGTGTGTTTGTTTGTTTGTTTGGGTTTTTTTTGTTTGTTTGTTTTTTTGGTTTTTTGGAGACAGGGTTTCTCTGTGTAGTCCTGGCTGTCCTGGAACTCACTCTGTAGACCAGGCTGGCCTTGAACTCAGAAATTCGCCTGCCTCTGCCTCCCAAATGCTGGGATTAAAGGCGTGCCCCACCACGCCCAGCTGTGAAACTTCAAGTCAAAGGGGCCAGAGACCACATGACCAAGCCTATTGCTACCATGGACAGGAAAGCTTTACAAAGCTGGCAGAGGAGGGTGTGAGTGGTACAGCCACCACCTCTCAGGGCACGCTAGGCAAGGGGGCTGGGGTACAAGGATGTATCCATATGAACTGCTACCAAGTTCATAAGAAAGGGATGTAAGACAGTAAGAAGCAGCTAGGGAGATGGGCTTGCATAATTGTCTAAGTGCTGTCCTTAAAGCAAGAGAGCTTTTAAAAACCTAAGTTAGAGACAGAGGTCCTTCTAACCACAGCTTGCCTATGGGCTCCAGCGCCGGCACATGAGGATTATAACGCAGGTGATTCAACAACTAAGACAAGTGTTTATATATAGGTGTTTGGCCTTGCTTATAAATTGCTTGATTTGATGGTTTTCCCCCACTAGATTGTAACTAACATTAGGACTGAATCCAACACCTCTATCTGCTCCAATGCAAAGACAAAAGTCAGGCTTTCAACAGGTGCTCATTAATAAACACAGCCAAGGGCTTCCACTCACATTCCTGTTGCATTTCAGTGTTAGGCTAGGCTCAACTTCATTATTTGGTTTATTTGACCTCCTGTTGTACAAATTTCCCATAGAAAAGCATGAGTTCATTGGATCGCTATCACCTTCCTCCAAGGGCAAGTGAATGAGGAAACCAGGCAGGCCCTTGCTGCCGCCAAAGTGATGACTTTGTCAAGCACCCACGGAAAAGATATGAAGGACACGAAAGGGAAACCATCAGCTCAAGCCAGAGTTCAGCACTGTGCCATTCATGACCCAACAGTTCAAGGTTAACTTTAGCCCTCTCATGTGCAACCCACCTGTCCATAACTACCTAACATTAACACATCTCTTGAAGCCTTTAGGGCTCTTGGGAAATCAAACCCAGCCAGACATATTACCAGCTGCTTTCAAGTGCCCACCTTAGGTAGAGCATCATCAACTCTGCAGGGAAAAGAGCTGCCCCCTACTCCTGGCCCCCTGCCATCTGGTTCCACCAAGGAAGCTGGAAGATGATGTTTGTGCCCAATGTGGGCAGCCCAACAGTCAACCCTGGTCCATTTACCATAGAGGTGCCTTATCAAAGACAATAGCAGGTGTGGAGGTAAGCATAAAGAGACGGAATTCCTCTACCACATAAAGGAAGGCAGCTAGTCAAAGACAGGACAATAAAAAAGGGTCTCCTCCCCACAGATGATCTTCTCCCTCAGAGCTCCTTCCTTCTACACAGTTGCTCCACTGGGGCTGTGATCACCTGTTCAGCGCTGTGGTCGCTCTTCCCTGGGCATCTCTAGGTTTCTTCAGCTACTTGCCAAATGAGTGAGCTATGTATGTGGTGGTCCTGCGCTGATCTATCATCCCCTACCAGTGGCAGGAAATGACCTGTGCAGGTGCCTTGCCACCAGGAGTATCTGGAGCCTCAGAGTGTCCTAACAGTGTCTGTAAGAACCATCTATACAGCTTATCTTCACTGTCAATTGGACTAACTTTGGATTCCCAGGAGAGCCAGCTTTGGGAGTGTCTGTAGGGCATTGCCAAAGAGATCTAACTGAAGTGGAGAGAGCCATGCTGCAGGTGAGTAGCATGTTCCATGGGTAGGGTCCCAGCCTGAATGAAAACAGAAGCCATCACTCTCATCTCTCTGCTTTCTGACTATGCTATGCACACAGTGGGATCAGCTTCCTCATGTCCCCTGCCAACATGGCTTCACTGCCATAATGGACTGTCTCCTCAAACAGGGGACAAGGTAAACCCTCAAAGAGGGGACAAGGTAAACCCTTCCTTAAGTGCTCTTTGTAAGGCATAGGGTCACAAGGTGAAAAAAAATGTAATACATCACCCTTTGTCAAACTGTCCTTCCCTCATACTGCTTAAAGAAGAGATGCCATGAACCACACCCACGGATGGCGGGGTGGGATGTAGGACTATCACCAGTGGCTACCTCTGGGAGAGGAGAGGCTACAACTGCACTAGGATTTTGGGGGCAGATGACAAAGTTTGATTTCTAGATCTGAGAGGTGGTTTCAGGGGCATCTGTCTTCTAAACTACTAATAAACCATTCTGTGGAATTTCTTTGTCTGCTTCACTTTGCAATAGAAGTTTGTTAGTTTTAAAAGGCGAGCTTTCACTTGAAGGTAATGCAAGACAAGGTAGGTATGGTAACTGGTTGGAAAGTGATAGCAAGAAAAGCCCAGGGTCAGCTCACCAGCCAGATGCTGTGACCAAACGGAAGGTTCAGCGACATCTGTGGCCCATGAAGTGCTAGGTCAGGGGTGTCCCTTCTATGGCAATGGCTGGTCTGTCCTGCTGAGGACAGGATCTATTTCACTCAGTCTGGCCTTGAACTGGCAATCTTGCGTCTCCCTCCCAGATACTGGGATTATAAGCAAAGGCTATTTTAATGGGTTACCCTTGGGCACATATCCTAGACTGAGCCTCCCTGCTTCTACCACTGAGCTCTTTTGGAGTTCAGATGCTCAAAGTCCAGAAACGCTCACTGTATTTGGAGCAGCCTGAAAGTGTTTCCAAAGACAGAAAGTGGGAGCAATGAGAGTCACCTTCAACGGCATGCATAAGAAGACACGGGCACCCAACATCCCACCTCCCTGTCTCTTCCTGGCTAACTGGCTAACGCCAAAGAATATTCATCTTCACATGGGCACACACACACACATACATGCACATGTATGAACACCCTTCTGGTAAGGCTTAATAAGGGAATGAATGATCCAGTCTGTGTTCAAATCCACTCAGCCAGGACAGGAGGCAGGCTAAAGTCTCAATTCAAAGAGTCCTGCAAACAAAGATCCACCCAGGTCACAACAGACATGTCAGGCCCTATGAAGCTGCAAGACACTCTGTGACCTTTGAGAGGAGCCTGTGACTGCTTGAACGGCTGTCTCTAAATCAAGGTGAGAGAGCTGAGGCTCGTGGAACTCAGGCCATGTAGAGGAAGAGGAGTCAGGAGACAGAAGGCCGCTGGTCAGAAGCAACTTACCAGGCCCCAGAAGCCCCCGCTTTGCTTTCCAAATGTAACTAGAGGTGATCGAGGACCCAAGGACATTGCCTCGCCCCCTTGAAAACAACCTGTGTGCAACCTTCTGTTTCCTAATTTCAACCCCAGCCTAAGAACCAACTGAGCCACTAGCACCAGACTTGGTCTGACAATAGATCATTTTACCAAATCAGGGTCAATGGATGGAAGCAGGCATTCCTGCCCACCACATCCCTGCAGCAGCAACGCTTGCTTCCTGAGGATCGCCCTGCTCCCTGTTCACCGAGTTTAACTCATAGACCCTAAGCCGGTGACAGATTTTCACCTAGGTGTACACAGGAATCAGCTCTAGGACGTTCCATTCCTGGCACAGTCCCATGTATCCTCCAAGACACTCTTGCTCACACATGGCGACTGAAAAGCTCCCACCTGTGGCTTCGCTCACTCAACTACAGTATCGATTGACTTAGATACTTTGTAACAATGTTTACAATGTTAACAACTCCCTGGTTCCTGGCCTGAGGTCATGGCACTCCCTGAACCCCATGGAACTTCCAGAACACCCTAGGCTCTATCTCTTATCATGGGTTCATGGCAAGGCAACCTGACAGCCTGAGAAGACAGGGCTGTGCCTAACCAACTGAGCTATCAGTATCAGCACCACCGCGACCATGGTGTGCAAGGATACACGCAGCGCCTGCCTCTGCTCCCCTCTCCAGGCCATGGGCTATAGGTGCACTGTGATCGTGTGCACAGACTGTCTAGAGCATAATGCTCCTGGAAGATGAGGTGAGAGAGGAGAACCACCCAGACAGATGGAGGGACACAGCCCATGACACAGGACCAATCAGCACTGAAAGGGAAAGAAACCCTAACACAGCCTGCAATGTGGAAGAGCCTTGAGGACAGGGAAGAAGGGGAACAGTCAGGTACGCAGACCCAGAACACCTATTGGTACCTTGGAAGGACAGGGGCAGCGTCCATGCTGGAAGCAGAGAGGGAGACTGGTGTCAGGGGAATGGATTTCAGAAATTCTGGGGATGGAAGGGGCAAAATGACCAGCAATACACTTTAATGCCTCCAAAAGCAGTGTCACAATTTCTCTTAAAAAACAAAACAAAACAAAAAACTATAAATGGGGAGGGGGGGGATGCTGAGAAGCCTAGCCAGAGTATGCAAGAAAATGAAAGCAGAAATTACATTATTCCAAACAAAATGTAATTTGAAGCAGACATCTCTCAAAAGGGCAAGAGTTGCTCTATAGTATAAATGATGAAGAAATGGGGTCTCAGAGTCTCAGTGTGTCCAGAGTCCAGCAAGCAAGGAAGACACCACACCGCCAACCAAAAAGAAAATGCAAGTCAGAGCCTGCTGTTTTCTTTTTTACTTCTAGTTTTTGGAGGACAGGTTCATGCGTGTATTAGTGTACACAAATATGCACTTGTATGTAGAGGCTAGGACGACGACAACTATCCCTCTCCACCTTGGTTTATTTAATCAGTGTCTCACTAGTACCTAGGACTCACAGAATAGACCAGCCGACAGCGAGCCCCAGGGATGCAGGCAGCGAGCCCCAGGGATGCAGTCATCTCTGGCTCCCCAGCACTGGGGTTGCAAGCACGTAGCAGCACACCCATTCTTTTATGTGGGTGCTGGGGGGTCATGGGTGCTTGGGGAGGGGGGGCAAATTGGGTCCTGCAGCTCACACAGCAAGCACTTCACAGCTGAACCGTCATCCCAGTCCAAAGAGCCTTCTTCCTTTCTATAGTTTGTTTTTGTTTTGTTTCTGTTAATTTGTTTGTTTTTGACTTTTTGAGACACGGTTTCTCTGTGTACCCCTGGCTATCCAAGATCTAGCTCTGTCGATCAGGCTGGCCTTGAAATCACAGAGATCCACCTGCCTCCCAAGTGCTGGGATTAAATGTGTATGCCACCACCGCCTGGCAACTCTTTGCTCTTGCCTGGCCAGTATGGCTCCAGAGAAAGCAAGCTCTGCAATGGTGAGAAAACACACATGCCCCAGATCAGCCTGGTGCCCACAGCACAGGCCATGACAGTCTCCTCCTTTGGACATCTTCTGTGGCATATTTAGTTTTGTCTGTGTTTTTGGTTTGGATGTTGTTTGGTTTGGGTTTGGTGTTTTGGAAGGATGTTGCTGGGTGGCCCGGTTGGTTTGAATTCTGTCTGTAGCCCCAGTGGCCTCAAACGTTCGACCCTCTTACATCAGCCTCCTCTGCACTGCAATGTCAGGCAGGCCTGTACCGCAAGACCAGAGCACTGATATCATACACTTTCTCCTGGTGAAAACAAGGGTTTGCATCCTGGGAGGTCGAAGAAGTTCAAGTTGCTCTAAGCCCCAGGCTAAACTGTGGGGGAAACAACAGACCTCAGCCTCCATCCAGCCCCACCTGCCGCCAGCATGCATTTAGAGACTGGCTCTTTATAATCTGTGTCCTTTAGCCTTCAGGGCAGATCTATAGCCTGAGGACCTCAGACTACAGGTAAAGAAACTGAGGCTTGGAGAAGCCAAGTAATCAGACTAAGACCCTCAGAAGAAGGCAAGACCCAGGTTCAACCAGGGTTCAAGTGTGGTGCCCTCCAGAGACACAGAAGCAACCTGGGAGCCATAGCTGACACCTCAGACAGTAAAATGTAATATGGGCCAAGGTCCTAGCATCCTTACCCCTAAGCCAAAATCCAACTTACTCAATTGGGATGGGTGAAATCTTCAGGAAATTGGCTCTAAAAATTCATGTGATCTAACCAGCCCAGAAGAGGTTTCTTTCTGATTTACAAATGATGAGAAGAAAAAAAACAAAACAAAAAACTTGGGGATCAGAGATGAAAAGGGATAGCCAAAAATCACACAGCAAATCCCCAGTCTTTGGTCCTAGAGTCAGAACTCACCAGCCCCACCCCCAACCCCAGTCAGGAACCAGGAGCACACCTCTAGGATGACTGAGACAGAGGCACATTCTCTGAAGTCTTCCTGCCGGGCCACCACCTACTGCCCACCTGACAACCAGCCCCTCATTTTCTCCTGCTAATTAACTTGGATGGCAATGTCTTTAAAGCGAAGCTCAGGGCCCCCCACCCCTTCTGTGAACCAATTTCATCACAACGGAAACCATGTTGCCAAAATGAGAAAAATGAGAATCCCCTTCTCTTAGGGCCTGTGCCCTTGAAGGCATCTTATTAGAGAAGGCCAGTTCTTAATTAACATTTTGATCTTTAATCCGTTACCCATCCCTCTAATCCCGTTCAGAGGTGTGGCTGGCCCACTTCCGCAGGCAGTGAGTCCAGCACCCGGGCTCGCCACAGCTGGACGCCACCGGCAGAACTCCGTTCCCAGACACCTGCTCTGCTCCAGGCGGGAGCCACAAGCAGGACCAGTGGAAGCCAGCTCTCTAGCCGGCTCGATGCAAACCCGGATGGCTACTGCAGACAGGAGTTCACTTCATTAACCCGGAGCCCCAGCTGTCCCCATTGGCCCTAGTTCTCTTGGCTCTGAGAGGCTTTGCTTCAAAGAAATGATGTCCTTCCTAGCCCGGCTCTGCCCACTCCAGCACACTTTAGACTATGGTGAATTCTGTAACTGCACCTAACAGATCAAGATAGAGCTGGCACAGCAGCCTCAGGCAGCAGAAAGCCCAGAGCCTGCCCTATGACTTATAAGCCAGTTTGGGTACATGGCTACCTCTACCCACCTCCAGAAACCACATCCAATATCACACTCAATTCTCACTGCCAGTCCAGGTGGTATGGCCCACCCAATGCCAGGTGCCCACTGCATGTATGTAACCTGATCCCCACAGATGCAACAGCTCATATTCTCTCATCCCCAAAGTCCCTCAGTATCTACTGGGAGCCGAGAGCCTCGTATCAGTGGCACTTCAACCTAAGTCTTGATCAGTGGCCTCGGAGTGCCCCACAGCTCAATAAATAAGCCTCCTCCAGAATCAGCTATGCAGCTACCAGGCCTTGGAGGGCCTACACTCTAGCCTTGGCTCATAGTCTTCATTCTGGCATCCTGTGAGATCACTCTCCAGAGAACCTGACCACTTCTGTCTGGGCTTGACTGCAACTCCCTGAGCCTCACCCAGAAGGGAGTGAGTGGCATCCCCTACCTCCTGCTCATGCACAGCCTGAGGGGTGTTCTGACAAAGCCCCAGTTCTAGGGTCTGCTCACTGCCCTCCAAGCACCTAACCACGCCCAGAAGAGCCCTGTCTCTCTTCTACAGCCTGGCACCTTGGACTCTGCTCCAGCGTCAGTGAAGACCCTTCAGGTTCACCTGCCTTCTACCTGGCCCTATTACTCCCTTTTCTCAGGCAGAAGCCTCTGACTATCCCATCTATCTACCATGTGTGACCATCACTGGGCACTTCAGTGACACATGCCATATGTCCTTTCGCACAGTCATATTCCCAGCACAATCTCCACTCTCCATAGAAGAGCTGTGTCTATCCTGGTCACCACTGGAACAGGGACAACATGCAGTGGGTGTTCAATAACACCGGTGCCTGCCAGAGTAAATAACCATGTGAGGGCTGTGCCAGTAGTGATCCAGGCCTACAGCCTACAGACAGGAGATAACCTGTATTAGTAACGTGAAGCTCATACAACATCAGCTGAAGAGGTAGACATTAAGCAGAACTGCCTGCTGATACATGTCCTGAGAAATTGTCCATGCATGAACAAAGGCAAAACTCCTTCTGGGGAGGAGGAAGAAGAAACTGGCCTCTGAGGGAGAGGATATGAAGCCTACAGAGACCAGGGAGAAAGGGCAGCTAGCGTGTGGCCATCCACAGACTCCTAAGGACAGGATGAGGGAGGGCTCATGTACAACTTAAAACCTGGGTGCCACCCAGACCCTGACCTGAAGGGTGGCAGAGCCCCAGCATTTACAGGTGCATCCATAGTTGTTCTGAAGTTGCTTGCACTGCCCACATTAACTGTGTGATAACGACCTGGGCATACACCCATGCCGCCCTCAGCAAAATAAAGAGCTATTGCTTGTGCAGTAATGCCGTTGTCTGCAACTCGCTATGCAGCAGCTCCCCAGACCCCTGGTGTCTCTGAGCATCACACTTCTGCAGAAAGCAATCCAACCTTCCTATGGCCAGAGTGCTTCTGTGGGGTTCTGTGGCTCTACTGCAGGAGGAAAGGTAGCAAGTGCACGGACCTTGGAGGTACACGGCTGAGCTCCATTTTCTCCTAGGCCAGCCCTGGCCTCTGTAGCTTATTCTGGAAATGCCCATAGGATACATGCAAGCTGGGAGGTAAGGGCAGAGCCACGGGGCATGGCTATCAAAGCGTCTGCTGGGGTCACCATGGCCATCCCTGAGGGGTAGAGCCCCTCTAAAGAAGGCAGTCTGATGACAAGTTCCCTAGGTTGGCCACACCTCTTTCCTTTCCTCTACACTTGGGAGTTTTCTTCCTCTTAAATGGATAGGAGATGCTCCACAATTGCCCCAGGAAGGCTCACAATGGAAAATCTACAGGGCACCAGCTAGCCAGAAGTGGTCAGCATGGCCTCAAGGGCCCAGGCCCAGATCCTTCTATCAGTAGACAGTTGAGCAGGCATCAGAGATAGGTGTAGGGGGACATGGATTCTCTTTTACACCTCCATTGCCCAGATGTGTCCCTCCTGGAAGCTGCAGTCAAGCCACACACAGTAGTAAATACAACAGCCTGGTAAGAGGGAGCAGGACAGGCAGGTGTGGCAAGAGGCAAGTTCTCAGCCTGTCTGCAGCAAGCAAGCAAAGCAACAAGGCTTTGGGTGGGCAGGTGAGTGAGGTGCCTCCCAAAGGGTGGGGTGGGCGAGGCTTTCCAGGTCAACAGCTCCACCCACTGTCCCAAAACTTCAGGAGTTGGATTCAAAACAAGGCTAGGGCTGTAGTTATCACAGGTCAAAAGAGCAAGGAGGCCTCCTCAAGGCTCACAGAGTCACAGCCAGGGATGGCTTCACAGGGTCAGCTCTGAAGAAGTTCCTGAAGTGCATTATGACCCACTATGGACAGCTATCCAGGCATCTGCCTAACCTCCAAAGCAGGGTGTCTGCCAGCTCCCCACATGGGTTGCATGGAACTTTGGGTTACAGGATGCACTGGTCCATGAGTGTCTTCCCAGAGTAGCCATTTACAAAAAATAAAATAAAATAAAATAAAATAAAATAAAATAAAATAAAATAAAATAAAACAAGGAAAAATGTTCATGTAACTCGTGCCGAATTGTGACTGTGCTGATAGCCACGGAGGAAGCTGGTGGCTACCGTGAGTAGACAGCCACCCTTCCTTCACTCTATTTCCCCTTTGGCCTAGGCTGCCAGGAAGCTCATCACTGTACACTGACCTAACCCTTATTGTAAGTTGCCAACCAAATTAGCTTTTTCCTCAATGACTTGGGCTGTCCAGTAAGGCCTAGGGCATTCCTGTCACAAATCAACACAGAGCGCCAGGCCCTGAGCTGAATACATACCATCTCCTGTTGCCGGCTCCTCATAGTAAAGTCACAGGTCTTGGTTCTCTGATCCCAATTAAAGGTCAGGAACTGTCCCTTGGAAGAGCCCATAGAGCCCATGACTGAGTGAGGCCCATTCTCTTAGAGCAGCTCCCAGGTGGTACCATGCCCACGCCAGTTCCCTCCTTATTGGTCTCTGGGAACAAAATCCTGAGGGCAGGGACCCCACTGTACTCAGACCCCTCATGCAGCCCAGACATGTCCTCAGCATGCTAGTGCAAAGTTGGTGATGGAAACAAAGGCCTGTAGACTTGGAATCCCGTGCCTTTGCATCTTCATGACTCAAGAGCCCTCACCCTTGCATTAACCATAACCACAGCCTAGACCCTTGATGTCAAATCTAAACTCCTTTACCTGACGTAAACTAACAATATGGAAATTCTCCTGGCCTGGCCTGGCCTGATCTGGCCTCCCCCGGGCACAGCCAGCATTCTGCCCACAGCAAAAGCTAGGCCAGGTGGAGAGACGATGCAGGCTCTCACTGACAGCATGTGCTCACACAGCGGACAGAAGCATGTGGGGGTCTATTGCAGGGAATCAGCAGCAAGACAGGAGCTCATTACACACACACACACACACACACCCCACCACAACAACTAAAAAAATCAACAACCTTGAGAAGAATAGGCTGGGGCCATAAAAGCCCAGAGAATTGAACAAGAAGCTGGTGTTGACCTCCCACTCACTGTGGGGATGGCTCTGACCTACAAGAGCCAGCCTAGGGGGTGGGGAAGATGCCCAGCCCCTGCTTCCTGCCTATTTCATGCTGGCCAGGAGCCCTGCAGCCAGCACAGGAAATAACAGAGGCCCCCAGAGGCTGCCCAGGGCCGGCCAGCCTAGGCTGCCCAGGGAGGGAAGGAGGCCATTGTCAGCCTTTGTTTCAGTTTCCCCAGCACTTCCCAGAGTCCAAGAAGCCAGGGAGCTGACAAAACCTCCCCTCTGCAGCTGCCCAGCCCCAGCCCCAGCCCCAGCCCCAGCCCCAGCCCCAGCCCCAGCCCCAGCCCCAGCCCTAACCCTTCAGACAAGACTTCCAGGTCCCCAGGCTCTTAAAGTGGCAGGTGTAGGCTGAAAACTCAGCCATGTCAAAGTTGAAGGTGTGTGTACACACGAGCCAAGATGGGCCAAGATCAGACAGCCGGATGGGTATGGGAGTCTAGATTCTGCCTTGGCCAGGCCAGCGCTGGCTCCAGCAGCACGGGTGAGTGTCTGGAAGGAAACATCTAGGCCCTGGAGGCAACAATGAAGAAACTGAAGAAAGAAAATGGAGAGCCAAGAAAGGAGACACTGTACACTCCAAACACACCGATACTGACCCGACCCTGCAAAGGTGGCTATGGGACCACCTAAAAAGCAGGCAGCAGCTGCCACATGCACATACAATACTTTGACCCAGTTGTCATACACATTTACAGGTATCCTTGTGGGTGTACAAAGACAGTTGAACGTGTGTGTGTGTGTGTGTGTGTGTGTCCTCGTAAAGGCCTATGAATGTGAATGTGCACACTGAGGAGTGTGTACATGTGAAAATATGTATGCCTGTGCATCATAGATGTATGCAGAACAGTTGTGGTGTGCGTGCACGCCAGGCTTACACCCAACAGCAGTCTCTGATTCACACATAGTCCCTGGCAGCTTCTCACCTGCAAACTGCCTTGACAGTGGCTTCATCAAGACTGTCAGCCCATCCTAGTGCACCTAAAACCAAAGGAAGAACACTGAGCCCCCGGACTGTGAGCCAGCAGCTCCAGAAGGTGGGCCCTGGACTTAGTTCAGGCAGAAGCCCACCAGCTGTGAGGCAGCACACGGCTCTCTACCGCTCTGGGCCACAGTGGCCATCTGTAGGGTCAGAGACCATGCTGTAGGTACCCAGCCCCTGCCTGGCACTGAGTGCTTGCTCCCTAGATGGCAGTTACTAATGAGTCTGCAATGGGCATTACATTCATTGTCCCAGCCTCTGTGAGCCCGGGGAGTATGCAAGGCACTGGGGCCCTGAAAACAGCAACTATAAAATGTATCAGGTTTACCAGATATAGTATCTGTTTGCTGTGTTAACCATTGCCAGGTAAAGCCAGTAGTTAAAGCCAACAAAAAGCAGAGGGGTGGGGGAGGGATAAGTTATGTAGATGCAGTGATAATATATGGAGTTCTCAAAAAATTGCTTTCTAAAAAGCAATCAAAAAGAGAATATGCAGTTTGGATAGAATGACCTCTCTCTGAGCAAGACAGAACTGGATAGTCAGCTTCAGGGTGTGCAGGCATATCATGTACACGCCCATGCAGTGAGGGGGCAGCAGCCAGAGCCCAGCAAGCTGCCTGCAGCCTAGATCGGATGCATCTCTGACCATGGCCACAAAGACCCAAAGGCTGGCCCACAGAATGCCCGCCTTGCAAGCCAGGATCGGCCAGACTGGGTTGACCTTGGCCATTTCCTGCCAAGCACTGGCTGTGCCTCCACAGTCAGTGCATGTATCCAGTCCCACCCACTCAAACAGTCTAACTACACCATTGGCTCAGGGTTCTGCCTTTGAGAGCAGACTCTGGTCTCATCCAGAGGCATCCCATGTTCCTCCTAAGAAAAAGCCATAATCCCAAGCAGGCTGAGCAACGGTGGTTCTGAGGCTTGCCTGGGAACAAGGGTGAGACTTGGGGGTGGGGTTTATTGCTGTAATTGGGGGGAACCCTGTTGTCATGAGGGGAAGGAGTGATCTGAGCCTCTCTGCTACCCCAGCCCCAAGCTCAGAGCTAAGGTTCAACAATTGCTTCTTGTATGGTCCACAGCAAGAGAAAGGTACAGAGGACAGCAGCCCCTGGGGACCTGCACATGGAGTCCCTCCTGAGACCTTGCTGCCATTCCCACATTAGATGGGAAAATGAAAGGGCCTCAGAGAGACAGAGTAACTAACTTAAAAGTCACACATCCAGCCGGGCGTGGTGGCGCACGCCTTTAATCCCAGCACTTGGGAGGCAGAGGCAGGCGGATTTCTGAGTTCGAGGCCAGCCTGGTCTACAAAGTGAGTTCCAGGACAGCCAGGGCTATACAGAGAAACCCTGTCTCGAAAAAAAACCAAAAAAAAAAAAAAAAAAAAGTCACACATCCAATAAGTAGCTAGATTCCAAACCTAGACACTGTTCTTCTCAAAGAGGACAAAAAAATGGGGGCACAAAGTACCCAGGGCAAATACTGAACAGGGAGGGTGCTGTTCTGGACCTCAGCAAACACATGTTAGATTCCTGCCAGTTGCTGTGCCTAGGCTGGGGGCTGAGGGCAGAGAATGGGAGCAGTAACCTGGGAGTGACCAGAGTACAGTGGAGAGCTCTTACCAGCAGAGCCGGTAAGGGCCGGAAGCAGGAGACTGACTCCAAGGGCACTGAGAAAGGCCAAGAAACCATAGCAGGGTCATCCCGAGAAGCTTACTGGAGAAGGTGTGGCTTAGGCTGCTTCAAAGATAAACAAGAGCAGCACAATGGAGGTCGTCCCAGTAGGAGAAGAGGCTGGAGAATAAGAGCCAGGGTGGGCCTGTGGCATCTCCATGCCGATGTCACAGCTACAGCATCTCATGCATGTCTGGACCTGACAAGCTGCGGACAGCATTTTGACAAGGACACCATGTTTCTCACATGTTCAGGTTCAGACATTGATGGCATCCAGGATGCGCAGGCTAGGAAACAACCCATAAATGCATCAATGCTATCCATCCCCCACTCACCCCTAGAGGGCTGGTCCTATTTAATGACCAGACTGAAAGTCACTGAAGAACCACAGACTCCTGTCCCCCTGCAGGGTGCACAGGCCTACAGGAAGGGGTAAAGGCATAAGGTGATGCCTTTCTGTTAGTGAGAGTCACCTGAGCTTAAGGAAAGCAGAATCATAACCCCATCCCCCAACACACATCCTCCGATGTCCCCTGACATCACCAAGTGGGGAAGTACTGCATGCTGGCCTTGCCAAGACAGACAGACCTGAGTCCAAGGAGCAGCAGCAGAACACTGGCTGAGCACGACTAGCCTGGGACCACGTACCAAACAGCCGGAGAATGGCTGCATCTAACTGGAGAGAGTGGAACCAAGCCAAGCAAGTCCATGTCATGGAGGTGAAACACCAGAGAGGAGGCAGTGCATTAGAGAAATACAGCTCTCAGGTGCCCTCCCTGTGCCCAAGCTCCAGCCTGCCTGGCTACCAGCACATGCATGCACAGAGATACCTAGGCTCTGCACACTAATGTGCACACAGACGCACCGAAGAGGAAGCACTGACACGTATAGTCCAACAGAAGCCAAGACTGATGGGAGCCTGAGGAAAAGGGAGCCAAGAAGCTGAGAAGGACCACATCCTCTGATGAAGGAGAGCTGCCCCATGTCTGCCCAGGCTTAGAATGGGGCACAAAGGCACCAGGATCTATCAGGGCTCTGAGCCAGGGCAGCAGGAAACTGGATACACACACACACACACACACACACACATACGCACACACACACTTGAGGCAGGCAAACACACACGTGTCTGTGCCTGTGTGCACACATGGCAGATGCCCTACCTAGTGGACTGCTCACCATGGTAACAGAGTGGCCCCCTCTCAGCTCCAGTCATCACCTGAAGGCTTCTGAGGTCCCCCGTGCTGTTGAGAAGCAGGTCTAACAAAGGCCCAGCTCAGGCCAGCTCAGCCAGGGGGCCTTCCAGCCAACCAGCTGACGCATGCCCGCCATGCTCCCCTGGTGAGCTCTGGGCCACCATGTCTTCCTACCCAGCCTGCCTGGCTCCACTTAGCTCAACTCCCCACAGACTCCCCAGCCGAGCTAATGAGAAACTCCCCAGCTGGCCCTGTATAAAAACGCATTTCATAAGTCTTTAAAAATGCTAGGAAATTCTACATCTCTTTACTGAGACTTTCCTGTTCCTTAAAAATATCCCCTGGTCCTCATCAAGAAGACGGGGGGGGGGGGGGGGGGGGGCGGATAGAGCACAAAAGGTGGACAACAGCCTCAAGTGCAGCCTGGGGTCACAGGGCCCTGGTGCAGCTTCCACCATGGGACATAGCAAGGAGACTCCCAGCTAGTGCCAGAGGGACAGGGAAGAACTCAAGAGTAAGACACTCAAGGCGAGGGACCATATTGGAAAGCAGGGAGCAAGGGGGAGTCAGCCTTGACTGCCTTGCTTTGGGGGGGGGGGTGGAGGGCACATCAGCTACAAGGGCACACCTGCAAGCGCTGGGAACCACCCAACGCCCAGCACCTATGCCCTGCCTCAACCACAGAGCCAAGGTTCTAGGAGGCCTTGAGGTTCTGTTTACCGGGGCCGGCAATGGAGTCAGTCACTATAACATGCACCCTGCCTGCATCTAGGTCAAAAGTCCAGGATATAAAGGAACTTGCAAAGGTCTGACATGTTGGCAGCAAGAGTGGAAATGCTGGGGGTAGGGGGGAGCCCAGGGGTGCAGCACCGTCTCTGGGAAGCCCCTGGAATAACAAATAGTCCGTATACATTCTGACCAAACAGGACCAGGGTGGTGGCTTGCACTCCCCACACCAGGAAGTCCACTCTTCTGGATACTCCCCTGGACTTAGCCTAAGTTACAGGAAGTGGGGGCTGACCACAATCTACCCCTAACCAGAACCAAGAAAGGGAAACGAGTTTTACGTGTCTTCCCCAAAAGCCCAGAATTGATACCCAGCTAGCTCCCTGTGCTAACCTGGCAGCCAAGCAGGTCCCTGCCACCACATTCCCTGCAACCTAGCACCGCTGCCACCACCACCACCACCAGCAGCAGCAGCACTACCACCGCCACTGCTGCCACCACCAACACACCCCACACTTAGTGGTGATAAAAAAGCCTGGTCACAGTGTCTCAACTTTTGCAGGAATAAAGGTCTTCAGGCAGGCATTTTCCAGGCAGCAGCAATGGCTAGAGAGCTCTAGCAGTTCTCTTCCCTCAACCTCGGTGCCCTGCACCAGTGCCAACCTGTCACTGGCCTTTCTGCAAGGAAAGAGCAGTCCCACAGGCAGACCTGCCATCTATGGGCGAGCTGTGAAGTTCATGCTTGAGCTGCCTGTGATTCAAATCCCTGCTCTGCTGGTTTTGGCTGTGTGACCTGGAAGCAATCAGAAGTGTCTCTGTGCCTCTTTCTTTTTTAAAAAAAGTCCATATACACACAGCTGATGAGAGAGATCTGACTCCAAGAGGCATCTACCATCACAGTAATGGATTCTAGTAGCAAGGACAAAGAGGCCAATCGCATGGCAAGAAGGTGTCTAACTGATCACAGAGCAGCATCTATGTCTGGGCCCATACAATGACTTTTTATGGTGACTGTTACAAACCACAATGTGTGTCACTAAGCCAGAAATAAATCTACTAGTCTGCCCTGGTAGGTAAGCAATATTAATCAACAGGTCCACCATGTCATACCCAACTCCAACCCAGTCAGCCCTCCAGTCTCCCTTCCCCCTACATCCCCATGCCTCGGCCCATAGTAGCCACATTGGAAGAAAGTCTCATGGTCCCTGAATCAAGCTAGGAGAGGGCACTGTCTGTGACACCAAGGCTAGACAAGTGACAGGAAAGTGGGCACCAATCTCTAGCAATGAAGAGGCACAGGCTTGACTGTCTTCTCAGTCTCACACAGAACCACATACATCCTTACCAGAACTTTCCAAAGTGTCAGAAGAAAGAGGGACCCTGGAGGGGGAAATGGGATTGTATCCATACTGAGACAGGAGGAAGGGAAGACACAGACAGAAAGACAGGTTCAAGGCCGGAGCCCTGAATGCAAGCCAGTGAAATGCCCCCTTGGTAAAGCCATTGTCAGCACACAGAGACACACAGAGACACACTCAGACACAGAGACACACACACAGAGACACACACACACATACAGACACACACAGAGAGACACACACAGAGACACACGCAAACACACACACATAGAGAGACACACACACAAACATAGACACACACACACAAACATAGACACACACAGACACAGAGACACATACAGACACACACACACAGAGAGACACACAGACACACACAGAGAGACACACAGACACACACAGAGACACACACAAACACACAGACATACACAGACACACACAGAGACACACATCCTTCTTACCTGTGACCAGGCCCCAGAGCGGCTGATACAAGGATCAACTAGAACAACAATTTTCACAATACAAGTTGTTCAAAATAAAATGCATTCCTTCTCCCCTATTAGGAGAGCTGTAAAGGCCATGGAGAGGGGGGAGCCCTCTCACCCCGCCACCAGGAATGTAAAAGGGGCACAGCTGCTTTGCAGAACAGTCCAGGCACCTCACAAAGTTCAGTTCCACACTACTGTAGGACCTGACCACTGCACCCCGGGGCTGAACCTGGGGGTTCAAAGAGGAGCGTGCACAAGATCATTCCCGGCAGCACTGGGCACAGCAGCCAGTGAGGTGAGCACCCGCAAGAGCACATCCACAGAGGGACAATAAATAAAAGGATCTCGATCTATCTAGACTGGGATTCAATGCTGTCCTAAGGAATGAGAGCAAAACAATCTGCGCCGTGGATCCACTCAGCAAACACTCTCCAGGAACCAGCAGCTACGGGCAATGCCCAGAGCAGGCAAATCTAGAAGCACGGAAGGCAGTGCCACTGCCCAGAACACGGCGGGTGGAAGAGAAGGAAAACTAGCTATAGAGGTACAAGGCTCCTTTAGGGGGTGTATCTTACCCAACATGACAACAGTCCCACACATCTCTGAATGTGACAGAGCCACAAAAGGCCTCTTGAAGTGACTGAATTGATCTCAAAGCTGCTTTTAAAACTGACTTGCTATTTTTTCAACATCTACCAGTTTTATCTGAAACTGAACTCTCTTGTGTTCGCTCTACATGTAGATCTCGGGTGACTGGATAATTCCAGGCCCGGTACTCCCCAGCAGTCAGCAGCTGGGTGACAGCTGCCTTCAGGAAGGCCTGTATCGTGTCACCCATGAGTTCAATTGTTGAGCTACCAGGAGTCTGGGAAGAGGAGGAGATCTGGGTGTGTCACCTAGGAGTCTGGAGGAGTAGAGGGTCTCTGGGGAAGTCATCTAAGAGTCTAGGGAGAAGTGGGGCCACAACCAGAAGCCTTCTTTTTTCCTTCCAGAATCTTCGGAGAGACACCTCAAGGACTGGGGGTGCTCTGGGAGGGGGAGCTCTGGCTGTGGCTCCCAGAAGCCTCGCCCATTAACAAAGATCATCTGCCTTCCTAAGGAGTTCATACCTCAAGCTGAGGCCTTAATGCCCCCCCAATCCCCACAATCACATACAGAATGCCTTGGGTTAGAGAAAAGAATCCATAGCATCATAGGTGCTCAGAGGCAACGGAGGTTTAAAACAGGTTCAGAACTTCTCCAGATTAAAACATCTCTTACACACACACACCCACACACACACACACACACACACACAGAGTCCATACACAAGACACACATAGTCTCTACACATCACTCACACAGTACACACTTAGCCCATACATACCACACACACAATACACATATAGCTCACACACACCATATATACATAGCCCCACACAAGACACAACCTAAACACGTCATGTGTGTGTGTAATACCTAATCCAAGCCAGGCGGTAGTGGCACATGCCTTTAATCCCAGCCCTTGGGAGGCAGAGGTAGGAGGATTTCTGAATTCGAGGCCAGCCTGGTCTACAGAGTGAGTTCCAGGACAACCAGGGTTATACAAAGAAACCCTGTCTCAAGAAAAAAACAAAACAAAACAAAACAAAACAAAAAAAAAACCAAAAAACAAAAAACAAAAAAAAACTAAAACAAAACAAACAAACAAACAAAAAAAAACATAATCCATACACACCAGATACACACAGCCCATACACACAATATACACATAGCTCACAAAATCCATATCCACACACAGTATACACATAGCTCACACAGACATTAGAGCCCCCACATCATAAACAGCTACAACCACAGACACACACACACAAAACATATACATATAGCTCCTCCACACAGCCTCTACATAACAAAGTCTCTCTCACATACACTACAAACAGTTCATACACAGTCTACATACACACACACACCACAAGCACAGGCCCACACCCTCATGTCGAAACTATGTACAGATCTCACACTAAGCCCCCACATACACTATATGTCACACTCAGTACATACACATTACATAAACAAAGCCCAAGTACATACATATTCTACATATATCACATACACATATCCCCACACATATGCCCATACCCTACACACTTACACTTGCCACATACACATATCATACACACACCACACAAGCATACATCACATACAACAACAACAACACACACACCACACACACACACACACACACACACACACACACACACACACTACACCTCTACTACCACTTTACCTCCTCAGTTTCCTGGGTATGAAAAAACTCAGTCTCGGCCTGGAGAGATGCCTTATCCAGTAAAGAGCCCCCACAAGCATTAGGACCCAAATTTGGATCCCCACAACCCAGGTAAAGCCAGATGGGCCTGGCAAGAGTCCTGCAATCCCAGCACTCAAGGGGGAGACAAAATCTTCAGAGCAAGCTGTATACTCAGACTAATCAAAGCTGAGCTCCAGGGAGAGGCTCCGCTTCAATATATAAGGTGGAGAGCAGTTGATAAAAACACCAGATATCAACCACATGCACAAGTGTGTGCACACACATACATTCTCTCTCTCTCTCTCTCTCTCTCTCTCTCTCTCTCTCTCTCTCTCTCTCTCTCTCTCTCTCTCTCTCTCTCCCCACCAGGATCACAGGATCATAATCACATAAGAAACTATTCATTGAAAACCCTATATTGCTGAGCTGCCACCTCTCCTCTGAACAGAGGACTCTGTCAGGGCTCTGCCTAGTACCAGCCCTGTGCTTGCCAATCTGAAGGCAGAAAAAAGGTAACCCCTCATCAGGTTGGAGAACACCCTATCTCTTTCCATTCCTTCCCTGCCAGGCAAGACCAAGGACAGAGGGAACAAGCCAGCTGTCCCTGGGATAGCTACAGGGCCCATTTAGTGGGAGGCAGGAGAGGCCAGGGTGCCACTTTCAAGTGCCTTTGGTTCTCAGCCTTCCTGCTAGATAGGCAAAAGGTAGGTTGCCTGCTCTGGCTATAGAAATGCCAGTCAGCGGTCAAGTCTCTGCTCCACAGCACTCTGGCCACCGCACTATTTAGCAGCTTTAAGGGTATCGCCAGAACCCAACCCCCACCCCATCTGGCAAACAAGAGTAGCAGGTCTCCATAGCTTGTTAAGGGTAGCTGGGAGGCCTGTTCCACATACTCCTCAATGATAGCCGTCTCCATTTGCTGGTATGGGCAAGTGGCATCTTCTCAGTTTAATGAAAATGACTGGACAACGTGGCGTCATTTGAGCCCAGCCCTGTCCTCCTCAGACACGCCTGTAACCATCTGACAGAAAAATGACAGTACTGCCACTGGACAGAGTGTCACTTTACCAAAGGGTAAAGTGTCCCCTGTAACTGACACACTAAGTTACATGACTAATAAATATGCTCTATGCAAAATCATCCCAGCGCACGAGAAGGCAGCAAAGTCGTCCATACCAGCTCTTGCTTGTCCACTCCCTGTCCACATGGACAAACAGGTGGCCTAAAGTTCCCTAGAACCACAGAGCATGGTTGTCATGGGCCCAGTGGGGTCAGAAGTGAATCACAAGTGCGCAAGGTGTATGCTCAGCTCTCCAGTGGAAGCTGGAAAATCTGACACTCCCGCCACTCCTGGGAGCACAGCACAGGGAGGACGGAGAGTGGCCAGCACACTGTGGAATTGCAGAAATGTAGGTGGCCGCCCAGAGCACAGTGAATATCAGGCCTGCCTCCTGCATACCAGGGGTTGCCTCACTGCCCTCAGTCTGGGGACCTGAGAACTTCTCTACATCACAACCAACATCTTACCACTTCCCTCATACCCCACCACTGTTTCCATCATGGAAGTGAAGACAGCCTTCTTCCATCAGAGGCTTGGCTACAGCAGGTCTCTCTTAGAAGCTGGCACAGCCCCTGAGTTCACCACCCACACATGAGAACTGAACATCATATACATATACATATATACATATATATACATACACATATATATATATATGGGTCTCTCTACATAGCCCTGGCTGTCCTGGAACTCATCATGTAGCCAATGTTGGCCTTGAACACAGAGATCCACTTGCTTCTGCTTACCAAGTGCTAGGATTATAAACATGCTCAACCATGTCCGGACCAGTCTTACTGTACTTGAGCAGCCATCGGGGATACACCTCTCCAGCACAAAGGCAGACAGGACAGCCCATCCCACCTGCCCAGAACTGACCCATGGCCTTGCCTCCACTTTCCTAGGACTGCAGCATCTCCATTGCTCAGGCTTCCAATAAGTCTCCCCCATGGAGGGAGCCTCTGTCCCCAAGCGCCAGGGTAACAGACCATTCACGAGTCTGTAAACAGATCCCACACCCAAGTCATCCATGACTCCAAACAATACTCAGAGCTTCTGGGAAGACACCAGGCCAGAAGCAGGGGACTGGGGAATCAAGGGCCAATCTCCAATTCTCCTATTCAGTCTGTTACATCCTTCACAGTTTCATTATTTAAAAACCATCTTTGAGATTTTTTTGCTGGGGCACCAATGAGATGGCTCGGCGGGAAAACGTGCTTGCCACACAGGCCTCAGATCTGCTTTCGACCTCCAGAACCTACACAAAGGCATAAAGCAGCAGTTCTCACTCTGTGGGTCGCCACGCTCTGGGGGTTGAGCACCCTTCCCCAGGGGTCGCCAGAGACCGTCGGAAAACATGGATATTTGCATTACGATTCATAACGCTAGCAAAATTACAGTTATAAAGTAGCAACAAAAATAATTTGATGGTCAGGGATCACCCCAGCATGAGAAACTGCATTAAAGGGTCGCAGCGTTAGGAAGGTTGAGAACCGCTCTCTAAAGAGAAGAACCAATTCCACAAAGCTGTCCTCTGACCGCCACACATACAATATGGCCCCTGCGCTACATATACACACACACACATACACCATGCACACACACACACACACACACACACACACTCATAACTATGAATTTAAAGGCTTTCGCAGAGTCTAAGTAATATATGCTATCACTCAAAACTTTTTTGTGAACTCAGTTTCTTCAGTTAAGTGAGCTGTGTCCTAAGCCATGTATGGCTACAAAGTCACAAATTAGATGTTCAATCATAGATGTCAAATGTGTACAGAACTGACACGTGTGCCCAACGTTACGCCCTCTTGCCTCAGTTTCCACAACATAAAGAGAGGAGTGGGTGTAACAACTACCTGATAGGACTCATCTGGCAAGACTGAGCAGGCTTTGGGCTCCCCATGAATCTGAAGGCGACTGTTCAGAATTCAGGGACACATACACCTGGCACAAGTTGGCTGAGAGGGACAAGGAAAAGAAACCTGTCACCTCCCAGACAAAGAACTAAGACCCAACTTAGGGAGGCGCTGGCTGAAAGCAAGAGCTACTCCAGAGCTCCAAGCTACCAAAGCCAGGTTCAGTCTCCAGACCTGAGGTCCACAGAGAGGGTTACAAGTTCAAAATATCTCAGCCATCGGCCACTTTGCTCAGCTAGCTGAGAGGACAAAGTGCTGAGGTAGAAAACCCAAGTGCCCCTGATGGCCATGTCACCCAGCACCCTACAGTGCTTCACACACCTCACACATCTGACCTTGCTCTCCCATAACCTCCCTCCGAAGGCAGAGCCAGGTCTGACCGTCCATCCCAGGGGCAAGACAGGAATGCTGGGTTCTGTTGGAGCTCCACTCTATTGAAGCAGCTTCTAGTCAATGTGTTTGGCAAGGCTGTTGGTGGCAGTCAGAGTTGTAGACGCCAAGCCTGGCATTGGGGGAAGACTCACCATCCATCTAACTTACCCAGAGGATGGAACCTTGGCCCCTGGGAGGAGCAGGGTATGCTTGTCTCCATATGGAATGAGTTTTACTGGCCATATGGAATAGATATATAATCGTGTTGCATTGGGGAAGTCTGGACTAGACACAGGAATGCAACATGAAGAAAGAATAGCATTTTCATAACCAGCCGAGTGGCTTTCTGACTCCCTGGGCTGCTCCCTCAAAACCCCCAGCAATGTTCCACCAGCCCCTTGGCACTTACCTGCTGCCGCCACAGAGGAATCCCAGGCCAGCGAGAAGTCCGAGGCCTCCCCCTCTTCAACTGGAAGAGAAGAAAGAGGGCTGTGAGTTTGGAAGCTGCACACATGGGACATGGGGTAAGACACAGGTCAGAGAAGATGGGAGCCCTGTGGGAATATTTATATGCTACCCACGGGGGGGGGGGGCACAAAACCTACAAATTTGTTGGTCTCACAGAGATGAAATGGTGATCAGAATAAGGCACAGGAGCATGATCAGTGGGTCAAGTACTGTCATGCAAGCATGAGGACCTGAGTTCGAGTCCCTAGAACCCACACAAAGCTGGACACCATAGCATGCATCTCTAATCCAAGTGCTTTTATGAGAGTGGAGGCGAAGACAGGGGAAATTTCCAGCAGATCATAGGTCTGGTAGCCTGATGTACACAATGGCAAACAAGAGATTCTGTCTCAAACAAGATAAATGGCAAGGACCAACACCCAATGTCACTCTTTTTCCTACACATACACATGTGTACACACACACACACACACAGATTATAAATAATAAAACTAATCAAACATGAACGGCGGGTAAGTACTGTCTCCACTATGTTTCCACAGCCCTGCAACCTGGCAGACATCACTAATCAATCCCAGCACTGCCTCCATACAGACATCAGAAGCTTTTTCTATTCAGTGCTACAACCATTAGTACATAGTTTCCACTCACGAGCAAAATAACTGCCACCCACAGAAATGAGGCAGAACTCAGAACAGTCCCTAATCTTGCAGGCATTTTCTCCTATCAAAGCCCACATTGCCTACCACTGAGATGCCAGGCTACCTTGGTAATGGGAAAGAGCAGATATAGTGGCCCTGAGAGGTTGGGAAAGCTCTGCACTTGGAGTTATACCCTTACAGACAGACCTCTGGACACACAAAGACTCACTCTCCGCAGCCTCGCAGATGGAATCATTGCAGTTCATTGGCTGGCAACATGGCAAGGGAATTCGCCTTCCCCCACTTGAGCCTGGACCCCACAGAATGAGGCTTGACGGGGATGGAGTCTCCCCTACCCCAGACCCCAGCACTTGAGACCAGGCTGGTGGGAAGCAGGGGAGAAACACTATACAGCATAATAGCACTCTCACCCTGGAACCAGTCCCAGCACATAATAATATTAAAGCAGGGTTATGGACTTTGTAAATGGAACTTTGTTTAAGTCAAAAATGTGCACACATGTTTTTCAGATTTAACAGGCTCTGCAGCTCTGCACACATGCAAGCTGAAGGGACCTGAGCCACCCACCTCTCTTTCCTTGATAATTGGAAAAGCTGGGTGTTCACTGTTCTCAGTGCTCCGCGGCTGGGGAGCACCTAAAGTCTCAGAGTTAACAAGAGCCTGTGCCAATGTTAGGCCCCAACTCAAGGTAGTCCACGACTAAAGAGGCCCTCTATAAACCATGGCACCAAGAGCACAACTAGAATCCTAGCCAGCTCAAATGCAAGGGAGACAATATGCTGAGAAGTCACCCAGTGAAAAGAGGGAGCAGGCTGGCTGTGGTCCTCACTAGTCCTGTCCTCAAGTCTACTCAAGGCTGTTGAGTTCCCAAGCCCCTGACCTGGAGGATGGTCATACCAGAAAAGCCAGCATCAGCCATAAAAGAAAGCAAACGTGAGCACATCTCCCAAATCCTACCTCGTGGGGGCAAGGGACCTAGAACTACTCTGTCCTGGAGACCCGGGACTACAGGGGTAGGAGGAAGAGAATGGTCAACACTGCTGCGAGGAAGGTCAGAGTTAGCAGGCACGGTGCTTGCTTCCTGAGGTTTGTACAGTAGCCCTGACCACAGCCCTCTCTCTCAGTGAGGGGCCCAGACACCCGCTGCCCTTGTGCCTAGAACATGAATGTGCTTTCTCATAGCTGCTGGCACTAAACATCACTCCCCCGCATCCACCCCCCACCCCTGCCGCCCCATTGCTAGCCCTGGCCCACATCCTGCCTTTTGAAGGTATGAGCATATGCCTTTATACACTCTTGATGAGAAGGAGATAGGCTCCACCTGCCCCATCCTACTTAAGGCTCAGTACTGTCCAAAGCTGTGAGAAAGAAGACAGCTTCCTACCTGGCCAGTCTCTGCACTTCAGTTTGCGTTCCCAACGTGACCAACAAGGACAGCAGGCACAGAAAAGAAATTATACCAGGTGCTGACTGGGGAATTGGGGGGACTGTTCTCGGGGGGAGGGTGGACAAGGACCCCAGGATATGAGCCCCCATATCCTTAAACTAGAATTGTATTGCAAAGGCACAAAGAACCCATGTGAGCTAAGCATGTCAGGGATGGCCAATCAGTGAAATGTCAGAGCTTAGCAGCATACCATGGGGACTACCCATCATCCGGAAGTGATGCTTTCTAGAGACCTCCCCAGTAACACATTTATGAGATCTAACATCACTAAAACCAAGACCTCTGGCCATGCCCAGCATCCAGTATCGGAGTCTACAGGAGCAGAGAGGCCTAGGAGGAGCTGAATTCACAGGCAGGGCACATGATGTAGCCCCAGGCCAGTCGCCTGTAGGAAGCCCCTTCGGAGGAGCTCCAGAGACTCTCCAGCCCTGTTTGCATAGGTAAGATCTGCTGTTACCTTCTAGAAGATCACAACCTCTCCTCCTCCTCCTCCCTATTCCATCAGTCATCTCTGGTGGCAACGGGCACCAGGGTAGTTTTGTCTCACAGGTTTCTCTTTTGATCCCACAAACTAGCTCCATTTCAGATTCAGGCAGGGGATGCCCAGGGTCCTGTGTCCAAGAGGATGAATACAACAAGCACTCATGGGGGCTATGGGACACAGGAAGGCTGGACTTGTCCAAGGTGATGTGACAGACAGCTGAGCTGGGCCAGCCTCTCCCCACCCAAGGGTATCAACTCCATAAGAGCTCATCTCTCAGTTCCCCCACTGCTCAGCTCCCCAAAGTCTTGGCTCTACTCAGTGGTCCACCTCCCATCTCCTGAGCTTCAGTCTACCTCATTACAGAGCATACACCTGCCATCTCTTCACTGCTGATACCAATTCCTAACTCAATGCAGACAGCAGACAGAACAAACATCTGAATCAATAGGTAAACAAGGCACTGCCCCCACAGAATTAGCACCCCCCCATGCCAGTCTGCTGGAACAGAGCTCTGTCCTGAACCCAGCTTTGGGAAGGCAGCCCCAGGCACACAGTTGTCCCTGCAAGGCAGGGCCCATGAGGCACTCAGCCTGCATGGCTTAGCCTCAGCAGATGTGAGGTATGTTGAACTTTCAGCTGCACTGGAACAAAATGCTGGGGAGCCTGTAAGCACTGCCCCCACTCGGGCCCTCAAGTATGGCTTCAAGGAATGGTGCTCTGAGAGATAACCCAATAGCATCTACTCTGACACAGTGGAGTAGTCATTTCTGACATTCCAGGAGGTTCCAGCACGGTGTGTGAACCAGAATTCTTTATAATGGAAGAGAAGGGACCGGGAAAGGGCTGCGAAGCCTCTAAGGGGCACCTGTCTGGTGGCAGCAATTCAAGGGTCGCTCTGATCAATGCCTCGGGGGGGCTAATAAGAATCCTAAAGCTCTCTAAGAGCTTCAAACAGCAGAAGCCCCCGTTCTTTCTCGGCTGTGGGGTCAACGGCTAACTTAACCATGGGAATGGGTGGGTCCCACCAAATGCTGTCTCTATAATTCCTCCTCTGGGATATGCAGAGTCTGGGCCATGTATACTTGCAGCTCCAGATATACCAGGCAGACACAGGACCTTGTGTGCTGGTCTCTGAACCACAAACCTCAGTAACAGATCAGTGTGTTAAAGCAGGTGGGCACCAGTGTAAGATGTTTGCTTCCGACTGGAGAGCAGTGTCCTCCTCCGGAGGACAAGGCCATCCCAACACCTCAGGGAATAAGAAGAGAAGACACTAGATGCAGAAGAAGAAGCAGAAAGTGGGGCAGAGGTGAGGAGAATGAACAATCACCCTCTAGCCCAGCAGCCTGCTAACTCAACGGGGCTTTTCCTCCCCCCGAGCTGTGGCAAAGTCAGAAAGGACCTGTGTTGTCACAGGCTAAGGCAATGGCCTCAAGAAGAGAAGGAGGAAAGGGAAAGCTGGCTGAGCCCAGAGCCCACTTAGCGCCAGAACCCACTCATACCAGGCCAGTGCTTACAGAGCCCAGAGAGGACAGGACAGACACATTTAGCTTCTAAGAGCCTGCATGTTGGGCATTTTTCTTAGGAAAAGATCATTTTTCACCAAACATTATCTAGGAAAATGTTCTCTCCACAAATGTCTGCCAACAAGGTCAAGAACTTCTGTACTCTTTGGAGAGTTTTGTTTGTTTGTTTTCTTTTCACTCTGGGTCAGTCATACTTCCAGGGTCTTAGTAGACATCCTTCAGTTTCCTCTGAACCCAGAGACCACTCTACCCTAGCAAGGGAGCTGGACTCACCTTGGCTGCAAAGAGGCTCCTGAGAGTCCCCCATTCCCACAGGAAGTGGTAAGCCAGACAAGCTCATCTTGAGAGAAGCCATGTCACCCACACCAGGTCAGGCTCCGAGAAGTTACTTTAGTGCCCAGAGTCTCACTGCCAAGCATAAAGGAGAGCTGGGCAGCTCAGGGGAAAGCACCCAGGGCTGAGAATGGGGCTCAGATACAGGACACACGCCAAGTGTGTGGGAGCCCAGAGGCTGCTCGCCAGCACCACATAAACCAACTGAGATCCTGGCCTACTGTGTATGTAGGTGTGCAGGCTGTGCCTGTACAAAAGTCCAAGCAAAAGTCATAAAATGAAGCTGAAATATAAACTATCATGTTCACCAAGCAGTGTACCATGGTGCCAGACTGAGGATGCTCAGGGAAAAAGATTATTCATTCCTCTACACAAAAGCATGATAGATTCCTTGTCCAGATTGTACAAAAGTACCCAGCCCGTGATTACCTCTAAAATTGAGCTTCCAGAAAAGAAGACCATGTTCAAGAACAAATCAAGCACCCAGCTGAGCAGAGGCTCCCCCCAGACCCCTCTCCAAGTCCCCCTGCACCAGCTAGACCCTCAGGGGAGCCTAGAAACACCACAAGTGTTGGTATCAGGACTTCCAGAAACCCGTGATATCACATAGGCACCCCCCAACACCTGTTGCCAAGGCAACAGCCATCATATTCCCAGAATCCACTTGGCTCACTTCCCACCTTTACCTGTGATTACATCATCACCCATATATAAAGAAAGGTCCCCCTGATCTCTTCCCCCATTCTCTTTCTGCTGCCTCTCTCTCCCAATAAACCTCATGGAACTGTTTGGGCTGGTGTGGTCCTTCTGAAACTGTGTGATGTTCAAGTTCATAACAAGTGTCACTCCCAACCTGTTACCCTATGCTCTGTATCATCTCTGCTCATTTTCTAAGATGAAGACAACTAGCCAGGCACAGCATTATATACCTGTCATTCCGGGCTTCAGGAGACTGAGACAGGAGAAACGCAGGCTAGCCTATGGTGATGGGGGGGGTGGGGGGAGAAAACACACACACACACACACACACACATACACACACATGACCACAGTAGCAGGGAAAGCCAGCCTGTGCAGGACCACAGTATCTGGCACCATGGTAGTCATCCAACACCCGATCCCCTTCATCCTCCAGCCTGCCACACAGGAGTTCCTTACTCTCCCCATTTCTGGCAAGGAAGGGAGCCCCAGGAAGCTACCACATCTCCCAGAAACAGTACAACTGTTTTCAAGTAGGGCTTCAGCTCCCAGGCAAAGAAGATTAGAGAAAAGCAGAAAAGGAGGAAGAGGGAAATCTGTGAGCAACAGCTTCCGCTTGGATGTTCCACCCTGGTCCAGCAATGTTTCAGGTAAGTACAGAAAGAAAATCAAACAGCAGAGCCATGTACCATACCAACACTAGTGAGACCCAGAACCAGGCACTAGGAAAAAGTAAAGACAACTGAGAGGGGCTGGGGTCTGACCAAGCTAAAACGTATTTTCCCTTTATCAAGACTTTCACATCTCAGTCAGAGTAGGCCCTGGAGTAAGAGGCAGGCAGCCCTTCACACCTGCTTCTCTGTGCTGCTCCCAAGCTGGTGAGGTTAGAAGCATAGCACAGCTCTAGACCACTCCCATCCTTCCTTAACACCCTCTGCCAGAACCATAACCCCAAGCCTTTCTCAGCTCCTGCCAGAAAACCCAGGCTCTGCTGACCCATTTCACAGAGGGTGAAACAGAGTCCCACAGAAGCAAAGCTGCACACCAGGGCCCAGTCAAGCTGGGTGTTCTAGCTCCAGACTCCCCACCTCAGAACAAGCTCCTGAAGTGACTAGGTTCTCAATGAACACGTCTCTTGAGGATTGGGAGGGAAGAACACTTGTGACTGCCAAGGTAATATTGCCAGCAAGAGCAGCCACGTCTGCAACATCACAAGCACAGAGCCTCATCCTGGCAAGCCTGAGATAGCCTCCGGAATCTGTACTTCTCTAGGCTAGTCTGACAGGTGCAGGAGGTATCAAACCACTGGCTCAACAGCCCAACAATATAGGGCATCTTCATACCCTACTCTATAGGTGAGTAAGGCTAAGTAACTGCTGGGGGGCATTGAACTGGGACTTGGGTTCTTAACCCTTCATTTTCCTCCTACATCTGGAAAGCAGAGGCTCTGCTCTGGATGGAAGCGGGTACTCAACACAAGCCCGAAATCTATCCTACATTCTTGGTGTCCTGCTCTGTGACCCCATTGTCCATAAGACTCCTCTAGCTCCCAACCCATACTCTCAGATCCAGAATGTCCTATGGAAAGGGTTCAACTCTTGGGTGTCTCGTAGTAGTGCACCAGCCCCTTAAGGCAATATGAGAAGCCATGTGCAAGTGAGACTGTGGCTTGCTGGAAAGTGTTCAGTGGGTGGCTCTCAAGGAGGCAAAGGTTCGCATTTGCAGTGGCCGTCACTGCCTGTGACATATAGATTCTTCAGGCATGGAACTTACCCACCCTTACCCCACCCTCACTCTGAGCGGCAGGCTGGGGAAGGGGAGGGAAAGGCTCACTGCATCAGCAGGCACCCCCGGGGAGCAGAAAAGCAGCAGCAGCAAGGTGCTGAGGGGACACAGAATCGCTCCCTGCCCACTCCCTCAGCTCACCATACCTACCCTGCCCCCCACTTGCTTGTGAGCAACTGTCAGATGCTTAAGCAGAGAATTCAAGAGCCCCTAGCTTTTTGTGACTGTTCCCAAAAATTAGCACCTGTTTTCTTTTTACAAACGTTTCCTGGATACGTTTATAAAACTGTATACATATGTATACAATGTGTAAATCAGGTATATTGAACAGTTAAAAATCAAGGAACTCGAAGAAGAGCAACTTCTCAGGCATAGACACTTTGTTACAACTTTGCAGAAGGTTGGAGATTCGGACAGCAGCATGAGTGAACACAGCCAACATCTTTTCCCACCAAATCATGAGTAGACGGAGACCACTGCTATGATGGGTCCTACCACAGGAGGCTTGGGGACTAATTTAACAAGTCCCGTGTTGCTAGATGTCTGGGTGGCTTCACCTGTTCCCCACTGCCAATGACTATCGAGGCTACATCAAACATTCAGAAGCATCAGACCTGGCCATGAGACCGTACTATGACTCTTAAGGTTAGTTCTCAGAAGCAGGATTTCTAGAACAAAGACTCGGCCCTATTGGGGCCATGTGCTTGCTTGTTGTCAATGTGCTTGCTTTTCTCTCTTGGAATGAAGTACTGAATATAACCAGGAAAAAAAAAAGGACTAGACCTTGACCTTTGACCCTTCACTATGATTTCGGCCTCAGGCTTTAAGTCTTCCCAACAGCCCTAATATGTGGGTCCCCAATTTACCAATGAGAAAACAGAACCTGGATGCATTTGGTTAGCCACATCATACAAGCAGTGGAGTCTATATTTGAGTCGGGGCCTGTCTTCACAACTTAAAGCTTGCCTCTCCGCCCTGTCCTAGCTGCCTCTCTCGGCAAGTGTGGGGGCAGTTACTATCCAAGCTTCCCAGAATGTCTGCACCTTCCCGGAAAGACAGAGGCTGATTGAGAAGGTGGAGCTGAGACTCCTCTGTCCCAAGACTTGCAGAGAAGATGCTGCCAGAAAGTCAATCATAAGCTTTCCTCTGGCTTACAGTGTGACCCCAAGCAATAACTTTACCTCTTTCAGGCTTAATTTCCACATCGTAAAGTGAGGGCAATAAAACTCCCATTCATTTGGAAAGACAAAGAGAAATAGCCCAGGCAAGGAGTTTGGCTTAGTGTCTCCAGAGAGTGGGTGACACTAAGCAGGATTCCTCTTTGTTCCCCCTCCCTAGGGAGCTGACTGCACAGGCCCTGGTGGTTGCCCTCCTGTCTGATCCAGTCCCTGCTGTGGTTGGTTGGTTATCTTCTAAATGTATTTCCTCTCGTGGGGTCATCTCTATGTGTTCTCACTGGCTCGCAACATGCATACACAAACATGCATTCGTGACGTAACATGACTGCATTGTTTTGACGGTTACCCAGGGGTCTCCCCTGCTAGCTGCCTACCTCTGAAGGATGACAGGCAGCATGGAAGGCATCAGAGCATTATATAGATGGGCACTGGTCATTCATACGCAGGGCTGTAAAGAGGTACCAGTTGTGTACCGCAAAAGGCAAGAACCAAGACTATACAGATCCACTCGCATTCTAGGATCCCAGCTCCATGTGTGGGGTGGAAGCGACCTGTACTCACTCAGAACTGTAGCAGTTCAGGGTAAAAAGGAAGAAGGGGAGAGTCCTGTTCTTTTTTCTACCTCTGTTTGAAGAAAGGCATCATAAAGTAGAGACTAGTACATTTTTATGAGCTCTTAACAACTTGGCCTCTGTGCTAACATACCATGAATGAATGTCGAAGCCTTGTAATACATGTGATCTATTTTAAACACCCACAAAGAGGAAACTGAGGCTCTGATTGGAAACTGATATGTGTGTGCGCACACAGGATGGAGCATGCTCATGTGGGCACATGGGGTGGGCGGGACATGTTTTCACCAGCTGGGGCATACAAACCTGCCTTCATCAGTTTTTTCTTATTGCCCCTTTCTCCAATTGTGTGGTATAAAGTACATAGTCTGACCTCTCTGAAAAGGGTGGGGTGCTAGTGTTGACCATATGGGAACTGGTCTTCCATCCTTTCACATTTCCCACAAAAGCCTGTCTACCTATCCTTGGTAGAAGGGTGGGAGACGCCCACCACCTAGGGGTTCCCTCCTGTAAGGCTGTTACTGCTAGTGCCTACCATAGCTCCCATTTCTACATTCCAAAATTCTGGACATGGGTCCAGGGTAGGAGTAATTAGAATGGTTCGTGACCTAAGAAGTTAGTATTTTTTATTGTCTGATTTGGGAGGGGGAGATTTCGTGGACACAGTGTGTTACTCCCCCTTCCCCACTCTGCCCTTTTCCCATCCCCAAGTGAGAGCCACGCCCATGGAAAGCCCTTCAGGGTCCCAAGCTTCCACATGCCCGCTGCTTGCACCCTGACAAGGCTTTCTTCACCCAAACCTGCACAAGATCTACAAGATCTCTGAAAAGCTTCATTACATTGGGCACCCATGCCAAGGGCAAGGAGCACACACTGGCTAGCAGCGACAGCCCTGCAGCAGGGAACTCCTAGGTGATGGGCATTTCCCACACTGCCACCAAGCCTAGGTCTACACGTGCACACCTGTGCTCACACGAGCTCAAGCGCACACACACTGCTGTTATGTGACAGTACCGTTCTGTCTTCAAGCTCCCACTTCCAAACATCCCTTAGCTTCCCTTCACACACTGCTCACGTTAGGTCTTAATCCTTGGTGGTGGTGGTGGTGGTGGTGCTGCTGCTGCTGCTGCTGTTTATTTTAGTGTGCCACCACACACTATGACTATGAATACAAACCCAGAAGAGCTGGGCATGTCACAGATGTGGAGAGGAGTGTGACATCACTGGTGCTGTATGGAGTGCAGGAACCCACCATCCAATCTAAACAAAGTGACAGCCCGGTTGCAAACCAACGGCAGTGCTGGGCAGGGAGGCAGGCGAGTGGTTCACCACCTACTTACCTCAGCCCTTGGGAAAATGGAAAGAAGACAGACACATCTGGTCCTCTCCCTGCACCAGGGCTCAGCATTCTGCTGGGAAGCATAGGCCATTTCACAAACTGTATATTCATCTAGGCTGGACCAAACAGCCTGGGCCTCAGGAAAGCTCATGGGAAGTCTAGTCTAAAGTAAGACCTCAGGAGTGTGTGGGTGGGGAAGAATGAGGCTGAAGGGAAAATGTCTGCTGCAGCCCTCAGAAAGTCCTGAGAGAGCTAGACACAGAGTGAGGGGCACACAGTATCCCTACATCCATGTCTGTCTCATCCCACAGCACTGAAAGACCCAAACTGTGCCAGATGTGAGCCGCCTAGAGAGACCAAGTTCATTTTTCTTGTGTCCTATGATAATACTTGGCTGTGTTTATTTAACTCTCAGCTTTGGACAGCAGTAAGATGGAACAGGAAAAATCAGCTTGGCTCCCTTCAAAACACAGCAGCCCACACATCACGAGAAGACACCCACACAGACGCTCTCGTCCACCCTCCAAGAAGACATCTGGCCCACTGCTGGCAGGGAGGGCCCTTGGGGCTGGGGGAAGGCTTACAGCTCATCCCACACAGTGCCTTGCTCCCCCTGGCCAGCATCTCAGGCACTCCTCTCTATGAGCCCAGCATCAGAGAGCTTTAGGTGACCAGCCATAGGGGAATCAAGACATGCCCAGGCCCCCTTGATGACAGAGCCCAAAGAAGAAGAGAGTCACGTGACACAGCCACCTTCCCCCACCCTCGGCAGCATGCCAGGCTTCCTGTAAGCAGAGGGAGTTCCCTGGGTAGATAGTCTAATCTGAAAAAGCCCCTATTCTTGTTCTTCTGAACTAAGTTTGGTGTTCTATCCCTGTGGCATCTGAAGCATGCTACCCAGGATCAGGACAAAGACATTAGTGATGCAGTGTCCACCCAAGACCACCCAGGGGGCAATGAATGTTTCTGTACACCCTTGGCCAGGTAAGCTCTCCCAAAAATGGCAGAACACAGCCCTTCATCTAAAGCTGACAGTCACAGAGCCAGAGCCCTACTCTTCCCACCTTCCCTCATGACAGGGACATCCCCATGCCAAAACTCCACTTGGGAGCCACTCCCTGCAGGTGGCAATGCCCCCCTGCACTGGCCCCCACCCCATTCCTAGCTCTTCAACACTCAGGGGCTCAGACACCTTGGTAAGCAAATGCAGAAGGAGGCTCAGTATCCACAGGCAGAGAAAGGAGACAGTAGTATAGAAAGAAACCATGATGGCTTCGAGTTCCTTATCCCAAGGAGTACAAAAAAAGGGTCTTTACAGTAGAATCTAAGACCTGGTGACCCTGACCCTGCCCCCAACACAGCCTGTTCCCTGCATCTGCAGTGTCTGATCCTTGTTCATGCTTTGGCAGGGAAGCACACTGAGTATGTCTGGCCAGTTCAGGACTTGTGGGCAGGACTTGAACACCACTGAGCACAAGGTTGGTAGTTAGGCAACTTTAGCCTCTGGTACTAACAACTGTGGGTACCTGGCTTGCAGGACACCTCTCTATGTCTCCATTGTCTAGACAAGGTCAAACAAGGGCCACACTAGTATTGACCTTAAGGGATCTTGTGAGGAGATACCAGGGTTGTGAGGTAGGAGTCAGGGTTTGGCACCTGGGGTACAGTGGAAAGACCTAATGAGGGATGACAGGACAGGTGGAGCAGCTGATCTCAGCAAAGGACACCAAGCGAGCAAACATGGCTACCACATTACTCCCATCCAGGAAGAACTACATCTGATTTCTCTGAACACTGAGTCAGGATGGGCAGTATCATGGGTCATGTCACAGGTCACGTGTCCCACGTCACACCATTGTGTTACACACTGAGACGCACAGATGCGCAACCCAGCCTTGGCTCCAGGTCAGGACCAGGCTCTGCCACAGTCCCTCACTTTCTTCTTGACATGCACCAGCTGTGGTAGTCATTTCTGATCATAGACTCTGGCTTGGCGATTAGGGGACACAGGCACGATGCCAAGAGTCTAATACAGTCACTTCCTCCCTTCCTCTGAGGATGGAAATGCCATCATCAACCATCCCCTTCAGGTCCCGAGACCCCTGGGACAGAGAAGCTGTCCTGATCCCATCTCTGCCCTGCCAAGAGCATGTCACAGGCACAAGACAAGAAGAGCACTAACAAGACCTTGGATCCCTTTCCTAGCTGTTGCAGCCCTGGGACCAACGCAATGTGCCTGAGGACAAACTCCAACTGACCTGCTGAGACAGGTGCTCTATCTAGCTCCTGCCAGGGGGCCAGAAGCCACCAGGCCTGACCCTGACTCCCCTGCCTGGAAGAAAGCCCTGACAACTCCCCTACCACCCAGAAGAGACCTGGGCAGTTGTCTGTGGTAGATGCAGTCCCCCGGCGAGATTTCTCTCCCCAGACCTGAAAGGCAGGACCAGTTAGTCTGGGGTCTGACTCCTGAGCCATAGACTCAACACAGATATGTTAAATGGAGAAAGAAGACCATCTTGTCATCTGGTAGCTATGCAGGTCAGACCAGCCTGGCTCAAGGAAACACTCAAGCTGAGGCACAGAACATCCTTGGGTGATGCTGCTACTACCAAGCACCAGGCTGGGATCATTTTGGAAGCTAGTTCACTCCATGCTCACCCTCAGCAGCCCAGCCAGGGAGCCAGCCACCAAAGCCCATGTCAGAAGACATCAAAGGGCGGGTCAGAGGTTGCTCAGCCAGACTAGGAGTGCAGAACAGACCAGACCAGTCCTGGCTGCAGAGACCAGAATCTCCTACAGTTGCAATCATGCTTGCTGTAATGTTTTCTTGCACCTTCAGAAACCTCTCTCCATCCAAGAGCAATGCCCACTAAGCCTTGTTCCCCTGCCTCCAGCGCCTTCCCCTACAGACGCTGCTTCTCTTACCCTCTCAGCTGACCCCCTCAGTGATGGAGGCCCCTCCTGATCACATTACCCAAGACACTTCCCCAGACCCCAGCACGGATGGAGCCTCACTCCCCTCTGGTTCACCTAAACCTTTCTCAGCAATCCCTGTAGCCAAGACACCTTGAAGGCTAGATCCGAAGCATCAGACTCATGTGCGGTAAGCCCACTTCCAGCCCAGACCTACCTCTCAGTACAGCACCCACCATTTAGTGGGTGTTCCGACATCACCCGAGGCACTTTGTCTCTTTACCTTTTTAAATCCCCAAGATTGAAGGAAAACATTTAAATACAGGTGCACACGTGGAGAAGAAAGACAGCTGACACATGTAATACCCTGCCAGGATCACTGTGGGTCGGTGAATCAGAACACTCCCCCTTTTAAAAAGTGGGTCCCCGGAGCTCTGAGTGGTCTTTGGTCCTTTGTTTGCATGGCAGGGCTGTAAAGAGCAGCTGTAGGAAGTCCACAGGCCCACAGGGATGTACCCATGGAGGGGTGCCTGGGTAGATGGGACCCTAGAACCATGTCTCAGAAACAGTGCTGAGGAAGAGACAGTGTCACCCGGTGGGACAAGCTCGGGAAGGCCCAGAGCTGTCTTTGGGCATCTGAAGGGCTGTCACTGGGAAGACAGAATGAACTTACTGTGGGGCCCCAAGGGGTCAATTGCCAGGACCAAGCAGTGAAATTCCGGACAAGAGAGATTCAAAAAGATACAGAGGATTCAATCAGCAATAGCTACTTGAAGAGAGAGATACAAGTGGGAGGCGTCAAGGCTCCTGGCATGGGAGGGGGCCTAGCAAAGCCCCTGGAACTTCCAGTGATTACCGAAGGAAGCTTGAGCTGAGAGGGGCAAGTGGACCTTGAAAGGCTCACCACAGCCTACTCAAGCACCCTTCCCCCTTGAGCCTGTGCAGCCTGGGCTGGATAGGGTCTCACAGAAGCAAAATCCAAATGCTTCTATGCACTATATGAATGCATGCCCCTCCGGTGCATACCTGGGCCACTGTGGACTAAGAAACAGACTCACAGAGCAAATGGGGGCCCCCACCTCAAACAAAGAGGGAGAAGCGCAGGACTGAGAGGAGCCATCACACACATGGGAACAGAGTGGGTTAAAGCCGACTTGGAGCTCTGCCCCAATCTGGGGCCGCAGCTGGCTTCCCAGCCCTCGGGGAGACTTTGTCAGCTGCCCAGGGCCCCACCTGACTAGCCTGCCTCAGCCACCCAGCCTGAAGCCCCAGCTCGAAGGAACTGGGAGGCTAGCCAGAGGCTGGGGGAAGGTCACAGGCCGTGGAGGAGATTGTGTTCCACAGTCACACAAAGAGCCACTTGCTCATATGGGGTGCATGCCCTAGGGGGCAAAGCAGAACTCTGGCTCTGCGCCCCCCTCTCTGTCACTTCCCTCTTGCACCTACAGGCCTGTGGCTCGAGCAGACCTTCAGTGACACAATCAAGTGGGCTTCATAGTATGACTTTGCAGACCTTGGTCACCAGCTATCTATAGCAGAGCAAAAAGGGGCAGCTCCGGTATCACAGAGGTGGGCTGGGATATGCCAAACTGACACACTCGAAATGATTGTCTTGCCAGGTCTCCCTGTTCTATGGAGGCACGTGGCACAAACATGGTGTATTGATGTGCTGCAGTAAGCCAGGTCTGGGGATTGGAAAGGGAATCAGGAGAAACTTAGACCTCCAAGGCCCCAGGGGTAACCCCGGGGCTTGCCCCACAGTCGTTCCTGGCCTGTCACAAGGGCAACAACCCTGGGAATGGTCTCCAGGGAATGTGGTGTTTGGGCTTCTTCCAGAAGACATCATTCAAGCAAACACCCAAGGCTGGTGATACGACTCAGAGGGAAAAGGTACTCACTGTGCAAGTCTGAAGACCCGAGTTCAATTCCCCAGAATCCACATGAAAGTGAAGGAGACAAACAGACCCACAAAGTTGTTCTTAGACCTCCATGTATATCCAGAGGTATGTCTATACACACATATAACAACTAAATTCTTTATACAAAAAAAAAAAAAAAAAAAAGACACGGTAATTCAAACCCAAGGGGCCAATGGCACTACGACTACCATCCTTGAGCACACACAGAATCATCACTGGTAGCAAGCTGGCTCAGAACGTGTTGGACAGGCTATGAGAAAGGCAGAGGACTGCGTGGTGTGAGGGAGAAAGGGATGAGTCTTTCCTTCCATAAGATGCTCTAAAAGCAGACAGTAGAAACGGTAACTACCAGTGACCACACACTCCCCCGAGAGCGGGCAAAGAGGGCAGCTGGGGCTGTGGTTAACTCTGTGCCTTATGCACTCCTTAGCAAATATTTTTGAACCCATCCCTCACCATCAATGTACTCATGATGAGTTTAGGGCACAAAGTTGTGCCACTCCTTCAAAGCTGGCCTTCTTGAGCTGGGTTGCAGGGGAGATGGCCTCTCTATGTCCCTTTACCTGTGCACACTAGACATTGGTGGGGCTCCGTCTAGGACCCTCTCATCCTAACAGTCCACACGCATCTTGGGGAATTCAATCCTACAGCCAAAAGCTGACCAAATGGACCACAGCCCACTCACCCCCTGTCACCCTGAACTCCAGGATTCTCCACAATGTCACAACAACCTAAAGGCTGGCTGGCAGCAACAGTGAGGCTACAAATCAGCCTCCAGATGCCCACAGACCCCTGCTAACAGCACCCCAGCTCTTAACCATGCAGAGCTCAAGGGATTCAGCCTTCCCAACCCAGCTGAAAGCATCTCTCTTCCCAGATACCACCCTCTCTGGTGGAGCCTCCAGTGAGCATAAGTGAGCACCCACTCCCAGTCTAATCTCCAATCCTTACCCACAAGTTTCCCTCAGTTTCTTCTCTTGTTCATTCTCTTATCCTTCCATGAAATTCCCCTTCAGCTTACAATGTCCAGTGTTTATTATGTCAAGACAGCCACTACCTCTTGTGTGACAGAAAATCTATGCAGAAGCCCATGTGCCCAGCAGATAGTCCCACCCTCATACCCTACCCAGAAAAGGCACAGTGCTCCCTAGGTAAGGTAGAACACACACATATGCACACAAACACACACATACACACACATCAGGAGGCACCCACTTGGACTACCCCGAGGGAGCTGGGAGAAGCAGAAAGCAACTCCCTCCTGAAGAACACAATCAGGACTTGTGAGGACCACACTTCCTTGTAGACAGCCCAGAGGGTCAGGAAGTATCATTACAGCTGGGTCTGGCTAAAGGCTGTCAGGAGTCAAGAGCAGGATCAAAAATTCCAGAGCACTGAAGCTGGGCACCTCAGACAGGTCTGTGATGTGTGACTTAGCTTCTCTAGGCTGTGTGTGTGTGTGTGTGTGTGTGTGTGTGTGTGTGTGTGTGTATGTGTGTGTGTAGGATTAACCATCCATCTGCCTTCTGTGAAATGGGGGTACGAGGAGCACCTGAGGAACCCAAAATGGTTGGTTGGTTGTTGGGCAGCTTTCCAGCTAAGGATGCGTCCCTTCTCATAGGCGCACCTGAGACTCAAACAAGGCATATGCTGGGTTTTCAGAGAGCAAGATCACCCAGCTCCAATGGAACAACCAAGTTAACTTACAAGGCTATACAATTTGACCCAGAGATTTTTTTCTAGCCAATACTGTGCCCTCAAACAAAAAGATTAAACCCTGACAGATTTTCTCACCCATTTCTCTAACTTGTGGGACCAGGAGCAAGGCCTCCAACCATCCTGGTGGGGGCTTCTGGGAGTGAGGGGGAGATGCTGGGGGCAGGTGGGAGCAAGAGGCCCACATGTCTTAGGAAACAGCTGCAGTGCACCACTGGCTTCGCCTCTCAGGGAGTCCTTCCTGAGCCTCTCTCCTACACCCACTCATAACAGCCACTGCAGACAGCCCACACTGCTCAGAGCCTTGACAGGTGCAGTATCTAATCATTACAAGTTCTACTGTCCATCCCTGTGGCAACAACTCCATCACCAGAAAGAAGGAAGCCCCACCCACCCCTGCCATTCTTGACAAGGAGTCAACATGGATCCATTGTCCGGGAGATTCCTGAACCCTGCCAACCAGGGGCCCTTAGATTTCCTTAAGAATAAATCTAAGGAACATGCCTACTTGATGAAGGGAGAGGACCGGCTAGCACCCCACCTCCCCCACCAGGCTCATTCACACCCAGCCACAGGGAAAGTTGAAGCCCAGAGAGGTAGTACCTGTGTAGAACCACACAGTAACACACAGCAAGCATTAGGCAGTTGTGGGATGGGGACCATATCGGGAGCTTCAGGTAGGTCCTGCAGCGACAGCACTGACCCCAACCAAAACACACACACTCACAAATGCCTCTCAGCACCAGCAAGCTCACAACCTCCAGGGAAGATGGCTGAGGAATGGGGAGAGGGGAGCTGGTGGAATAGGAGTGGACGGTCAGCACACTACAACTGACCCTCAACAAGCAAGAGATGGGGGAGGGGAACGGGAGTGTGGGCATGCGCACAAGTCATGGCACGCGTGTGGCAATGTGGCAGTCAGGAGACACTTTTCAGGAGTCAGCTCTCACTTTCTAGCTCGTTTTGAGGCAGGGTCTCTTTTGTTTCTGCCATTTCTCCTCATACTCCAAGTTAGCTGGCCCTCGAGCTCTGATGCGCACACTTCTGTCTCCATGTCCCAGCTCATGCTACTGTGCATGAGCTCCAGGGACACAGACGGTCAGGCCCGTGCACAGCAAGTGCTTCCACCCATTGGACCATTTTTGTTTTTTCCAGCCAGAAACCTGGGTTTCTGTACAAACTTTACTGGATTTGTAAGTGTTCTACTTCAATTCCAAACAAATTTCAATCCTGAGCAGTCACCAAAAAGGAAAAAGAAAGAAAGAAAGAAAGAAAGAAAGAAAGAAAGAAAGGAAGGAAGGAAGGAAGGAAGGAAGGAAGGAAGGAAGGAAGGAAGGAAGGAAGGAAGGAAGGAAGGAAGATCTAGCGCTGTGCATGCTTCTCGGGTTTCCAGTGTGCAGCCTCCATCCAGGATTCCGTGCCTGAGGACGAGCTCCTGGCTGTGAGTCAAAACGGCATGAGAGGTGCTTGGGAAGTATCTTTCCCCATAAATCAGTGTCTTGGCCCGATGTCTCAGTCTCTACCATTAACAATTCACTCCATTGCAACAAATCAGGCTCTCTTTGGGCATCCTTTTAAAAAGAGGATTTCAAGAGTTTGTTATGACTGTCTTTGTCTGGAGGAGAGACAAAATAATAATAATAATAATAATAATAATAATAATTCCAGCAATAATTCAACTGAGCAATTCCTGCGCTCCAGTCCCCAATACACAGCAGCCTGGCAAAGGCTCTGCAAGAACATAGGAAAGAATGCGACTTAGGTAGGAGGCTGCTGACATCCTCTAGAACATGTACTGGACTGGGTCAGACTCTTGGTGTCTGTCCAATGAGATGTGTCCGCCACATCTGCCACCTCAGACTAAGTCTGGCATCTTCCAAAGACAAAACTCTCTACTGCCAAATGGGCTTGGCCACTGCTCTGGGCACCTGACATGGGAGTTGAGAGAGTCCCAGAATTGGGGAGGGCTGGGGAGGGAGGCAGGGGAAAGTTTGCCTGGACACTTTTCCCTAAAATGCTGATCTTAGGTCTAGACAAAAGAAAAGATGCTGCTAAAATTACGGTGAGCCTTACCCAAAAGGCATCTGATTACATCTGACTCTAGACCAGTGCTCATAGAAGTCTGCCCTCTTACTGGCCCCTGGCTGCCAGAGTAGGGCTCCAAACGGAGCCTGCAACACATGGGCACAGTAAGACAGAAGCTCAGGCCCAGGCAGGGTTTTCTAGGAAGCAAATGAAAGAGCGGGTTGATACCACAAGGGTCTCCCAATCCAGAGTTCAAAAAGTCACAGGGAGCAACATACACATTAGCCCAAATAAGAGGAGGTGGGTAGGGCTACTCTGAACAGGCCTCAGCAGAGCTGAGACCCTGGGGGAGAGGAGAGGAAGGGAGGATTAAAGAAAAAGGAAAAATCAGTAAGAAACAAAATGGTCAGATCACTTACACGGTCCAACATGTGGGCTGTGCACCGGGGACTTTGCTCAGCCTTCCCAACTGTCATCTGACTCCATCAGGTAAGGATTAACCAGGTGTAGTTATCTACTGCTCATCAGTGATGAGCATGAGGCCCAGAGAGGTTAAAACACCAGTCCAGAAGCACTCAGGCAGAAATACCAGATCTTCTACCCGCCTGCCTCAGTCAATTCCCAAGCCTCCATTCTCTCTCTCTCTCTCTCTCTCTCTCTCTCTCTCTCTCTCTCTCTCTCTCTCTCTCTTTCTCTCTTTTAAGATTTATTTTATTTATATGAATACACTGTAGCTGTCTTCAGACATACCAGAAGAGGGCATCAGATCCCATTACAGTTATGAGCCACCATATGGTTGCTGGGAATTGAACTCAGGACCTTTGGAAGAGCAGTCAGTGCTCTTAACTGCTGAGGCATCTCTCCAGCCCCGCCTCCATTCTCTTAACTCCAATATGGTGGCCCTTTGAGCTCATTGAATGTGCCACTGAGCATGGTAAACTATACTACCACTACCACAACCCCACCCCATGTCAGGCCACTATCACCTCCCTACTCCTACCCCAGCCACAACTCTACCACACCTTCTCTAAGAAGCTTTGGTTCATCTGAAATCCAATCTGCTCTTCCAGTGTGCTCCACTCTAACTGAACTGGACCACATCACACCCAAGGCCTACTTCTCAGAAGCAAAGCCACACAAGCCACCTGAGGGACTAATAAAAACCTAGACTCCATTTACATAGTGGCTAAGAACAGCAACACCTCCAGCTCTGAGGGATCTGGCCCCTCCTCTGGCCTCCTTGGGCACCTACACAAGCACAGACACATATAACATTCACATAAACAAAAATTGAAATAAACTAGTAGTTTTTAGTTACTAAACACAACAGCAATATGTGGGCAGTGTCTGCTATGCTGAACAGCACATATGTAAACATTTCCATGCTGTAGAAGTTCCGCCAGACAGCACCAGTCTGTACCTAGAGCAAGCAGACATTGTTAGTAGCCACAGACTCACCTACACCAGTTTCTGTTCTTTTAATACTGCTTGAAGCTTACTGAGGGTCCTCAGAAAGTGCTGAATAAAAGTGAGGAAGGTATGGAGAGGAGAAGAGAAGGAAGGAGGGAAGGACAGCCAGATGGAGATTGGGTAGGTTGATAAATGGACAGATAGACTAATAGACAAATCATGATAGGTAGATGGACGGATGGATGGACAGATGGATGGATGGATGGATGATGAATGGGGGGGATGGATGAATGGATGGTGGATGGATGGGTAGGTGGATGGATGGGGGATGAGGGGATGGTGGGGAATGGATGGATGAGGGTGGGAGGGATGGGTGGGGGGGGTGGATGGATGAATGGGGGTGGATGGATGGATGGGTGGATAAACAGAAGTCTAGATGGGTCAGGATCAGAATCCCCAACACCTTAAGTCTCAGAGATCAAGCTCCCCAACACAAAACCTTACCTAACCGCCCTGTCATAACCCTCTGCTCAATCCAACTGTCCCTGTCCCAGACAGGAGCAGCTGAGGACTAACCCCTCCCTCCAAGGCCCTATAACTATGCCCTGCTGGACTAAGAGGGATCCGTTTTGGAAAAATCAATTTGAAAATGCCTTTACTATTTTTGAGTTCTTAGATACCTAGCAAACCAGAGCTGACACTCTGACTTTAATAGCTTCAGTTCTGAGAGTCTTGAAGACATTTCTTTCCAACTAAGTAACACAGATAAATGTAGCGGCTTTTTTATAAAGAGAAATAATTAAAGAACAGATGGTGTTGCTTACTTTGAAATGTTTGCTCTAAAATAGATTTGTGTGCACCTTGGTTGGAGTTCATCCCCCTCTGCATCCATGTGTCAGGAAAGAAGATCAGCTCGCTAATTACCTGGCTGTCTTTTCCCTACAAGATCCCAATTTAAGAATCTCGTTTCATTCTAAGAAAATTAATTCAAAATGCCAAATAATTTAAAAATGTATTAAGATTCCCCTTAGACCAGAATGCAGAAAGGAGTTTTCATCTGTCTGCTAAAAATCACCTTGGGTAGTAAGACTGAAGTTTAGCTCTTAAGGCTTGATCCCCAAAATTGAGCTTCTGCCACAGCTATTGGCTCCATATGTCCACAGAATGTTTCATTTAAAGTATATGTGCTTTTAAATTGGTCTCTGACCATTTTTCTGCTATGTGTCTCTAAGCACGCCACACATTTTCCCACCCCTTGGAGTCTTGTTCTCCTCGGAAGCTAGCCTCTTTTATTTGCATTGGAGGTAACCTATTTCCAACATGCCAAAATCTGTTCGTTTTCAAGGCCACTTTTGGAGATTTTATACCCTAAAATGGAATAAAATTTAAATTTAATAAAATTTGAGCCCTGAACAGAGAGAGAGAGAGAGAGAGAGAGAGAGAGAGAGAGAGAGAGAGAGAGAACTAGTTTAGAAGCCAGCTACTCAGACATTGAGGAAAATACCCTGAGAAACCCCACAGGGCGGAGACCGTGGTCAGCCTGCCAAATGTCATTTGGGGCTGGCTTCAGAAGAGAACCAGAGCTGAGGATGCAATACAATTATTTAAATCCAGAAAGAAAAATGTTTGCTCCCAAATTTGGCAGCAGATGACAGCCTCTGATTCCAACTGCCTCTCTGCCTGGGTGGGGGCGCTTCCTGCCTGGGAGGCATTGGGATTGCAGTCACACCTGGGCCAGAGGTGAGTCCTGCACTGTTCCTGGGTTTTGCTTTTGTTTTAATCACATGAACTCTGGGTTGCACTTAAAGCCTTTCTAGGGTAGCAAGTCACTTTTTCTTCGAATCACAGGTTAGCACAGGAGATGTCTCTCTTCCTTTGTTTCTCTGTAGCTGCCTTTGTCACTGGCTGACAGGCCCCTCCCCTGGCCTTACTCTCTTCCTCCCCCTGGCCTGGTTCCAGGTGTGAGGGCCCAACCTGGCTGTCACTCGGGCCTTTTATAGGTCCAGGGAAGGAAGCCACAATGATACCACAAGGCTCGGGGTAGTTGCTGCAAACCCCCACAATTCCATCCCTCTGCAGCACTGGAGGACGCACTCAGAGGCCAAGAGTTTTTCAATGCACACCCACAAAGGGCTTTGAGAGGATGCAGTCCAGGTCTCATTGGGTTTGTCTGTACCATCATCATTACCACCACCACCATCCCAATGGCTTGGTCATTTCCACAACTCTTGTTCTATTGAGGGGTAGAGTGACAGAAACCAGGAAGTGGCAAGAAGGACACTCCAGCAATTGGTTGACTCCCCATAGGAACATGGGCAGAAACTCCAAGGTACAGGGACCAGGGGGCTGAGGACAACTGCCAACTCCTAAGGAGATTACAGGCATGTTAGACCTGAAAGGTCAGCTCATTTGCCTCCACTCCTCCTGCTGATTGTAACTCTGTTTTCAATGCTAGGCAAGTGCTCTACCCCTGCGCTGCATCCCTGCCAGTGGCAGGAAATGTTGACGATTAACCCTGGCCAGAAAGGATGCAGCTCCTTTACCCTTCTTCCTGAGAATGCACACCCTATTGTAAGACCTGGGGGGTGGGGGGCAGTCATCCCCAGGTGTCCTTGGCGAAAACCTACTCTATCTCAAGGAGAGACACTAAAATATCCCATTGAACAGATCAAAACACCAAGGCTCACCCTGGTTAAATGACCTGCCTGGCTAGGGGTCATCTGAAGCCCGGGCTGAAATGCTTTTGTACATTCTTGAATGGCTGATCCTGTAGGCCCTCCATCAGCAAGGCCTGGCTCTGGGTGTGACCCAAGAGGTCCTGACTCATCTCTACTCTCATCCTGGTGACTAATGACTCTGGGCAAGGCAGAAGACCGTGTGGGGGACAAGAATCCTGGGTTCGACCTTGAACTTAAGAGGCTGCAAGCCCTGAGCAGAGTTACTGACAAGCCAGGGGTAACCCGAGCCAGCCCTTAGATGGAAACACTGGCCTGGTGGCTGGCCGGACTGCCAGCGCTGGCATCCCCAGTGGATCCGAGCCTCCCGGCTCCATTTCACCAGCCTCTTTTCTGCACAGCCCTTTCTCTGGAGCAACAAAGCCTCTCCTGCTCATCAGGCACTGAGAAAGGGCCAGACACTGTGCTAACTACTTTACACACGGTATCTTGTTTAATCTCCAACAAAGAGCAAGCCATAGGGGTTCATGCTGCATTCCAGGCAAGGAAACTGAGGCGGCTGTGGCACTCTTGACAAGCCTCTGATCCAGATTCTGGAACAAGGCCAGTGTCTCACTGTTGTGCTGTTTAGCTACGGCAGCAGGGAGCACCTCAACATGCTCTGTGACATGTGAGGGGAGGCCGTGGCTGGTTATGATAGAAAGGGAAAGAGGGGATGGGGAGGACGGGGAGGATGGAGAGAATGGGGAGGATGGGGAGGAAGGGGAGGATGGGAGGAGGATCATCTGCAATCTGCTCATGTTTGAAGAAAAGTTTCACATATATTCAAATGCATGGAATGCCAGCAGTTAACTCACATACAGTGACTGTCATCTGTTATTTGAGACTTCATGAATGCAAAAATATTAAAAATCCAGAAGGCTCACTAAGCCTGGAAGCTGAGGCAAGAAGAGCCTAAGTTCAAGGCCAGCCCCACAAATTAGTAAGATTCTGTCTAAAAAGTTTAAAAATCTGAGGAGAAGCTGGGCAGTGGTGGCGCATGCCTTTAATCCCAGCACTTGGGAGGCAGAGGCAGGTGGATTTCTGAGTTTGAGGCCAGCCTGGTCTACAAAGTGAGTGCCAGGACAGCCAGGGCTACACAGAGAAACCCTGTCTCAAAAAACAAAAAAAAAAAAAAAAAAAATTGGGGGGCTGGTGAGATGACTCAGTGGGTAAGAACACCCGACTGCTCTTCTGAAGGTCCAGAGTTCAAGTCCCAGCAACCACATGGTGGCTCACAACCATCTGTAATGAGATCTGACTCCCTCTTCTGGTGTGTCTGAAGACAGCTACAGTGTACTTACATATAATAAATAAATAAATCTTTAAAAAAAAAAATCTGAGGAGCAGGGGATGGTCCACCACGATAGAACCTTTGTCTGGCAAGTAAGAGAGGTTCAATGCCTAGTGCCAAAAACAAAATAAAATTAAAAAGGCAAATTGTGTTCATCCAGGCCTGAGATTCATCAGTTTCAAACTTGGGCAGAAAAATCCCAATTTCCAATTCCTCTCTATCGCCCATCTCAATTTCCAATTCCTCTCTATCGCCCTCAGAAACGTTTGCACCACAAAAGACTGAAACCTTGAGTCAGTCAGTCTCCACTGAGCCACGAGCTTCCGGAAGCCCCTCCAAGAGACGGGTGAGCAGAATGACATCCCAGAGTGAGGCTCACAAAGGTGGGCGACACATCTCACCGCTACACAGCTAGTGGCAGGGCCAGGGTTGGAACCCAAAGGTCCATAGTTCTTCCAACCTGCTTCTACCTCCCCAGCACACCATCCAGGGTGAGGACTTGTAGCTAGCTAGATGCTCGGGGGCCAAGAGGATGACAAAGGCTCTATACAGCACTCCAGGGATGTAGAGGGTCAGGAAAACAGGGGCAATGACCTGAATGCTGGCGGCCTGGGCTCCACCCAGGCCAGAGATAAACCAGGGCAAGGCACTTACTTCCTTTCTGGAGTCTTTCCAGGACTCCCATCCAAGATCCCTGCGGAGCTCTGCTAGGTCTCCCCCAGAGAGGAAACCTAACCCTTTTGCTTTCTCTTTCAGGGACCCCATCTTCCCACCAGATGTCAAGCTACCTGGTCAAAGGCTTGGTTCAGGGTGCCCCATAACGGAAGCCCTGGGACTAATTGGTGGGCCCCCAGCCCAAATCCAGCTGCCCTCCTCGACGACAGGAAAGAAACTCTTGGACAGTTCTTAAGGCTCGAAATAAAGTTTAAATATTACTTGGAAATTACTAAACAAATCAAATCACTGTTAAGTGGATGTCGTGGGCTTCCTCTAGACAATACGTTTAATGAAGATTATTGTCCTCCTGGTTATAGTTTGAGATTTGCATTTTATTATCAGAGAACCACTTATGCATTACTCCAGGATTTTCATTAGGTAAATAAATTTTTATGTGGATTTCATTATACTCCCTTGGCTGAAATTCTGATCACTTAACAGCAAGAATGCTGTTCCAACATCCTGTGTGTCAATCAGGATGTAACTGTTTCCTCGGGTTGTTGAAAAGTACTTTTTTAAAAAACCTGGTGTTAATGGGGAAAGGAAAAGGAACAGGGTGAGAACTCAGGGTGGGTTTTGTGTCCAGTTCCTTTGCTGAAACACACCCTAGAAAGGAATTCTCTCTTTCAAAACACGTGTGTCCTTTTACACATACACTGTGTAGATTGATATAAATCAGACACCATTTCCCTTTTTTGGTCACTTGAGGGGCACATGGATTTCACGGCACCAGAACCAGGGAGACCGAGGCACAGACTGGACCTGAAGCAGCAAGAGCTGAAAGAGACACGCACGGGAAGATTCAGGAAGGAAGGCAGTGGAGAGAAGCCTTCCTGGAACCTCAGCCATCAGCAGGAAAAAAAAAAATCATTTCTAAGAAGTCTAATATGAAGCAATTAAGCTAATTGGAATCTAGACTGTACAGGGCGCCTCCGGAAACTGGAGACCAAGGGACTCTCCTTGCTGGAAACTCACACCTCAGTATGAATGAGTGAGGGAAGGAATGAATGAAGCAGCCTCACACAGACCCTCACCTCCAGCCCCAGTCTCTCCAGCCCTGTGAGGAAGACACAGGTGGTTCTGGATAACCCTTTCCTATTGGCTCTCAGGGTTTCACAGGAAATTGCCAAAAGAAGAAGGGAGAGAAAAAACCCTTCTGCTCATTATAAAGGGTTGTCCCATGCCAAAGTCGGGATGGGCCCCTGTTTATTATCACATCCCTCTCCAGTCCAACCCAGAGAACCCAGATGGACCTTCAGGATGGCTTTGGTGAATGAACACCACAGGGCAAACTCCCGAAATGGCCCAGGGAAAAATACAGCAGCAGAGCCCACACAAGAATTGCTCAGAAGAAACAAACGGGGCCAGGCTCCATCCTGACAGAATCCTAACATCCTGTCCCAGCACTGGGGTTGAAATGTTGAGTCCACTAATGCCAGTGGAGCCCCTAATAACCTGTTCGATTTGGAAGACACTGTTCTTCCATTGTTCAGTTTCTTGTCAATAATACAAATGACAGCAACCACATGGCCTTGCTGGGTTGCGACTGCGAAAACAAACTTGACCCAACAGTGTCTAGGTATGGGGCCAGCCAGGTGTGTAGAGGATCTCCATGGATCACCACTGAATGCTGTCTGTATAAGACCATGAGCCCACAAGCACTTGCTTTTCCACACAGCTACTTTAGCTGTAAACACCTACGAAAGGGACCTGGACTCCAATCTCAGTATCTTCAGGGTACAACGAAGTCTCCTTGATTCCCACCCAAGAGTAGACACCTGGGACTTTCCAGTAGGAAGCTAGCTGTACTTCTCTAGGATCTGTGGCCTTTTTTAACAGTTGATTGATTGATTGATTGATTGATTGATTGATTTTGTGTGTGTGTGTGTGTGTGTGTGTGTGTGTGTGTGTGTGTGTGTGTGTTGAGACTGAGTTTCACTATATGGCCCAGGCTGGCCTTAAACTTTGAATCCTCCTGCCTTGGTCCCTCCAAGGCTGGGATCTGTGCCACTGGGCTCTGCTCTGCTGAAATCTTTGATAAGACAGTAGTGAAGAAAATAGGGATATGATAAATGAAGATGTCCAATAGAAGGGGATAACAGTGTTCTTCCCAAAGAACAGAGGTGTCTTATTTTTGTTTATATTTGTGTGTGTTCCCATCAGCAAGTGAGTGAACACAGCAACTTTGTTTTCCTTTAGAGATAAGGTCTCACTCTGTTTGCCCAGGCTGGTCTTGTACTCTGAAACTCAAACTATCCTCCTGCCTCAGCTTTCCAAGAAGCTGGAACTATAAGTGCAAACCACTGTGCCCCGTTCCACACCAACATTTTAAAGTTTTTTCATTAAGGGGGAAGAGGACAAGCAGCTCTGTTTGCCTCCCAGCCGTCTGTGTGACCCGATCTGCCCCTCCTCTTATCACTCCTTGTAGTGTGGCCACCTCGTCACCCAGCCTCAAACACATGTTCGACAGCTCAACACTCTCCAGTTCCCCCGATGTCTTTATCATAGCACCCCTTACCTTGTGCATTGTGTCCCCACCCCTAACAACAACCAGAGCTCCTGTGGTCCCAGGACCACCCTGTGACATCTTTCACCATGGCACCAAGAGCCTGATTCACCTGGTATTGGATAAACAAATAGAAGTCAACTTTAAAGCCATCCTCCCTTTTACCAGATCAACCCCAAGAATCCCTTTTCCACACACACTCCTCCAGAAGGTCTTAGTGCATGGAGAGAGGCATGACAGAAGTGTGAGCTCCGTGGACAACTCTCCCCGAAGGTGACTCAGGGACCCTCTCAAGTGAGGCTCAGCCGTTGCTGCTCAGAGTCTCACTTGTCCTCAAATACCTACTGTTGATCTTGGTAACCACCTACATGAATAGACCATTTGTTGCTAGAACATAATATTTTCCTTGGCTTTTTAAGCACCAGTCTGGCAAATGAGCATTTCCCCTGCCTAACCTTCTGAGGGCTTTATGTGAGTAGTTAATTAGAATTACACACACATGTTTATAAAAGTTTAAATAAGGCATAGTTCGAGTTTGTGAAAATATATGTAATTACTCACACCGACACTTCCCGCTGAAAAGAAAGGCAACATAGGCAAGACCCTGGAAGGGCCAGCGGGTGGAGGAAGCCTCTGCCAGCTCCAACAATTCCACCTTGGGGGACAGCGCCGGAAGCCCCACCATCCAGCCTCTTGCTCATTATGCTAACGCTGCAGCCAACACATTGCAAAAAGGCCCTGGGTAGACACTGGGCTGCGGCAGTGACCCAATGCATATTTTTAAAAGGGCTCAACCTAGGGGCTGAGAAGAGAGCTCAGTGGCTAAGTAAGACCACTGGCTGCTCTTCCAGCAGACCCAGATTTAACTCTAAGCACCCATATGGCAGTTCCCAACTGCCTGTAACTCAAGTTCCACGGGATCCAACACCCTCATGCAGACAAACATGCAGACAAAACACCAATTCAAGTGATATAAAAATAAAATCACAAAAAGGTGCTTAAAACAAAAGGCCCACCCTAGCCCCAGGGGAGCCCTTTTCCTACACACAGAGAGACCCCTTACTTGCTAAATTGAGCAGAAATTTGAGCAGCCTGAGGACCCAAATGACCAGGGCTTTGTGGCAGGAGTTCTGCCTTCAAGGCCCTTCCCCTCTGGGCTTCCTCTGATGACCCTGCCATCCACCTATGGTCCACACTCCTCTCTTCCTCTCCTCCCAAGTTCCTAAAGAGTGGTTGCTTCCCTGACATCCTGTGGGTGTGCCCGAATCCTCTTCAACTTCCTATGGTGAGCAGCCTGACCCTTCCCACCAGGAATTCCTAACAGCTACCAGATGACCTGCCTTAGACAGAGGTCTTAGCTGTTCCCATCACCTTGGTGCGGTCTCCAAAACCCTGCTGGCTCCCGGGGCCAGCCTGCTTACTCAGCAGCAGGGAACCACATTGCTCTCCTGGGACAGGGAGGGCCGATGACACTGAGTCCTCCTCAACAATGGAAATTGCTGTCCTGGGGCACAGTGACCCAGCCAATATGGGCAAGGGTGAGATCCTGAAAGGCTAATCCATCAGTGCTGCCTGCAGGATGCAGGCATAGATTGGCCAACCAAACATTCTCAGAGCTCCCCTCTGAGCACCACTGCATGCCCTGAGACAGGGGAGCCGTCCCCCCCACCCCCACTGGCCCTGCCACAATTCGGCCACTGTAAAGAGTCAATGGGTCCAGCAGCTCCCGGGGATTCCTCTTCCTCACAGAACAAAGAACAAAAGACTGGGGCCCTAGGGATCAGGACCCAGCAGATGATGCAGGGCATGGAGAAGGGTCTAGTACACTCAGAGTTTTTCACTTGGGGAAAATTTGAAAATGCCATGATATGCCAGGCACTTCAGAGTTCTTCCTCCTCCTCTCTGAGCATTCTCTTGAAGCTCAGGGACTTGGTCCAGGTGGTGCGAAGAGTCCAACAAGAGAGGAACCACAGCAAGTAAAACAAATCAATTCTGCTGAGAATAGCTCCTCTGCCATTAAGGAGAAAGAGGGAGAAGGAGGGAGGGGAGGGGGAGGGGGAGGGGGTGAGAGTCATGGCCCTTTTGTGCCCTGGCAAGCAAGGTGATCTGAAAAGCCTTACTGAGTGACCAAGCACCTGTGCGGAAAAGCTGTGACTCCAAAGGCTGGGAAGGGGTTCTCCAGTCTAGGAAGAAAGTGCCACTGTTCATGTTAAGAAAGATGCACAGAGAAAGGATTGGGGCGGGGGTAGGGCAGAGCCCGAGACACTGAGATGGTATTCTCGAATTTTACACGCAAAAGTGCGTAGGCATTTGAGGTCCTTCTGGAACCTCCTCCCTCACAGCCTTCCTACCTCCTTTATTCTTGCTGATCTAGCAGATTTTTGTTTGGATGTCCTCAGAGGCCACTAACTCCCAAATTGGCCTGTGGCTGGACTGGATTTTCACAGGATGCCATTCTCAGCGATAAGACACAAAGCAGGGGCTCTGGGGTCATTAGAAGAGCCCCCCCCCAAGACACACCTTTGTCTGGGAATCCCTCTTCCCTGCACGTGGGATGTGTACTCTGGTACAACAGTAGACATTACCACAAAGACACAAACCTGAGAACAAGGGCCCATGTGTGTTGAGCAGAACGAAGCATTACCATGAAAACCACCAGGGTCTAGGCCGGCAGAACTCAGTAGTGCGCCATAGCGACACTCCTCCAGGTCTCCTCCTGTTATAGCCAACAGCCTCTTAATGCTTGGGCTGCTCGGAATTTGACTTACTGGTCTTGCTGCCTAAAGTACTCTGCCAGAATGGTACCACCCCTGTCAGCCAGCCAGTTCCTCCACCAGCTTGTTCCAGCCCCTCTCCAGAGGATCTTTTCAGGCTCTCTGTACTTTGGAGGCCTTAGATCGTGGGCAAAATCTTACCCACAGCAAAGTACCGGTCATCAAGGCAGGGCGGAGAGGAGACTCCAGCTTAACACCTTAAAAAGCGTTCGACTCCAGGCTCCCGCCCGACAGGAGAGCTAAGAAAAAGTTCATAATGGAAGCTTCCTCTGCTTCCTATTTAACCTCCCTGGCAGTTGGAGAAACTGAAAACATGGCATAAGTGTTGAGAGGGTGGGCTCCAGAGGCGGGAAATCCAGGTTCAAATCCTAATACTTCCATCCATTTACCTGTTACAGGACCTCAGGCGCCAGAGCTTCAGTGTAGACATTCAAAAAGCAGGAGAATAGCATGGAGAGAGAGCTATTGGGAAGATACCAGGAGACCACAGGATAAAGAACACAGGACCCAGACTAAGCAGATTTCTAACCAGGCAGCCCACAGTTAATACAGGGGTACACATAAGGGGACATCAGAGCCCTCCAGCTATCCTGAGGTGCCTGGCTTCGCTGCTTCAGTTAAAGTGCAGGCTCCCTCAAATCAGCCAAGATCCAAGGCCCCGGATGCTGAAGCATCCACGTGGATGTGTCAGGCCCGGTTCCTCCACCTCTGTCCTTGTCAAGCCATTTCTTAATGGTTGAGACTATTCTGGTCCAGTCAGATTTTCACTCAAGCAATTTCCAGTAGCTTTAGAATCACCTAACAAACATCACCCCAGTTGGGTCAGCTGACCCATCCAGATTATGGTGCCGGAGTCTAGAGCACAGACTGAGACTATGACATGTTCTAAAATGAGCCAATAAGTAGTGTTCGAGAAAACGGAAGCCACTGAGAATGAAGATGGGACCACTCAAAGTGACATCTTCCCCACATCGCCTCTCTTCCTCTTACTAATTCATTATCAGGAGGTCCCTGAACCCACAGCCACTGGGGCAGAGACAAGGAGACATGAACCTGAAGAGACACAAAGAATTCAGCCACCAAAGGCAGGAGCAGATGTTCTGGGCCAGAGATGTGACTCAGTGGGTAAGAGTGATCACTCACTCGCTTGCCACCACACCTGTTGACAGAAGCCTATGGCATGGAAGGAAAGAACTGATTCCTACAGAAGTTTCCACAAGCTCACCATAGAATACACATGGGGGTGTGCAACACACACCACACTAAATGATAGATAGATAGATAGATAGATAGATAGATAGATAGATAGATAGATAGATAGATAGATAGACAGACAGATAGGTAGATAGATGTGGGGCTTTTCTTTTCTTTTTCTTTCCTTTTTTCTTTCTTTTTTTTTTTTTCTTCAAACAAAAAAACCCCAAGTTTCACAGGAAATTTCTACATAGAGATAATCTGTTGCTCGGGCAAGAGGCTGCAGTCAGCAGACAGCTATGCCCTCCTCACAAGCCTGGTCCCCTCCCTCCCACAAGCCTCAGGACCCTTGCCAAACAGGAAAGTGGGTCTCATGGTCCAGCGACCAGGTCCATCCACTAGGTCCTAGAAAAAGAAGCCACGGACTGGAGAGATAATTCAGTGGTTAAGAGCACTGAGTGCTCTTCTGAAGGTCCTGAGTTCAAATCCCAGCAACCACATGGTGGCTCACAACCATCTGTAACAAGATCTGACCCCTTCTTCTGTAAAGACAGCTACATTGTAGATATAATAATAATAAGTAAGTCTTTAAAAAAGAAAAAGAAGCCACAATTGTCATCAGCTTTTCCCACGCTGGTTTCTTTCTTCCAGAGACAGTGCAGGAGCTAGAAAAATGTCTGAGTGATTTAGAGTACCTGCTCTCTTGTACTGGTACAGGGTAGGGCTCAATTCTGTATGATGGTTCACAGCCATCCACAACTTTAGTTCCAGAGGATCCAAGGCCCTTTCTGGATTCTGTGGGCACCAGGCACACACATGGTACACATACATACATATAGGCAGAATACTCATACACATAAAATAAATTTTAAAATTTTTTAAAAAGAAAAGAGAAAAGATAGTGCAAGCCAATCAGGATAGCTATGAGTAGGTGGTTGGCATGCACCTGTAACCTCTGCACCTGCATGTCTCAAAAAAAATTAAAATTAAAAATTAAAAAATCCGTGGGTGACCCTCATGGTCAGGCCTCCAGTCTGCATCCTGCATCTAAGAGATGGAAGGGCAGGGTTCAATCATAGCCCAAGTCCATAAACAACTCAGGAGGCAGAGGATAAAGGATTACAAGTTCAAGTATAACCTGGCTACAGAGCAAGGTCATTTCAAAAACTCTAAACCTGGGCAGTGGAGGTGCATGCCTTTAATCCCAGCATTCAGGAGGCAGTGGCAGGTGAATCTCTGTGAGTTCAAGGCCAGCCTGAACTACAGAGCAAGTTCCAGGACAGCCGAGGTTATACAGAGAAACCCTGACTCGGGAAAAAAAAACAAAAACAAAGAACTGTATATACACACACAGACACGTACCATACATATACCCACATACACATATCACATACATATATACACATACCACATATACACACACCACACATATACACATACTATATATAGACACACACACACCACACATACACACCATATACACAGACACACATACCACACACAAACAGTTTCTTCTTCAACCTCTAATTGAAAGTCAGGGAGGACTGGAAGAAGGAGGGGATCTCCAATGTGCACCTACCCCCTGGTTTAGCTGCACCTGGGCACCCAGTCACTAGACCAGTTCAGCATCACAAGCTCCGCCCATCAGTAACACCCACAACCCAGGACTCCAGCCAGGGACAACCCTGGGCTCCTCAGAAAAACCCTGAAACACTATGGTTTTCTCCAGGAGTCTGAACTTCATCCCCAAACAGGATACATTTACATATGGGAAGAAAGGCCCGTGCACACACCCAGGACACAGACCCAGGTATTTATACAGTTTCATAAACTGCGGGTGATTATTCTGTTTCATAAGAACAATCGCTATGCAAATGAAACCTCCAGCTAATACAAACAGGGCTGTTAAACTCACTTGCCAATGTTTATGAAAAGAACCCCAGCCTGGCCCTGACCAAGCATGCTAAGAAAATGTTTAATCACAAGACACATTTGAGTGAGGAAATTAGGCAAATAAGAAAAGATGGCCTGAGTTCATTCCCAGAGCCCCTTCCCACCTCCCAGTCCTGCTTTATTCAGCAAGACAATGATGGCCAAATGAAAAGGTTCCCAGAGGAAGGACAGTGTCAAGGCTCCGGGAAGAAAAAAAAAGACAGGGCAGACTGGGGGGAAGAGGTACCTCACAAATTTTAACAGTCTCTCCAGACCTCCCATCTATTCACACTTGCATTTGAGTAGGGTGGCAGGAAGGGTGGAGAGGACAATGTGCAAGAGGCTCATGAGCAGGGTGCAGGAAATTCCTGGCTGCTCCTACCCATGCCCAGCACTGAAAGCAGATCCCAATACCTCCTGCATGCCCAGGCTATGCCCACCAAGGGGGCCACCAGGCTGGGGTCAGACATCAAACCTCAAGAAAAGGCCTCACTATAAGAAGCCCCGTTTGTCTGGCTAGTACTTGGCCTTCCTACGACCTATCATAGAGCAAAACGGCACCCAGTCAATGAATTAGGAAGGGTCCCAAAGGTGCCAGAAGCCACATCCTCAGAGTCACGCTACTGCAGCTGAGGAGTCCATATAGATCAGGTGTTGGAGAGACCACAGAATGTGAGAGAATTAGTCCAGGTGTCAGGGCATAAATCCCTGTGGGATGACCTCCCCTTTAAAACAGATATTAGAAATCATGCCCCCTATGCAGCAAGACCTAAGCGCGTGGTGGTGTGCAGTCCTTGGGACTTGAATCTGCTTAGTCAAGGTTAGCTATGAGCTCTGACTCCCTCACTATACTGAAGAGGCCCTGAGGGGGCTAACAGAGTTCCCCAGGTCACACGGGTTAATAGCACACATAAGACAACCCCAGGTCAAGCTTCTCCAATAGAGATAAAGGGGAAGGATAGGTGAAAACTCAGTTGGTACTGCCCTTGCCCTGTGGCTCCTCCCGGAAGTGCTCCTCAAGGAGGCAGTGGTGGGAGGGACCTCTACAGCCATTGCTCCCTGGGGCTGGGGGAAACCAGAGCTGTGTCCTGGAAGGGCCTCCCAGGGGCCCGGGCAGGGGCAGCTGTCCAGAACTGTCTGTCCAAGGAGGGGGCAGGGAGGCTGCCACACGGAGCTCGCCGTGTGCCAGTCCCTGGGGCCAGGCCGGCTCAGCCTGCTGGCTCCATCCAGAGCCCGCCCCAAGGGATGCTGGGGGAGGCAGCCAGGATCAGAGCCGCCGGCTGCGCATTCCCCTCCCCCAGCAACAGGGGACTAAAGTGGGTCAAGGAGGAAGGAGGGGGCCCAGGAGGGCTGGGGGAGGGGGCCGAAGAGCTCGTGAAGGCACCCAGGGGGAGGGAACCAGGGGAGGATGCTTGGAAAAGCAAAACCATGTGTGCAGTAGGCCTTGGGGGGCCAGGCAGAGTGGCTGAACGGCTGCAGAAGACATGAGGGTTGTCAAAATCGCCTCAGAATTAACTGCAGGGGTAGGGGAGGCCTTCATTTGGATCCTCCCCAGGTTGGTCCTTCCCTTTACCCCACCCATTGGCCTTGGCGGCTCCTTTCCCATCTCTTAGAGCCCACCCTCCAGTCCACACGGAGCAGCCGGTTGGCTCAGAGCAGGAGGTGTGCCCAGCTGGGGCCCAGCTGTCCCGCCAGGAGGCTGGGCTCCTGGGGTAGGGAGCAGAAATGTAGTGCAGCCCATGCTGGGCCCTAGTTCAGCAGAACTGTGGCTGTGTCAGGCCAAGTCAGCCACAGCTCACCAGCGAGAAGATTGGAGTGGGCCCCTGTCCCTAAGAGGCATCCTTAGGGAGCCTGGTGAAAAAGGAAAGGGAGGGAGGCAGGAAACGCCGCCCAAGTTGCTCCCCACCCAGGAGGGGCAACCAGATTCCAGTGTCCTCAGGGGGACACAGTTTGATGCAGGGAGACACCAGCGAGTGGTAGGTCTCCACCCATGACTGGTTCAGCTCAGTCACCAGTTTCTTTAGAAGCTCCCCGACTCTGGGCCACAAAAAAAAAAAAAAAAAAAAAGAAGGAAGCATCTACCCACCCAGGCAACTCGATATGGTCCAGAAACCTCCAGGGTGCCTGAGTTCCAGGAAGCTAAGCAAGGAGGGGGTGGGGGCGGGACAGAGAATATAGAAGGGGTTCAGTGTCCTGTTGTGGGAGTGTATCCAGGGCTCCAGGCTTTTGTGGGGGATGGGGTAAGAAAGTCAAGGGGACAAAGACTTAGAGCAACCTGACACAGCAGGCACCATGGAGGGGCATGCACCCATGGGATAGAGGGGGTTGGAGGTGGGTGGCAGAAAACATGAAGCAGGCTTACAGACCAAACCCTCGGGGCTTAGGAGACAGTTCAAGCAAACACCTTACTTTGTATCCCCAGCAAAGCCACCCCCCCACACACACACCCCAACAATCCCAATTATCAGGATTATTCCTGATAATCCAGAAAGAATTCCCAAAGCCTGGAGGAGTGGGGTGGGAGAAGCCACAGGAGAAAGGAAGACTCCTACCCTGAGTACACTAACCCTGATCTCACAGAACAGAAGAGCTGGCCTCGGGTATCACCAGGTTCTCAAAACGCTAGGAAGCAAGCACAGCCTGCTTCACCAACCTCTCAGCGGTCAGTGGGACACCCTGGCAGTCTTCCCTTCTCTAAACCTGTCCAATTTGCGCGTGCTCCCAACTAGAGAGCCTCAGGAGTGGACCCAGCCCAGAAACAGGGAAGGGATAAAGACGACCACCATCCTCGGGCAGACGGTGTCTGTCACCAGCTCAGCTCGGAGTCCAGAACTTTTTCTTTTCTCCTCAGTGGCCCACTCAGACCTCCTGGGGAGAAGCTAGGTTGACACTGACTCACCAGGTATGCAGAAAGCAGCCCAGGAGTGACTCTAGCCGACCCCATTGCATCTAGCCACTATGTCCTTGAACACTAGGCATTTATTTCCTCAACTCCTGAAGCCAGGGAAACAGATTGGTACCAACCTGACAGAACTACTGAATCATGAAAAGCTTATATAGCAGTCATTTTGAAACTGGTACACAGTAAGCCTCAAAAAAAAAAAAAGGAAAAGAAAAATTGATAAACGCCCTGTCCCTTCTGCTACCTCTTACTCATTGGCCAAACCTCCCAGGTGGACTCTCTGAAGAAAATAAAGCAGGACCAGATACACAGGGAGGTGGGGAGAAGCTCAGCCTCACCCAGCTGACCCGAGTGAGAAATGAGTTCAGGAAACCCAGGCCAGGGCAGGCCTCCACATTTTCCCCTGGAGAACGTGGAGAGCCAGCCAGTGAAGAGGACAGGACATTCGGAATAATGCCCCAGGAGACACCCAAACAGATTGAACTGTGGACACAAGTGGGCAGCTGGCTTCTCAAGGATCCAGGATGGGGGATGGGAGCAGCTTGGCCTGGCTAGGCAGACTCAGGGACTAGCAGCAATGCTGGAGTGTCAGAATGTTCCCTCCATCCTCAGCCCTAACAGTGTGCACAGGGTCATAGACCCCAGAAAGTTTCTTGCACATTGGAAATAAACAGCCCAACTCACTGCAGCAAATGGCCCTGATACTCCTGAACTTAGAACAAGACCTATAGCTTCTGTGAACCCCTTTCTCATTTGGCACAGCAGAAGGGACCTCCCTGGGTGTGTGGAGGTGCCATGTGAACTTCAAGAATGACCCAAGTCGCAGAGGTCGTATAAACCTATGTGTCTTTCAGAGCTGGGCAGGGTGGTACAGACCTATTCTATTTAATCTGGGGCTACTGAAGAACCGAAAGCTGAAGGCTGGGCAGGGTGACTTAGATTCATTTAAAAATAGAGATAAGAGGGATTAGAGAAATGACTTGATGGTCAAGAACACTGGCTGCTCTTCCAGGGGACCTGAGTTTAATTCCTAGCACCACGAGGCAGCTCACAACCATCTGTAACTCCAGTTCCAGAGGATCCGAGGCTATCCTCTGGCCTCTATGAGGACCAAACACATATACGGTATTCTGGCATATATGCAGTCAAGACACCCATATACATAAAATAAATAAATGAAGAAATAAATAAAGAACTAAAGAGATGGCTCAGTGGTTAATAGCACTGGCTGCTTTTCCAGAAGACCTGGATTCAATTCCCAGCACCTACATGGCAACTCACAATTGTCTGTAACTCTAGTTCCAGGGGATCTGGCACCCTCACACAAACATACACACAGGGGAAACACCAATACACATAAAATAAAAATAAATCTATCACTTAAAAATAAAGATAATCAAGTAAAGAGTAGGGAACAGAACTTGGTATTGGAGTCCTTGCCTAACGTGTGAATCACTGGGTTCAATATTCAGTGCCCCCAGAATTTAAAAAAAAAAAAAAAAATTTAAGAAGAGAGCTTTTAAAAATCAAGGCCTGGGGCTGGAGAGATGGCTCAGCAGTTAAGAGCACTGACTGCTCTTCCAGAGGTCCTGAGTTCAATTCCCAGCAACCACATGGGGTGGCTCACAGCCATCTGTAATGGGATCTGATGCCCTCTTCTGGTGTGTCTGAAGACAGCAACAATGTACTCACATACATAAAATAAATCTTTAAAAAATAAATATCTATCTAGATAGATGTATATGTATGTGTATGTATATGTGTATGTGTATGTGTATGTGTATGTGTATGTGTATGTGTATGTGTATGTGTATGTGTATGTGTATGTGTATGTATATGTATATGTATCAAGGCCCAAGGAATAGCTAAATGGCTTGCCAGGTAAGAAGACTTGCCACCAAACTGGTGATCAGAGCTCAATCCCTGGAATCCTCATGGTGGAAGGAGAAAATAGCCTCCTGCAAATTGTCCTCTGGTCTATATACATATATGCTAAGACATTTGCACAGCCACACATAGACATCACACAAAATAAATAAATGTAAAGACCAAAGCTCAGACAGCCATCCTGGGGACTTTCCAGAAGGGAGCATGCTCTGTACTGTGTGCACACACCAGCAGACTACCCAACAGTGCCACCCCATACCCAGAGGACTTTTCTACTATTCTACCTTCCTCTACCATTCACTATGCTCTGACCTCAAAGAAAACCATCCAGACTCTTCCTGGTCCCTCCAGACATGCGCACCCCACATTCCCAAAGGTGATGTTCTATCGGATTCTCAAGGGTGAAGAGGACGACTTTTGCTTCTCCTTCTATCCATAGCGGGGCTGGACCCAGGCAAAGGAAGGCAGCCCTGGGGTCAAAGACAAAGAAGGCTGTCTACTTTCCTCTGTGCTTCTCTCCCGTCTTCCCATGTCAGCTACATCCCCTCACCTCCTCTGGAATGTCCTCCCAGAGGTGCGGAAGTCAGATAAGCAGAGCAGGTTCCCGGTGAGAATCAGCCACTGGCAATATGTACTCTGTCTATCTCGCTCTGAAGTCCACTCTTAGCTCCCTGACGGCAGGTACCCAGAATGCCTCGAAATGGCCATCCAGCTCAGGCAGTACCAGCCATCTACTGAATGAGTGGGGAGAGAGTTTTAAGAGGCAAACTAGGTGACTTGGATCTGTCTGTAGGTCTTCTGCCTGTAATTTCTTAGACGAATGCATTCAAGGGCTGGGGATGGAGTTCATCAGTTAGCGCTTGCTTAGCATGCACAAATATACAACTTGGATCTCTGACATCCCATAAACCAGGTATGTTGGTATCTGTTGGTAATCACAGCATTCAGAGGGTAGAGGGCAAGAGGACCAGAAAATCAAGATTATCCTCAGCTATAATACAGGTTCTAGGCCAATCTAAAATACAGGAGACCCTATCTTGAATGAATGAATGAATGAATGAATGAATGAATGAATGAGAGAAACCAACCCAGGAGACCCTATCTTGAATGAATAGATAGATAGATAGATAGATAGATAGATAGATAGATAGATAGATAGATAGATAAGAGAAACCAACCCATGCCCATACGCTAAGCCTATCTAAGTATTCCTGGCATACCGCACAGACACCGTGTAGTTCTGAGGTCTCCAAGCTTGTGTTCAAATAGTAACTAGTTCTACCCGTCCAGCGTTGGACAATTGACTTTACATCCCTGTGCTTCAGCTCCCCCACCCCCCTAAACCCAGGAGTGATCACAGTACCTGCCCATAGGTGTCTGTAAAGCTTGAATTGGTGTGACGTGCTCAGAACAGCCCTGGCCCCTAGGAAGCAAGCAATGGAGGGCACTGATTGTGTTACAGTGCATAGCCCAAGCTGCAGCCTCTGACCTCCGTAAGCCCCGCCCCAAAGCTGGGGGCCAATCCGAGCTCCGGGACCCCAAGGCTCCCTAAGGTGCACATCTGGCCAGCGGGCTGCAGCACACCATCTACCACCGCCCGGCACCCTGCAGGAGTCGCGACGCCGCTCCCGCCGGGCCTGGGTCTCTGAGGCCTGAGGGCGCCGGGATCGACTGAGTGGCGGGGGCCACCCGGCGACGCGCGAGCGGCGCAACCCGTGCCTTCCCAGCCAGTCCCCCGCCGCGGCCGCTTTGTGCCAAGCCCAGGCCCTGAGTTACTGCGTCGCAGCCATGGAGCCCTCAGCACCGGGGGCAGCCGGCGCGTTCCCAGGACGGCGCCTCAAAGGAGTCCCAGGACCGCCTCTATGGGCAGGACGGTGGGGACCCCGAAAGGGCCACGTTCCCAAGGCCACCAGGCTCTCGCGGGTCACGAAGCAGAAAGGGCCCCAGAGCCGCGGCCTGGCTTCACCTACCCTTTTCCCATCCCCCACCTTACCGTCTCCACCCCTCCTTTCCCCCAACTGCGTCCCTACTCTCATTTCTTGCCCTATCCATCTATGACCTCTTCCTTTTTAAGTACTGCCTCACTGTCTTCCTGTCCCTGCTCTGGTGACTCTGCATCCAGATCTCTGAGGCAAGTCCATAGACAGGCTGCAATAGGCCCAACTCTCCATCTCTTGTCCTATAAGTCTCTGGTGTCCCCAACCCAAGGTGCCTCCTTCATCAACACCACACCTCAGGTCACACAGCATGGCCTGGGAAGGGCCAGGTTATGGGCCGGGCCTCTGAGGAGACAGAGGAGCCTCCTGGCCTCATTTCCCCATCTGTCAAATAAGTCTGGAATGTGAGTGCACTGCCAGGTGCTGGGGACAATGCAGAGACCAGACAGAGGAGGCACCCTGCGGGAGGGTTCTCACAGAGACGGGTCACGGCCTGAGGCCTCCCATCAGGCTGATATACTGAGAGAGATGTGAGTCTGTGGTGGGGGTGGAAGGATGTGGCATTTTGGTTCCTGCGGCAAGAATGAGGCTCAAGAATTCTAAGCCTTTGCTGGTAGACAGCCCTAGTTGAGCTGACCCATCACCCAGGGAGTCTCTCTGGGGCCTGGACTGCACCAGAAAAGCCAAAAGGAACTGAGCCAGTGGGGGTGGGGGTGCATGCAGTAAGAGGGGAGGAAACTCAGGGATACCCTGCCACCTCCCACAAACTCCCCAGCCCTGTGGAAGCAAAACCCTTCGGGCCCCCTCCCATCAGAAACTTCTGTTAATTGGATACATGTGCCCTCCAGAATGATCCTATCCAGATAGCTTCTCCTCACCATTCCCCTCTGAACAGGAATTGTGTTATCAACTGGTATATTTACAGAAGCCTCTCTCTCCAACTATGGTGAACTTACAGGTGCACCTGTCACTGGAGCCTTGGCATAGAGTACTTGCTCAGTAAACACATGGGATGCATGAATGAGCAAGTGAACAACCAACCAACAGCAGTGTGGACCTTAAAAGCCTTGAAACTCAAGCTGAGGTGAGAGGATCCAGCCACAAGGGATGTAGGGCTCATCACAAACCATGAGGCTCTCTGAGAGACTCTCACATGAGCATTTTAAAGGATCAGAGAAACCCTAAAGGTTTAAGAAAGTTGGAACTCTGCTTAATCCAGTGTTGTCAAGTGCATCTGGTCACAGGAGACATCATACCGCTCTCAAACCACAATTTTATAAACAGTCAATGGACTTTAAGAGAGACAGACTTGTCTGTTTGTGTTTACCATAAGACGGAGCTGGGCACACAGGAAGTACTCCTGAACACCTAAATGATGGAAACAGAGAAGCCACACACAAAGCCCACCACTGCTGTGACCAGCCTCTTCCCCGGGAGGCTAGCATCCAAGGCCAACTCACACATGCGCATGCCTTGACTCCAACACACAGGTACAAAGATAGAGACACACTTGAGGAGACATTCACACACAAGCACACAGACCCACAAGAGTGCACAGATCTGTGTGCACAGGCACATGAAGCCCATTCTGTGGCAATGCCCTGCTCTCCCAACAGTCGTTTCCTATGGCTGGCCAGTGACCAAGAAGAAATAATCTACAAGGAGGATGGAGTAGACAAGCTGTGAGCAGCGCAGCAAGTTCCCAGGATGCCCTTGCTCTTCCCTTGGACACAACACTGTCACAAGGTCACTGCATAACCTTGAACACCTGATCTGCAGCTCTCTGAGCACTTCAGACCCTCAGGAGAAGGGTGCTCAGCCTAGGAGTCCTGATTAAGAGTCACTATTGCCAGGCAGTGGTGGCACACACCTTTAATCCAGCGGCACTCGGGAGGCAGAGTCAGGTAATCAGGGTTTAAGGCCAGCCTGGTCTACAAGGCAAGATCCAAGACAGAGAAAAAAACTCTTGTCCTTAAAAACAAAAGCAAAACAAGGAATCGTTATTATTCAGAAAAAAAGCTAGGCCAAGACCATCTAGACAGTGAAAGTGAGCACCAGGTTCGAGGACATCCACTGCCTTGGATGTCACAGACCGTGCCTACATATAAGCATTCATTAGATGTTAACTACTCCTGCTGATCCCATCCTCCAAATGACATGGACTCTGGCCATTCCCTTAGCAAAGGAATTCCATCCATCTACCCCACCACAGCCCAAGGCCTGTGCCTCTCCCTCCCTTGGCTGTCCCGTGTCTCATCCAGCACTCAGGGATTCAGATTTTACCAGCATGGATTCCTATTGGTTCCCTCTGAATCTTCCTTTGAACCAGGCTGGGTCTCACCTAGGTCGGATGCTCAAGATGTACGAGGATGAATGGATGTATGAGAAAGAGGGGGAAAGGGTACCCCAGCAATGCCCATCAGCACGAGAAACTTCCCTAATGAAATGTGGATAAAAACAATGTGTAATTTCTTGGCAAAAGAAAAACATAACAGGGCTGGTGAGATGGCTCAGTGGGTAAGAGCACCCGACTGCTCTTCCGAAGGTCCAGAGTTCAAATCCCAGCAACCACATGGTGGCTCACAACCACCCATAATGAGATCTGGCGCCCTCTTCTGGAGTGTCTGAAGACAGCTACAGTGTACTTTCATATAATAAATAAATAAATAAATCTTTAAAAAAAAAAAAAAAAAACATAACAAAGAGAGAAGAAGAAAAAAGGCACTGCTCGGGTTAAGGATGAGGTGAAATCCGCCTTCACACACTAGTTAATGGTGGGTGAGCTGGTGTGAGGCTTACAAGTCAGTTTGGAAATAGCTACACAACTGTTCAAGGAAATACTCCTCGACCGACAATCCCACCTCTAGAGATGAAGACTAAGAAACGCTCAAACAAGAACACAAAACTCCGCAAGTGAGGATGCTCCGCATTGCTGTAACAACAAAACACAGGAGCTGATTACATATCCACCAGCAGAGGACTGCACAGAAATTCCAGTGCCTTCTGGCTGTGAATGTGGAGATCTACAACACCATCATGGTAGTAACTTCCGTGCTAATGGGCTTCAGCCCTGGCACTACATTCCATTTACAGAAAGCTTCAAAAGGAAAACTAACCCGGAACCTAATCTTCAAAAATTCTGCACTACGGTCCAGGTCATGTTACTACTTCGGGGAACCACTGCTATGTGAGAAATACTAAATGAGAGGCAATACAGTCAGGGAGCATATGATATTATCTGTGTTCATGTGTAGCTGTTACATATACATGCACTCTTGAAAAACTCTGGGTATGAAGATGACAGCCACTGTCACTAGGAAGAAATAGAATTAAGTTATTTTAAGATTCAGAAATATTGGGCTAGAGAGATGACTCAGTGGTTAAGAGCACTGGCTGCTCTTCCAGAGGTTCAATTCCCAGTACCCACATGGCAGCTCACAACTGTCTATAACTCCTGTTCAGGGGGGGATCCAAACACCCTTACACAGACATATATGCAGTTAAAACACCAACGGATATAAACTATCTCATTTGTTTGTTTCTTTGTTTGAGACAGGGTCTCTGTATAACCAACCCAGGCTGTCCTGGAACTCACTCTGTAGACCAGGCTGGCCTCAAAATCACAATCTCCACCCCTGCCTCCAGAATGCCAGGATTAAAGGCATGTGCTGCCGCCCGGCTCAGAAATCATTTACTTCCTCTTAAGATGTGAGCACACCCAGTCCAAAGGCAGCATTCTACAAAGGTGTGAAAGCAGGGCTGAGCTCTGCTCCTACAGAGCCAGGGGCTTCCGCAGCCCTTGAGAAAGCAGATTGTCTGTTACTTTCAGGGCTGCCAGTGTAATTATAAAGCTAATGACCACTGGCTCGGGCTCTGGAGCTGGCTAAGACTTATCCACAAATCCTAGTTGTTCCGAATGACCTTGGCCAGGGCATTTCAGTGCCACAGTTTACAGGTCTCCAGAACAGAAAATCAATCAAGAATCGTGTGGAGGGTGGGGCATGGTGGTGCACGCCTTTAGTCCCAGCACTTGGGAGGCAGAGGCAGGCGAATTTCTAAGTTCGAGGCCAGCCTGGTCTGCAAAGTGAGTACCAGGACAGCCAGGGCTACACAGAGAAACCCTGTCTCGAAAAACCAAAAAAAAAAAAAAAAGAATCATGTGGGGGTACAAGTGGGATGAAATTGTACAGCGTTGACCCCACACATGCCCTCCCCATGGCTCTGGATGGACATATGTATGACCTGGTCATTCTCCATCTTCATCAGCCCTGGATGAAAAAGGTACCCAGAGAACCAGCTTCCAGGATGCTTAGCCAAGCCTTGGGGCCAAATGCGTCTACACGGCTGGCACATCGACCCCACAAGCTCTAAGATTCTCAGGCATCTCAAGATGTTCACACAGCTGTCAAGTCCTATTCCAGCCTCTCTTGTCTCCTACATTCCTCAGCTTCCAAGAGGGCAAGAGAGCAGGCAGGACAGGACCAGCTGCGCACTGCAGAATTCCCTAGAACAATTCCTTTGGATTCATCACTATCAACCCATTCATTCTCCCTTGTTTTGCTTTTATGAATCAAAAACTATACCTAGGCTACATGCAATGGCACACACCTGTCACCCCAGCACTCTGGAGGCTGAAGCACGAAGATCTCAAGTTCGAGATCAGCCTGGCTGGCTACAGAGCAAAACTGTCACCAAAACAAACAAACAAAACAAAGTCAATCAATCAAATGAACAGAAAACTATAGAGATGAGGATGTAACTCAGTTTATAGCACCCATCTAACACACACAAGGCCCTGGGTCCAAGGTTCTGGTTTCAATTCTACTTCAATGCCGGGCGTGGTGGCGCACGCCTTTAATCCCAGCACTTGGGAGGCAGAGGCAGGCGGATTTCTGAGTTCAAGGCCAGCCTGGTCTACAGAGTGAGTTCCAGGACAGCCAGGGCTACAGAGAAACCCTGTCTCCAAAAACAAAAAAACAAACAAAAAAAAAAACAAAAAAAAAAAAACCAATTCTACTTCATAGCATACAGTAACAACCCAACCAATCCTATCCCCTTCTACAGACAGGAAACAGGCACAAACAAGAACCTGTCTTGCCTGAGGCCTCAGAGTATACTCTCTCTAACCTTCCTCATCCCCATGATAGATGCCAGGTTTACCTTCAGGAAAGGGGGGTCTTTCTTTCCTGTTCAAGATAACAAATAGGCCACCAGGTTATTACTGTTCATAGTCTCCTTCCCACCTCTGTTTCAGCCCCGCCCCTCACTTCTACCACTGCTCCAGAGGCAAACCCTAAAGACCAGGAGCATCTGTAGGCCCCCAGTGGTACTGCACTATAGAGAGCCCCGGCTAGCCCCAAACCACCCAGGCATCTCCAGTGTGACCCCTGGAGTTTTGTGGCAGCTCACTGGAGGCAGCATGAGATGTATGTTCAGTCAGGGACTCTGCTTTACCATTTAAAATTATTTTATTTTTCTCATGCTAAGCTATCATTTCTAAGGCGTGCAGATCAAGAGACAGTGGCGACAGTGGAGCAAGAATGGAGGGGTGATGGCACCAGCCACCCCCAGCTTCAACAGGCAGAAGCCTCACAGCCCTCACTGAAACAGAGGCTGGGAAGGTAGGGAGGAAGCAGGACCTGCCTCAGATATGGACACTGCCAGGAAGTCCCAATCAGGCCTCAAGACGGTATTTACGCCTGCAGCCCACCCTCATTTGCTCCCTCAGCCCCTGGTTAATGCATTTGCACGTCTCCCACACACTTATCCACCGCACACTCATATGCACTCCACCAACCACCACCATATTTGCTTAGTCAGAGGTTTTCAGACCCACAACCCAGGCAAGGAGATGAAGATCATGCAAGAGTATGGAGTCCCAGATACCCAACAGTGTGTCCACACTTCAGTGAATTCTCTCACTTGAAGAACACAGATGCTACCATCTCTCAAAAGAACTGGCTTCTAAGGACTGTAGACTGTAGCCCTAGGAAGCAGAACCAAGACTACCACAGCTAAGTGAGAGACAGCTCTACAGTTGTAATTCACCACACAGATGTACAGAGATGTACACAGATGTCCAGAGGTTTCCCTGAGAGCAAAAGTGCACAGGCCCAGGCTGGATGAGACGAAGGATGCCAGAAACATGGAAGATGAGCTTGAATCCAAGGTTGCTCGTCATCCACTGACCTTCAGGGTGGAGGGATCCAAAGGTAAAACGGGAAAGGCGTAGCTGGCTCACTCCTCCAGGAGGGCTAACAGAGCATCAGTAGAGGCTAACCTGGGGCACTGCTGACAGGATCTCAGAGGCACAGCATTCTGCAGCCTCCGGAGCCCCCTCTTTCCGTCTGTCTCCACTGGGACCCTGTGCTCCTCCTGCACCCTCTCTCTCTCTCTGGAGAACCCCTAAAGCTGGTGATTGCCTCTCCTCTCCCTAAGTGCCAACCTGTTGTCCCTGGGGGTTAGGGACAGAGTTCTATCTCCTGCTCAGAAACCAGAAACATCTTGGTAGCTTGCAAGGTCCCATAGCACCTTCGCCAAGGGTCTAACCTGGATGTGGCGAGCACCATGCCCAGCTGTCTTACCTAACCGTGCCCCATCCCTTCACCAAACCCAGATGGTAATCACTCTGCCTTCATGAAGGTAAAAGTGGATATAGCAGGAGGCGAAGAAGCAGTATGTCTTCTCTAACTAGGAGCAACAGAAGTAAAATAAACCTCAGAGAGGGGCAGGAATGTCAGGGTTACACAAAATAATGCCATCCAGGTAACTGACAGGCAAATCTCAATTACAGGAAAGGCAGGGGTAGAAAATGTCCTCCGCCCCCATCCCCACCAGGAGACTAACAAATGGCTCTGCACCAACAGCCACCCCTATGTGCCCACATTGGGACTTTTAAGGAGTAAGATTCAAAGCAGCCATTCTATAGAGCTGCTTCTTCTTTCTCAGGGGAGCCAACCCGGAGAGATCAGGTTAGAAAGACAAGTGTCTTAGTCAGGGTTTCTATTCCTGCACAAACATCATGACCAAGAAGCAAGTTGGGGAGGAAAGGGTTTATTCGGCTTACACTTCCATACTGCTGTTTATCACCAAGGAAGTCAGGACTGGAACTCAAGCAGGTCAGGAAACAAGAGCTGATGCAGAAGCCATGGAGGGATGTTACTTATGGCTTGCTTCCCCTGGCTTGTTCAGCTTGCTTTCTTATAGAACCCAAGGCTACCAGCCCAGCCTTCCCACCCTTGATCACTAATTGAGAAAATGCCTTACAACTGGATCTTTTGGAGGAATTTCCTCAACTGAAGCTCCTTTCTCTGTGATAACTCCAGCCCATGTCAAGTTGACACACAAAACCAGCCAGTACAACACGGAAGGGCTGGCTGGGTCCTAGCAGGTTCTGGGATCTGGCCTACCTTGGCTCCTGGTCTAGGCAGACTCAGCCAGGATCCACCTCCAGAAGTGTGGTATCCCTGAGGACAGGGCAAGTGCTCCAATGGTGGCCTGACAGTGGCCACCAGACCACTCAGACACTCCCGAGCCAGCACTATGGTGCCTTCTAGACTACAGACCCCCAAGCCACACCGCTAGAACTGTACACAGGAGGATGACAGAGACGGCCAAAAACACCTGTGCTGCATGCTTTCCAGCCACTTACCATATATTTTTCATGGTAAATTTTACTGATATTACAGTTTTATAACCTCCCCCAAATCACGCCTGTTTGTCTGGGGTTGGAGGTACCAAGGCACACGTATGTGCAAATCAGAAGACAACTTGCCAAAACTGGTTCTTACTGTCCACTGTGTGAGTCCCAGGGATTGGACTCAGGTCGTCAGGTTTGGTGGAAAGTTCCTTTACCCACTGAGCCATCTCACCAGCCCTAGTTTACAATCCTTTAAACCCTTCTCAGAGTAGTCAGGTGAACCTTCCCAGCCTGGCCCACTATCTGCAATCTTTCTTGCTTTCTTTTGTAAACAGGGTCTTACTGTGTTTTCCCAGGTGCCTCAAACTTGCTCTGTGAGCCAGGCTCACCTAAAATTCAAAGAAATCCTCCTGCCCTCCCCCACCCCACCCCACCCCCGCCTCCAGACATGGAAGGTGTGGGCTACTAACTTGTAATCTTTTTTTTTTTAGACTTATTTATTTATTTTATGTATGTGAGTACACTGTAGCTCTCTTCAGTCACACCAGATGAGGGCATCAGATTCCATTACAGATGGTTGTGAGCCACCATGTGGTTGCTGGAAATTGAACTCAGGACCTCTGGAAGAGCAGTCAGTGCTCTTAACCACTGAGCCATCTCTCCAGCCAGTTTTACTCACACAATAGTAGAGAAGTTAGGCTCTTCCCCAGGCCACTGTTTCTCTTACTGTCCCCACACAATACCTCAGCCTAGCAGGAGGAACTTCCAAAACAATAAACTCTTAGAAGTTCCACAGGCCAGGGAAAGCCTTTCACTTAGTGCTCTCTCAGAATGAACCCTCAAGGAACACAGGAGCACTTCATACATTCCTCTTCTCTCTCTCTCCCTCTCTTTCTCTCTCTCTCTCTCTCTCTCTCTCTCTCTCTCTCTCTCTCTCTCTCCCCTCTCTCTGTCTCTTCTAGTCCCTGGCCCTTAAGTGATATCAGCCCCAGTACCCCCATTATCTAGAGAGAGAAGCGGCTGTTAAGGCAGTGAGAGCATCCACAGAGCCCCATTTCATATCCCAATTCAGAAGATGACACGAACATCTGCTTTCACTTCAAGACATTAATTTTCAATTATTGGAGAAAAACAAAATTAGTCCTGACAAATTGCTGTTGAATACTGGCTCTTGTCTGGTGGCTCATAACAACTTCGGGGGCCCACAATTAGAATCCTAGGACAGACTATCCTGATGGATCTCTCCCTGTCATCTGGAGTCCAGGATGATGATGGCTCCTCACAAGGGGCCCTCTGCCAGGCAACGGTGAGGTGACACTCCTACAAGCCTCCGTAGGCAGGTGTCTGCCTCTCTCATGACCAGATTAGGGAACTGAAGGGGAAGAGCACTACAAAAAATCATGCCAAGGCCTCCCTCCTTCTCCGAAAGATTTTGGCACTACAATAGAGATGCCAAGTCTTCCTGTGTCCAGAAAAGACTGGGGCCACCTCATGAGACTCCAAATGCAATGTGCCTTCTCTGGTGGGGGCTGGGGAGGAGGGCAGTGCATGATTCTCCTCCTGAGACCCCTCTACTTTGACACCATGTGACCCAAACTCAAGAGCCCCAGCCTCCAACAGCCAAAGCTTACAGATCCTGAGTAACAGAAAAAGTGTTTCTCAGCCAGGAGTGGTAGCAGAAACCTACAATCTCAGTATTGAGAAGGCTAAATAAATCAAAAGGCTAGTCTAGGCTATGCAGCAAGATCCAATCTTCAAAAAAAAACAAAAAACAAAAACATTCTATTAGTGTTAGATGTGGTGGCATACACCTTTAATCCCAGCACTCATGAGGCAAAGGCAGGCTGATATCTGTGAGTTTGAGGCTCCAGGACATCCAGGGCTATGTAGAGAGACCCTGTCTCAAAAGAAAAGTAATTAAATAAAACTTTTTGCCAGGGTCCCATGGACCCAAGAATCAAGCTTTAGCTACAGCCTCAGAACAAAAAGAAAAAAGGAAGAAAACTGAATTTGCCAAGTTCAATGACACCCCCCCCCCCCATCTAGAAAACAACCCACTTGATAAGTGATTATCAGCACTTTAATCTCATTTGTTAGGGGCTCTTTATCTTGGCTGCTACTGTATCAATAAGAAGCCAGGAAAATATGAGTGAGCAGAATTCCAAAAGAATCATGTAGCAGTCTTCAACTATGACTTGCCACAAATGAAACCAGAGTGTATGTCCTGCTAAAGGGAGGCTCTTCTGGGATGGGGGGGGGGGGCACAAATGAGGGGAGGTAACCATGGAGGAAGGCGGGGTTTAAATAAATAAATAAATAAATAAATAAATAAATAAATAAATAAATAAAACAAAGGAAAATTATATCTTTAAGATGAGAATGAAAACCATTGCTACTTCCAAAGTCAACTCGGTAACTGAGCTGACATTGTGTAATTGACTTTGCAGGAAGAACAACAGCAGTGTAACAAAGAAAATGTCAGTGTTTTCACAGTGCTAATCTATAACGCTGGGAGGCCCTCCCGCTGTCAGCCAGGGCTGACAATACAATAGCTTTCAGAGGGATATTACCATCATGCTTTTATTCCTGACATCAATCAAGACAAAGAGAATCCTTTTCACAAGACATTAAAAAAAATCAAACCTTTGTACGAGAAGATAGGTAAAGGACCGCTCTCCTTAAAGACAGCCATGAGGAGCAATCAGCTAATTGGCATCCTTGAAAGAGAGAAAGTATTTTTATTTACTGAGTGTACAACCCCAATCGTTGGCTGTCCCAGACCCTGCCAGGTAAGCTAGGAATCAGAAGTTTCCATTCCCATCTCTCCCACTCATTTCTCCGTTCCTGGAATCCACAGCAGGCTTAGAAAGCTAATAGCCAATGCCAAAAACTTCAAGCAAGATAGAACCAACCCTGGCTCTATCAGGCCCTTTTGGGTACAAAGCTAGTTAAGTACTCTATGCATATAATGACCTTGCCATCATCAGATAGCTATTTGAAGACTGTCAAATTTGCCAGCAAACAATGTATTAGAATTTTCCCAACTACCCCATAGTAATAAGGCCCCCAAGTTAGTGCCCACAGTCCACTAGACCCACACATCTGAAGGACTCCTAACGGTAAATGTTTTCAAGACAGAAGAGTAATAATGGTCCTGGGCCAGGTGCCAGCGTGGTTTTGTGCAGGGTGTATATAAGGTGAGTTTCTGAACATACTCGCTCACCCTGGCAAAAGGATCAAGCCATGAAGAAACCTATCCACCTTCAGTTCCATTTCTGTGACCGCAAGACAGTTTGGATGCCTGTGCATCTGCAGCTGATGACAACAAAGTTGCAGATCCAAAAGCAGCAAGTGAGCTGGGCTAATATTCCCGAGACTCTTCCTAAACTAACCCACAGAGCCACCAGCCCACCAGAGAGCCCACGAGGGTGCTCTTGATCCTTAAAGGGAGCACGCCTACCCAGGGCTTAGACAATTGTGATAGAGGGAGGGTCCTCTAGACCAGAAGGGCTCAGGGTGGTGTGACTGGCTCCTCTGATGCCTAATGGACAATGCAGCAAAAGTATGCACTTGAGCCTGATAACTCAGTGGCAGATGCTATGCCAGAAGCATCTCTGGCAGACAAGAGCGCTTTCACTTCTCAGATTTAAAAAAAAAAAAAAAAAAAAAAAGTGGACACCTTTGGTCTATCTATTGAGTATTGAAACAACAGGTGCTCTTCATTTTGTTGCAAGATGACCGAAATCTTAAAAGGAGAAGCCATCCTATTGCTGCTGTGAGAACTCATTCTCCTCCCTACCACCACCACCTAAAGCAATGGTTCCTCAGAGCCAGGCGGCAAGCCTGCACCGCAGCCTCAGTGGTGGGCTCCTTTCGTTTACACATCCAAATGAACAGTTAAGAGAAATCAATGCATCTAATTGCCAGACTATTAAATCCAACATCAGGGGAAGAATTCCACAGCCACCAGCTTAAGAGCTGGCTACCGATATAGCAATTGTTGCAACTTTCTATTCGACTGAACCAGATCTCCAGCCTTTCTGTCTCCAGCTAGGAAGGCTGCACTCTAAAGATGATGTGCTCCAGTTTCCTCCTCCTCCTGTGGTCCCCCTCCTCCTCTGTTAACATGCCACAGCAATGCCAGGGCTGGCTGGTTCTACTGAATCGCTTTATGACTGGGAAGTCACCGGCATTTTGAACCTTTCCTAGCGAATGCACACTAGACACCTCACAGTTAAACATTTAGCAAGATTCTCCTGCCAGAGGCACATAGTTATCTTATTTTATTGCTTATTAAGTTTTTGCAAGGAAACAGGTGTAAGAACCTAAACAGCAATTACGAGACATAAAGGATATTTTCTAGACTAAAACAGGTATTTCTAAAGCTGGGGATCGGTAATTTAATTGGTGTGGAAGGAATTAAATATTAGGATTTGAACATCATCTACCTGAACCTAGAGAAGCCTAAGGAATCTACAAAGGATTTGTCTTGCCCTTCCTGCAAGACCATGTTCATTTAGCCAAACAAATCTCAACCATTTACACTTGCGTGTGGTCTCTGCTGAATCAAGAAACCTGTAACCTCAGAATGCCTCTACTTATTACACCTCAATTATTTCCATGGAAACAGGCACAATGGTGAACCACACTGCTCCCAAGTCCCTAGACCACCAAATTTATAAGACAGACTTTTGAGGTGCTCAAGCTGTCAAGGGAAGACAAAGAAAGGAATGACAGTACAGAAGTCACAAGTGGTCATTTTGGATGGTGGGGGTAGGGGTAGGGTGCATGGACCCAACCTAAGTGCTAATTAATATTAAGAACTGTAATTAGCTAACAGAGAGTCCAAAATAGAGAAAATCAACCATGGTACTATTTATTGAAAAGTTTTTAGCTGAGGCTGGGGAGGGGGGTGTTCATTTTCTGCAGGAGTGAAGAGACTTCTCATGCAGCCTGAGGACAGATCTCCTCAATGTCAAAGACAGAGAGACCTGCTGGTAACCATTACCAAACTACCTGGTATCCTCAGCCAAAATAGCATCAGTGAGGGAGATGACAACAGCCTAGGGAATGAGGCCAAAATCATCAAAGGAAACAAATTGTTGCAACTGCCACGCCACCAGGACAGGCATACAAAGAGAAAAAGGGAAATCGGTCAGAAAGCGTGACTTCTGTAACAGTTATGAATTTGGGTGGTTTGGAGGGCTGATTTTCCTTTTTCTTTTTCTTTTTTTTTTTTAACAAAATCACAGGGCTTTTGAAAAACAGGCCACTCACTCCCTGCCCTCCTGCCTCGGAACCCCCACCCCATTGCCTATTTGCTGGGCGTCCTCCCTATAGAGCGGAGCTTTCCAAAGAAGGACAAACATCCTGAGGGGACAAGTGACCCCACTCCAGAGGAAGGTTGTGTCCAGAGTGGGAAGTGCCCCCAGGGGCCTGTTTGATTTTCAAAGCTGCTGTACCCTAGCTTTCAAATCACACTTTCTGAGCATTCATTCAAAATTGTTACATTTCTGTCTTTCCTTCCTGCTATGGGCTTTCATATTTTGGAGATCAATTACAAATTACGGCCAAGTGACTTTCATAGCAGAATACTCGAGGCTGGGGGAAGTCCACCATGCCTCCCATCAGCTCTGCCACACAGCAGGAGAGTTAAAGTGGGATAAACCGTGTTAAAGGAAAGGCTGGTCCTTAAGAAGTACCTTCAAGCATCTTTAAAGGTGAAGACCTTGTCCTTTCAAACCCTTGGTGTGGATGGTACAGTCCACACTTCAGCTCTGGCTTTGGCACAGGGCTGGGGAGAAAGGGGGCAGTTCTTGAGAAGGAATAAATCTTTCACCTATTGTAATTCTTGTCTATTCAAATTATCTCCTCTCTTAATTCTGCTCTTGATACCTGGTCATTCACTTCTCCACCTTATTCACCTCAGTAAAGGCACTAAAAGGCAAAGCACTGAGAGAAAAGGCTGAGAAGCTTCTGGGAAGAGTCAGGCGGGAGGCAAGGGTCCTTGAAGACCCCAAGGATGGAAAAGTAATGTGTGACTGATGTTCCAGAACTTCTCAAAACGCCTCTGCTGGTCTGCCTGCCACTGGGCTCTCAGTGCTTGAGTTGCCTGCTACATACAAATACATATATTTTGGGACGGACACTCGTTAAAAATCATTTCAAGGCTCATTTCATGAAAGGCTGAAACTCAATTCTAGTCTTTTTCTGTGATCCATGGAGTGTTTTTAGAATTTGGTTCAGGCAGTTTTGAAACACCCACCCATCTGTTTGCTGTGATCTGCCCTACCTTTGCTTTCTGTAGCTTGCCTTCTAAAATAAGAGGTTTGGAGACACAGACAGGGTTAAAGGTGAACAAGCATCACACACACACACACACCTGCTTTTATACACAGGCTTAACTCAAAATCAGCTGCCTCAAAACTGTTTTCCCTACCAATAATTCCAATTCTACTTTTCTTCTGGGTCATTCTAAGTGCCTCTCCAAGAACTGGGTAGTTAGCCAAGGAAAGAAATCGAATATTATTTCAATCTGCAAAGCTCTTCTTTCTGTTCTCCTCTTCCCTGTCGTCTTCTGGGAATCTTCTCTTCTGGCCTCTTTGTCCCACAATCAGAACCCTCTGGAACCTCCAGTTCTGTAGAGCAAGTCTGCCTGCTCCAGATTGAGAAACTGGATGAGGCGCTCAGCTGCCGCAACTTCTCTCAATGAAAGAAAGGAGCCGGCGCTTGAGACTTAAGACCACAGGGAGGGTCTCGGTGGGGCCAGGAGCCCCTGACTCTCCTGGGGCTTTAGAAGGAAGGAGAAGCTTAGTGTCTGGCAACCCACGTGGTGCAAATTCAGCACCAGCTATTCTGTCCAGGAGCAAGACTGGCAGGAAGGGAGCCGGCCCCAACGCCTTCCCGCGCAGGCCTCCAGGAAATGAACTTTTCAGAGCAGGGCTGGGCTGTGGCCAGAGGTTATCAAGAGAGTTGAGCAGGACAAGGGCCTCAAGACTTCACGCTCCACAGCTACTCTCGTCCTGCTCCTGTATCATCTAATCTATCTCTCAACGCGCCCAGGCAGGGGCTGCACAGGGTACAAAGCAGCAGGCCATGCCTGCAGAAGCGAGCTGGGGAGGGAAAAGGGGACAGGGAGGAGCTGCAGGCCCTCGCGCAGCTTCTCCCTGAGGCATCTGCTCTCCAGGGGTCCCTTCAAACCCCGGGCTCTCCGAGGAATTAGAAAGCAAGGGGGATGTGTGTACTTGGCTATCTATAGCTCCTCACAAACGTGCGCACCCTGGGGAGTCAGTACGGAAGACAGCCTGGGTGCCCGCGGCGCGGCTGCCCAGGGTGGTATCGGACGCCCCGCTCCAAGGGGCGCTCACAGCAGCCTCTGTGCTCCCCTGGGGACCAGCATCCCGCCGGCGCGGCACAGACAATGAACTCCTGGCGAGGCTCCCTGCCCAGCTGGCCTCGGTGGAGCCGGCAGGAAGTGCGGGGGCCCGGGCCGGGAGCTCGGCCTGGGCCCGGGGCGGGGAGGGGGCGCCCGGCTTGCTCTCTCTCCGCGTCCCCGAGTGACCAGGAGGGCACCGGTGAACGCAAGCGAGGCCCGGGGCCAACCAAGGCGCCTCGGGGCTGCCAGCCTCTGGGGCATCGGTCCTCGCCGCCTCTTCCTCATGCTGCCGCCGAGATTCACAATCCCCGCCAAGTCGGCCCGCACCCCTTGATTGGCCACGCGGGCCGGGGGCCGGCGCGTTAGAAGCTGCGAGGGCCCCTCTACGAAGCCCCCCAACCCGGGTCAGGGCGAGCGCCGGCGCCGGTCCGGGAGCGGATCGGCCGGCAGGGTGTGCGTCCTGCCCCCGCCGCCGGCGCCTCCTGCTCGCGGCCTCCGCCTCCGCCTCTGCCTCCGCCTCCCTCCGCCTCCTCCTCTCGGCGCTCGCTCGCTCGCGCGGTCCCCGGCCGCCCGCCCGCCCGCCCGCCGGTCCCTCCTCCCTCGCTCGCTCGCTCCCTCCCTCCTCGCTTGCTCGCGCCTCCGCCGGGCCTCGCTCGCTCACCTTTCACCGATCGCGGCTTCGCCTGCTTCCGCCTGGACATGTCCGGGGCTCCGGGCGCTCCGTCGCCGTCCGCGGTCGGCTCCCCGCACCGCCCCCCGCCGCTCCGGGCAGCCCTTCTCCCCCTTCTCCTCCTCCTGCCTCTCGGAAACTTTGTTTTTTGCAGCCGGGTCGGCGGCCGTAAGAAACGGACCGCAGGTCCCGGGCAGCCTCCCCGTAGGGGACAGCCCTGGACGGCCCAGGCCGCTGGGGGACCAGGGGAGGCCCGGGGGGCGCGCCGGGGCCCTGCCTGTTGCAATGCGGCAGCCGGGGGCTCCGGGTCCCAGCGGCGGTCCCAGCGGCGCGGGGAGTCCGAGGCCACTCGGCCGAGCCGAGTTATGCAAAAAAAAAAAAAAAAAAAAAAAAAAAAAAAAAAGCCGCCCCCCTCCTCTTCCCCACCCCCCGCCGGCCCCCGGCCCCTGCGGCCCCCTCCCTCTCTCCCCCACACCACCGCCACCCTCACCCTCCTCCTCCTTCTCCTCCGCCCCTTGCCGGATTTTTGTGCAAAGTTTGCAGGCGTCCGGCCACACAGCCCGGTGCGGAGCTCACAATGAACCCATCTGAGGAGGGGGAACGGGCTGGAGCCCGTAGGGTCTCAGGGGGCGAGGAGACCGGAGGCGGTCCGGAGCGCAGGAGCTTAGTACCCCCCGGGAAAAAAAAAAAGCCTTCAAATTATCCCCTGCCGCACATACACACAAAAAATAATAATAATAAATATTAATGGCTCAAAAATGCCCAAATGCCTGGTTTGGAAATTATGATGGATGTGGGGGGGTGTCCCTCAACTCAGCCTACTTAGAGGGGGGCTCGAAACGGCCGCAGTGGCTTGTAAGCCGCGGCTGGGGGTCCCCGGCTCACGCCCCCTTCTCTGGTTCTCGGCTCGATCTGATGCGGGCTCCCTGGAGGAGTAAGGGGAGCGCGGGGGCGCTCAGGCGGAGGCGGGCAGGGGCGCCCGTGGCACGGGCATTGCTCAGCCGATGTGCCGGGCCGCCGCTGCCTGCCCTCGGGCTGCGGTGCTCAGCGCGCGACGCGCAGTCGATCCCCAGGCCGGTGCCAAGTCGCCGGCCCCGCTAGCTGCCTCCATGGACCAGGGGCTGGGAGAGGGGGGAGGTGGCGGAGGAGGGGGAAGAGCAGGCGGCGGCGGCCGGGCTCCCGTCCTCCCGGGCAGCGGCGGCGGCGGCTGCGCCCCGGCTCCTCCGCGCTCCAGCCGGCGCCGGCCCGCCCGCCAGCCTCCCTCGCGCTCCTGTCTTCTTTGTGGTCGCTGGCTCTCCTCCTCCCGATCCGGCTGCTGGGGCTGCACTGCAGAGACACATAATAAAGCCAGGCTTGGCTGGAAATGTAGCCGGGTCCCAGCAGGAGGATGTGAGGAGCGGAGTCCCGGCGGGGGAGCGCTCTGATCCCGTGGGGCGCCCCGCACTGCTCCGGCTCGGATCAGACGGAGAGAGGGCCAACAGCACCGAGCGATGGACAGCGCTGGAAATACAGCTCCGGCCGCCCGCAAAACCCGGACCGCGGCGGTGGCGGCAGGCACGGCGCGGGCACCGCACCGGCACGCGGGGCCCGGGCTTGGGCTCTGACAGCATTGGGCAGGAGGAGAGAACAGATAACAGGCCCGTGAGGGGATGACAGGCTTGCCCGGATGCCTTTAGTATCACAAACTAAAAACGTGAGAAAATGGGGGAGCAAACCAAGATGGAATGCCTCAGCATTGCGGCCCCCAAGATTTTTCAACGCACAAGAATTACCCCAGGCCCTGGCTTTTCTCGCTGGTTCAGTATTCCAAAACTATCTCTGTCCCACACCAAAGAGAATCTTCCACTACTGAGCTAACTCATGCTTCCATCTGTATAACTCTCGCGCCTAGTTCGAACTAACCAAACACCATATACGCGGCACACCTTGTATATTTATTTCACCCCTTCCCTCCTCCTAGGGAAAGAAAACAGCTCCTACTTTCCACAAAGTTTTGCCCCAGCCACCAGGGGGCGCCTTGCATCGCGGCAGCTCTTACAGTCGTGGCTATGATCTCGCATCAGGCCCTGGGATCAGTCATCCCTAGGCGGTTCCCCTAAACTGCCCTTTGAGGCCTCTCCCACCAGCCGCAAAGGCCAGGTCGCAGCTGGGGAGGGGTCCCGACACTGCCCCCTCCCAGCAAGTGGCGCCACCTTAGGTCGGCTCGCCCGGCAGCAGGGAGAGCAAAGCGGGTGAGCGGCGCGGCGCTGGGGGTTATCAATCTCACAGATCGATAAGTTGCCACTTGGAGAGAGGGGAGGACTGTGTCCCCTCGGAGACGAGTTACCCAGGGCAACCTTTGGGGGGGGGGGCGCTGCCCGCGGAGAGCAGAGCCCGGCCCAGCCCAGCGTGGCGCCCGCCCCAAGCAGGGTGCCCGCGCCCCGCGGTTCCTGGGCCTGAGCGCCCGCCGGGCCCGCGCCCCCCTTGGCTAGCTTCTCGGTCCTGCGGGGCCTTTTTCGCCAAGCTCTTGCTGGGCTGATTGCTGAGGTAGATGCCACCCCCGCAACCCTGCGGCTTGGGAGCACAGGCCGGCGGCTGCAGAGAAAGACCTGAGGCAAAGGGGCCCGTGTGCGCGCACCTAGGGCCATCTCCAAGGCTGAGTCGGGTGACCGCGCTATGCGTCGCCAAGGCAAACGCTCCGGCTGCGGGAGATAGAGAGCGAGGGGATGTCCCGGAGGGGATAGAGTCTGACCAGAGACATCCTCCTGTCTGGGTCCTGGGCCCTGGGGGCCACTGCTACTTCGGGGTTAGGGCTGCCATCCCTGACCATCTCCCTCCCTTCCTCCGCAGCTCGTGCCTCTGAGTGCACACCATCCCAGGCTTCCCGCAGGGACTGAAAGCCGCCGCCCACGGCCTAGGGATGTCCAGCGTTAGACAGAGAAGGGGTGCCAAGGGCCAGGGCAGAGGCCGAGAGACGCCTGGGAAGGCGCCAAGAAGGAGGGGCCGAACCCGTCGCTCCCCAACCCCCGCCGGCGCCTGGGATCGAGGCCCATGGAGAGAGGCTGACAGGCGGCAGATGGCACACGCTGGGGGAGGGGGCGATTGGCCTCGGCTCGGGGTGCCCCCGCCGCGGGCTGCCTCTCCTAGGTGGAGGGGGAAGGGACCAGCCCCCAACTTGTGCGCTCTGGCTCTCTAGGGCACTGAGACTGCGGACTTGCGCCTAGCCTAAAGCCTTGAGGGAGAGGGCCAGACAAAAGAGCGTGGTAGGGAAAGGGGGCGTGTAGAATTGAAGGAGGGATTCCTCACTGGCGTGGACCGGTGATTAGGAGACCCTTGTCGCTGCCCTCTTTCCACCCTCAGGGAACTGCGGGAAGCTCCGAGGTCGGAGGTGGCAGAAACAGGATGGAGGAGGGGGCGGCGTTGGACCGTTTGGAACTAATCTTCAAGGAGAAGGGTCGTGGAGCAGATCACAAAGTTCTCTGGACCCTTCCCGCGCTCCCCAGCCACACACGTTTTCCTCTCGACGCTCATCCCTGCCCCCCACTGGCGCGCGGCTGTGGTCTCCCAGCTTAGCCGCAGTCAGGGTACGGAGGGAACTCGACCTGGCCCCACAGCTGCGGCTGGAGTCCTCTGAAGCTTGTTTCATTTTTAACTCCTACTAGAGGGGGAAAAAAAAGGTTGTTTTAAGGAGAATTGCAAAGCTACAAAAAAGCCACTCGTGTCCCCTTTAACTGTCTTCACCCCTGCTGAGCTCCCATCCCTGGGGTCCAAAGGAATACCTAGTAACTGGGGCCTTGCTTCTCTGCAGCCTGATGACTTTGGACCAATGCTGATGGTGTTTGACCTCCTGTCTGCGTCCTTAGGAAACGCAAAGGTCTGGGCCCCTCCTAAGAAAGCTGGGCTCTTCAGGAGGAATGGCTGGTGGAAACCCCTGCAAAGGACACAGCAGGGGTAGGAATGGGCTCTTCCTTCCAAGCCCATTCTTGCTTGAAGGCAGGAAAGGCTTCTGCCCTAGGCACTGCCATTAGGCTCAGTGCTCCTTAGGGATATAACTGTGGGCACCGCAGAAGAAGCTGCCCCATACTTCCAAAAATAGGCAGGTATCTTGTAGAGCCATCTGGGGAGCGTCTGGGGGACAACAGACACCACCAAGGACCAGAGAACAGAACAGTAAATGATGGGATTGGAGGTTTGTGACTTCTAAACTCATCAAGAGTCCCTAATGTGTTTCAAGAGATGTGTCTGTGCAGGCAAAGTGACCCACGCCTGTCATCCTAGCACTAGGATGACACAGGCAAGAGAGTCAGGAGTTGGAGGCTAGCCTAAGCTATACAGTGAGACTGTCTCGGAAGACAGAAGGATGGTTTGGTGTAAATGACTGGGGTGACCACCTTCTCCTCATTCACATCCAAATAAAAACAGACCACAAACACAGTCAATTCAAATAGCAAGTCATGTGAATAGACGAAGTCTGAAGTTAGTGATTTCTCTCTCTCTGGCTTACTAGGAAAATCACCATTTAGAGGAGAGATGATTACAAGTTCATTTCGTTGCAGACTTGTTCACTCTAAATGAACTTGATCGTGTGCCTACTGTGTGCTGGAACATTATGTGCCTACTGTGTGCTGGAACAATGAACAGAAAGTACAGCATTGGGATTTATTTGTTGGGCCTGGCTCCGTCGGGGGATAAAAAGGGAGGCTAATTTTTTAATAAGTCACCAATAATGATTTAATTCTATTTTTGAACAATCATGAGAAAAATATACAGTATAAGCAATGCCAAAAAGCAAGGGTCCCAGTGATGGTCTGGCCAAGAATCTGAAGGAAGGGAGCAAGGGAGAACTGCATATACAATTCTAAGCAGGCTAGAATTCAATTGCAATTCAATCAATGCTCCAATCCAGCCGTCTCTCATTGTCTTACTGGAGAGCCTCAAGCAACAAGAAACTTTCTTATCTCCATTTTCCCATCCACAAAATGGCAATACAGTGTGCAATCCCACTGAGTGCTGCGTGTCTAATGCATAGTGAGGCCATGAAGCTGTTCCCCACCCCCGCCCCCACCTTTGCTGCCTCCCTCTTTGCCGTCTTTTACTTTCACTATAGAGAAAAATGCCAGTCATAGAAACACAAATTCCTTCCTTGTCCTGGTAGGCTCTTCCCTGATACCACACACACACACACACACACACACACACACACACACACACACACACACGCAAGCACATTAAGTGGTAAAGATGGGACTAAGGGCCTTGAGCACATGAAGCAGTGCTCTACCACAAGGCTGTACACAGCTCAGCTTCAGCTCCATGTACTTCTGTTATACTTTAATGGTCAGTCACTCTCTATGGAAGAGACTTCCCCTGGATCCTCTGGCTCTAGACATACATAGGGAACCACAAGCAGACCGCCTGCCCAGATCTCTTAGCTTGGCAACCCATTGTTAACCAGCAGCTCCCCTTTCCTGGTTCCCTGTCTCTTCTCCAGTGCACAGCACTGGAGTCTGTACACTGTCCCTTCCAGGGACTTGGTGCGGAGGCTTTGGAGGACTCAGAAGAGTGAAGCACAAGATGGAAGAATGTTCCCTGCTCTGCTTCTAGTTCTCAGCCTGACATCTGGGGGGTGGGGGGGGGAGGAAACCCCTGCAGATGCTTCTGAAGTTCCCCAGAGATCTCCATTGTCCCCCTGACCACAACTCAAAGAGGCCAGCAGCAGGCCCAGACATCTGCCTCCCCGGGGCTGGAGGAGCCTGGTGCCAAAAACAATAAGTCGGGTGTGAGAACCTCCTCGTCTTCTCCAGTTTCTGCTCAGCTGGGAAAGCCATTTCTATTTTATCATCATGATTATAATTATTTAGTTCTTCAAGCATCAGCAGTCTTTGCAGCGAACACCCACACAGCAGCAAGGAGGATACCAACTTGGCAGAAGGGTCCCAATGGACTCACGCCCTCGGAAAGCTTGCAACTGCTGGCCCAGCCTGGAACCTCTACCAGACCCCCACCAGCCAGCCAGTGCACAGCACTCAAACCTTTGAGCTAAGCTCACTTCTGGCTTTATCCTCTCAAAATATCTCTGTACAGGGTCTGTGGCTGGCTTTATAGATTTTGATATTTCTCATTTTCAATATATATATATATTCATATATATGTATGTATATATTAAATCCAGTATAAAGAATGGAGAATGGTGGCACATACCCTTAACCCCAGCATTTGGGAGGCAGAGGCCAGCCTGGTCTACATAACAAATTCCAGGCTAGCCAGTTCAACCTAAGTAAGACCCTGTCTTAAAAAGAAAAAAAGATTCAGTATAATGAATGTGGTGTCCAGTTTAAAAAGCTTAAGGTAGGAACAGTTGGATAAAATACCCCCAGTATGCAACCTCCAAATCTTGTGTCACAATGTTCTAGGACTGATAACAAGTCCATTAGCCTTAATCTACCATCAAACAAGCTATTAGAAATTTTGATAACAAAAGACGTGGTAGATTTAGAATTAGGCTCTCACTGAAGTAGAGTCTCATAGATGTAAACTCATATTTAAAGGCATTCAAGGCACTGTTGACAAACAAAGCCTTCCCACACATAATCAGGTGAGGCTGGGACAACTCGTACAAGTCCGGCCTGCAAACACACAGACACACACCTTCAGAGCAGCCCCTAAGGGGTCCTGGGTCCAATCATGAGCTGTCTGATGCCCGTGGTATGACCGCCGTGAAAAGACAAGCCTCCACTCCACTGGGCTGACAAACCTGTTTGAAGACTGGCTTTGTCCTTGGAGTTGTTCTGTTTGTTCACTAACATGTCACACAGTAATGATCTGTGTGTATGCTAGGTCTGGTCTGACCCTTCCTTCGATGTCACCTGCTACAGAGATGACAGAGCAATAGCAAACCCTCCCCGATCTCCAGTGACCACCACTGTCTGAAGCTAAGAAAGACCATGCTGGCTTACATCACTTAGGGGAAGATGGTTGGTGGGTGGGTTGGATGGTTGGTTGGTTGGTTGGTTGATTGGTGGGTAGGTGGGTTGGTTGGTTCTTCCCAGTGTGCAGGCATGTCCCTTCCCTTGCCCATCCATATTGTAATAAAAGGAAGCTTTTTCTCTAGTATACAAGGTATAGAAAGTTACCATGGAATTTTCAGATCATCAACATGTGTGATTGATCCACTCATCAGCTGCACACACAAGATGCCCCAGACATGAAGAAGGGTAATGGGCTTATTGGGGTTCCCCATTATATCCCAGTGCCTTGCAGGTGCTCAGAATATGGTGATGTCATTAAAATAAGAACCAATAATCCCAGGGACAGACAGAGAAGTTGAGTAAATATGTCACTTTTTTGTTCCATTCTTGTCGTGACTTTCTGGTGGCTTTCTGGTAGGATCAGAAACTGAGGGCAAGAAAAATTTTCCTGCCCAACTAGGCCAAAAGGTCTTTGAGACAGACCCCTAGATTTTGGAACATACTCCCATCTGATCACATTGCCCTATTCTATCCAGTGAGTGCTAGTAACTGAAGAATGGGGGGGGGGGGAACAGAGGTCAGGGGTGAGCTGCCATGAAACACAGTGGCCCATGCTGCAGAAAGATCCAGGAAGGTATGACTTAGAAGTCAGGTGAATCATGCACCAGCCGTATCCCTCAGGGCTGAGCATTGGAGAATCACATCAAAAGCATGGGGTGTCTGTGGGGAGTAGGTGGGGGAGCACCTCAGGATGATACATCCTGTGGGGCTGGGGTGTGTCTGGTGTGTAGCCCTCTGTACAATGGAAGACCTGTGTTCCTGTTACTGCATCTGTGTGGTCCTCAACTTGAGTAATGGGTGGAGCTAAGACAGTACTGCAGATAGACTCACACAGAAGCAAGCTCACTTGCAAGGACTGGGCTAGAGGGAAGAGGAGGGCAGAAGAACTCCCTGGGAGGAGCCTTGGGAGGAGTCACCTGGTTTTATCCACCAGTTCCCTGGATTCACAGGGGAGAGGTCCTTCTGACTGTGCTCAGCAAGTGCTCAGCAAATGCTGCCTGTTCCAACACAACTTGCTTAGTTTAGATTCCGCAGGGTGGCCTTTATCTGCCTCAGTCTCCCCATTTGCAAAATCCTTCCTGCTTTCTGAATGAAGAAACCATTCCAGACCCACCTTCTGGCCCAAAAGGCACTAGGCCAGAGTTCAGAGCCTGAGGGAGGAGAGGGAATTCAGGCCAAAGGCCACTAAAGAGGAGTTATGGGGCTTGGGCCCCACAGGGATGGGAGCAGAGGGGGCGGGGCACAGGCCCCAGTGGACAGGCCTGGTGCACATTTCCCAGGGCCTGCTGCTGCCTCCTGAGTGGCCTGGCCCCATCCTGGTCATGCACATTGGGACATGCCAGGGCCTGGCTTCCCAGGGGCTGGAGGGAGCTCCCGCAGGGGACTTCAAAAGCCCAAATGCCTTTCAGAAAGAAGCTAAAACTTTCTGCTTAACCAAAGCCTCCACAGGAGAAGAACAGGCCTGGCCCTTTTCTTTTTAAGTCTCTTTATTTTCCAGCCGGCTGGCCTGGTCATTCTCTCTCTCCCTCTCTTTCTCTCTCTCTCTCTTTTTTTTTTTTTTTCCTATTATAAACGGTCCCAGCTGCAACACACAGGGGAAAAAAAAAAACCATCTCCCAGGCCTGGGTAGGGGCTGTTTGCAGCCTCAGCGCCTGGCCAGCCTCCTGGGGCCCACAAAAGCAGCTCTGGCCTCTGGCACCCACTGGGAGAGGCCCTGGAGCCCCGCCCAGAGCTCAAGCCACCCCAGGAGGAGGAGGAGAGGATTCTGGAAGTTTTTGCCTGCACTCCAAATCTTCCTGCCTCTGGGAGCCAAGATGTCAGGGACAGAAAATGAAGGATCAGGGATCAGGTACCCCTTACCAGGCCCATAGTTATTCTGGGCTTTAGACCAAGAAGGGCCCTACCAGATGATCCAGAATGGACTGAAAAAATGGGGAAACCAGTCTGGAGAGAAGTTAGAAAAGGAAAAAACTGTTTTTCAGGCCCAACACCAGGTAACAAAAGAAAGCCTGGGGGAGGGCCAGAGGCACCCTGGGCTGCTGGAATGTCTCTCCTTTGAGCTGTCAGCCCTGTCTCCCAGCAAGTCACTCCATCTCTGTGTGCCTCAATTTCCTTATCTGAAGGCAGACTCCATCCATGCACACCTTGTAGGACTGCTGAGGTTAAGTGAGCCAGCGGGTAAGTGCTTAGTGCTCCAGAAAGTCACCTCGTGCTGTCTGCAAATGCAAGGGCTTCTTTCATCCATTCAGCCAGTGTCTATTTGTTAACTTCTTGGGGTCTGGGCTCTGATGGGCACTGGGACAGATACTAGTGACAGAGCTGGGCCAGATGGGGAAGTCCCCAGTTGGTCAGGTGGCTCTTGAGTAGGAGTGAGCTAACAGATACACTAAGCCTTGACATACACATGACTCACCCCAACCTTCCCTTGTGATACTAGAAGTACAGCAGGATCTCCAAGCCCAGGAGCCAGGAAGATGGAATACAGAGACTGAGACGGTCCAGGAGCTCACAGAGTGGATGGGCTCATTTGCCTTTCTTTCCAAAAATATTGAAGACCGCCCACAGTGTACTCATATACATAAAATAAATAAATCTCTTAAAAATATATTGACAGTGAGTTTAAGCATTCCTGTGGTGTCTTTAAATGAGATCGGACCCCAGGCCTACAGTTTGTTACAGCCCCAGCTGGGTTGTTCTAGTTCAGCCTCTGAGACCTCCAAGTTGCCACACTAATGCCAGGGAGGCAAGAGTGTTCTCTAAGGAAGGACACCCCTTGTCCTGATTCCTCTTGAGGTATGTATGCTTCCCCACCTCCGACAACCTCCTGAATATGACCTGCCAGCAGGGGGGTTTTATTGGGGCTCTCATAGCTAACCCAGGCTCCCCACAGCTGCCCATAGACATTTGGTCTCCTATTGGATGCCAGTCCGCCATCACAAAGTTCATACAATGCATAACAACCTCTCCTCATCTTTGGCCACAGGAGCCTAGAACTGGGCAGAAGCGAGGCAGGACTGAGTGAGTGAGGCAGGAGACAGACAGTTCTTCATCCACCTTCAGATTAGTTCAACTTAGTTCAGCCTAGCTGCTTGGGAGAAGGAGCTCCCTTTATCCTGGTCCTTTCTCCAAGTGCCCTACTGGACAGCCCACCTAATGCCTAACAGGAAACTCTCCCAGCGGGGCCAAGTTGCTACCCACAATGAGGGAGGTTCTCCTTCCCCATCAGGGAAGCAGGCTCAGAGAGGATGTAGGGTCCCTGGTTGCACAACACTTAAGGTTTTTTGTTTTATTTGGGATCTGGTCTCCAACATTCCCAGGGTGGCTTTAGACTCACTATGCAACCAAGGATAATTTTGAATTAATGATACTCCGTCCTTCACTTGCCAAGTGCTGAGATGAAAGCCATGTGCCACCATGTCCAGTTTTACACACTCAGCTAACATAAGCTTCACCCCAGCCCTTGTTTTTTTGTTTTTGTTTTTGGTTTTTTGTTCTTTGTTTTTTGTTGGGTTTTTTTTTCTTTTTTCTTTTTTCTTTTTTCTTTTTTCTTTTTTCTTTTTTTTTTTTTTTTTTTTTTTGAGAGATCACTTCTGAATAGCTCAGGCTGGCCCCAAATCTCTTAGTGATTCTCCTGCTTCAGCCTCCCATAAACTGGAATTATAAGTGTTAGCCTCTGTGCCTCAGCAGCCGGGACAGAAATCAAGCTGGATCCTCCTCTGGAGCAGGAAATGCCTCCTATCCAGTTAATTTCAGCTTCTATAGTTTGCCCGAAGCACAGCATGGACTTATTGATTATAGATAACTGGATGCTGAGATAGACATTTAAACTAGGTAGACAGAGAGAGAGAGAGATGATATCTGGGAATCACAGACAGTAATACCAGGTGCCAACAGAGGTGATAACCATCCACCAAATCTCCATCATTCCCAAATTATTTTGTTGTTGTTGTTACTTTTTAGTTGTTAAATATATTTTGTTTTGTCTTGTTTTGTTTTGTTTTGTTTTTTTGAGAGAAGTTCTTAGGTAGCACAGGTTGGCCTGGAACTTACTAGATAGCTGAGGCTGGCTTGAACTCTGGATTCCCCCTGCATCTACCTCTCAAGTTCTGGTATTACAAGTATGTGCCATAATCCTTGGCTTAAGATGTTTTGGGCCAGGCGTGGTGGCGCACGCCTTTAATCCCAGCACTCGGGAGGCAGAGGCAGGTGGATTTCTGAGCTCGAGGCCAGCCTGGTCTACAAAGTGAGTTCCAGGACAGCCAGAGCTATACAGAGAAACCCTGTCTCGAAAAAAACCAAAAAAAAACAAAAAACAAAAAACAAAAAAAAAGATGTTTTGGAAAGATTTGTTTCCAAAGGCTGGAGAGCCCTTGCTGCTCTTCCAGAGGGCCTGACTTCAGTTCTCAGCCCTCACATGGTAACTCGTACTGTAAGGCAAACCCTCATACCCATAAATATTTCTTAAAAAATTAAAGACTCGGGCTAGAGAGACGGTTCCGTGGTTAAGAGCGATGACTGCTCTTCCAGAGGTCCTGAGTTCAATTCCCAGCAATCACATGGTGACTCACAACCATCTGTAATGGGATCCAATGTCCTCTTCTGGTGTGTCTGAAACTACAGTGTACTCATATGCAAAAATAAACAAATAAATCTTTAAAAAAAAAAGAAAGAAAAAATTGAAGACTAATTTTTATTATTTTAACTATGGTTCTGGTGAAGACCAGGCATGCCTCTAAGTGCGGGTGCCCAAGAGGAGTCAGATCCCCCTGGACTCGGAATTATAGGTGGTTCTGACCTTCCTGACATGGGTGCTGGGAACTGAACTTGGGTACTCTGGAAGAGCAGAAAGTGCTCTTAAATTTTTTTTATTGCTATTTTAGGTGTATGGGGGTATTACCTGCATGTGTGGCTATGTACTGTATGCATGCCTGGTGCCTACAGAGGCCAGAAGAGGGCATTGGGTCCCCTGAAATTAGAGTTACACATGGTTATGAGTCACTGTGTGGGTGCTAGGAATAAAACCCAAATCCTCTAAAATAGTTGTCGGTGCTTTAAGTACTAAGTTTCTCTCCAGGCCTCTGGCCTATAATTTCTAATATGCAGAAAATAATGCATTGTAAATTCATGTTGCTTCATGGATCTCTTGCTGGAGAGAGCTTTCTTTGATATGAACAATCTATGTTTCCTTCATCTTACTCAACGACAGCTATGAGTTCCTTACCTCCTCCAGCTTGGGTCAAGCATTTCTACTTATGATTGTAAAGGGGAAACCCCCCAATATTTAGATATTTGCACTCAGGAGGAGAGCTCCAGAGACCACACTGGAAATGCCAGGCTCTTGGGCACCTGCAGAGCATCTGGAAGTTGAAGGGGGCATAATCACAAACACTATCAGGAACACCAGACAGGCAACACGTCAAGTAGGTTTGCTCTGCAGACACGCTAGAGCCGTCCACACCAAGGAACAGACACACACACAAACATACAAACATACACACACACACACACACGATTATAGGTTGTAATTAATTCTGGATTCTCCATCTCTATTTAAGCAAACTAACCCCTAACCCCTGCCACCACAGATAAATATGTTCCGCATCATCCGTATACAAGCACATCTGAAGAGCTAATTCTAACTTTGGGAGTCTACAGTCAGATATTCTGAAATCTTCTCTTGGATAGATGCATGGTCTTTCTGAGGCTTTGGGCAAAGCCCTGCAGAAACACTGGGAGAGTTACAGTAAGAACAAGTCATTGTTCTGTTCCCAGTGGTTTATCAAAACACAACTGGAAGTGCTATGTAAGGCTCAGGTGTTCCAATAGCAGTAGGGTGCTGAAATTCCTTGGGCAGGGGTATAAACAATGTCTACCCCTGCCCCTAGGGTCCTAGGGCAGACCAAAGTAGATCCCATCACAGTATACCTGGGGGAATCAATGGATTTACTGGACTTCCTTATTTATGTATTTGTGTATTTATTTATTTATTTATTTATTTATTTATTTATTTATTTATTTATTAACAGAGTCTCACTATACAGCTCTGGCTGTCCTGAAAATCACCATATAGATCAGGGTGGCCTTGAACTCCCAGAGGCCTGCCCCTGCCCCCCAAGTGCTGACATTAAAGGCATGTGATGCCACGGCCCAGATAGGAGGCTCTGTCTTGGCAAATAGGTACAGATGATGGCAGTATTGTACAGACAGTGCCTTGTATACTACCAGGGCACAAGCTGTCCAACACTCTGTCTGACAACCCCCATGGTGACTTCAACCTGTGTCCACATAGTAACTCCCATGTCTCTCCTGCACCACCACACCCAGTTTCTGAAATGCTGGGGACTGAAGCCAGGGCCTCACATATGCCTCGCATCCACTCTACCAAGAAGTTAGAAGGGGCCTCCAGTTCCTTTTTCTTGAACGCATAGTAGCACACCTGTAAAAGTGTTACAGTGTCAACCTTTGGTCTTCTGTGTAAATGTTCCCCTGTCTTTGTTACTTTGAAAGGCATGTGTGTTTGTTTGGTTTTGAGTCAGGGTCTTACTATGTAGCCTCAGGCTTCCTGAACTCACTTTGTGGACCATGTTCACACAGATCTGCCTGCCTCTACTTCCTCAGTGCTGGCATTAAAGGTATACACCACCACCACCCAGCTTTGAAAGGCATTTTTAAGTCTCTGCCTATCTTTTGTCCCAGGATGGAATCTCAGGGGTACGGCTAAGGCACAAAAGCCAGGAGGGATGTTTGTTGGACATAGTTTTGTCTGTAGCAGTGGGTACTCAATCTTCTTAATGCTCTGACTCTTTAATACACTTCCTCATCTTGTGGGGAGCCCCTAACCACAATATTTTTTTCAGCATTTTTTCTCTCTTCTCTTCTCTTCTCTTCTCTTCTCTTCTCTTCTTTCTTTCTTTCTTTCTTTCTTTCTTTTTTTTTTTAGTTTTTAGAGACAGGGTTTCTCTGTATAGCCCCGGCTGTCCTGAAACTCACTTTGTAGACCAGGCTGGCCTTGAACTCAGAAATCCGCCTGCCTCTGTCTCCCAAGTGCTGGGATTAAAGGCGTACACCACCACACCCGGCAACAAATTACTTTCGTTCTCCAAAATAAATATCTGTGCAGTTAATCTTATAGTCTGTCATGAAGGGAATCAAGGTCAGAACTGGAGCAGGGACTGTGGAAAAACCCTGTTTACTGGCTTGCTCCCCTTGTCTTGTTCAGTCTGCTTTCTTATAGTGAAGGGACCACCTGCCGAGAAACAGCACCACCAAGAGTGGGGGGGGGGGGTCAACATCCATAATTGATTAAGAAAATGCCCTAAGGGCTGGAGAGATGGCTCAGTGGTTAAGAACACTGACTGCTCTTCCAGAGATCCTGAGTTCAATTCCCAGCAACCACATGGCAGCTCACAACCATCTGTAATGGGATCTGATGCCCTCTTCTGGTGGGTCTGAAGACAGCTACAGGGTACTCATATACATAAAATAAATCGTTAAAAGAAAAAAAGAAAAGAAAAGAAAATGCCCTACAGTCACAGGCCAACCTTCCTAATGCTAACATCCTTTAATACAGTTCCTGATGTTGTAGTGAACCCCTCCCATCTCTCTCTCTCTCTCTCTCTCTCTCTCTCTCTCTCTCTCTCTCTCTCTCTCTCTCTCTCTCTCTTGTTTTTCAAAAACAGTTTCTCTGCATAGCCTTGGCTGCCCTGGAACATTCTCTCTGTAGACCAGACTGGCCTCTAACTCACATAGATCCATCTGCTTGTGCCTAAGTAACGGGATTGAAGGTATATGTTACCGTGACCCGTACTCTCTTTAAAGTGGTCAAGTCCAAGAGAGGGTCTGCCCTCCATGGTCACCTTGCCTTACCCACAACACCCTCCCCTTCAGCTTCCTCCAGCCCTCTGTTCCTCAGCCTTCCACGTTTTGGCCACATTTCAACTTGAATTCCACAGCCACAATGCTGTTGGCATCGGTTTAACACTCCCAGATATTTGCAGAGGAAAGATCCAAAGTTAAACAGCCCCAGGAGAGAGGCGGGACTGGCGAGGTTTAGGGGCTTCCATAAGCCTTGGACGACAGAGATGGAGAAGGCTGTGGCATGGACTTGGAAGATAACCGTGTGCTCGGATCCAGGGGTCTCCTCCCTAACTCTTCACCCCTAAAACAAGCCTGGCCTCCCGGGTCTTTAAAGGAGTGAGGAAGCAGGTGAATGCTTCGCGACTCCCAGAACAGGGGGAAAACGCTTCTGGCATTAAACAAAGCCTTTTTATATTTAAACTGCCAGCCCAGGATTTTCAGGAAAGTTCCCCAAGCGTCGCTGCGTGTGTGCACAAAAAATTATGCCCCGGTGTATAAACACGGTTGGATGCAGAAACACCAGCGTGTAGGGCCCAAGCCCCACTCGACCCGCGATCTCCGTGCTCCAAGTCCCGCACACCCAGCCGCACCCAGCGCACGGGAGGGGGTTCGCTCCACAGGGCCGGAGGAGTGGGCTCCACCAAGAATTCCAGAGCCACAGGGAGGGGGAAGGAAGCCGCCGCAGGGGTTCAGAAGGGAGGGAGCCCTTCCCCCATTACTAAGCTGCCCAGCTGGCAAGGTGGGGGAGAACCGGGAAGAACACGGGGCGCACAGCCAGGAACCTGGGGGCAAGCGCAGGATCTTTGTTGAATGACCTGCAAGTGAAGTTCACAGGCGAGGAGCCCGGAGTCCTGTCCCCAGGGGCTCCTCTGAAAGCACAGAACGTGGTCAGTGCACAAGACTCGATCGACATCCCCTGCTACCAGGTCTCCTGGACAGTGACTCCTCAGGGTCCTGGAATTCTTTCTTGCTGGGGTCAGAGAACACTCTGGATAGATTCAGAGGCGTTCCGAGGGGAAACTAGGGCCCTAGACCCTCCACTGGCCAATATCCTTGTGAATAACTTTTTTGTTTTGTTTTTAATGGAGTCCCGCTGGTCACAGCTTGACTGAACTCTGCTGCTTCTCCAGCACACCTTGCCCAGCCCAGGAAGACATCCTACTCTAGGTCAAGGGGTCAAATATGCCTGGGTCGGGCGTTTCAAGACCGGATTTCCTCTTTAAAGCCAGCCTAGCTCCCAGAGGGGGTCAAGCTACCTCGTTACTATCAGTGCAAAAAGCCAAACAAAGCTGTCTGGAGACCCCTAGGGCAGACAGCTTTCGTCTTTGCCTGCCCCTTCTCTGTCTAAGGCATTTCTGACACTCACTAGTGAAAAGCGAGCCCTGCCAGAACAGGGTTACACTGGCCAAGCTGAGCCCTTGGTTTCCTCACACTGTTGAACTCCACAGCTGGCCAGAGGCAGAAATGTGGCCCAAATGGATGTCCTCAGAGCCCCCACTCCTCCAGCTGTGGGGAACTTTATTATGTCTCAGTCTTGAAGCAAAAGGACTTGTTTTCCAAGTACAGCTCAAGCCACTTAGTCAAAAACAGCTACCAGTTGCTTCCTGTCATTGTTCCCAGAGCACACTTTCTGAGCCAGATCCACTGCCTGAAAGAAAGAATCCTTCCCGTATGGTATTGCCCCACAGCCTGCGGTTCTCAGCAAGGGGATAACACTAACTCTAGTTAGTTGTGGCTGGGCAAGTCCCTGCACAGCCAGGGTTTACATGCAGCTACTGTCTGTGTCCAAGGAGATGATGTCCCCCACCTCAGCCCCAAACTCCCAGGTACATCCTCAGGACTTGAAGGTGACAGAGACTTTTCTAGTGCAAATCTGGCAAGCAGAACCCAGTCTGCTTCTCTGGCTTCTTTCCTTTATATTCCCATGTGGATTTTGAACACAAAATATAAGCAAGTAAAAAAAAAAAATCAGTCAACTTCCCACCAAAATCTTAATTTCTAAATGTTTTCCCTAACAGTTGGAGGATCAGACAACAGTGAGTCTTGATTTATGTGTCCTGTCATTCAGTGGATGGGACACTGAGGACAGAGAGAGACAAAGGCCCCGTGCAAGGACCTATAGATCAAGTTAAGGAGAGAGCTGGTCTTGGCCTATAATCTCTGGAGGCAGAACAAGCAGGAGTTCAAAGCCAACCTAAGTAACAAAAAGAAGTCTGGATGTATAACTTAGTGATTGAGAACTTGCCTGACACATATGGTTCCTAGCATCACATGAGAGGGGAAGGGAAAGGAGGTGAGGGAGGAAGGGGGAGAAGAGAGAGGAGGAGAAGAGAGAGGAGGGGAGGGGAGGGGAGGGGAGAGGAGGGGAGGGGAGGGGAGAGGAGGGGAGGGGCTGAAGCTAGGGTCCTGGTTCTCATACCTACTCATTTTTGAGCCTTCCCAACTGCTACTGATGAGCCCAGTTCCAGATGGTGCTGCCTAGTGGAGCAAGGGAGGCCTCTGTTGTGAGGAGGGGCCACCCAGGCACCTTTTGGCTTCTGCAGCCCCTGCCCAGTTTCCTACCCCCATAATGCCACAGGAGGCCAGTGTGACAACCAGGAGGCCCTTGCTAGTGAACCAGCATCCACAGGGGTACTTACCCACAACACACACAAGTGGGAGCCTCATGAAAGCTACTGAGAACAGTGTGGCATGGGGACAGGGTGGACTGCAGGGGATCAGGACGCGGGCAGGGACATGGGACAGCCATGGGACCATTCGAACTTTGCTTCCTCTCAAGAATGATGGGAAACAATTGAAAGGGATTTTAGGACTAAGGACCAACTAAGGAGCTGGCGCTAAAGACAATGGCTAGGCAAAGACAGTCCCAGCTGCCCGTCCACCCAGGGTGGCTAGGTAGGTGTGGAAACCCTAGAGCAGGGCAGGTTCTAGGAAGGGGAGCATGGGTGGTAAGCTGGGGTGCTGACTTCTATCATGAGAGTTCAGTTCTGGGGATCAGCAGGGGGACCCTGAACCGCCACTGAGCCATATCCCCTGCCCATCACTGTCCTCTAGTTTCACAAGTTTGGCTGGGAGCAGCTAACTAACCCTTTCTTGTTCTGCAGCTCTCTTGAGAAAAACAAGTGCTGGCTGCGGGTATAACTAAGAGGGTCTGAGAACTTGCTATGCAAGCGTGGAGCTCTGAGTTCACATGTGCTCAGAACTCCAGCATCACGGGGGATAACAAATGGAGGTATCACAGGGGCTTGCTGGTCAGCCAGCCTCCAAAAGACAGGTTCAGTCACACACACACACACACACACACACACACACACACACACACACACACACACGGTCCAGGCCAGGCACAGTGGCACATGACAGATGCCAGTACTCAGCAGGAGGCTGAGACAAGAGAATTGAAAGTTCAAGGCCAGCCTGGGCCGTCTCAAGCAATAAGCCAGCAACTCAGATGGCCAAAGTGGGAGATGTGTGAGTCTGCTGAAAGGGACCAGGTGTTGTCTCTCAGCTTAGCAAGGGTTCCAGAGAAAGCAGACATACTGGGCTTTTCTGGTCCCCACCATGAACCACACTGCCGTATGTTGGGGCCTACAGAAGACTCAGGAAGCATGGCTGGATTGCCCTTCCTGGAGAAAAGGTCGTGTTGTATGAGTTTCAGGATGAAACTCAACCCACAAGGTCTTCCAAGTCAGCCTCTGTGACCCTCCTTGCTCTATGGACTCAGTGCTGTGGACTCTTTAAACATGAGCCTAGCTATCTATCATCACAAGAAAGGTAATGCTGTGCCCGCATCCTAGGGTGCTGGGGCAGGTCTCCTCCTCCCGATGTCTAGTCAGGGCCAAGGGTATTGCTGACCAGGGTGCCAGGCACGGTCTGCTTTCATTTCTGGGGCTGCCTGCCACGGAGAGCTAACGGGTAGGGCCCCGGGCCATGGGAAAGACAGGTTTTCCGGCTACTTTGCCTCCCTAGCTTTAGAACCGAGCCAGGCTTCATGTGACCCAGAAAGGTGACTCTGATGAATTAACTGAGTAGAAAGAATATCAAGGAAGTCGGACTAGGAAGGGGGCAGCATGGCAGAATCCATTTGGAAGCAGCCTGGTCTGGGTTCAAATTCTGCCCTTGCTGGAATTGTATGGCCTTGGCAGTGTTACTTAACCTCCTCCCTGCAGAGTGGGAATAATAATGATAACAATAATAGCCCATATTTAAGCAAGGCTTGATGGCACTACCAGAGAAGGCTGAGGCAGGAGAATGATGATGATGATGATGATGATGATAAACAACATAGTCTGATTTTTCTCACAGTGGTAGCAGCTGGACATTGGTTTCCTTGGAGGCCTCCCTAGCCTGGAGAAGGCCAGTTTCTTCCTGTGTCTTCCTGGTCTTCTTTTTGCTCCTGCCCTGTGGGAAGCCACATGTGCTGTTGCAGAGTGGCACAGGCTTCTGCTGGCCACCACGCATACATAGGCAGGGAAGTTTTTTGCCAAGATGAGGTTTTGAGAATTGACCAAAATTGACCAATCAGAAGAGAGAGAAAGTAACCAATCAGATAAGAGAGAAAGTAACCAATCAGATGTAAGAATGCAAATGAGGTTGTAAGTATCAACCAAACACAACACAATCCGGGTGTGAGACACGCCTCTCCTAGGCCTATATAAAGCAGCACCAGGGCTGGGCTGAGGGTCTTTTCGCCTCTGCAATCAAGCTCTCCCAATAAACGCGTGCAGAAGGATCCTGTTGCAGCGTCGTTCTTGCTGGTCGAGTCGGACGCGCGCAAGACTGCCCTTGCCTAGGAATTGAACACAGGGCCTTGTCACTCCAGGTAATTATCATACCACAGAGATGCACTCCTAGTGCATGCTAGTTTGAGGCAGAATCTTACCATGTAGCCCAAACTGGTCTTGAGGTCATAAGCCTCCTGCCTCAGTCTCTCAAACACCATATGTGACAGGTGCCCACCAGCACGCCTGGTGTAATTTCCTCTGTGACAGCAACCATACAGGATAGCCTTGGCCTTTAGTCTGGGTGCTGTTGGTCAGCCCTAGAGCCCCAGCAATCACAATGCTATCCCTAAAACATTCCAGGAGGCAAATCCCAAGAACATCATAGCAAGTCTAGGTCCATGATGTGACACGTTGGCCTTTTTCTCTCAAAGATGTCCCCATACTCTTAACTTTTTTTGTTTGGTTGGTTTCATTTTGGTTTTTCCAGACAGGGTTTCTCTGTGTAGCCTGGCTGTCCTGGAACTCATTCTGTAGACCAGGCTGGCCTTGAACTCACAGAGATCTGCCTGCCTCTGCCTTCCAGGTGCTGGGATTAAAGGTGCGCGCTACTGTAGCCTGGCTACTCTTAACTTTTTTTTTTTTTTTTTTTTTTTGGTTTTTACAAGACAGGGTTTCTCTGTATAGCCCTGGCTGTCCTGGAGCTCACTTTGTAGACCAGGCTGGCCTCGAACTCAGAAATCCGCCTGCCTCTGCCTCCTGAGTGCTGGGATTAAAGGCGTGCGCCACCACGCCCGGCTACTCTTAACTTTTGACAATTGCAGTTTGCCTGTCCTGACCCATTCCTCTCCAGGGACCTTGTCAGTCATACATCACCTTTTTTTTTTTTTCCAGTGCTGAAGATGGAACCCATATACTTCCACAGCATGCCAAGTAGGTGCTGTACCCACAGGCAACATACCCAGCCCTTGTTATTTTGAGACAGTATCTCATGGTATAGCCCAGGCATGGTACTCAAGCCTTCTTTTTTCCCTGTATCACCTTGACTTTTTTTTATTTTTTTCACCTTAGCTGGTACAGTGGTCATAGGCTGTTCCTCAGTGAGATACCATAACTGGCTCTGAGCTTCAGGTCAGAATTTCAAAGGGCCTCATTGGGCAGGCTGGCCCTGTGCCAACTAGCAAGTAGGGTGGATGCTGAATGCAGCTGTGCTGCCTGTGGTACATAGAGCCAGCTAGTTCTGATCCTACCCGAGCAGGAGCCGTAGGGACAACGGCCTCCTAAGGTGGTATCACTGGCTACAGCCTGGTCTGGAAGAGGGCCGAGCTTCGTGTCCCTTCCTAAGGAAGAAACATTTGGGCATAGATGAGAAGGAGGAACAGTTATCAGAGGGTACACAGATGAATAACACAAGGGCCGTGTAATAAGGAAAGCTGTATACCTGAAGACCCAGAGAGATACACAGTGTGAAAAATGACATTCCCTTGGGTCAGTCACCTTAGATACCAGAGTGACCTCTTCCTGGGGCAATTTCAAATGAGGTGATGAGCAACTAGATCAGTTCCCAATGACTGATGAGTTACTAGTAATGCCCGGTCTTCTGAGTTGTGTATTTCTTAGCTGTAAGAAATCTGTGCCTGAAGACATGGACTGTGATGTGAGTTATAGCAAAAAGCACTGAGCTGCCTGGCAGTGGTGGCACACGCCTTTAATCCCAGCACTTGGGAAGCAGAGGCAGGCAGATTTCTGAGTTCAAGGCCAATCTGGTCTACAGAGTGAGTTCCAGGACAGCCAGGGCTATACAGAGAAACCCTGTCTCGAAAAACCAAAAAGGAAGCACTGAGCCAGGCAGGGCAGCATGCACCTGTAGTCCTAATACCCTGGAGGCTGAAGCAGGAGGATTGTGAATTGAAGGCAGCTATATGAAATGTTTAAGGCCAGCCAGTAGTAGTGGAGTGTGTGTTTAATCCCAGTATTTGAGAGGCACACACAGGTGAATCTCTGAGTTCAAAACCAGCCTGGTCTCCAGGAGGGGTTCCAGGATAGCCAGGACTATTCAGAGAAACTGTGTCTCAAAATAAACAAACAAACAAAAAGAAAAAAGAAAGTTTAAGGCCAGTCTGTCTTATTCAAGATCTTGCTTTAAAAACAATAAATAAGGGTTGGAGAGATAGCTCAGTGGTTAAGAGCACTGACTGTTCTTCCAGAGGTCCTAAGTTCAATTCCCAGCAACCACATGGCTTATGGCCATCTGTAATGGGATCCGATGTCCTCTTCTGGTGTGTCTGAAGACAGTGAAGTGAACTCCTATATGTAAAATAAGTAATTCTTTAAAACAAATAAATGTGTTCATATACATATATATAAAATTTGTAGATATAAAATTTCTAGACAGATGAAATCTTGTCTTCCCCTCTTCTTGGCACAGTGCTCACAATCTCTCAGATTTTTCTGACTAGTGGTATCTTTTATTCTAATGGACTCTTGAGTAGAAACTAGTCACCTGAAATCTTCTGCCCCTAGCCCCACCCTACTCCAACCTTTGGATAAGGAGAGAGGGTCTGGATCATAGATCAAGCTATCTGCGATCCAGCCAGGTTAGCTACCCATCTGAGGGGGGAGTTCTGTCCCAGGAGCACTTGCTGTTCAAAGACAAGGAAGATGAGGGTGGGGAGAAATTCAACTGAGTTATCCAAACGTACCAGGTAGCTCTCCCCCAGGAAGGTTGGAAAGTGTGGGAGCAGAGAGGGAGGAAGGGGAAAAGGGGTGGTTTAGACAGGAGAAAAGAACACAGGGAACACAAGAATCTTTACTGAAAGGTGCCAGGAAAATCAGGTATCTACGTTTAGAGGAATAGAAACTGTGTCTTGAGTAATGATTTTGTGGACAGGACCTGGTCACACAGGAAGCAGGACCAATAATCAATAAATGGGACTTTATAAAATTAAAAAACAAAACAAAACAAAAAAACCCTCAGGACTACAAAGAAAATGATTTATCAACTGAAGAGGTACCTACAGAGGAGAAAGAGACCTTTGCCAGCCAGCCAACTAATAAAGAATTAGTGAGTGTGGGGGCGGGGGCGGGGTGGAGAGCTAGAGAGACGGTTCAGAGGTTAAGCCATCTTCCAAAGGTCCTGAGTTCAATTCCCAGCAACCACATAGTGGCTTACAAGCATCCATAATGAGATCTGATGCCCTCTTCTGGCCTGCAGGCATACATGCAGGGAGAACACTGTATACTAAATAAATAAATAAGGCGCTTCCTCTTCCTGTAAGCAGCCAGAGGTCACCTGCCAAGATGGTTCGCTACTCTCTTGACCCAGAAAACCCCACAAAATCATGCAAATCAAGAGGGTCAAACCTTCGTGTTCACTTTAAGAACACCCGGGAAACTGCCCAGGCCATCAAGGGTATGCATATCCGAAAAGCCACCAAGTATCTGAAGGATGTCACTTTAAAGAAGCAATGTGTGGCATTCCGGTGGTATAATGGTGGAGTCGGTAGGTGCGCCCAGGCCAAACAGTGGGGCTGGACACAGGGTCGGCGGCCAAAAAAGAGTGCTGAATTTTTGCTGCACATGCTTAAAAACGCAGAGAGTAACGCTGAACTTAAGGTTTTAGATGTAGATTCTCTAGTCATTGAACACATCCAGGTGAACAAGGCACCTAAGATGCGCCGACGAACCTACAGAGCTCATGGCCGGATTAACCCATACATGAGCTCCCCCTGCCACATTGAGATGATCCTCACTGAGAAGGAACAGATCGTTCCAAAGCCAGAAGAGGAGGTAGCACAGAAGAAAAAGATATCCCAGAAGATACTGAAGAAACAAAAACTCATGGCATGGGAGTAAACTAAGCATAAAATAAATGCAGATAAAGTTAAAAATAAATAAATAAATAAATCCTTAAAAAAATTAGTGAGTGGAATATAGAAAGAACTCAGAAAAGTAAACACCAAGAAAATAACCGACCCAGTTAAAAATAGACCATGAAGCTGAACAAAGCCCTCAGAAGAAAAGCAAATGGCTAAGAAATATTTTATAGTGTTAGCCATCCTTAGCCACCAGGGAATTGTAAGTTAAAATGACTCTGAGATTTCATCGCACTCCAGTCAGAATGGCTAAGAAAGATTTGGAAAGAAAAAAGACATCAAACGCAGGCAAGGCTGTGGGAAACGGGTCCTTCATGCACCCTTGGTGGGAATGCAGACTGGTGCCGCCATAGGTGACGCTTCTAAGAAATAGATCTACCATGTGACCTAGCGATGTCCCTCCAGAACACACATTCAAAGGACTCTAATTCCTGCTACAGAACACAGGCTCATCCATCCATGTGCCTTTCCACTCTGCTCATGGTAGCTAGGGCGTGGGAGCAGCCTAGTTGTCCATCAACTGGGGAGTGTGCCATGAAAATGTGGGGCCCAATCACATGGAATTTTGTTCAGCCGTAAGAAAAATAAAGTGTGCATATAAAGGGACTGGACTGGAAAACATTATAATGAGCGAGGTAGCTCAGGCCCAGAACGAGAGATGACGTGCGTTCTCACTCAAACGTGAACCCTACTGTAACTACTACTTTGGAGTTACTAGTACAGCTTCCAGACCTCAGCTGAGTTCATTTGTACAAAGGGCAGCTGTTCATGAAGAAACTTACAACTGCCAAAGTGCAGAGAAGAGGGGTCCGCTGAGAATTTAGCCATAAAACGGTTCAACTCTCTTGTCCTAAGGCCCAGGGAGCATCCTTGGAGGGGAGACAGAAAGATTTTAAAGGCCAGAGGTTAGACAGGACCAGGGTGAGATACTGGATCTCTGGACCACTGGATTCACCACAGCTGTGGTTGCCTGCACAAGACCTGAGCAAGATTGAGCCAGTCAACCTTCCAGCCTGGAGGTAGGATGGGCTTGTGAGCCCCACCCCTAACTGAGGAGCTACTGACAGCTGATGGCAGCCAGGGGACAGAGAGGTTTTCTTTAAGGCCCCTGAGAAGTCAACCACAATCCCATGAATGGCTCCACAGACATCAGTATATACATGGTCAGCACAAGTTGGAATTAGTGGGCTAGAGAAGAAAGAGGAGGAGGAGGGAGGGGAGGAGGAGAAGGGGAGGAGGAGAAGGGGAGGGGAGGGGGAAGGAAGAAGGGAGAAGAGAAAGAGAAGGAGGGGAAGGGGGAAAAAGAGGATATATATATATATAGTCCAAGGCTAAATCTGGGCCACAGTGCAAGTTCTAGACCAGATTGAACTACTAAGAGAGATGGCTCTTAAGAGCACTGGCTGCTTTTCCAGAGGACCCAATTTCAATTCCTAGTACCCACATGCTGGTTCATAACTGTCTCTAACTTCAGTTCCAGGGGACCGAACACCCTCACACAGACATACATGTCAGAAAAATATCAATGCACATAAAATAAAAATAAACCATTAAAGGGGGGCTGGAAAGGTGGATGGGCAGCTAAGAGCACTGGCTGCTCTTCCAGAGGACCCAGGTTCAATTCCCAGCACCCACGTGGGGGCGCAGAAGCATCTGTATTCCCACTTTTGGTGTGCATAAAAATAGAGTAGACATATACATAAAAATAAATGAACTCATCTTTTTTAAAAAAAAAAAAATCATACCTACATGAATCACACCAGGGTGTGATCTATCTGCAAAGATATTCCAGGAAGCTGACCACATGTGGTGTGATGGTGGGCGACCGCAGGTGATAATCCCAACGACCTGAGGACAGAAACTCCTATATTTTAGCGACTGTTCAGTTACATCTTTTTCTTTCTTCCTTTCTACCTTTTAATTTCTTTTTTGTCTTGTGACACAGGGTCTCACCATGTCGCCTTGTCTGGCCTAGAGCTTGCTATGTAAACCAGGCTGGCCTCAAATACACAGAGATCCACCTGGCTGTGCCTCCTAAATGCTGGGATTAAAGGCCTGTCTTACCCCACTCAGCTCTTTCTCAAAAAAAAAAAAAAAATCTGAGCCTTAACCTCTTTAAATAGAAAGAAAAAATAAATAAATAAAGGAAACTGAGTAGCGAGCCAACACCGTGGGTCCCTAGGGTTGTAGGCTTTCTTCTCAGAAAGCTGCTACAGCCTGCAGGCTCAAAGCAGTGTGCTGTGTAAGCTTTGCACGTGGTGGGGTTCATCCCAGGGAAAGGTGGGGCTCAGCAGCTCACCGTCGAGGCTGCTGATACATAGCTGGGGTATGCCTGACATGGCCACTCCCCTTCCCCGTTACTATAGATCCCCCAGGCAGAAGTGTTGGTTGCATCTTCTCTGAAAGGTCCCAGGCAGTGAGTCCTCATAGTCTGATTTGTTGATGCTCCTGGTGATATCTACAGGAGCCGTCTCGGCCAATTCTTTCCTCTGTTCCTTTAGAGGTGGACCATTCTCCAAGAAAGAGTTGCCCTTCGTTTCCTGGAGATGCTCAGGCATCTCGGTGTAAGCATCTTCTTGCTGTTTTTGATGGACTCTGCAAACCCAAATACAGTACTTTGGCCTCGCCATGGCTTGGTGGTCCTCTTCACGTGACTGGAGCCAGACTTCCTGCCTTTGGGGGCTCCAGCCTTCCCCCTGAGGGGGTGGAGCTTCACAGGCCCCTTCTTGGGCCTCGGTTTGGGGTTCTTCTTCTCCAGTGCTCTCTGCTGCCTGAGCCACCTCCTTCTCCGTGTGGCTCTCACCATTGATGCTGCCCACTGTACCTGTCACCTCTCTCCGAAGTGCCTTGAGCAGCCACTCCCTCCCTCCTTCCATCTGCCCCACCCTCTTTGCTCTTACTCTCCTTTTCCCACCGATAGGCTGGGCCCATTCTTGCTCTTTCTCTGCCCTGGCAACTGTTCACTTTCCCTGCGGTTTGCTGCCTCTGTCTCAGTCACCCAAGCCTTTCTGTTAGCTTCCCATCCCCACATTCCTGCTTCCAGCTCCTCCCCTCCCAAGTAAACTCTGCCCTCCATAGCTCCTGGCTCAGGGTCTCGCTCACCGCTTCCTTCTTGTCTAGGATAGTCTCCTCTCTGCCCTCCTCACTTTTCTGTCTCCCCTTTCTGCCCTGATCCATCGTCACTACCTTCACTGCTGTCCTCTGGTCAGGTTCCTCGGGTTTTCCTCTTCTCTAGTGGTAGCAGCTTACTGTTGAGGCCTTCCCAGGGGTCTGCTGGTTGTCATCTGTCCCCCCCCCCCCACTGTTTACCCCCACTGTCTTCCTAGTCCTTCCTTTTTCTTTCCCCCTTCTTACTCCTCACTTGTTCTGACAGAAACTCCCCTTTCTCCTCACTGGTCCCCTCTAAACCCATCTTTGCCCCAGGTCTCATTGCTATTCTTTGCTGATGCTTTTGATTGTTTCATTCGTTCATTCATTCATTCATTCATTCTTTATTTATTTATTTATTCCTTTGGGTTTTTAAAACAGGGTTTCTCTATGTAGCTCTGGCTGCCCTAGGACTCCCTCTATATATCAGAATGACCCCAAACCCAGAAATCCACCTGCCTCTGTCTCCCAAGAGCTGAGATTAAAAGCATGATCAGGGCTGGTGAGATGGCTCAGTGGGTAAGAGCACCCGACTGCTCTTCCGAAGATCCAGAGTTCAAATCCCAGCAACCACATGGTGGCTCACTACCATCTGCAGCGGGATCTGGCGCCCTCTTCTGGAGTGTCTGAAGACAGTTACAGTGTACTTACATATAATAAATAAATAAATCTTAAAAAAAAAAAAAGCATGATCAACCACAGCAAGCCGTTTTATTTTTATTTTATTTTATTTATTTATTTTGGGTTTTTCGAGACAGGGTTTCTCTGTATAGCCTTGGCTGTCCTGGAACTCACTCTGTAGACCAGGCTGGCCTCGATCTCAGAAATCTGCCTGCCTCTGCCTCCCAAGTGCTGGGATTAAAGGTGTGTGCCACCACACCAGGCTCGTTTTTATTTTTATTTATTTGATTTGATGGGAGTTTTGCTTCTTTGTTTCGCTGTTCATCACATGTGTGCCTGGTACCCAGATGAAGCCAGATGAGAGCATCAGATCCCCCTTGGATAGAAATTACAAATGGTGCTCAGAATTGAACCTGGCTCTTTTGGAAGAGCAGCAAGTATTCTTAACTGCTGAGCCATCTCTCCAGCCCCTCAACTATGGGTCAGGAAACTACGCACATCTGGACCACAGTGGAGGAAGCTGATTCCTTGTCCTGCGAGCACTGATGAGCTCCACGGAACCTCATCCCGGCCATGTTTCGTCCTCAGCTTTCTCAGCCACCATGCCCAAGTTCCCAGCAGCCTGTGCAGCCAGGCCTGGCTCTGTCAGTTCCTCTGGTGGAGAGCCTCTTGGTTTTCACCCACTGCTGCCTGCTGGTTCGCTCAGCTCCATCTGACTTCAAGCTTCCCTCTCCTGGCTCAAGGAATATCACAGAGCCTAAGCCCACTGCAGTACAGGAGGGTAGGATGTGAGCCACTTCCTCTGACAGGCTGTGTGCCGGATGCTCCTTGGAGACCCTCTGCCCTGAGCTGTCCTCCTGGGTGCAGATGCATGTTCTAGGACAGCTTGGCCAGCGGCACTGTATTTATTTTCTCTAGCTGTAGAGATAAGCTTCCAAAAACAGCACAAATGTATGCTCCATCGTGGAGGTCAGATGTATGAAGCAGGCCTTTGCTAAGCTTTGCCAAGTCTCCATTCATGAGAAATCCATTCCTCTGCCTTCTCCAAATTCAAAAGACCACTTCCATCTTTTGCTTTGTGGCCCCTTCCTCCTTCTTCAAAGCCAAAATCTTCAAATCTCTCACTCCAACCCCTGCTTCTGCTTCAAAGGACCCTGGTGACCACACTGAGCCCACCCAGTGTAAGACACCAAGGGTGCCTTTTTATCTTAAGGCTGTCTCATAGCAACCTTGATTTTAGCTGCAATCTCTGTCCCCTGCCACCTTTCATAGGATACTCACGGACTTCAGGAATTAGGACATAGACACCTGCAGGGCTGTTATTCTGCTTTAGACAGTGAAGGGTAGCATACCCTAGCACTGTGGAAAGAAGGGAAGAAGGAAGGAAGAAAGAAAAGAAGGAAGGAAAGAAGGGAGGGAGAGAGGGAGGGAGGGAGGAAGGAAGGAAGGAGAAAGGAAAAAAGAAGGAAGATACAGAGGAAAGAAGGAAGGGAGAGAAAAGAGAATACATGAAGAAAAGAAGAAAGGGAGGAAGAGAGAAAAGAAGGAAGGAAGAGAGGAAAGAAGGAAGAGAGGAAAGAAGGAAGGAAAGAAGGGAGGGAGGGAGGGAGGGGAGGGAGGGAGGAAGGAAGGAAGGAAGGAAGGAAGGAAGGAAGGAAGGAAGGAAGGAAGGAAGGAAGGAAGGAAGGAAGGAAGGATATCCTGGGAAAAGGTAAGGTTCAAGGCTGCAGTGGAGAGAGTTGGTGCAATCTCCTGGGTTCTAGTGCATTAGCCAAAACTAGCACAGCATAGCTTTCTCTTCTCTAAACTTCAATATCATTTTATTTGGTTTGGTTTGGTTTGGTTTAGTTTGGTTTGGTTTGGTTTAGTTTGGTTTGGTTTGTTTCTAGAAGGTAGCTCAGGCTGGTCTTGAACTTACAACAGTTTTCCTGCTTCAGCCTCTATACCATGGGACTTGATGGATTTTGGTACAATGAGGACATGTCATAAAATCCCTCAAGGAGCTTAAATTTTTTTCAGCTACAACCCCTACCTCAGCTCAGCTGCATCAAACTCTGTCCAAGGAAGAGCCAGGCACTGATACTTTGAAGACACTGGCAGGGACTATAGGCATAAGACACTGTGTTTAGCTCAATCTCCTCATTTGAAAAATAGAAGATAGTGTGATATGTCTGTACACTGGAATACTATTCAGCTACAAAAAAATTAGTGGACTGGGAAATATCACATCAATGTGGGCAAACTCAAAGTTATTATATTGAGTGAAACCAGACCAGGAAAATGCACTTGCTGCAGGATTCTGTTTCTATATACTTCTAGAAGTGCAAACCAGGGTATAGTTATAGACAGTAAGTCAGTGGTTCCACGTGGCCAGAGGGAGGGCTTCCAAAGGGCACAGAGAAGCTTCAGAGGGTGATGGAGATGTTGTGCTATGATTTTGAGCTTAGGATCATGTTCATGAACTTACAGGATCAAGTCAGTCAATATCTCGGTATAGAAGAGGAATGTTCACCCTAAGAAGCTATTGACAGCTGGCAGCTGCTGGGAAGGGACAATCAGTTTTCTTTAAGGGTGTGGCCCTTGGAATGTTGATCTCACTCCAGTGTAGCATGACCCCCATACCCATGACTATATGGGCAGCATAAATTGGACTTAGGCTGCAAATAGATAGATAGATAGATAGATAGATAGATAGATAGATAGATAAGAAGTTGTGAGGGGGCTAGGGGTGAATCTGAAGCATTAAGGGAGGAGCCAGGGTTAATATGATCAAAATATATTGAATACATGCATGAAATTCTCAATTAATAAAACCATTATATTAAAATAATCTACATCCTTGACATAGCACAGCTCAGCTCATTGTGTGTCCTGTAAGTGTGTGCTGATCCCAATAAACTGAACAGTGTCTTAATAAAACTGTTACAGGCCGAGCGTGGTGGCGCACGCCTTTAATCCCAGCACTCGGGAGGCAGAGGCAGGCGGATTTCTGAGTTCGAGGCCAGCCTGGTCTACAAAGTGAGTTCCAGGACAGCCAGGGCTACACAGAGAAACCCTGTCTCAAAAAAAAAAAACAAAAAAACAAAAAAAAAAGGAAAAAAACCTGTTACAATCTGAGCTGATTATAGTTTCTTCCTCATTGGGTGAGGGTATAACTGGAAAACTTAACAACAATGTCTGGCACATAGTCACTGAAGAGGCATCAGACAGAGCCAGGTGCGGTGTCACAGGCCTATAATCCCAGCACTCAGGGGACTGAGACAGGAGGATTGTGAGGAGTTCAAAGGCAGCCAAGGTTACAGTGCGAGTCCTTCTCTCAAAAAAAAAAAAAAAAAAAGAAAAGAAAAGAAAAGAAAAGAAAAGAAAAGAAAAGAAAAGAGAAAGAAAAGAAAAGAAAAGAAAAGAAAAGAAAAGAAAAGAAAAGAAAAGAAAAGAAAAGAAAAGAAAAGAAAAAGAGGGAGAAGAGAAGCTGGAGGAGGAAATTGTGGGGGAGGAAATCTGGGACAGTGTTATTAGTGATGCTGTCCCTGGATTAGAGAGCCCTGGTCCCTCCCTGGCTCACACTGCAGTCCTTAAGCAAAGGTCTTCAAAGTATAGGACACACACACACAGTCTGAGGTAGTTGTTCTAGAGTAGGGGTGTAGCTGGCAGATTTTAAAGCTCTTGAGTGATTGAATAAATTTGACTAAGCCAGGACTCTTCCTCACCATGTCAATAGCTGTCAAGTCCCTAATGTGGAAACTATGCTAGTGTATTACAAAGAGCTCTGTCACCCAGGCCAGAGCTCATCTGTTCATTCTCATGTATAACCCACTTCATCATGCATGCAGACCTGACCAGATGCTGGGACCCAGGACAGATCTAGGTTTCTGCCTCCTAGAAGCTAATCTGTAAGGGAAGAGATGGGTGAACAACCAGACCTACTGTAAGGCAAGTCCAGAAGAGGCCCACCCCCAAGAAGCTCCCAGCTCAGGAGGAATCAGGAGACATGTCACAGGAGGTGGAAACATCGTTCCAGGTTCTTTTTTTTTTTTTTTTTTTTTTTTTGGTTTTTCGAGACAGGGTTTCTCTGTGTAGCCTTGGCTGTCCTGGCACTCACCTTGTAGACCAGGCTGGCCTCGAACTCAGAAATCCGCCTGCCTCTGCCTCCCAAGTGCTGGGATTAAAGGCGTGCGCCACCACGCCCGGCCGTTCCAGGTTCTTAATGAGGAACGTATGGGTGTTTGCCGTGTAAGGAAAGGCAAAGCTATATAACAAGTCATTCCAAACTGGCATCTTAAGGGAATATTTCACTGTGCTCATAGAGCCTGCAGGTCAGGAGTATGATGGGTAGGATGGAAGCAGCTGGTCTCTCTCCTAGAGTTTGTGTTTCTGCTGGAGTCTTATTTCATGGCCCAGTGTGACTGGGAGACTCACTTACCAGTGAGAGTGGATTGTCTGTTGGAGTGGCGGGCTTCCTCGCATCATGGTAGCTTTGGTAAAGTAGGAGTGAATAAGACCATGCAATTTCCCATAGCATCACGTTGAATGAGGTGGGCTGAAGCCTGCCCTTCTATAATGCCTGTAATGGATAACGGAAAAATGGATATTGTCAACCGGACGAGACCCTGAAGTCACCTATGAAACAGAACTCTGGTCGTATCTGTAAGGGAGTTTCTAGATTTGGTTAACTGAAGTGGAAAATGCACCTTAAATGGTGGTGGGACTGTCCTATGGACCACAGTCCTGGATTGAATAAAAAAGGTATACTAAACACCAGCGTCCGTCAATCTGCTACCTGACCATAGATGAAATGTGAGCGGCCACCTCACACTCCTGCTACCTCCCCTTTACTACCACGGTGGACTGTACCCTCAAACCGTGGGCCAAACAAGCCCCTCCTTCCTAAAGTTGCTTTAGTCGGGTATATTGCCATAGCAACAAGGCAAGCTGTAGAGCATCCTCTTGGCTGAAGAGGCCAGAAGCAGGCCCACTGAGTTGGATGCACCGGGGATCTTGGTGGGAGTGCTGGTGTATTCAGGGAGCAATAGTAATTGTGATGATATCAGATACGTACTGGGCACTCCTATGTGCCAGATGCCATGCTAAGCTTTCCTGTGTATTAACCGATTCACTGAGTCTCTTAGTGCAATCAGGGTCTGGACTGGCTGTTTCCAGATTCTCAACATCTTGTTCAAGAAAGAAATAAAAGTGCACATGGGATGCAAAGCACTTCCAAGACTTTATTCAGACTAGAGCAATTAGAACAGATCAGATCGTCAGGGGTGACACAGGGTACTCAGCAGCCTTGATGATTGTCTGGGCTTTCCTTTTATGAGGCTCAATGGAAGGAGAAGTTTGGTTGCTAAGGGGCGTAGTTTGGGTAGTATTTTTCTTTGATTGACAGATTTGTAACCATTTACCTACTGTAGTGTCACTTCCCATAATGCATCTGGTTTTAGTCATATGCATACTTATTTGCATATAGGCATAAAATGATAAATAAGGAACTGTCCTGATAAGTTCATTTAGGAACACAGTTTGCACCTTGAAACAGTCTAGCCAGATTGGTCCTCCTTTCTTCATAGTAAAGACATCAAGAATATTTGAATAAAATGTGTCCACCTTGGATGTTTGCTGGAGAAAGGCAACATTTATTCCATTGTTCCAAGTAGAGTGTACAGATTGATGCAGGTAGGGGGCCACAGGTCACTAACGGTTGCTAGGTACAGTTTAGAGAGGGGTGTATATGCAGATAAGGTGTGTGTCAAGTGTCAAGTACACCATTAGAAGAGGGGTCTGTAATGGCCCAAGCTAAGTCAAGTTAGGCTGCTAAGCTATTGCCTCTGCTTATCCACTTCAAATTCTAATCATCGCAAGGAATGGAGGGGACTTGTAAAAAGCTGGGGAGCTGGCAAATAGGAGAAATGAGGTCTGAGTCCACCTAGCCTGGCTTCCCAACCCTGGCACCCGCCGCTGCTCCACAAGGGCCTTTTCAGGGGAGGCAAGTGTAGCTAGCCATGTGGAGAGGGCAGAGGCAAGAACCTGGAGGCCTTGAGCACAAGGGGAAGAGTCCGGAGCTCCTGCCAAGTATGGTAGGGATTTGTGGAGAGGTCTCTAGCTAGAAAGTAGCATAGTCAAACTGCCTCAGAGGATTCTGCCAAAGACAGAACGGGAATTTACTGAAGGAGATAACACTTCCTTCAAGCTAGGCAAGGGCTGGGGAGTCCTGCTGCTCAGAGGAAAGGCAGGGAGTAATATCCACGAAATATTTTGATTTTGAAGAAAGTTTCTGCAATATATATAAAATTTAAAAACTTTAGGTAGTATGTCATAGTAACAAGTCAAATTTAAATATAAAGTACAATATGTAAATGTGTATAGATTATGCATCTTACAATGAGATAATAGAATTATAGCATGAATATATGAATGATGTATAGTACTTAATACTATAAACATATAATATAAATATAAGTTGTATATTGCTGGCGCTCTGCCACTGGATTGATAGCCTGGTCCCATGGGTAGGGACAATGTTAGGGATGAGGCCCTGGATTCCAAGCTTGATGTTAGATTAGATGAGATTGAAGACCTGAACCTGCCACTGGGGAAGAGGATGGTACCCACATGGGGGCTGTGGACAAGGGAGTCACGCTGCAGGAGGCCCAGGTGCACTGAGGCTAAAGCTTTGAGAGTAGGAAAATAAAGACTGGCTCTTGTGGTGATTTGAAAGGAATGACCCCCATAAACACGTTTGAATGTTTGATCCATAGAAAATGTTTGGCCCACTATTAGGAGGTGTGGCTTTGTTAGAGTAGGTGTGGCCTTGTTGGAGGAAGCATATCACTGTGGGGGTGGGCTTTGAAGTCTCCATATGCTCAAGCTACACCAAGTGTAACACCCTTTTGCGCACAAGATGTAGAACTTTCAGCTCCTTCTCCAGCACCATGTCTGTCTGGGTACAGCCGTGCTTCCCACCATGATGTTAATGGACTGAACCTCTGAAACTGTAAGCCAGCCCCAATTAAGTATTTTCTTTTTCTTTTTCTTTTTCTTTTTTTTTGGGGGGGGGTTTGGGGTTTTTTTGTTTTTGTTTTTCGAGACAGGGTTTCTCTGTATAGTTCTGGCTGTCCTGGAACTCACTTTGTAGATCAGGTTGGCCTCGACCTCAGAAATCGCCTGCCTCTGCCTCCCAAGTGCTGGGATTAAAGGCATGCGCCACCACGCCTGGCAAGTGTTTTCTTTTTAAAAGTTGCCTTGGTCATGGTGTCATTACAACTCTCTAAGACAACTCTCTAGGAGGAATGAGGGTGGTTCCTTCATGCAGTCCTTCCTCAGTATCCAAGAGGATCAGGCCCCATCTGCCCACAGATACCAGATCCCCAGACACTCAAGTCCCTTCACCAAATTGTGTGTGTACCTGTAAGATAAGTAAGTTCCCACTTACTATAACACGTCTAGAAATGTCTTATACACACCTAGAATATTCACAACACCCAATGTAATATAAATGCTGTAAACTCTACATTGTACTATACATTATCATGATACTTTAATATCACTGTGGTTAGAATACCAGGAAGAAAATGACTAAGGAAGGAAAGGGTTATCTTGGCTGCCAGTTTCAACCCATCATGGGGGACAGAGGGCTCAGTCCAGAGCAGCAGGAGCACAGTGGTAGACCAGGCTATGGGACCTGTGACCCAAATTAGGAACTGGGCTATAACTTCAAAGACCCTTCCTTACTGACCCACTTCTACCTACTAGAGGGAAACCCCTAAATGGTCCACAACTTCCCAAAACAGCACCAACATCCAGAGAACAGGCATTCGAAATACAAGCCTATGGAGAATTGATGTTGTAAATTCATACCATAAAGTTATCTGCATCATACATTATTGTTGTATTATTATTTTCCATTTGTAATATTTTATTTATTTATTTATTTATTTATTTATTTATTTATTTATTTATGTACTTACTTACTTACTTACTTACTTATAGATAGGTACTCACTATATAGCCCTTGGTTGGCCTGGAAATCACTATGTAGACTAAGCTGGCCTCTAACACTGCCTCTGCCTCCAGAGTGCTGGGATTAAAGGTATGCACTACCACACCCAGCCTTATGCTTAATGTTTGTTTGTTTGTTTGTTTGTTTGTTTGTTTGTTGAGAAAGGGTTTCTCTGTGTAGCCTTAGCTGTCCTGAAACTCACTCTTTAGACCAGGCTGGCCTCAAACTCAGAGGCCAGCCTCTGCTTCCCAAGTGCTGGGATTATTTTTATATTTTAAAAATATTTTCGATGTATGGTGCTTGAATCTGTGGGTGGAAACTACAACTACAGAGGGCTGCCTGTCTGTCCTTCTGTGGGCCAGGAAGAGTACCATCTCTCTCTGGACCAAGATTGCTAATGGCCTTTCTCCAGACTTGGGGACACCATGGCCCAGCGCTGGCGGGAGGGGCTCCTTGACCTTATTCTGCCTGGAGAAGGTTCCTTTCAAGAGCTTTCTTGATTTCTTCTTCTCTTTCCATGCTACCTTGGAAAATGGAATACACAGAAGCCCACCTCTACATGCACACTCAACAGAAACACTCACCAAACCCACACTCGCAGGCTGGGGCCTCCTCTCAGGACCAACTCTCTTCCTGAGTGGTTTCAACAATGGTGACTTCAAGGGGAGGCAAGACTCCTTAAAACCCCCACATAGCATCCATGTGGGACCAAGTCTGCTTCCCTGGGTTCTCAAAGCCCAATTTAATCCAAGCTTATTAACACATAACATTTTAATTTGCCTTTCAATATGTTCCACACTGTATAAGCGTAACAAATTTAATAATATCAGAAGTAAGGATTTCATATGTTAATTACAATGTTCTATTTCTTTGAGAAGCTCAAGCCAGTTGAGGTAACCCCTGTGGGAAAGAGACTGGTGGAAAGAGAATTTCTGGTGTCCCCACACACCCCGACACCTCCAAAATGCTGTTTTGAAAGCAATTGAGAGGGGGGAAAATAGGTTTCTCGGGTGTAGAAAATGAACTGAAGTCTAATGCTCTCTGGTATCTTCCTTTGGGGTACTTGATCAGAGGCTAAGACCCAGGTCCCATGCTAAGTTATCTACTTGATTCCAGCATGAACCAGGAAGAAAAGGGAGGAAGATGCCAGGAGACAGGCAGGGAAGACAGCCCGTTAAAGCTGTGCCATGGAGGTTGTCACTAAGGGTTGCTGGGGAGCTTGGGAGTCAAGGAAGAGCATGCCCACTTCCTAGGTGCCACTCCAGAAAGGAGGAATTTGGATGTTTACCTCCATCCTTTACAATCACCCACCTCAAGCTGTTTCAAGAGCATGCCCAATGTGCCATGTGGGTGGCAAAATGGACCCAATGCCCTCGGGAAGCCCATACTTAGGCCAAGGAAGAGAAGCTGCCAGCCAGAAGTCAAATAGTATGTCATGCTAAGTTCAGCCGAGGAATAGGAAAACACAGGGTGGTGCAGTGGCCCAGATTTAAGTAATGACCCAAAGCACAGGCAGTTCCCTAGCATAAGGCTGGGATGAACCGCTGCTCCATTGCCCGGACTTTTCCTGACTGGAGACTCTGAGCTTTTGCCAAAGCCGTCCAGCAATGATCTAAGTCCTTATAATGTACCAGCCCTGGTTAGGTCTGGACACTCGGCTGTAGACAAGGCTCAGGTTTGGTTTTGTTTTGTTTTGTTTTGTTTTGTTTTGTTTTGTTTTGTTTTTCCTCCAGACAGGGTTTCTCTGTGTAGTCTTGACTGTCCTGGAACTCACTCTGTTCACCAGGCTGGCCTCAAATTCAGAGATCTGCCTGCCTCTGCCTCCCAAATACTGGGGTTAAAGGCCTGTACCATCATCAGCTGGCTCAAGGCTCAGTTTGTCTGTACTTGTGTATAGCATGCTGGCTCAGTGTCCCCAAAGATGGCACAGGAACCAATATTGGTCATCTCCATGGTCCCAGACACACTTTTATTTTTCCTGTTTTATTTTGTTATTTATATGTTTTTTTTTAAATATGGGTTTTTAAAGATTTGGGGTTTTTTGTTTTGTTTTGTTTTTAATTTTCAAGACAAGGTTTCCCTGCATAGCTCTGGCTGTCATGAAACTATGTCTAGACCAGGCTGGCCTTGAACTTAGAAATCTACCTGCCGCTGCCTTCCAAGTGCTGGGATTAAAGGTGTGTGCCATGTCTACCTTGTACTTATATGATATAGTTATCTCAATTTTTCATTTATTTCTGTGTGAGTGTGTGTATGTGTGTTTGTGTGTGTGTATGTGTGTGTATTTCTGTGTGTGAGTGTATGTGAGTATGTGTATGTGAGTGTATGTGTGTGTTTGTGTGTGTGTGTGTAAAATATATATACATCTGTGGGTGGGGCTGGAGAGATAGCCCATCAGTTAAAAGCCCTTGCTGTTCTTGCAGAGGACCTGAGTTTGGTTGTGAGTGCCAATGCTGAGTGGTTCATAAGCATCTGTAACCACAGCTTCAGGGTGATTCAAGGCCTCTGACCTCTGAGGGCACCTGCACTCATGTGTGCACACAGACACAGATAGGCCGCATAACTAAAAATAACAAGAACGAACATTTTTTTACATGGATGAGGATATATCCTGGGCCTGGTGTACATGCCTGTAATGCCAACATTTGGAAAGTGAGGGAGGACAAGAAGATCTAATCCTCCGCTATGTAGTGAGTTTAAGGCTAGCCTGGGCTACATAAGACAAAAGGGTTTGTTTTTTTTTTTTTTTTTTTTTTTTTGTGGTTTTTCGAGACAGGGTTTCTCTGTGTAGCTCTGGCTGTCCTGGAACTCACTTTGTAGACCAGGCTGGCCTCGAACTCAGAAATCCGCCTGCCTCTGCCTCCCGAGTGCTGGGATTAAAGGCGTGCGCCACCACGCCCGGCTGGTTTTTTTTTTTTTAATGTTAGGACTGGAGGAGTAGCTCAGTAGCTCAGTGGCCTTGGCTTGCACAGCATAAGGCCCTGGTATCTACCCTAGCACCCAAAGATCAATATACAGTAATATGTTTAATGTCATGTTTAGTTTAGCACAATGAAAGCATAAGCAAATGAAAATATTGATTTACATAAAAAATGCCAAACGAGTAATTATACACCTGTGACACATGCCTATGACAAAGGGTGTCTGAGAAACTGTCAGAGAAGGGTAGTGAAAAGTGACAGGTGGTTGGCAAGCTGTTAGGGAGGCTTGGAAGCAGGTGCAGGCGATTGCCTAGAGGAGGAAGTAGAAGGCCCCCACACTCAGGCAGCGAAAGGCATGCATGGCCTGGGAGCACTGAACACAGACTGGGGTGCCAGCTTGTAGCAGAGGAACAACTTTGGGGAGCACAAAGGCCTCACCACGTCCCAGATGACTCGTACAGACCAAGTAGAATTCAGGGGCCAGAGAAAGTCCATGGAAAATCAAGTCCTGGGAGCCAGAAGCCATTAGATGGGGCACACTTTGGTAGTGTAGGCCAAGGGGCCAAAGGCAGGTGGTGTCGGTGACAGCAGCAGAAGTTCAACTCGGTGGATATCCTAGGCCATCTCTTCCTCATGTGGAGGGCAGATAAAGGAGGGGGCAACACCCCCCATCCTGTCCCTCCACCCCTCATTGGCTTCAGTCCGCAACATGGCCACCTTTCTGCATAGGGACATTCTAGTCTCTAGGGTGTGCAGTGTTCCTCCATGAGACCCCTCCCTCCACACAAATCCAACCCATGCCTGGTCCCTCCTCACAGCAATATGCTGCATGCATAGGTTCCATGGGAGACACTGTGGCTGCAGGAGATATCCCCGACATGATATAATGGCTGCCTCACCCTGCCCTGCCTTCTTATGGCTGTCACACGAGTCCTTACCTGCCTGCTGGTTCCTCATGACATACAGCGCACATGGTAAGACTCCAACCATTCTTGCTCATCACTGAACACCCGCTGCTCTCAGAAAGCTCATGGGAGACACCGTCAGAGGCATGGTGGTGCCTGCTCTGAAACACACACACTTTAAGGCCTGTCACCCTACTATGAGGTGGGATGTCTTTCTCTCTCCTTCCTCCTTTCTTTTGCCCCTCTCCCATTTTTCTGTTGCCTTTGGGCTCCTGGACTTAAAGATCCTCTTTCCTTCCCTTCCAGAGCAGCTGGGGCTTCAGCTGAGGGCTGCTCCTTAACTTTCTCTCATCCTTAAACCAGGGCTGCTCTTGAGGATGGGAAGGTGGCTCAGTGGTTAAGAGTACTGACTGCTCTTCCAGAAGACCCAGATTCAATTCCCAGTACACACCTGGTGGCTCACAACCATTTTTAACACCCATTCCAGGACATTGGACACCCTCTTCTGGCTTCTGTGCAGACAAACTGCCCATACACATAAAATAAAAATAATAAAAAATTTGTGTATATGCACATATTCATACATTTTTAAACCCCCAGAAAAGGCTGCTTTTGTTGGTCAATTTAATAGATAGGCCCATGTCCAGGCACTGAGGAAATCCTCCTGTGTCCCCCGTCCCAGCTCTATTCAGTGCCTGCAGGACAGACATCCAAGAGCCATCCTCTCCACCTCTGTGTCTGAGGACTTTCTCTGGTCACACAAACTGACTGCTTACGTGTATGGTGGGCCTGAGTGCTACGAAGTCATTGTCCTATGAACAGCCCTCAACCAGTGGTGATAAGACCCCAACTCCCTGCTCCTTGTGGGCACATGACTCCCAAGAGTTCCCAGTGGAGAGACTTCCAGGTACCCAGAATAGCTTTGCTCTGTATTGGCTCTTCCGCCCCTGACGTCATCCCAGCCCGTCTCTCTGCTGGAGCAGCTCTACGGGATCTGAGCACACATCAACACTCCTGCCTCAGTGTCCCCCTCAGTGACCCTGGGGTCATTAAACGACCCTCAAGCCAGGCTCAGTCTTCAGCCTTGGAAGACCAGCCCTTGGAGTAAAAGTGGTGAGCAAACACAAGAGACTTTTTTGTTTGTTTTTGATTTTTGTTTTTCGACAGTTTCCTAGAACTCTCTTTGTAGACCAGGCTGGCCTCAGACTCACAGAGATCCACCTGTCTCTGCCTCCCAAGTGCTTGGATTAAAGATGTGCTCCACCACCACCACCACCAGTCACAAGGGACTTTAAAAAATCATTTTATGTGTATGACTGTCTTGCCTGTGTACCATATATGTGTGCCTGGTGCCCCAAAAAGTCAGAAGAGCAGAAATGGGTATTCTATCCCCTGAAGAGATAGATAGATAGATAGATAGATAGATAGATAGATAGATAGATGATAGGCAGACAGAGTTGCGAATGGTTGTAAGCACCCATGAGGGTGCTAGGATTTGAGCACAGGTCCTCTGCTAGAGCAGTCAGTGGTCTGGCAGCTCTAGCCATCTCTTTTTTTTTTTTTTTTTAAAGATTTATTTATTTATTATATGTAAGTACACTGTAGCTGTCTTCAGACACTCCAGAAGAGGGCACCAGATCTCGTTACGGATGGTTGTGAGCCACCATGTGGTTGCTGGGATTTGAACTCTGGACCTTCGGAAGAGCAGTCGGGTGCTCTTACCCACTGAGCCATCTCACCAGCCCTCTAGCCATCTCTCCAGTCCTCACAAGAGACTCTGCAGCCTCATCTGAGGCAAAACAGAGACTCAGGGCCCCTCCACCTCCCTGACTCTGTTGGGTAGAGGAACACCATCAGACCTAAGCAGATCCGTCCTTTGAAACTCCCAGCTATTTACTTCAAAACTCCTAGTGATGACAGACAGGACCATCCTGATAATGACCAGTGGTCATTCCTTGGGAAGGGTTCATACCAGCAAGGACAAAAGCCGGGCACAGTTCCCCTCTGGGTAGCTCTCCTGGAGCTGAGCCCCTCCTTTGTATTGCACATGGTGGAGGTGCCTGCCCCTGCCCCTGCTTTAGGCTTGGGTCCATGTATGCTGGTCAGTACCACCACCTGACCTTGCCCTTGCCGTAGGTGCTGAAATGTTGTCCATGCTTACTCTTCACATTCCAGAAAGCAGAATTTTGAAATACAACAATTAGGTGAATGGTGGTGGTAAACACCTTTAATCCCAGCACTTGGGAGGCAGAAGCAGGCAGATCTCTGAGTTTGAGGACAGCCTGGTCTAGAGGATGAGTTCCAGAACAGCCAAGGCTACATGGAGAAACCTTGTCCTGAAACACCAAGTAGATAGGCAAGCAGTCATGGCAGGCAGACAGACAGACAGACAGACAGACAGACAGACAGACAAGAAGTTCAACAACTGCCTTTGCCCCTCTTGGTCCTATAGTGGTTGCAAGTGGACAGTTGAAATGCCAGTGAACTCTTTCCAACAGCTGGACATTTTCCAACAGCTGTCCCTTGAAGATGGTCATGGAATCCTAAACCTGCCCCTAATTCTGCAAGGGACACGGGTCCCAAGGAACTCCTGATTTGCCTTCTACCCAGCTCCACTAGCCCATTGTCCTCTGAACACAGGGCTCATCACTTCAGTCCCCTGCTGAAGACCTTCCCATAGCTTCTCTGACAATCAGAATACAGGTCAGCAGCATGTGTCCATTGCACAATGGGGCCTTCTGACCTTGCCTCTCACATCCTCCCTGATAATCTGCACCCTGACACCAGCCCCCTTCCTCTTCTGGAGATCTACCTGCAGCTCCTACATGATCTGCAGGTTTGTAGCAGACACCCAGGGCAAGCCCCTCCTCCACAAGGTCCTTTATGATTGCCTGTTCCCCAGGGTCACCTCCCTTCTTCTGCCAGCTCATGCTGGTCTTCTAACCACAGGTATCTCCTCGTGGAAGACAGTCCCCTGCTTGTTAGCTATCTCCTCCCTGGGACCAGGAACGTCTCTTTGTTCACTCCTATTTCCAGAACCTATCACAGAATTGGTGCTCAATAACTAAGCACAGAAAGAGGAATGAATGACTGCTTCTATTTGAGTCCCACCCAGGAGGGTGGATCAGACAGACAGCCCAAAGAGGCTCCTCTGGCCCCGTGTTCCCCAGGAGAAGTCTCCCTTTTGCCGGAAATCAAATCACTAAGTGTACTTAGAAGCCACCTGCTTTCTGCTCGCTGGTCCTGTTCCAGTGCAACCACTCAAAGATTCCATTTTCCACCCAGGCCTCTCAAGGCCCAGGGGAGCCCTCAGAACCTTGGGGAATGCATCTCTGATCTCCAGGGTTGGGGGGCCTGGCAACCAGGCTTTGAGCACCCTGATCTTCAGGGATTTCTTAAGGCTTTTCTTGGTTTCCTGAGTCTTGGTGGCCTCTGCTCAGCAACCTAGGCCCCGAGTGGAAGGAGCAGGTCCCTGTGGGAAGAGACTGGAAAGTGAGACTCTGGGGTCAGGGACCTCCTGGGAAGAAGCCTTGAAGGTGGCGAGGTCCATGGGGAGTCACCCAGCTCCAATCACCCACAGACCCCTCCCATGGGGATGCCTCCAAGGGAGCCCAGCCCAGGGACATAGCAGGCCATGTCCTTGGAGAATGCCTCAGGCCACTGGCAAATAGCTTGGAAAAGTTTGACAGTACTCTGTGTCTCCCCGGGGTGCTCCCGGGCTCCAGCTGCTCTGAGGAGCACATGGATCCCTAGAAGCTGAGTCCCAGGCTCTCCTCATTCTTTCCAAGATGGGTCTCAGGGGCCAGGCAGTCCCAAGGCATCTAAGGCTGAGCATACGCAATCTATAACCTCCTCAGGTCCAGGCCACCATACTCTACCTGTCACAGTAGTGTCTTGTCAGCTATCAAGCCTGGCTTGGCAGGTTCCATGTGCTCCTGGCCCTTCCATCTTCAGGCAACCATGGGTCTGACTTCCATAGTAGACTCTACGGGCCCCCAGTTAGAGCATATGTCTATAACACACCTTTAATCACCCTGTTCTTTCAGACAAGCTCCCACATAAATAGAGAGACAGAGGCAAATGTAGTTTATACATCTGCATTTACTTTATTTTTTAAATACTATCTTAAACTTATTCTTTGTAAATTTTATATACTATACAATGTATTTGGATCATAGTCACTCCCACAACCTCCCTCCAATGCCCTTCAGATTCTCCAATGCATCTTCCTTATGATTTATTATTATTATTATTATTTCCTGAATCCATCCATGCATGGGTATGTGGCCATCCACTGGGTCAGGAACAACCTACCAGCTGCCGAATACTCAAAGAAAAGATGCATCTGTATTTATAACAAGACATGAAGCTGGGCAGTGGAACTAAAGCTGGAACGCCTTTAGTTCCAGCACTCAGGAGACAGAAACAGACGGATCTCTGAGAGTTCAAGGTCAGCCTGGTCTACAAAGTGAGTTCCAGGACAGCCAAGGCTATGCAGAGAAACCCTGTCTTAAAAACAAAACAATAAAGCCGGGCGTGGTGGCGCACGCCTTTAATCCCAGCACTCGGGAGGCAGAGGCAGGCGGATTTCTGAGTTCAAGGCCAGCCTGGTCTACAAAATGAGCTCCAGGATAGCCAGAGCTATAAAGAGAAACCCTGTCTCGAAAAACCAAAAAAAAAACAAAAAACAAAAAACAAAAAAAAACAATAAAACCCCCAAAACATTATTATAATGAGCCATGAGGAAGACCTTTTTGGAAGTGAACACTCGCACAGGACTGTCCTAGACATGAGGACTTCCCAAGGGGCCCTCCTGCTCCCTGTGGAAGCCATACCTGGATGATCAGAGGTGCTCCAGCCGGCGGAGGGCAGCTGAGACTTCGGAATAGGAAGAGTGACTGAGATCACGGGCTTAACCCACTGCAGCACGTGACACTCAGTATGCTCAAATGTACAGTGTCACAATGGAGGGTCAAATGAGCCAGCACACACACATGCACACACACACACACACACACAATGTTTCAGGGGTCAAATATTTACTGAAGGTCTATGGTATTTCAGGCCCTAGAACTTTGGTTCTCAACCTGTGGGAAGTGACCCCGTTTGGGGTCACATATCAGATATTTACATTACAGTTCACAAAAGCATCAGAATTACAGTTACAAAGTAACAATGAAATAATGTTATTGTTGGGGCTCACTACAACATGAAGAATGGTATTAAGGGATTACAGCATTGGGAAGGTTAAGAACCAATCTCTAGAAGGAGGTAGATTGTAACCAAGGTACCATTATCTTCCAGAAGCTGGCATTCTGGCAGGCCATCATAACACAGCGCTAACCAGATATGCAAAAGGCTGCCAACAGTGGCATGTGAGAGCAAGGACCGACATAGGAAAGAATTCAGGGGGCTGGTGAGATGGCTCAGTGGGTAAGAGCACCCAACTGCTCTTCCAAAGGTCTGGAGTTCAAATCCCAGCAACCACATGGTGGCTCACAACCATCCGTAACAAGATCTGACTCCCTCTTCTGGAGTGTCTGAAGACAGCTACAGTGTACTTACATATAATAAATAAATAAATCTTAAAAAAAAAAAGAAAGAAAGAATTTAGGGTTTCTTATATCAGGAAGCCCAATGCCTGGATCAGCACTGCACGGAGAGATGGTGGTTTGAGTAGGTTTGGCCTCCATAGATTCACGTTTGAATGTTTGGCCATAGGTAGGGGGCTTTGCTGTTTTTAGTCTCTGCTGTGGAGTGGCCAAGAGAGCCTCTACCTCCTTTACCATCTGCTGTCTTCCAGTCTGGCCCGGGGCAGAGCTCTGCACCTATTGATCCAGGATGCACCAGGTGTGGACCTTGTAGGCAAATTCTGGGATTCACAGGTCGTGTTGAGGGAGCACTGTGCAAGAAGAGTATGGAGGGACCACCTGTGTGCCCATGGGTGGAGTCATGTATATCCCATATCTGTCCACCCTGTTCACCACCCACCCCGGTCATCCACAATAGCCTCCCTCTGGCTTCTCCCTTTCACTCTTGTTCCCCCCACCCCCATCTCTTTCCCACACAGCAACAGATGAGCTTTTTAAACTGCAACTCAGGTCCCACCATAGCCAGGCTGAAACTTCTAAGATGCCTTCCTTCCCAGCTTCCTGACACAGGCTGAGCACCATCTTGGGCTAACAGGCAACTTCTTGCAACCTCTGCCTTTCCAAGTCCCTCCAGGCCTACCTCCTGTGTTAGAGTGTTGCGGGTTACGGGGTCAGGGTCCACACAGCTCCCCAACCCAGACCTCCATTCACTATCTTAGGTGTGCTTTGAGGAGGGCCTGGGGCCTCCTTTCTCTCTGGCACAGAGCCAACATAGCCACAAAAAAATTCTGATGCACTCTCAACAGCTTGGCATTTAGACTCCTGGAAGACACTTCCTATATTAGAACAGAGCAAAGGGGTTGCAGATGTATCTCAGCTCCCTGCTCACAGCCCTGTGTTTGTGGTAATGGTCAGACCCACGAATAGAGCACAGGTTAGCCCAGGCCTTCCTTATGCCTGATTGTCCAGATTCCACTGATCTTGGCTTTTGTTTACAGCTGAGAGCGTGGTGGGGAGGGAGGCGGAGGGGGGGAGGGAAGGATGGTTTGGTGCATCCAAACTCTTGTCCATGAGACCCACCTACACTGCCCCTAAGCAGACACACAGCTCACAGCTTTCCTCCAGCCTCGAAGGGGCACAGGCAGGACTCTGACTCCACCTCCCACCCCCAACCCCGCCACCCAGCTCCATGGTAGGATGCTCACTCCACACACACCACCGCTGTCTGTCTGCTACCAACTTCCCTGCACACCTTAGCTTCAAATTCTTCTCTCTGCTTCTGTCCGTGCCATTGCCTGACTGTCCCTGACTGTCCCTGCTGCCCACCACCTGTGCTGTTTAGTAACAGTGTGGGCTGAGCTATGACCCTAGTCTGCTACATCTATTTTATTTTCTTCTGTTTGTTTGTTTTATTTTGGTTTTTTGAGACATGTAGTCCAGGCTAGCCTCAAACAACTAATCCTCATGTCTCCAACTCTCAAGTGTCAAAATGAAGGTTATGCTCAATTTTAATTAATTAATTTTATTTATTAAAAAAAGAATTTAAGCTGGGCGTGGTGGCACACGCCTTTAATCCCAGCACTTGGGAGGCAGAGGCAGGCAATTTCTGAGTTCGAGGCCAGCCTGGTCTACAGAGTGAGCTCCAGGACAGCCAGGGCTATACAGAGAAACCCTGTCTCAAAAAAAAAAAAAAAAAAAAAAGAAGAATTTAAGATAATTTTTAATTTAATTTTTAAATTTATTCAATCTTTATGTTCCTTTACCAGAACAAGACTCCAGTGTTCATTTATACTATCTAGTAAATATAGTGATGCATTTACTATTTAGTACTTTTTAGTAAATACAGTCCTGGGTAGAAGTTCCATGCTATCCATCTAGATAGACACTAATTACACTCTGTGTATTGGTGAAATAGTTCATTTGTAAAGCATTATACGTAAGAAAGCTTTGAATTCAGCCAGGCTGTCCTCTGAAAGAGTGGCATTTAATCTTAGCCCAATTTTATAGTCCTTTAGATCTCATAGCCTCCCCGAAACATTCCCTGCACAATGGCACTGAGCAACCTGGGCTCTTCATCCAGATCCACACAGTCACATCTGAGGACTTCTGCCATGTACTTAGGACCTAAGAGTCTACTGACGTGAACTTCTTGCTCATCTTGTGGGCCATTTATACTGATGACGAAAACCCACCAAAACTGTCCCATGTACAGGTGGCCTTAAAGCAATGGGTCTGTGGGGCCATGGTAGTAGGTACAGCTATTATAACATCTAGGTAATCAAAAGCCATTACAAATGCCATGTTGGGATAAAAAGCCAAGGGTACAACCCCATGGCAACAACGAACTATGCCTTGTTTCCAAGCCATGAGACATCAGACATGATTCAGATCCCTTACTCAATCTGCATGGCCCTGAGGGCATCCTGCAAAAAAGGTGTGTATTAAAAAACTACAAAGTTAGAAGTTGGCTCAGCTGTTAAGAGTACTTGTTGCTCATGCAAAGGACCTGGGTTCAATTCCCAGCACCTGCATGGCAGCTCAGGACTGCCTGTAATTCCAGTCTCAGAGAATCCAATGCCCTCTTCGGACTCAAAGACACACATGTAGCATACATACATACATACATATGTACAAACATACATACATACATACATATACACATGCAGGCAAAATATCCATACACATAAACTTATAAAAATAAACCCATCTTTAAAACATTTTTTAAAACATATGAAGTTAGAGAAACAAAGTTTAACATGATGCCTTTATGCAAGTCAAACTTGGAAGATCATTTGTTTGTTTGTTTTTGTTTTTCTAAGACAGGGTTTATCTGTGTGACCCTGGCTGTCCTGGGACTCACTCTGTAAAACACACTGGCCTGGAACTCAGAGATCCACCTGCCTCTGCTTCCCAAGTGCTGAGATTAAAAGTGTGTGCACTACCCCCACCAGCAGGCTAGAAGATCGTATTAAATGTCCATTCTGATCAAACTCTTTGTGTATACATTTAGTTTTGCTGTAACAAAGCAACTTGAATATTTTTTTAAAAAAGATTTATTTATTATTATATCTAAGTACACTGTACCTGTCTTCAGATGCACCAGGAAAGGGCGTCAGATCTCATTACGGATGGTTGTGAGCCACCATGTGGTTGCTGGGATTTGAACTCAGGACCTTCGGAAGAGCAGTCAGTGCTTTTAACCACTGAGCCATCTCTCCAGCCCCGAATATTTTTAAAGTTAAAACTGTTATCTTTCCTTTCTAGCAGGAAAAATTTATATATAAGCATATGAGCACATGTGTGCAGTGCATTCAGAAGACCCTCTGGAGCTGGACTTACCAGTGGTGACATGGGTGCTGCGAGCTGAATGTAGGTTCTCTGGAAGAGCAGCCAACCCTCCTAATGCTGAGCCATCTTTCCAGCACACATTCTTGTCCATTCGTTTTATAATTGAATTTGTTTATTTAATAAACACATAGAGGTTAGAGAACAGTTTGTGAGAGTTGGTGGTCTTCTTCCACTTTGTGGGTCCTGGGGATTGAACTCCCGCTGTCAGTCTTGGCAGCAAGTGCCTTTACCCACTGAGCCATCTCACTGGTCCTAGAATGAAGTTGAAAAGAAAAGAAATTGCATGTTTGTATGTTTGGATGTGGGAGGGGGGATGCTGGTACTTATGTGGGGGCAACAACCTTAGGTGTTGGTCTTCAGGTTCCATTTACCCTTTTCCTTTGAGATAGTCTCTCACTGTCTTGGAACTCATCAAGTAGACTACTAGACTGGCTGGCCAGTGAACCCCAGGTATCCACCCATCTCAGCCACCCCAGTCCTGGGAGAACAAGCCCTCACCACTTTGTGAGTTCTCAGAATTGAACCTGGGTCTTGGTATATGCAGGTCAAACACTGAATGAGCTTTCTCGCTAACCCTAGAATGAACTTTTAGTTGACAGTTTAAAAAAAAAAAAAGAACGTACATTTGAAAGTTTGAGTGTAACTCAGCCACAGGGTATGTTCCCTGAGAGGCAAGGCTTTGGGTTTGATCCTCTAGGACTGTAAAAGCACAGTGTATCTTGCTAGGGTACCATGTCTTGTCTACACCTGTCCAGAGTGTGAAGCTCAAATCAGGGCAGTGATTGTACTCATTGCTGAAGCATCAGTGGTTCCTTTGAGGTGAGGCCATTCATCCTATGGCTGTTTGGAAGCACACTGAGTGGTTTTTATTGACCACAGTCATCCCAGAACTCATCTACCCTATCTGGGCAACTCTGCACAACATCCGGTCTCTCTCCAGCCCTGCTTCCTCTCTACCTTTTCACCGTTCTACTTCCTACTTCTGAAATCAACTCTTTTTTTTTTCTTCTTAAACTCCTGGCTTTTAAAACAATAAAGAGAAGTCGGTGAAGGTAATTTTAATACCATTCCTTAAACTCACTCTCTCCGAAGCATCATCGTGCCTGTGGGTAATCAGCAGTTAAGGCTGCTGTAGATGACGCTGCCTGTCCTCTTTTTCATGCTCAGTCTTTGGCATCGGGCTGCACGGACACACACAGCACGCCTGATTCAGATGAGCCACGTTTCAAGCCCTCAGCATCCACGGGTGGCCAGTGGCTTCAACAATGAGCAGGCAGCTCTGCTCTCAACCCAGCAGCTGGAATGGGCCTTTAACAAAGTAGACCAGAGCGTGTCACGTCTCTGCTGGGGGCAGTGCAGTGGCTGTAGTTTCTGAGTCAAAGTCCTTACAAGGTGAACCGTCTTTGTCCAGCTGCCTTTCCTCCGCTCTCTGCTGGGCCTTGGCCTCGCTCCTTCCTGGGGTGCTCTCCTCCCACCCACATCACCCCTGGCCTGCTTCCTGGCTCTCTTCAAGCTCTTCCTCCAGAATCACAGGATGACCTGTCTGACTCCTTTACTTCCCCTAGAGCCCCACCCTCTGTTTCTCTTTCTTTATCCCAGGCTCCACTTTTAATTAATTTCTTTTCCAAGTACTTATTTCAAGTTCTTATACTTGTGATTGGCTATATAATGATACTATTTGATGTCTCTGCTATCTTTGTAGCCCTTGTTAAAAATATTAGCTTCAGCAGAGAAAGGACCTTTGTCTGTTTTATGCATTCTCCTATGCCAAGAGTTTGGCACATTAGCAGATATCAACAAATGTTGTTTGTTGGGGTGTGGAGGATGGATGGATGGATGGATGGATGGATGGATAGAAGGATAAATGGTTAGAGAGTGGCTGTTTGAATGAGAATGGTCCCCATAGGCTTATGTATTTAAATGCTTCATTCCTAGTTAGTGGAACTGTTTGGGGAGTATTAGGAGGTGTGGCTTTGTTGGAGTAGATGTGGTATTCTTGGAGAAGGTGTGGCACTGGGGGTAGGCTTTGAGGTTTCAAAAACCCATGCCAGGTCCTCTCTTTCTCTCTGTGTGTCTCTGTCTGTCTCTGTCTCTCTACCTGCTGCCTGTGCATCAGGATGTAAAGCTCTCAGCTACTACTTCACTGCTATACCTCTCTCTGTTTCCCATGATGATGATCATGGAGTAACCCTCTAAAACTGTAAGCAGGCCTGCAATTAAATGTTTTCTTTTTTTTTTTTTTTAAGATTTTATTTATTATATGTAAGCACACTGAAGCTGTCTTCAGACATTCCAGAAGAGGGCGCCAGATCTCGTTGCGGATGGTTGTGAGCCACCATGTGGTTGCTGGGATTTGAACTCTGGACCTTCGGAAGAGCAGTCGGGTGCTCTTACCCACTGAGCCATCTCACCAGCCCCAAATGTTTTCTTTTTATAAGAGTTACCTTGGTCACAGTGTCTCTTCACAGGTATAGAACTAAGATGGATGGATGGATGGATGGATGGATGGATGGATGAATGATTCATGGATGGCTGTGTAAATGGATAGATGATAGATACAAATGTGGAGGAGTGGATGGATGAGTTGATTGATGTGTGGATGTTTGAACAGATGGACGTATAGTTAGATGGATGAATAGATGTGTGGAGGATGGGCGGAGCCATGTGTAAATGTGTAGGTGTTTGGATGTTTGGATGGATGTTGTACATGGACAAATAGATGGAGGCCTATTATGTGTCAAGGCGGGGCCAGTGAAAAGGTCATTATTTAAACCATACACACGGGCATGAAGGGAGGCCTGGGAGGCTGGGATCTCAACAGTGAGGGTTTCTAGTTCTACTGCTTGCTCACAGTGACCTGCTTTCCTGAAGAATCCACTATGTCACATCAGGAGCTGCAGGGAACACAGCTGTCAAGGACACCCCTGGAAGCTCATTTTCCCAGGCCAACTTCTTATGTGGCCTGAGAAGGATTTAAAAGATCTGTGATTTGAAGACAAAATCCCCCTAGTCTGTCCAATTAATGTTCACAGTTCATTGTTTGTAATTGCACATAAAATTAAATAATGAGAAATTATACGAATTCTCTTTGAAGACTCCCCACAAGGAATGGGATCTAAGAAGAAAAGTCCCAAGGCTGGAGAGATGACTCAGAAGTTAAGAGCACTTGTGATTTTTTTCAAAGGGCCCAGGTTCGAATCTCAGCACTCACATGGCAGCCCACAACCTTCTGTAAGTTCAGTTTTTTTTTTTTTTTTAAATTTTCTTTTTTTTTTTTTTAATATTTTTATTACATATTTTCCTCAATTACATTTCCAATACTATCCCCAAAGTCCCCCATAGCGCCCCCCACTTCCCTACCCACCCATTCCCATTCTTTTGGCCCTGGCATTCCCCTATATTGGGGCATATAAAGTTTGCAAGTCCAATGGGCCTCTCTTTCCATTGATGGCCGACTAGGCCATCTTTCGATACATATGCAGCTAGAGACAAGAGCTCCAGGGTTCTGGTTAGTACATCATGTTGTTCCAACAATAGGGTTGCAGATCCCTTTAGCTCCTTGGGTACTTTCTCTAGCTTCTCCATTGGGAGCCCTGTGATACATCCAATAGCTGACTGTGAACATCCACTCCTGTGTTTGCTAGGGTAAGTTCAGTTTTAAGGTATCAGATACCCTTCTCTCTCTCTCTCTCTCTTTTTTTTTAATAGATGGTCATGGGCAACCATGTGGTTGCTGGAAACTGAACTCAGGATCTCTGAAATAGCAGTCAGTGCTCCTAACCACTAAGCCATGTCACCAGCTCCCTGATGCCTCTTTCTTACCTCCACAAGTACCAAGTACAAACATAGTAAACATACAAGAATGCAGACAAAACACTCATGAACATTGAGTAAATAAATAAGTCCCATTTTGGCTTTCCAAGGATTGGTCCTCTTAGCAAAGTGTTCTGTGCCCATCCTAAGAAACAATGGCAGGGATCCTATTGCAGAGCCCAAGTTCAGCTCTGTAGATGAACCTGGCCTCACCAAGCACCTCACACATCTAGCTCCAGGTCTTTTCTGTAGACAGCAGAGGTGGCTCCAGAAACTTGAGGCTCGGTAGGGCTCCGCAAGTCAGATCCACACCTGGGACTATCTGATCAGGTATCTTGGAGACCATGGGTCCTTTGTCCCACCAGGCTTTAAAGGATCTCCTGGTGGGCCAACCGATGCCACAGAGACCATGGTGGGAATGTTTATGAAGACCATGCCCCTACCCCCTACCCCCGTCACCCACTCAGGACACGGAGGTCAATGAAGTACAGAATCACATGTCACAGTGACTTTGAAGTATATTAAAGTGTTAGGTTTTTGATGTAAGAAATGAAGAGACACAGCAATTTTGGGCATTTCTCTCCTTATTTTCATCTCTCTGGATCCAAAGCGGTCCGACTGTAGACTCAAGCTTCATACAGGTTCCTCCTGTGCCCAGGGACTTCCTGTGACTCAGGCCAGGACTTCCTATCTTTTGACCTCAGTTTCCTTTGTAGCCCCAACATTCCAGGACAATCTGATTTTTGCTGTTCCTGCAACAGAATGCCCTAAAAGGAATGAAGGGGCCCCCAGCCCTTACACTGAACCCTTGAAGATGCACCCTTGCTGGCAGCCTCTCATCACAGGGTCCTTAGGTACTATTGCCCTGTACTGGTAGCTCTACAACCCACTCCAAATGTGGGTGCCTTGGAGGTGGCAACATACCCGATGCCACAGCAAGCAGCTACCCCACTGTCCCTCCATACTTCCTGTCTCAGTGTCATAGTCTTTTCCTAGCAGCCCTCCTCCTCTCTGGGTAGAAAACCCAGGCTTTCAACAATGATAAAGCTCCTACTGCAAGCAGACCCTAGAGGCAAACAGGTACCGGCTATGCCCTCCTGGAGCGTAGGTCATAGGAATAACCAAGCCCTCAGAATAGCAAACAAACAAAAGAAACCAGAGGGTCCCAGACGTGCGTGATAGAGACAGTCCTGAGTGACCAGAGGGGACACTTAGAGGATGGCCACACCCTTGATGCTAAGGAAATTGAATGGGGGAGGGAGAGTGGTTAGGAGAAGAAATACAAGGCCATCCCCAGGGGAAGGAAACCAAGCTTCCTGCCCAGTCTTTCAGGGACTCAAGCTAAAAGGCCCTGCTTTCTGTCAGGGACAAGGGACAGACCAGAGTGTCGTGAGGGAAGTGATGTAGATCAAGGCTGCCTCTACTGTGAAGTTTGTCCTTTCAGTGTCAATACTGTCAACCTGGCTGACCAAACAAACATGAGGTAGCCACAGAGAGCTGAAGGACATTGATGTGTCTGAGCTTTGGAGCCGCTTAGACAGGAGTCCAAATCCAGGCTTTTCCAGGCAGTCACCTGAGTTTCCCAAGTCACCAAGCTCTGTGCCTTAGTTTCCTCCTCTGCAAAGTGATGGAGGCTCTGTCCGATGCCTAGGAAGGCAGCTCAGTGGGAGAGTCCTTGCCTAGAAGTCGCAAGGCCCAGTTGCATTCCCAGCACCATGGGGGAGGGAGGTTGTGTGTGTGTGTGGGGAGAGTTAAGGGCCTGCCCTAGCTCAGGGTGTGCTCAGGAAACACCAGCGTAGCCCCTGCCAGCTTGGCTGTGTTGCTGCTTCATTGTCAGCAATAGAGAGCTTGTTGGTTGCTTAGAAAAATCCTCCACCACTGAGCTATGCCCCAGTCCCAGACATTGCTTTCCTACAGTCCTGGAGAAGAGGAAGTCTGGAGAAGAGGAAGTCTGGAGAAGTGTGTGTGTGCGCACATTCAGGTGCTGGTGAGAGCCCTCTCCCTGGCTCTCGGCGCCTCCCTCTGGTGGCAAGAGGAGGCTCTAGTGTCTCTCTCTGCGTGTGAGAGAATGCCCATGAAGGGTTTGGTCCTGGCGTGAAGATCTCATACTCTTATCTGCAAAAATTCCAGCACTTGGGAGGCAGTGGCAGGTGGTTCTTTGAATTCAAGGTCAGCCTGGTCTACAAATGGAGTTCCAGGACATCCAGAAACCCTGTCTCAAAAAAACCAAACCAAACCAAACCAATCACTCTCCAAAATACTACCTCTAGAACCAGCCACTCAAACCAGACACCAGATGCATTTAGTTCTTTGAGGGTAGTGGTGGTATTTGTTTGTTTGTTTGCTTGCTTGCTTGTTTTTTGAGACAAGATTTTTCTGTGTGTCCCTGGCTGTCCTGGAATTCACTCTATAGACCAGGGTGGCCTCTAACTCAGAGATTCGCCTGCCTCTGCCTCCAGAGTGCTGGGATTAAAGGCATGCACCACCACCACCCAGTCACATTCAGTTCTTAACTGTTCTCTGTAACAGCGTGGCTCCAGAGAGGATGGCACGGGACCTAGAGAAGCCCGTACCCTCCCTCCAAGCTCCCTAGCACCTACTTCAGAAAGACAACATGGAGGAGGAGGGGTTAGAGAAAAGGCTGTATATCCCAGCTCATTCAGGGCTTTGCATGGCACTCAGTGATGTGATGGAGTCCACTGCACTCAGTCCCAGCACAGCCACTGTCACGTGACTACCACAATGGCCATCGGTCATTCCCAACTAAAAGAAAAAGCACACCCGTAGCACATTCTTGAAATTTGTATGTTCTTCCCCCCCTTCCCTCCCTCCCTCCCTCCCTCCCTCCCTCCCTCCCTCCCTCCCTCCCTCCCTCCCTCCCTCTCTTCCTCTCATCTAGTTAGAGCCACAGGACAAAGACAGTCCATTCCCATTAAGCCACTGTAAGAAGAGCAGCTAGGCACACCTAACAACCAGTAGCCACCAACCCTTTGACTCCCAGTCAGTGACATGAGAAAATGATAGAATCTGTGATAAGATTGGCCATTTTCCTTGATTTGCCAGTGGCTACTTTGGGGGCAGTTATTAAGAGCAAACAACTGATGTTTGGGTACCCACTGCACTAGTATTCAATAGGAGGCAAACCCCTCTGTGCACAGAGGTCTCCTCTTTTGCTTAATGCTGGTAACCAGTCCAGATAGTTAACAGCCATTGTTAGTCTAATGGTGGGTGACACTGGGCACTTAGGACCAGGAACAAGTATACACTTTCAGAGAACAGAGGAAGGGTATAATCATGTGGAGTACTGAGCCGGACTCAGATCTGACCCAAGTTCAAGAGAGAACTAAGCTGGTCAAACCTAGGTGAGAGACAGCAGGACGGGATGAGCCAAGGCCTGGAGCCTGACCATTTCTACTGTGGCTAGCAGGGTTGCTAGAATAGAGTGGGTGAGCAGAACTAGCCCTAAAGACCAGATTAGGAATCTAGAATCTTCTCTACTCTGGCTCTTGTCTTCCTCAGGAGGGCTTCTAAATCTTATGGTATTAAGGAGAAAGCGCCTGGTGGCCTTCGCTAAATCTTTGGCTGTGCCCCCCTTTCTCCCGCAGAACTCCGGCCTCCCTTCCCTCTGGTAATCTCTACAGCTCACTCATAAATTATGAGCGCATTCATTTGCATGTCAGAAGCTCGGCCAAGAAATTAGATAAAATTGATCCACCGCAATTTATTCTCTCTATTTTTCCAAGAAATGGCCTCCCTCCCATGTTTTATTCATGGAGACACCAGCTCTCTCTTTTATCTCCAACCCCAGTAACATTTTCAATTTACTCAATTTATAGCTGCAAGACGCCCTTGGGCTGGGCAGGAGGGAGGCCACCCAGGAAGGTCCGCTGCGCCCTGGGGCTCACCCAGCCTGAGTTGTCTCAGCCAGGCGGAGCGCTGGAGTGGGATACAAGCTGGTTCCAGCAAGATCTCACAGGCCCTAAGCTCAGAAGCTTTCCTGGGGAGCCTGCAAAGATGGAACTGCACAGTGAGTGCCCTGGGCTCCCTGGAGAGCTGTTTCTGCTGGCTCTGGGAGATCAAACAACTGCTCTCCTCTGGGCACCTTCAGCCTGATACTGGGTCACTGACACCTGTCACTGGTGAGAGGCAGAGAAACACATGCCTGTCAGCGCTCAGGCCTGTCACTTCACCTGGAGAAAGTTCTTTTCCACCTGCAGGTTGAGGGCACTTCTTGTCTGGAAGGAGTAGAGGTTTGATTTAATTGGTCTTTTTATACCTGGAATCACCTGCCTTCCCTGAGAGATACAGCGTCTTGCAAGTTACAGCCACAAGGCTGCTGGTGATGTCAGCTCCCTCTGTCCAACACGGAGATGACTGGTATGTGTCTGACAACCCACCGTTGGGTTGCCTCCCAGCCTTTGAATGGTAAATGCATGGCTGTCCGAGCTGAAGGTTTGTCAACGTGAGGCACCAGTGCTTGGTGGGAACTGTGGCAAACAGAAGGACCCCTTTAGGAAAAGTGTTCAAGAGAAACCATTTCAGGCCACATTGCCAGAACTTCTAAAAACCACTGTGAGCTGGGAATAAAGCCCAAGCACATTTCACTCTGGTCCATCATTCCCTTACCAAAGATATCTGGGAAGGAGAGACTATATCTCAGCTGTCTGGTGACAAAACCCAGCTTGGAGTATACTACAGGCTTATAATGGTATGGGCCTTGAATGGCCTCGGCACCCATTTGATAAAGGCTTGGTCTGCAGCCCATAGAGCTACAGGGAAGCAGTGGACACTTTAGGAGACAGGGCCCAGTTGTGATAAGTTCCATAACTGACCTTGAAGGAGCCGTGAGAACCCTGGTCCCTTCTTCTCCAGTGTTGCTTTCTGTCCACCATTAAGGAGCAGCCTCTCCTATAACATGCTTCAGCTCTGACATGCTGTACGTCCGAAAGCCAGCAGGAACAGGACTAAGCAGTTGTGGAGCGACGCTGACGTGATGACAGAAAGCTAACAGTGTCCTTGTGTGTGCAGACATGGTTTCTCTGTGTAGCCCTGGCTGTCCTGGAATCACAGTGGCATGGGCTTTGGCAGCTATTTGAAAACATGTAGAGATCTTGGGAATTAAAAGCAATGTTGTGGCTGGTAGAAAAAAAAAAGAAGAAGGCTGGTAACGGGTGGTGGTAGAGTTATCTTCTAATGCTCAGCTGCCTGCATCCAGACTCATTCTAGAAAAAAAAAAAAAAGATGTAAACTGTAGCCTCTTTAATACAGTTTTGGTACATCTTTAGTCCCAGCACTATGGAGGCAGAGGCAGGTGGATCTCAGTGAGTTTGAGGCCTATAGAGTTCCAGGACAGCCAAAGCTACACAGAGAAACCCTGTTAAAAAAAAAAGACAGTTTTTGAGTTTTCTGTTATATGCTGTTGCTGACGTAAACCTAGCACAAGTACAGAATATGACTGCTCACCACTACCACTACCTCCATCTTTTAAGTTTGGGGAAAATCCAGTTCATGTCAGCTATTCTTTAGATGTCCTGGGAGCTTCTGGGTTCCCAGTTTACAAAAGGTTGAAGGAAGCCATTGGCCTCTGTAGGATGTTGTCAGCCTAGTGTGGTAGAGGTACCTACATGGAGGCAGGAGAATGCACCCAGTGGTTCTGGGTGGTTCTGATACTGTAAAAATGTTGAGACCGTCTTTGCACGCCATGGTCCCAAAGCCTAGGACAAAGGCATTAAGTAAACCCTGGCCACACGGAGCCATCAGTCTCTTTCAAAGGAGAGACTGCAGCTCCCAAGTCTGCATATCACCAGAGCACAATAGGGCCAATCCCTATTTCAGAACCCCATTGGAGCATACCAGAGCCCCTCCCACCCCAGCCTGGCTCCTAAAGGCCCTGTGGTGGCAAAGCTTCCTCAGGTCTAGAGTGGGAGAGGAAGAGGTTTATCACATCACTCTCAGAAACATGATGGAGGGCCCAGGCATGCAGGCAGAGCAAGTGGCTCAGACCCAGAGTGTCAGAGGGTACTGCCACATCTCACCATCCACTTCCCAGCTGGGGGCCCCTGAGGAATGAAAGACCCAGTTCTTTTACTATCTATCTAACTATCTATTATCTATCTATCTATCTATCTATCTATCTATCTATCTATCTATCTATCTATCTTTCCATCCATTTGTCCATCCATCTTTCTACCTACCTACTTACCTATCTACCTATCCATCCACCTACTATCTATCTATCTATCTATCTATTATCTATCTATCTACCCATTCCATTCATCTATCTATCTATCTATCTATCTATCTATCTGTCTATCTATCTATCTACCTATCTCTGAGACATTGTTTATCTGTGTAGCCCTAGCTGTCCTGGAACTCGCTCTGGAGACCAGGCTGGCTTTGAACTCAGAGATCCACCTGCTTCTGCCTCCCGCTGGAGTGCTGGGATTAAAGACGTGCACCCTACTGCCTGGCAAGACCCAGTTCTTAAAAACTTAGAGAAGCTCTCTATTTCTGAACAACCAAAAGCATCAAAGTAGGCCAGCCCTGAGCTAGGTGAGGTCAGTGACTCTCTCATAAACTCGAGGAGCAGATTCTTTTTTTAGAAAAAATTAATTTTTTCTTTTTGTGTATATGTATATGTGGTTGTCGTTATGTAAGCATATATGCTCCATATGCATGAAGGACCATGGATCAGAAAAGGGCACCAAATCCTCTAGGACTGGAGTTAAAAATAGTCATGAGCTACCATGTGGATGCTGGGAACCAAACCTGGGTTCTCAGGAAGAACAGTCAGTGTTCTTAACCCCTAAGCCATCTTTCCAGTCTCAAGGAGCAGACATTTCCATCCTCTCACCTACTCTGTAGTGGACTGGAGTAGTGGCTCCCATTCCTCACCGCTGCCCTCCAACTCATGCCCGTGCTGGTGAGGCACGTACACTGGTCCCAGCTGCCAACCTTGCTCTGACTCACATGTATTGGAACATGGATGTAGGCAGAGGCTAGCCCCAGGTATGCACATCTGGATCTGAACTTCGTGCCTCCACTATCATTCCCAGAACCTGGAGTAGGAGAAGAAACACCCAGGACAAGCCAGAACCGACTTAGATCAGCTGACTCCAAGCACGGGAGCCATGCCTCTGAATCTCCCTTCTTATGCATATAATATTCATAATATTCACATCAATTCTCAGAGACTTTCAAGCATACATACATACACACAATATATTTTGATCATATTCACTCGCATTCTTCCCCTTAATGCCAACAATAATCACCCCCACCCTTCCCAATATTTCTCTAACAACTTGTGCTGCCCATATACTCATGGCTGTGGAGTAATCTGTGGATTGTGATTGACCTACCTACCAGAGACCACACCCTTAAAAAAATTGATTCTTCCTCCCTTGGTAGCCACAAGCTGGGAATAACTCCTCAGCTAGGGGTCGGGGGCTCATGAGCTTTTCCCCCCAGGATAGAATGTCAACTTGATCTTGTGCTGACCACCACAGCTACTATGAGTTCATAGTGCCGTGCTCCTGTCTTGCCCAGGAGACTATTTTACCTTGTCCTTCTCGCCTCTGGGCCTTACAGTCTTCTCGCCCCACCCACCCGCCTTTTGCCACGATCCGTGACATTTCTAACTAAATGCGGTATGTTACCACAGTGTTACTGTAGCCTTACACAACCAGTACACATCCCCAAGCAAAGACATAGACATGAACCTTCAGCTAGCCATCCTCATAGCTCTAAGCAACCATGTGGAGCCGTGACTGAAGGCACAAAGCACAAGGCAGCATTTCTAATGTGGGCCTTTCTATCAGCACACAGGAAAGGCTCGATGATTCTTCTTTTGAGGGCAGACTCCTCAGCCAGCACCTGGTCTCATACTTACGCTTAGTAGCCCTTGGCAACAGGGAGAGTCAGCATGATTCAAGCATCAAAAACCCAACCTCTTCAAGGAAGAGCAACTAGTGAGAGGAAGGATTCCCCTTGGGGGAGGGCAAGTAGGTTGGGGTGAGGCCTAAACAAGGGCAGAGTTTATGTGAGGGGTGGATGACTGTGGAACAGACAGTTAGCAACATGAGCCCCAGGTGGTACTTGGGCAACCAGTTCTTTCTGTTAGGTAGAAGAACATGTTCTGCCATCTTCCCAGGTCAAAATAAAAAACAGATGTCAAACAGCTGAAGTCCATCAAATGCTGGTTTTACTCTGAAGTGGCTCCATTATCTCCTCCCTTTGTGCTTTGTTTTGGGTTTTCTTGCCCGTGCTGGAATTAAACCCAGGGCCTTGTGTGAGTTCTCAACCTGGAGATGCCAACCCAACCCTCTCTGCTGTTTTTGTTTGTTTAATTTATTTTGTGAGTGTTTGTGTGTGCGTGTACGCAGGTGTGTTCCCAGAGATTACACTCAGGTGTTTGCAACACATGCATTTACCCCCTGAGCCATCCTACCAACCCCCAACCCTGCTAGTTCTTAACGGGCACTAGAACTCTCATCAGCAGCCTCCCCATTGTCTCCCAGTCCTCAAAGGAGAGGGCTTATATATCCTACGGTCTCAGTGAGTTGGGTTCTGTGTTACTTTTATCATTCTCAGGCAGATGGATTTCTGTCTGTGGTGAGTTCTAGGCCACTCAGGAGTTACAACTGAAGCTACAGACAGTTGTGAGCTGCCAGCTGGGGGCTGGGGACTGAATCCAGGTCTTCTGCAAGAGCAGTCAGTGCTCTTAACTACTGAACTATCTCTCCAGCCCCAGACCCAGCCCCAGACCCAGCCCCACCTCACCCCTGGGCCACGGAACTGTTTGATGCCATATGCCTGTTCATATAAAATGAAATTTATGTTTTCAATCCCAGCACTCAAGAGGCAGACGCAGGCAGATCTCTGTGAGTTTGGGGCCAGTCTAGTCTATAAAGTTTCAGGATAGCTAGGGCTGTACAGAGAAATGCTATCTTGAAAAACCAATGGTGATGATGATGATGATGATGATGATGATGATAATGCTGAAACTTAAGGTTGATTTTGGCCCACCATTTCAGAAGGATTGAAGTCCACCATAATGCAGAAGGCATGACAAAGCTTGTGGTGGCAGAAGTGTGTGGTGTGGCTTCTCACACAGTAGTCAACCAAGTCTGGAGATCACAGACTAGAACTCTAAGTCTGTATAACGTTTAGAGTCCTAACCCTAGCGACCCTCACTAGTTAGTCCCCACCTCCTGGAGTTTCCACAGCTGTAAAAACTTGCACCACCAACTGGAGAGCAAACTTTCAAAGCACAGAGGCTCTGGGAGACATCACAGAATCAAAACAGGACGTGTTCTGCTGTAGTTGGTTCAACAGGGTCCATGAGACCAGGCTACCTCACTATCTATGGTACAGATGAATAGATGAACCTTCTGTGTCAGTCATCTGCAGAAGCGTGGGGACTAGGATGGAGTCAGGACCTGGCCAGCTCTGACTGATGGCATAGATCTGTGAGGTGGGCAACACCTGCTCAAAAGAAAAGACAAGCCCCTGGGAGTCTGGGCATGCTGGCACCCACCTCAGTAACTATGGCATCAAGCAATTCTGTGGCCAGGAGAGGGCTGGAGAGATGCTTCAGTGGCTAAGAGCACTTGCTGCTCTTGCAGAAGTCTTGGATTCGGTTCCCAGCACCCACAGGCAGCTCACAACTGTCAGTAACTCCAATTCAGAGGATCTGGTGCCCTCTTCTGGCACTTCAAGAGCACTGCATATATGGGGATCTTTAGGACTCAGCCACACCTACCTACAGTGCAGAAAATTCAGAAGACAGATGTTTCTTCATAGCAATGTCAGCAGAGATGTTCTCCTAGGGTAAGAGTAAAGTGACGCACATCTGCCGTCTCAGCACTCAGGAGGCTGAGGCAGGAGGATTAACAGTTCTGGACCAGCCTCAGTTACATGGTCTTGTCTAAAATAAATAAATAAAGCCGGGCAGTAGTATTGCACACCTTTAATCCTGTCACTCAGGAGGCAGAGGCAGGTGGACCTCTGAGTCTGAGGCTGACCTAGTCTACAGAGTGAAGTCCAGGACAGCCAGGGCTATGCAGAAAAACTCCATCTCAACTACCAACCCCATAATAAATAAATAAATAAATAAATAAATAAATAAATAAATGTAACTAAATAAATACAATTAAATAATAGTTCTATTATTTTGTACTCCTTCTCCATTCGGCTATCTGTGTGGGCTAGCCCCATTTCAAAGATAAAAGGGCTGAATCCTGGAGAAGCACCCGGCCACAGGCCCCAGGAAGATCCCAGGGACCTGAGAACTGGCTTCCTCACTCTCAATACACAAGAGATGGCAGCCCTTGAGCCACTAACCTCTAGGCCAAGACCCTCTCTGGCCAGTCTCCCAGCTGCCATAAGCCTGGCCCAAGGCGCCCTTGAGTCTGGGCATCTGAGGCTCTGTGATGCTGCTGTAGGCAGTGGAGCCAACACTAAGCGGATCTAGGCCAGAGCTCTCTGACATGGCTCAGACGCAAGGTCTCCCTCCAGCCAAGACGATTCCCATCATACCGTGCTGCTTGTAAAATACATCCTTAAAGCGCCTGTCATATTTTATCTGATGTTTACAATTGATTTTCTTTTCGGGTGACAGGGAGCATGAGCCGGCTGCCTAATGATCTCTCTATCAGCCACAGATTCCAGCATCCTTCCATTCCACTCTGACGAGGCCTCAGACTGGCTCAGAAGAGGCGGCCCTGAGCTCTGGGACTTGGTGAGCTGCAGGGCTGCTCAGATCAGCTCCCAGGTGATAGCCAAAGATCCTTGTGCACCGCAGAGGCCATTGAAATGTCCCCACTGGAATATTTGCATGAGGGCAAAGATCAGAAACATCAGCTGCAGATGGCACAGCTCTGTGGGAGTCATCTCACTGAACAATGGCCAGTGGGGTTGGGCTTCCGCTTGTTTCTTTAGGGTCTCCTCTAGGACAGCCATGGGGAGGGGCCGTGGGATGACAAACAGATTCTCAACTTCTTTCAGTAACTGTCTGGTGAAGATCTGAGAGGGTTTGAACACCTTTCTGGACACGACACATGCGGTGTAAAACAAATGGAGAAGAAATCTACCCTGTTTATTTTATTTGATTCCAATCTGAGTTTTTTTGAGGTGCTGGAGATGGAACCCGGAACTTCATGCATCCTTAAGCACTAGAGGCAGTGCTGAGCCACACCCCCAGCTTTCCAGGCCTTACACAGGGGTAGCCAGGGGAGCCCTCAGCAAGGAGATGCAAGCACAAATCTCATGGGCTGAAGGAGCCCAGCTCAGAGGTCTTTGGACTAAGATTGGGAGTGAAGAGGCCTAAGGCATATATCATCTTCAGCCACCCCAGTGCCCATCCTGGTCCAATCATCTGTGACTGATTACCCCGGGTAAATATAAACTGACTCCTTAGAACGGGCCGTGTGCCTTCTGATCTGGGAGGCAGCACCTTGACTTTCCAGGGCCCCCTATCAAATACTTCCTGTTCACCAGATGAGACCATTTTATTTGCCTTGTTAGCTTGGTTGGTTTTTGTTTGTTTTAGTAACTGAGCAAACATTTATTCGCATATTCATATTTATTTTTACTTATTCAGTTTGTTTGTTGACGAAGGGTATATTGCCTTGTAACTCAGGCTGGCCAGGAACTTACTGCCCTCCTCCGTCTGCCTCGCAGGTGTGGAAATTAGGGGCCCTGGGCATCACCCCAGACAGAGCCAACATTTAAAATTAAAAACCTGAGGTAATAACCTAGATCTTTTTTCCCCTTGAAAACAACCCTCCAATCTGTCATCTCTCTGTCTCTATCTGTCTGTCTGTCTTTCTCTGTCTCTTTGTCTCTCTCTTTTTAAAGATTTCTGGATTTCTTTTATGTATGTGAGAACACTGTAGGTGTCTTCAGACACACCAGAATAGGGCATCGGATTCTGTTATAGATGATGCGAGCCACCTTGTGATTGCTGGGAATTGAACTCAGGATCTCTGAAAGAGCAGTCAGTGCTCTTAACCCCTGAGATCTCTCCAGCCCCTTCTCCCTCTCCCTCTTCTCGGTCTCTCTACTCCCATCTCCCTCTCTCCTCATCTCCCTACTCCAACATCTCCCTCTCCCTCTCTCTCTTTCCAAGACTGGGTTTCTCTATGTAGTCCTGGCTATCCTAGAACTCACTCACTCTGTAGACGAGGTTGGCCTTGAACTTACAAAGATTCACCAGCCTCTGCCTCCCTAGTGTCAGGACTAAAGATGTGTGACACCACTGCCAGCTTTTTCTGTTAAGTCCCACTAGCTGCAAACCCCAACTGGTGGGACAAAGGTTCTCCCTACAAGACACATGAGACTGTCCTAGTCCCTGAAGCCATATGACTTGCTGCTTTGACTTAATGATTGGTCGGAATCCTAGAGGAGTGGGCAGGAGCTGGGACAGGACCTTCTACCTCCTGGGGAACCTGGAACAACTCCTGCACAGCTCCTGAAGCTATTCATGGGGTACCTGCCCCTGTGCTGCCAACAAAGGCGCTCTCTGAGTAGACAGAGGGCAGAGTTCCGAGCAGGCTCCTCTATTCACATCTGCCCACTGTACATCATTCTTCCTGGCTGGCAGCCCTTTGTCCCTTCCCATGAGCCACCAAATGTACTGAAAAGTCCATCCTGAGAAGAACGAGAAATCCTGGGATGGGTGCAGGACTGGGGACATCAGCCCTGTGTTTATGGCTCTTTTGAGACTGACTTTTGGCCGTGCATATATGTGTGAGAGTGTATGCATAGACGTGGTACCTGCAGAGCCCAGCCCTGTTCATGACCTTGGGGAGCCTCTAATTTTGAGGTACAGGTATTAGCTGACCAGATCCAGGAAGGATGAGAGATACATATCCCTCTGTCCAAGGTTTTTGAAGAAGAGTCTATAGGTGTGACTTTAAGAGGTTGGTAGGAGTTAGGGTCTATGTTTCCCAGAAAGAGGAGCTTGGGTAAAGCCTGGCCAGAGGAAGGCAGGCAGGACCCTGACAAAGAAAACTGGTCACAAGGGTAGCCTCTAGTTTGTGGCACTTGCTCACTCTGCTGGGAACCTGCTCAGTTCAGTCCTGCTGGAGGTCCTAGGTGAAGGGCAAGTGAAGACTAGTTCAAGATAGGAAAGAGAGGAAGAGAGGGGGATGGGAGTGGGAGTGAGGCTCAGGTCCTCCTGCCGCTGTGCAAACATATCTTGGTTTCACAGACAGGCCCCCATACTCATACTTGGTTTCAGAGCAGACCCCTCAAGGCTCGCTGTGTCCCCCATCCTGCCCTCTCCAAATTCAGGACGCACTGGCTCATCGGAGTACCTACCACGTGCTTCGTGCCTGAGGCTGCTCTGTGTGGATGAGGGAAAGGAAGTTTATAACAAAGAATTGGATGTTTGACCACACAAACTGAGAGGGCAGGCCAGAAGCAGGAGGCTTGAATGTGGAGGAGTGGGCAGGACAGAATTGGTAGGAAGGTGAGCCAAGTTCCCAGGGATGCCTTGCAGCACTGGGGGTTGGGGGTTGGGGTGGAGGGGTGGAGTGGGTGGGAAGTACAAACCCTCACAGCTGGAGAGGTAGGCAGGGTTCATGGGGCTTGGGTCGGGTCTGAGCTGTGTCCTGAGGCTGCGGTTGGACTGTGAAAGGGTGTAAACTCGAGACAGACACAGCGGGACCCTGGTGGAAGAGATTTGGCAGTGTCAGAGCGTTAACAGCAGGCACGGATTCAGGGACTCTGGTATTGGGACAGTCGGTTAAGGCAATGCATACAGGACACTGGGGATGAGAACCGATTGCCTACCCAGAAACCTCCCCTGCAGCCTCAAAGGACCAGTGAGGCCTGCCTAGCCCGTGAGTGAGGGCTTGGCGAGGCTCTTCTTAATTCCATTGTGGAAATCCATCCTCGCCCTGGGAAATCAAGGGACCTTCAAAGCCCCATGCTGGAGCTTGCCTTAATCTGGGCAGACACCCTCTCGTGGCAGCGTGTCCAGCTTGTCGTGTCTTTTAAAAATTCTCTTTGTTCGAGCCATGCCAGGGTTGCGCTGTTTCGAGGCTTAGAAAACAGACAGGAAAGGCGGTTCCAGCAGGAATCTACCCCAAGGGGATGCACTGCTGAAAGGTGGTCCCCAAAGAAGCCCTCAGGCCTAGGGCCCCTGGTGTGCTGCAACACTGGTGTTGTAGCTGTGGTGGTGAGGAACAGAACTAGCCTGTCCACCTGCCATCAGGACAGCAAAGAACAGTTTGGAGATCTGCATCTATGTCTTTCTTCAACGAGGCAACATGGTAGGTCCAGGGTTTTCTGAAGCCTGAAGGACTTCCTTGACATTGGCCAAGCCACACCCACAGAGTAACTTAGGGGTAGCATAAACTCACCCCAAAGCCCCGCTAGGCTTGCCCCCTATATATTTTACATATTAAATATATAAAACCCCAGAAGACCTGTTTTGCTTTAAGACATGCTCAGGCTGACACCCAGCCTAAAGGAACGTACACAGCTGGGCGACCAGTGGCTGGTTTGAGACCCTCTGAACCAGGTCTAGCTTGTGCTGAGGTACCTACCCTTGGTCTGGGGGCCAGGTCTGGCCAGTCTGTCTCCTTGTAGCCTCATTGTGTCTGGGCTTTAGAAGTTAAAGCCTGCCCCCTTCTGGTGATTGTTAATTCTTAAGATAACACTGGTTGGCAAGGATACCAGTACAGGGTGGGTAGAGGGCAGGTGAGTGTCAGATCTAATGGTGGCATGGTAGTGGGTCCTCCCTTTCCTGGCCACAAACCTTTGACCTTTCCTGCAGCTGCTATCCTGCACAAGCCAGAGGAGCTGGGCTGAAGGAAAAGCATTCCCTACCCTGAACTCATATTCCCTGGCCAGACCAGGCTGCCTCCAAAGGCCTGTAAATGATTATGTAAAAATAAATATGGTCATGTATACCTATAACCCTAGTATTGGGGAAGCTGAGGCAGAAGGATCGCTATAAATTTAAGGATATCTTGGGATGCATATAATAAGATTCTGTCTTAAGAATAAAACTCTAAGCCAGGCATGGTGGCACACGCCTTTAATCCCAGCACTTGGGAGGCAGAGGCAGGCAGATTTCTGAGTTCGAGGCCAACCTGGTCTACAAAGTGAGTTTCAGGACAGCCAGGGCTACAGAGAAACCCTGTCTTGAAAAAACCAAAAAATTAAAAATTAAAAAAAAAACTCTAAAAACATAAATAAGCTAGTTGTCCTGGCACAGTTAAATTGAATCATGTGTGCAAAGGATTCATGTGTCAAAAATATGCACACGAAGTGCAGTTCCTGATAAACATTTGTTTTTCTGCCTTTTCACTATTTAACATATGAGAAGCCTCAAAAAAACTGGACTTGGCCCAACTGTGCACATTGCCCAGGCCTGGACCAACTGCGATATGGTAGAGTATAGTTGCCTCCAGAGTCCAGGGTAGGTTCTAAGTCTGTTATGCTTGCTACGGGCAGAGCTTAAAGCTAAGAGCAAGGGCTCTGCAGCCAGCACACCTGGGCACTCAGAGGGCAGGCTACATGATGGTTCCGTGACACTCGGCTCACGTTCCTTGCTGAGCCCCTGCTTTTACACTTGGCCATGATAGGCAGAGCCCAAAGAAACAGGGACTCGTGTAAAGCACTGGACAGCTGCCGGATTCTTGCCTCGTCACAAGCTGGCTGAGTCTGGTTTTCCGAGCGACTCCGTGTCTTGGGTCTGGATCTGCATGAGCTCCAGCTCCCAAGAACTGAAGCAATTGCAAACCAGCCTGGCTCCACCACAAGGCTGAGGGGGCTGGGCACAGAAGGTGAAGGCTAATCTTGGCTGTCAATCTGAATGAACCAAGACCACCTAGAAAATTGGCAAAGCACACCCCTGCATATCTGGGAGAGTGTTTCCAGGGAAGACTGGCATGTAAGCTGGCAAGCTAACTGAAATCCCATCCTGAATGTAAGCAGGACTGTCCCGCAAGCTGAAGGCACAGACAGGAAGTAAAGGGGAGAGGTTTGCTTTGATCTTGCTTGAGCCTTCTTGATCAAGCACTGTTTTCTGCTGCTATGCCTACGTGAGTCTTCAGGGTCTTCAAACACTGAGCATGGGCTTGCGTGCACTGCTGTCCCAGGGCAACGTTGGGCTGGGGCTGACTTGCTGCGCCTTCGGAGGCTTCTAGCTTCTAGGATGAGCAGTTACTCTCTAGCTTGTAGGAAGCCATCATGGGGCTACCCAGCCTCTGTGTGAGTGAATCTAATACATCTCCTGTAATTGGATGCTCACTCTAGAAGGTCTGATCTACTGGAGAGCCCTGATTTATGCAGGAAGATTTGTGGGTCCACCTCAGCAGTGTGTGCTGGAGACTTAGGAGGGTGGTCATGCGCCCTGGGAAGGAGAAAAGGGCAGACACATTGTTGCAATAGTTTGCTTTTCCAGAAAGTGTGTGCATAGCCCGCTCTGGGTGGTTCTTAGAGGTTGTCATTTGCTTTTAAGTGACAAGTACCAATTCAAGCTGGATTAACTATATAGAAGTGTTATTTATCAGCTTGTACAACTGAGCAGGCCGGAGCACGGCTACCTTCTACAGGGGACCTAGGTCTCACACAGTCATAACCAGGGGTTGACTGTACTCCTTGTGGAGGGAGATCCATTCTTGGTGGGGTTCATCTCCCTCTCCTAGCTAAGGTGACATCCTAACAGTTTGACATGCCATCAGAAAGGGCATAGACCTTGAAAAGGGGTCATTGGACTAGTTTGGGCCGTGAGCCCACCCCTGATCACCCCTAGTCAAGACAAAGTCAATGATACATGCTGGGCCAGGCCCAAATCACACCATCCTTAGGGGCTGGGTATGGCGTGGGGAGAACATTTCTTTCATACTGTCACAGGAAAAGGATGCCACCACCAGCTTAGTGGTTTGACCCAGGCCTCTGATCTAACAGCCCTTACATCACCCTGTCTAATGTTAGAGCTATCTCTAGCCTGGCCATGGGTATAATTTTGTAAATAAAAAATTGTTCTTGTGATTTGTAGACAATTCAAAAGAGTTGAGGGAAAAATCTCAAAAAACCAAACCAAACAAACAAACAAAAAACTGTCATAGTAAGGTTGAAAGATTCAGTAACTATAAAATAATATTTTCCTATATACCAGCAATAAAAAGCTAAATTAGGAATGTAAAACACAATGGTATTAATATAAACACCCTATAAATAAAATACTTCAGTACAAATCTAAGAAATTTGTACAAAATGTTTGATGAAGGCTAAAACTAACAAGGGAAATTCAAGTAAATGACTAAGTATTCCATGTGCTGATTGTTTTTTTGTGAGCTTGACACCAGTTAGAGTCATCTGGGAAGAGGAAATTTCAACAGCGAGAAATGTCTCCATCAGATTGGCCTGTAGCAAGCCTGTGGCCATTTTCTTGATTACTGTTTGATGAGGGAGGGCCTAGATCACTGTGAGTGGTGCCACCGGGGCAGGTGTATAAAAATGTAGGCTTGAGGACTGGAGAGATGGCTCAGCCATTAAGAGCACTGTCTGCTCCTCCAGAGATCCTGAGTTCAATTCCCAGTAACCACATGGTGACTCACAGCCATCTGTAATGGAATCTGATGCCCTCTTCTGGTACACAGGTGTACATGCAGATAGAGCGCTCACATACACAAAATAAATGAATGTTTAAAAAAAAAAAGGAGGATGAAGCTGGGCAGCAGTGGTGCACATCTTTAATCCCAGCAATTGGGAGACAGAGGCAGGAAAGATCTCTGAGTTTGAAGTCATCCTGGTCTACAGATCAAGTTCTAGGATAGCCAGTGATACACACAGAAACCCTGTCTCAACAAAACAAAACACAAACAAAACCCACACACAAACAAAACAACAACAACAACAACAATCAGGCTGAGCAAGCCCGTAAGCACAGGAAGCCCCGCTCCTCCATGGCTTCTGCTTCAGTTCCTGCCTTCAGTTCCTTCCCTAACTTTCCTCAGTGATGGAGAACGACCTGAGAGTCGTGAGCTAAAACAAACCTTCCCTTGCCAAGTCGGTCATGGCGAGTTATCACAGCAATAGAGACCCAGCGAGGGGGCTAGAGGCATGGCTCAGTGGGTTAGAGCATCTAGAGCACCTGTTGCTCCTACAGAGGACCTGGGTTTGAATCCCAGCACCCACACGGAGCTCCGATTTCAGCAGATCTGATGTCTTCTTCTGGCCTCTTTGGACACCAAGCACAGACATGGTGCACATTCATACATACATGCAGGAAAACATGCATACATATATAATTTTTAAAAAAAAAGAAAAAAGATGTCCTAACTGAGACTGATAGAATAACTCAGACTGATCAGTCATTGGGCTTGGGATTTAGTTCAGCAATACAGGGCTTGCCTAGTGTCCTTGGACGAGAGAGGTGGGGGGGTGGGGAGAAAGAGAGAAAGCGAGCAAGAGCTCATTCTTCGAATTTTTTTAAATTGAGCAGGATTCAAATTAAAGCTCCCCGAGTTATTTTGAAGATATCAACAAAATGAGTAATATGCTCTAAGGTTTATATAGAGGAAACCCTACATAAAGTGGGGTACATGTCTGAGAACTAGCTGTCTCAAAAACAAGTTAAAATAAAAAAATAAAAACGGAGCTAGGAGGTACTACCACACACTTCCTAGAAGGGGCCAGTTTCAGAACAACGGTGACACCACCAAATGCTGGCTGAGAAGGAAGAGAAGCTTGAGGCTGTCAGGATGCAAGGTGGCACAGCCCCTGAAGACAGCTCCCTGGTTCCCTCTGTAGTACCTGCAGCCACACTCCTTGGTTTGTACACGAAGCAGGTAAACCTGTGTTCACACAAAGCAGCACATAGGTGCTTATAGCATCTCTGCTCTTACGTGCCCAAACCTGGAAGCAGTAAAGATGGTCTTCAGTAGGTGAGTGGTTCACCTGAGGTGTATCTAGAACAGGGCACGTTATTCAGCCCTAAGAAATGAGCCATCAGGTCATGAAGAGGTATGGAGGAGCCTGGAGCAGTGATGAAAAAAAAGAAGCCAGCCTAAAAAGCTACACACAGATCTGCAGCTCCACAGCATGGTGGTCTGGAAAAGGCAGAACAGGAAACTCGCGGCATCAGAAGTTGTCAGCGATTGGAGGAGGGGCAAGTAGAAGTCCTCAGAAGGTTCTGGAAGCAGTACAACTCTTCTGTGACACCATGACAATGGGTTTGTCCAAATGTACCACTGAGTAAGCCCTAATGCAAGCTACAGACTGGGTGGCGGCTGTGTGTCTCATGGGTCCACACGAGGAGGGGTGCTTGGCTGAGAGCTGGCGACCACACACATCCGGCTCTGCTGTAGGATACTTTGTCTACAAGTAGAAGCACGGATTGATCTGCTCCCGCACCGTGGGATAACCACTCACCCACAATTCAAAGGTTTAAGACAACAATGTGATTTGTCATCTGTCTCCGTCTGCAACTTGATGGAGCTCAACTTAGTAGCTCTCCCTCGGGGCCTCATCTTGAAGGTTCCTCTTACAGATGCTCGATGTCACAGCTGCCAGGACCGCAGCAGGGGCTGCCAGCCCACACAGTGTCCCCACGTTGCCTGGCTTCCTTGAAGCATGGTGGCTGGGTCTCCAGGGTGAGGTTCCTCAGAGATAGAACAAGGGGAGAGAAGCCATGCCCTACCCCTGAATGCCCAACAGGGAGGTCATGTGGGAAGAGGCCATGAGGAGTCTGGGGACGCAGCTGTCAGTAAAGTTTTTGTCTACTATGCAGGAGGCCCTGGGCTTGGTTGTCAATACTGATGAAACAGGTGTGGTTATACATATCCAAACTTCCAGCACTTGGGGGTGGAGACAGGAGATCACAAGTCTCAGTTATATTGTGAGTTCAAGGCCACCCTGGGCTATGAGATCCTGTCTCCATTAAAAAAGTGAAACCTGCATATTATGGCATGGCAAAGCCAACTACCTGAGTAAGACCTTTGTTTCCTGACCTCCTCTTGTGACCTGTGCACCCATCATCTGTCTGACTACAGCAGTCATGCCCATGGTCCTTTCAGGACCCCAGGAGGGACGTTCTGTGCTGTGGAACGTCTCCTCACTCCGGTCCTGCAGTGCGCTGGGGCATCTATCTTCAGAATGAAGGTGTGCAGAACTAAATGAATGAATGGGATCTTCTAGTTGAGCCTTGGTTCATCAGGGGGAACTACAAACCTTCCCAGGCCAATTGCACCTCCCACCATGTGCACCCAGTGGTGCCAAGACCTGCTGGCAGTTTCCTAAAAGGCTTAAGGCTGTGTGCTTGGCCTCCCTCCTCCCTGCTGCTCCTCCTCCTCGCCCTCCTCCTCCTCCCCCCGCTCCTCCTCCTCCTCACTGACTACTACACAGAAAAGCCAGGCACTGGAAACGGGGAAGTCATTTGGTAGCTCAGATTTGTAAAACTAACGCTTGTTTCTTAGGTGCATACATAATTAGAGTATTTTAAAATGTAAGAGAAAGCAATTACAGGAGACATTTACCCATATTGCCATAATTACAATGAACATTTTGGAATACTTTCTGCATTTTTTGAAGCATAAATACACTTCATACAGCTGAAATCATATAACTTGTGTATTTGTAACCTATTTTCAACATAGTCTAGCATAAATCCTATCATTACGTTTTCTCCATAAACTTAATTCTAATGTATGTTTTAATACCGCATAATACTCCGCATCAGGAGTAAGCCACAGTCGAAGCTGTTGCTTGGTGTCTCATGTTTTCCTACCATATGGCAAGGAGTCATGGGCTCCAACATTTTGCCCATCTATACCTGTCTAAGCAGGAACACCCTGGTAACCTATAGGACCTATAGGTACTAACACTCCTGCTTTAGCTTTGGGTATATGGGAATAACCACCATTCCCCATTCCTGAACAGGACAGAGGCCTGCAGCCTGACCAGTTAGCTGACTTCTGTCCTTCTCGTGGTTGGGTGAAGGTCACAATCGGAGCCAGCACCTCTATTTTTGGCCAACTGCACAACGCTGGACAAATGCATGCCGCTGACCTTACCCTGGCACCTTTTGGGGCTTTCTAACATAGGGTCTCATGAAGTTGCTCATGCTGCCCTCAAACTTACAAAGCTCTTGCCTCCGCTAAATAGCTGGGACTGTAGGCATGAGCCAACAGGCCAGGTTCCATACACAACTCTTCTGAGAAGCTAGCTGTCTCCTGGCCCCTGAGCTCCCCACATCTGGAGGGAAGCTAAGGTTTTCCTGGTAGCATCTGGTCGGCAGGAAGAGGCAGACAAGTGTCAAGCCCTCTGTGCCCAAGGCTGGAAGCTCCTTAGCCATTGTTGTCAAGTGAACAGACAGATTCCCATGTTCTCTTCAGTCAGTTTGAGTTGGTTCCTGACCCATCAGTCCTGGGACAAACTTGCCTGACGCATGTGTCCGCACTTCCAAACCTACACCTCTCTGGGAGACTGACTCAACCGTAGAGTCCGTAGACAGAAGCAGAAGGTTTTGAACTTGGCACTGGCAGTCCTGCCAGTCAACCCTCCCTTGCAGAGGAGGGCAAGGCCTGTGAAGCCTGGTACAGGGCTCCCGGTGGTCGTCCAAAGGAGGAGAGAGGTGGAGTGGCCCAGACACAGGCTTCTCCCCTAACTCCTCCTGCTTGACACGTGGGACTGAGTGACCCGGAACCCTTTCCTCCCTAGAATCAGGAATCTACACAAATTCTTTCATTTTCATTTTTTAAACATTTATTGTGTATCTCTGTGTGCATGCACATATGCACGAGTGCCTTTCACAGTGAATGTACAGTCTTCTTCCATCATGTGGATCTCACAGACAAGCTTAGTGGCAGGTCCTGCTGAGCCATCTAGGCCTCCTCGAGACAAATTCTTTTTTTTTTTTTTTTTTTTTAGAGACTGCCGTATCCAGGGATCCATCCCATAATCAGCTTCTAAACGCTGACACCATTGCATACACTAGCAAGATTTTGCTGAAAGGACCCAAATATAGCTGTCTCTTGTGAGACGATGCCGGGGCCTAGCAAACACAGGAGTGGATGTTCACAGTCAGCTATTGGATGTATCACAGGGCTCCCAATGGAGAAGCTAGAGAAAGTACCCAAGGAGCTAAAGGGATCTGCAACCCTATTGTTGGAACAACATGATGTACTAACCAGAACCCCGGAGCTCTTGTCTCTAGCTGCATATGTATCGAAAGATGGCCTAGTCGGCCATCACTGGAAAGAGAGGCCCATTGGACTTGCAAACTTTATATGCCCCAATATAGGGGAATGCCAGGGCCAAAAGAATGGGAATGGGTGGGTAGGGAAGTGGGGGGCGCTATGGTGGACTTTTGGGATAGCATTGGAAATGTAATTGAGGAAAATATGTAATAAAAATATTAAAAAATTTTTTTAAAAAAAGAAGTAATTATTTATTTCATGTACATGGGTACACTGCCGCTGTCTTCAGACACCCCAGAAGAGGGCATCTGATCCCCATTACAGATGGTTGTGAGCCACCGTGTGGTTGCTGGGAATTGAACTCAGGACCTCTGGAAGAGCAGTCAGTGCTCTTAACCGCTGAGCCATCTCTCCATCCCCTTGAGACAAATTCTTTTTTTTTTTTTTCAAATTAGAATGCGTTTCTTTTTTTTTTTAAAGACTTATTTATTTATTATATGTAAGTACACTGTAGCTGTCTTCAGACATACCAGAAGAGGGTGTCAGATCTCGTTAGGGATGGTTGTGAGCCACCATGTGGTTGCTGGGATTTGAACTCGGGACCTTCGGAAGAGCAGTCGGGTGCTCTTACCTGCTGAGCCATCTCACCAGCCCGAGACAAATTCTTGAAGGAATCGATAACTGGAAACACTGACATGTGACTCAGACACATCAAAACTGCCACAATTGGGAGGGCAGAGCCTAACGCTCTAGTCCCTGCTTTGAAAGCAGTCTCTAGAGGTAAGCAGCCTGGAGCCCAGTCCCACAGAAGGATTCTCAGGGTAGATGCCCTTCAGTAGGTACAAGTCAAAATGTGTTATAGCATCCTCCATACCCCCTCTCCCCACAGACGAGGCCACAGCCCAGAAACTTCCTGTGCCCAGGAACCAGCAGGCTGGAAGCTTCCCTGCTCTGTGTGCACAAGGACTCCATGTGAGACAGAGGCTGACCCCTGTGCCAGGACACAGCTCTCATGACTCTGCCTTCCGGCTCCAGCACTTGCTGAGGTATGGTCTCTCCCTCTCCTTCCTCTTCCAGGGCTAGTGATATGAACAACTGTGTGCTGATCTCAGTTTCCAAGGGTCTCCCATCCTTTCTGGACTCTCATATGTTTATAGTTAGGGCTTGGGATATAGCTCAGTGTCAGAGTGCTTGCCTAGTACGCCTAAGCTTCTAAGCTGCATCCCCAGCTGCCCCCATCCCAAATCATACTTTTATAGTCTCTTTATTTGACTCCTTGGTCGAAGTTTTAGAAGATGCCATGTACCTCCTAACATCAAAGAATTCTTTTTTTCCAAGGGTATCTGGGGGAGACTGGGTCTCACTAAGTAGCCCTGGCAGGCCTGGAACTCGTTATGTAAAATGGACTCTCCTCAAATTCACCACCATACACCTGTTCCTGCCTCTGGGATTAAAGGTCACCACACCTGGGTAGAGTCACAGGACTCGAGCATGCATAGCTGAATCGAGAGATGTTCCATATCCTTCCTCACGGTTGAACAGGGAAAAAAAGGACCTGCCCAGGCCATAGAATGGTTTTCTGACAGCAAACTCTGGGCCAAAGTCCTGTGGCTAAGTGTATGCAGGCTAAAAAGTAAGGTTTGTTACCATAGAGACCAGACCGGGCAGGGTTCTCTGTATTGGGTGACCTTGTTCAAGTGACCTCCCTCTCTGAGATTATCCCATGAGCCAACTATCCCAGAGAATAGCTATAGGGAGTCAATAAAACATGCTCACAAGTACCCAATAGTCTATATTCATGGAATCACGGGAGAGGATTTGTACTGAGGTCTATGTGTACCAGGGCCAGCACAGGCTCCCTCTTGGGGATGGAATGGGACATTTCCACTGGAGTTGACATGCACTAGCTAGTCTTTCCCCTCACTCTAGCTCCCTTTAACATCTTACGCTGTCTCTTCATCTGCAGAGCCAGAATTTTCCAGAAAGGCTGGGCTCTACAGGGACAAGAGTCCCTGTCCAGGGTTCCCAGAAACCTTCAACTAAGCACAGAAACTCTGGTTTCTGAAGTGTGTGCTTTTTAATGCTGAAAGTAGACCTGTAAGCCGGTCTGGAGGTCCAGATCTCTAACCCCAGCAACTCTGGAGGATGAATGAGCAACAACAAGGCCAGACCCTGCAACTTAGGGGAGGCCCATGGAAGAGACTGGGGAGTAGAAGGGAGAGAGAGGGAGAGGAAGAAAAAGAAGAGAGGAAGGAAGGAAGGAAGGAAGGAAGGAAGGAAGGAAGGAAGAAAGGAAGGAGCTCATCATTTCTAACTCTGGAAACTCATCACAAAAGATGACTAGCAAGAGGCAGATGTCTGGTTTAAAAGCAAAATAATGGGCTGGAATGATGGCTCAGAGCCTCTCCCAGAAGACCCAGGTTCAAATCCCAGCACCCATAGGGCAGCACACAGCCATCTGTTAACCCCAGTTCCAGGGGATCTGATGCCCTCTTGTGGCTGCTGCAGGCACTGCAGAGCATGGTACACAGTCATAAATTCAGGCAAAACACCCAAACACATAACATTAAAAAACAAATATTTTCTCTTTTTAAAAGTTTTTATTTACTTTTAGTGCATTGTTGTTCTGCCTGCATTTATGTCTACATGAGAGTGTCGGATTTTCTAGAATTGAAGTTAGAGACAGCTGTGAACTGACATGTGGGTGCTGGAAATTAAACCTTGGTCCTTTGGAAGAGCAGTCAGTACTCTTAACCACTGGGCTGTCTCTCCAGCACCATAAGTATTTTATTAAAAACAAACAAACAAACAAACAAACAAAAAAAAAAAACCTCAAAGGCAAGTCGAAAGCTCAGGGAACCTGACACCAACCCAACCCACAAAACTTTCGCCCCAAAACGTATCCTGCCTACAATATACACAATGATATAAAAAGGAACAGAGAGTGAAAGAACAGCCAAGCAATGGCTGGCCCAGTCTGAGACACATCAATGGGAGAGAGACAACCCCTGACACTATTAATGATACTCTGGTATGCTTACAAACAGGAGCCAGCCCAGCATAACCGTCTCCTGAGAGGCTTTGTCAAGCAGTGAATGGAGGCAAATGCCGAGACCCACAGCCAAACATCAGGCAGAGCCCAATGTGGAAGGGCTGGGAACAGATGTGAGCAAGCCAGAGGGCTCACGGACACCACAAGAAGACCTACAGAGTCAGCTAACCTGGGCCCAGAGAGGCTCACAGAGACTGAACCACCAGCCAAAGAGCATGCATGGCTGGACCTAGACCCCCTACATATTTGGGGCAGATGCACAGCTTAGTCTCCATGGGGGTCCCCTAACAGGCGGAGCAGGGGCCGACTCTGACTCTGCGGTCTCCCTTCCGACACTTTTCCTCTTTGCCTTGTCTGGCCTCCCTGGGAGAGGATGCACCTAGTCCTGCTGTGACATGATGTGCCAGGGTGGGTTGGAACCCATGGTGGCCTTCCCTTCTCAGAGAAGCAGAGAGGATGTTGGGGGAGGATGTGTATGAGGGCAGGACTGGGAGGGGAGGGGAGGAGAGGGCCATGATCGGGATGCAAAGTGAATAAATTAATAAGTTCCTGAAAAGAAGAACCCACAAAAACAAAATCCAAAGTTCAGGGATGCTGCTGAGTGGTAGACCTCCTGCCTAGCATGCGGGAGGTTCTAGGTTTAATGACAGTGACAGATTGCATGGGATCAAGATCTCCCTCGCCACTCCCCTTTTTTACAGGGTGCTAGGGATTGGACCAGGACCTTGTATATGCTAGGTCTATTCTACCACAACTCAGTCCAAGGCTAAGGTGTTTGTTTGTTTGTTTGAGAGGTTTTGAAACAGGGTTTCTCTGTATAGACCAGGCTGGCCTTGAACTCAGAGATCTTCCTGCCTCTGCCTCCTGAGTGCTGTCATTAAAGGTGTGTGCCATCACTATCTGGCTCCAAGGCTCATCTTAAAATTGTATTTATGCCTAGTGGTGGCATCTCACCACTCAGGAGGCAGAGACAGGCAAATGTCTGAGCTGAACAGGTTTGGTCCCCATGGACTCATATGTTTAAATGCTTGGCTCACAGGGAATGACCCTGTTAAGAGGCATGTCATTGTTGGAATAGGTGTGTCCTTGGAGGAGGTGTGTCACTGTGGGGGTGGGACTTGGAGTTCTATGTTCAAACTCTGCCCAGTGCAGAAGAGACCTTCCTACTGGCAGTTTCCTTCCACCTGCCTAGGGATCAAAATGTAGGACTCCCAGCTCTTTCTCCAGTACCTGGTCTGCCTGCATGCTACCATGCTTCTTGCCATGGTAAATGACTAAACCTAACTGTTTGCCTTTATAAGAGTTGCCTTGGTCATGGTGCCTCTTCACAGCAATGAAACCCTAACTAAGACACGGAGTAGTAGTAAATGCTTGGATGACACTTATTATAGACCTCAGGCTAGTCTAAGGGCTTCACACATAGAAATTCACTTTGTTGCTTATTGTAAATCTATGAGATGAGTACTTTCCACATCCCACTTGGTAGATGGGGACACTGGGGCTGAGAATATTGAAGTAGCCTGACAAGGTCATAGTGAGTGCTGGAGTGAGTTTGTATTCAGAACGCTGGTCCTAGCATGCACAGGGCTCCATCCCATGCTTCACCCACTCACTGTGTCTAGAGAGGAGAACTCTAGATTGAGTTTTAATTGCATTTAATCAGCATCACAGACCTTTTCTTTTCTTTCTTTTCTTACTTCCTAGACCTTTGATTCAAGACTTCTGTTTCTCAGAATTCATATTCAGGAAAATTACAAAAGAGATGCAAACAAAAATATTTGGATAAGGATGCTTATCACAGGATAAGTACAGTAAAGCTGTGGGATCATTGTAAATGCTCACGGCGAGACTGGCTAGATAGATGTGGTATTTGCACAGGTAAGATAAGTGATACTGACTGGCAGGATGGTGGGGCTCTTTTAATGAGGAGCTAGCAAATTGCATTTGAAAAGAAAAGCCATGTGGACATCCAGGAGAGAGACAGGAGAAAGAGGTACTAGAGCCCTCTCTAGGCATGCCCCTGCCACTTGTGTTAGTTCTGCACTGCCAGGTTTTCTGCCTGAGAGTCTATTACTCCTGGAACAATAAAAGGAGTTGTTCATTCTCCAAGCGGCTGTCACCACACTCCTCAACCATGCGATGGTGGACGGCAGAGTCCTGAGGGTTCTATGCCATTCACCTGAATTCTCAGGAGACAACAACGACACGGGACTCCACCGGCAGGAACATAAGAACCAAGCCCTCGCTACATTAATTTCCTCCTTTAAAGATGTCTCCCAGGGGTACAAGGAAAGTGTCGGAAGGCAGGGCTACTCTGCGCTGTCCAAGAGTACACCCTCTGCCTCTGCAGCCCGGTCAGGAAGACTGAGCCCCTCCAGTCCAGCGGTGCTGACGAGCCCTAAAGGTTGATCAAATAACGATGCACAATTCAAACATTTACTTTGCAGACGCCTCTAGAAAGTTTATCATACACAAACAAGCACAGGAGAGATGAGAAGGGTTCAAGTTCAAGCCAATTTGTTTGCCCAGTGGCCCCAGAGATCAGAAGCATCACAGGAAGCTACCCACAGGGTCCTGGGTTAGGAGTGGGGTGGCTCCCTTTGGCAATGGAGGAGAGTGGCTGGCAGCTGTTGGGTGGATTGGCTATAAACATCACTGTTGGTAAGTGTGACCAGGCATCAGAAGGTCAGGATTGAGTGCACCCGAGAGCAGCCTGCATGGGGAGGGGAATCAGGTGAGCTCGGTGTGTACAGCAGTCTTGGGCGCCTGTGCTTGGCATCCTGACCAAACACAGCAGTTTAGGAAAACTTCAAAGAAAGTTTGGCAGCACTGATGCCTCCTGAGATCGGAATGACAGTCTAGACTTCAGTGTCTGTTTTTAAGTGCCTGCCCACAGAGGGAGAAGTAACTTCACACCTGACAGTCTTGAGCAGAGAAGTCAGGCAAAGGCAACGGGGCTGGACAGCCACTCCTCTAAGCTGACCTATCTCCCTGTCCCTAGGACGCAGACCCAGAGCCCCATCCACATATCCTTAGACCTAGACAAATCCTGTGACAGGGGCGTAAAAGGAGCCTGCAGGGTCTAGGCACTGTGTTATGTGTTGGGCACACAAAGGAACAGAATACAGTCCTGCCATCTGGGCCCACGATCTGCCGAGAGGACAGACAGACAGAGTCTTAATGGCGTTGAAATAAATGCCAGGATCTCGGAGCGAGTCTCAGAAGCTCTCAGAGACTGGAGTAGGGGTGGCAGAAAGGACGACAGATGCCAGAAGCACAGGAGGCAGGAAAACAGCAGTCTGGGATTTACACGGACTCGGATTTATATGGGATTTGCATGGGACTTGGAAGCTAGAGAAGTCAACACAATCCTCGCTGGACTCAGGGGGCAGCAGATTCATCTGATCCTAGGACCTGCTCAAAGCTGTGTGCAGGCACATGTACGTGTGCAGGCACATGTACATGTGCACAGGCACACACATGTGCAAATATGTGGACATAAAATTGGGGGGAAAATACCAGGTCTACAGATAAACTCTAACGGTTGCCACAAGCCTGCAACAGCAGCACTTGAGGAGCAGAGGTAGTTGAGAATGCTATACCAGCCCGGGGGCACCCTTATTATTCCCTTGTTGCTATGACAGGATACCTGAAACATCCAGCTAAGGTTCGCAGGGTTCATCGTGGCTCAGTATAGTTACTCAGGGCTGTGGCTGAGTACAGTGGCTCAGTGCTGTGGTTCAGTGCTGTGGCTGAGTACAGTGGCTCAGTGCTGTGGCTCAGTACGTGGCTCAGTACATAGTGGTTCAGTGCTGTGGCTCAGTACAGAGTGGTTCAGTGCTGTGGCTCAGTACTGTGGCTCAGTACATGACTCAGTACAGAGTGGTTCAGTGCTGTGGCTCAGTGCTATGACTCAGTACATAGTGGTTCAGTGCTGTGGCTCAGTACAGAGTGGTTCAGTGCTGTGGCTCAGTGCTATGACTCAGTACAGAGTGGTTCAGTGCTGTGGCTCAGTACAGTGGCTTAGTGCAGTAGCTCAGTGAGGTACCACACGAGGGGCCCAGAGACACAGGGTCAAGGGACCACGCACTGAGTGCTCCACCCCTTTCGTTTGTTTATTTTTGGTCTCTGAAGTAAGAAAAGTAATTAAAAACAAACAAACAAACAAACAAACCAGTACCAAAAAGTGAAGTTGTTATGACCAAAATGGACAGTGTAGTTCCTAGGTCTCAGATCCCATTTGTGGGAGGAGCTTGGAACAAATGTGAGCTGGAGAAGGCCTAGGGTGATGTAAGCAGAACTTAATGAGAGACTAAAAGGGGCTCTCACATCAGTGGAGTGTGAGTGGAGTGAGTGATCAGTGGATGGTACTCTCATTACTGTCCTTTAAAAAAGAAAGGCAGGGGTAGTGGCACTTGCCTTTGATCCCAGTGCTCTGGAGCAGAGGCAGGTGGAGCCCTGTGAATGGTAGAAGGAAAGAAAGGACTTAAAGCTGTCTCCTGACTCGACATTGGCACCCACACTGCCTACCCCTAACTATGTGCAATAGATAAACACTAGTTTTAAAAATGGTTTTCAAGAGGCAGGTATGATGACATCCTTGGGAGGCAAAGGCAGGCAGATCTCTATGAGTTTGACGCCAGCCTAGACTGTGGAATAGGAGGGTGAAAATTCATTTTTAAGAAAAGATTTATTGATTTATTTTATTTACTTATTTTATGGTTGCTGGGAATTGAACTCAGGACATCTGGAAGAGCAGTGGTCTTAATCGCTGAGCCATCCATCTCTCTAGCCCCAAAAATGCAATTTTAAAAGTGATAGTTTTTCTCTATACCAGCTATCTTCCAAATAATGAAACATAGACTATGAGATTTATTTGATAAGCGTTGTGGCACAGTAACTGGGCAGTTAATAATCTTTTCTAATCCTCTAAACGGATCTGGCTACCTCCCAGCCGAAGTCCCCAAAATCCTGGCATTTTAGCACTGCTCTGGCTCTCAGGGCTTCAGATGTTTTTCCACGTCTCTTCCAGACCCTTCTTCATGACAAATCCCCTCTCCCCTCCACACCCCCACCCCCTCCTTCTCCCCTTCTCATCTGGCTGGGATCAGAAGTCCAGCCCTGTTCTCTCTTCTGCCCAGCCATTGGCTGATCAGCTTTTGTTGACAAGTCCGAGAATAAACGGGGAGCAATGTTCATACAGACCTGAGACAGGAGATGCTTAGAGTAAGCATTACAAAGCCATGTCTGGATCGCAGCAAGATATGAGGACAGAGAAATCAGCATTTTCATAATATAAGGGTAATCACTACACAGCGCACCAAAGCATTAAGCCCATAGGAGGGCGTGTTCAAAGCATATTATATACTTATGTGAAGGCAGCCTTATGGAATACTGTATAATAATCTTTTAAAAATTACCTCTAGGGCTGATGAGATGGCTCAGCGGTTAGGAGCACTGACTGCTCTTCCAGGGGTCCTGAGTTCAGTTCCCAGCAACCACATGGTGGCCCACAACCATCTGTAATGGAATCTGATGCCCACTTCTGGTGTGTCTGAGGACAGCAGCAATGTACTCACATACAAAGAATAAATAATTTGTTTTTAAATTACCTCTATAGCGGGTCTGACTTGACCAGGGATGCTGTCTAAAGGGCTCAGGAGCATCAGAGATTGCTGATGATCCAGGAGAACAGAAGCAGTCATGTGAGGCAAGAGGGGGGAGACTCAAGGCACTCTGGGAGCAGAGGGAGCCAGCCTCCAGCTGACCCCTAGAAACAAGGATCTCAAACATAAGTAACTACAAGAAAGTTAACATTGTTAAAGGACAGCTTGCAGGAATCATTTGTTTTCCTCCCCACCATGCTGGTCCTGTGCACTAAACTCAACTCCTTCAGTTTGGTGGCAAGCAGCTTCACCCAGTGAGCCACCTTGCCAGCCCCCATTAGTCCCAGGCTTTCCCTTTATTTATATTTTATGTACATTGGTGTTTTGCCTGCATTTGTCTGGGTAGGGGTGTTGAATCCCCTGGAACAGGAGTTACAAATAGTTATGAGCTGCCGTGTAGGTGCTGGGAATTGAACCTGGGTCCCCAGTGCTCTTAACTGCTGAGCCAGTTAACAACTCACACACATACAAACTCTCGTTTCCTTAGGCAGGTAGAGGTTAGAAATGATCTGATCTGTATGTTAGTAAAGGCCTGATGTAAATGAAGGGACCTATGCTCTGGGGTGGTCTGCAAACATTCAAGAGGCAGGAATATACACAAATAGTCATTACCAAGACACACCAGGGAAGAGAAAGCTCGGGAGCATGTGTAGATGCTGACACTGTAGGGTGGAGCAAGGGAACCTGAGGGGACAGCTGTGCCTCAGTTCATTGTTTGCTTTGAATGTTGTTCCATTTCTGTATCAGTAACTTTCCTGTTTTCAGTGCTGCAAATGGAACCCAGAGCCTCATACACGGGAGGCGAGTGCTCTGCCCCTGACCGATACAACCAGCCTTGGTTTTGAAATGTCTCCCCATCTTTTTAAGACTTGCCTCGATTTAATTATATGTGTATGTGCACACATGTGCAGGTGTCTGTAGAGGCATCGTAGAGGTGGAGTTACGGGTGATTACAAGCACCCAACACACAGCAAACTTGAATCCTCTGAAAGAGCAGTACATCTTCTGACCTCTGAGTCAGCTCTCCAGCCCCTGAATTTTTTTTAAAGATTTTTAAGAAAATGATGCTAACACTGGGAACATCTATGCTTTCCTTTAAAAAATATAAACGTCTTCAAAGTCTTAACAAGCTACTATGTGAATCTCACTCTATTGAATTATTTAAAATCAAGGAATGTTTTCCCTACAGATAACAGTAATTTGCCAGCACTTCTGAATGCCTAACCAAAGTTCTGTGTGTTTTTGATCCAGGGAGGGTTCGGCAGGACAGAAGGCTTCCATGACTCCTTTCAACTAACACAAGGCCAGACCGCAGCCTGGTTTGTTTTCCCTAATATACCACGGAACGGTGTTCAACACCATTCCTCCTTAGCGAGATGCAAGTTCAAGGAAGAGCAGGGATGTAGCTGAGAAAGAGAGTGCTTGCTTAGCATGTCCAAGACTATGGCTTTGATCTTCACCACTATAAATAATAATATAATAAAGATAACTTAAAAAGTCAAGACAGTGACCAACATTCATAGCCACTCAAAAGGTTAAAATCAAACCCAGACAACACGGTGAGCAGGGGAAGGCACGGAGCAACCAGAGCTCAGGCACTGTTTGGGGACCACATAGAATAGTAGCCTGATTTAGTAGATCTACTTGAGAATTGGTAAGCCTGCCCCTATGTATTTAATCAAGGGCAATGAACATTTACATCCATGAAAAGACATGAACAAGATTACGAAAGCAGGGACCAGAGAGGTGGCTCATCGGGCTTAAAGACTACTAGCTATTTGTCTGAGGACCTGGGTTTGAGTCCTAGTACCCACATCATGGGCTCCTAACTGCCTAGAACTGTTGTCTTAGGAAGTCTGCTGCCCTTTCCTGGCTTCTGTGGGCACCAGGCATATATAAATACACACACAGGCAAAAGGTTCACACAGAATTAAAAAAAAATATGAAGACAATCCAAAATCTTATCAAGATGAAAATGAACAAAGAGATAGACCACACCCATCCACCCAATGGCCTTCTATCCACACAATGGCCTCCTATCCACACAATGGCCTCCTATCCACACAATGGCCTCCCAGTCAACAAAGAGAAGAGAGCACAGGCTCATAAACACAGGTCCTCAGAAACTTCCCCTAAGCAAAAGCAGTCAGGCTCCACCAAACACACCCAGCATGATGACATTCGCACAAAGCACAGAAACACACACAAGAGGCATGTCACAGTACCAACTTATTTCTAATAGAGGTTACATGGACAAACAAACTACTAACATTGAAGATATAACTTAACTTAAGATGGAGGGAAGTCCACACAGAGTCCTCGTGGAAACCACCAGTGGACAGAGAAGTCAGTGGGGAGCGGGTTATTTGTGTGATGCCAGGGGCATTTTATCTCTGTACTATGCAGTCACTACTCTGCCCACATGGTCACACATTGGTGGGTTCCAGCAAATGAGGCTTTCTGGTGTGATGTGCTATCCTCAAAATGATCTAGCTAAAAACCTGTGGCATGAAAACCATCATACTACTAGGCCAAACTCTAGACACAGAAATTATGGAACAGCTAGATAGGCAAAGGGCACCACGCCCGCACAAGCAGAGTCACAGTTTACATATTCTGTAAAATCATTGGCTGCAACTCACAATCAGGATGGAAAAAAAGAGGTAAGATTGATTTCTATAAAAGGAAATCAAATACAATGAGCAAACATTAATTTGGTCCCTGTTTAAGAAAAAGAAAGTTTAAAAAAGCAGTTCTTGGGACAACTGTAGAAATTCAAAATTTTAAACTAGGTAAGTAAATATTCTTGAATACTGTTTGAATACTGTTTTTATTATTCGTGGTATGGGAGACTTTGAGATGGGTTTTACCCAACTGGAATGCCCAACATACAAGGCTTAGTTACTGTCTTAGTCAGGGTTTCTATTCCTGCTCAAACATCTTGACCAAGAAACAAGTTGGGGAGGAAAGGGTTTATTCAGCTTACATTTCCATACTGCTGTTCATCACCAAGGAAGTCAGGACTGGAACTCAAGCAGGTCAGAAAGCAGGAGCTGATGCAGAGGCCATGGAGGGATGTTCTTTACTGACTTGTCTCCCCTGGCTTGCCCAGCCTGCTCTCTTATAGAACCCAAGACTACCAGCCCAGAGATGGCAACACCCACAAGGGGACCTCCCCCCTTGATCACTAATTGAGAAAACACCCCACAGCTGGATCTCCTGGAGGCACTTCCCCAACTGAAGCTCCTTTCTCTGTGATAACTCCAGCCTGTGTCAAGTTGACACAAAACCAGCCAGTACAGTTATGAAATTCTCAAGTAGGATAATAGTATCACAATGATGTAGGAAAATGTCCCTATTCTTAGGAGATGCACACAAAGTTATTTACAGGTGGCACAATGAACTCAGTAATTTACCTTCACAGCAAAGAAAAAATATAAGGATGTTTACAATACTTTCTGTGGGTTTGAATAAAAATGGTCCCCATTAGGCCCATAGGGAGTATCTTAAGGTTTTACTGTTGTGAACAGACACCATGACCAAGGCAACTCTTATAAGGACAACATTTAATTGGGGCTGGTTTACAGGTTCAGAGATTGAGTTCATTATCATCAATGTGGGAGCATGGCAGCATCCAGGCAGGCATGGTACAGGAGGAGCTGAGAGTTCTACATCTTCATCTGAAGGCTGCTAGCAGAATACTGACTTTCAGGCAGCTAGGATGAAGGTCTTAAAAGCCCACACCCACAGTGACACACCTACTCCAACATGGCCACATCTTCTAATAGTGCCACTTCCTGGACCAAGCATATACAAACCATCACAGGGAGTAACACTATTAGGTGTGGCATTGTTGGAGTGGGTGTGGCTTTGTTGGAAGTGTGTCATTGGGGATGGACTTTGAGGTCTCAAAAGCTTAAGCTTTCCTAAGATAGGCCACAACCTATCACAGTTTCATGTCTCTGTCTGCAGATTCAGAAGGTAGAACTGTCAGCTCCTTCTCCAGCACCATGTCTGCCTGCATGCTGCCATACTTCCCACCATGATGGTAATGGACTGAACCTCTGAAACTGCAAGACAGACAAAATTAAATGTTTTCCTTTATAAGAGTTGCTGTAGTCATTGTCTCTTCACAGCAAGAAAACCCTAAGCTTCTTTTACAAAACAATTGTAGATTTATTTTGTGTATTAGTGTATACCTTTAATATATGTATGTGCACCACGTGCATGCCTGATGCACACAGAGATCAGAAGAGTGTCAGATCTCCTGAATCTGGAGCCACCATGTGAGCTCTGGGAACCAAACCCAAGTCCTCTGAAAGAGCAACAAGTGCTCTTCAACGAATGGGCCATCTCTCCAGTCCTTACAATACTTCTTATACAAATGTATTTATACTAAAAATGATTCCCAGTAAAAGAAACAAACATATTAAAGTGAAAAAGTACATGGATGTATTGTGGTCACCAGACTAGGGCTCTGGAACAGAAGAATGAGATCTGTGAGAAAACTAACCAACATGAAACTCAAATAAAGCCTGTTGCATGCTTAACGCTACTACAGCATATGATGGCACTCTGTTATGTGGGACGCTAACTACTGAGGAAGCAACATGAAGAAACCCCTTTGACCATTTTTGCAAATGTCCTATATATCTAAAATTACACCAGATAAAGTCTTAACATGAAGGCAAGTACAAAACCCAGGTATTTTATTGCACTTAACATAACTGAATAAATTCAGGGTTCAATGTAACAAAGACCTTGTACAATGATCTTGTTTGACATGAGAACACTGTATAGGTGAGAAAGTCCCTGTGGGATGGTGTGTCAGAGAAAGCTGCGTTGTGCTCAGGGCTTGCACAGCAGAGCTGTAGCAAACAGGGGTCTTGGTTCTTGAAAGACGTAAAGCCATCTGAGCCACAGCCACCTTGTTCTTTGGACTCTGCAGCATATCTCTTACCTCTCTTTAAACATGATTTGGAATGCTCACTTGGGTAGCACTGTCTTCAATGGAACTGCAAAAGGAGGCATAAAGTGTTATTTGCATCCTTTTAGCCACATCAGGACCAAAGTTTCTGTGGAATTCTCCAACAGACTGAAGTGTTCTCATTACTCACTAGATCCTTGCAACAGCCTTCTTCTTACTGAAGGGTAACACTGAGCAGCTTTCTCACCTCTATCTCCAGGGAGTTACACATATGACCTAAAAGATCAGAATGTCTGTCCCTGCCAGGCTCCCAACAACTGACCACCTCTTGGGTCCACCTAGATCTGTGCTACCCACGTCCACGCCTCCCCTCTGGCTCTCTGTAGCTCTCACAACTGTGGCTGACATGAGAGCCCTTTTGGCCTCTAAGGTAGGCTGTGGATGAGAGGACATAACTGAAATCTGGCAAAACCCATGGCTTCCCCTGAAATCAACACCACTAAGATGTATGTGTCACTTTGGGTCACAAGGTGATGAGGAACACAGGTGTGGGGTCACATGTTCCATAGTCTTGTCCACAGTCAAGTCCACAGTGTGCAGTCTTGGCTCCACAGGCACTGAGTATGCCTTCAGCAACTCATCTAGAAAGCAGAGGTGACCATAATGCCAAGGTCACAGAAATGTTAAAGAACTGAGAGCAGAGCTGGAACAATGGTTCAGCCATTAGGAGTACTTCCTGCTCTTGCAGAGGACCCAGGTTCAATCCCTAACACCCACATGGTGGCTCACAACCATCTATAACTATACTTCCAGGGGATCCACTCCAGCCTGACAAACAGACATGTCAAACGTTGTTCATGCTATCAGGGTGCTCAGGAGGGTTCACACTTTCTGCTATTTCATAAAAATGTATCACAGCCACAGCACCATCTCTGTATGTTAGAGCAGGCCTGCCTTCCTCCCACAAAAAGGGTGCCTGCCGCCTGTTTCTTTGATCTCAACAGAATCCTACAGAGGCTTTTAGAGATTCAAGTGCCATCGTTGAACGAAAGTCTCCTAAGAAGACATTCCTTTTGCCTGCCTCTTCTGGCCTTTCCAAATAAGTCAACAAGAGAAGTGTGGCTATGTTGGCAGCACCTCTTTGGTTCCTAGTAATCCTCATTTTAGCCAGAAGCAAGCAAGCAAGCTTTAAGCTTAAGCAAATGGAGGCAGGCAAGAACTTCTAACAGGAACACAATAACACTGTCATATGCGGACTTTGCCTATGGTTACCATCCATTTTATAGCAATTGATATGATATCCATTTACAAGAGAGACATTTCCAATGTATGCATGCAACTTTGAAAGAAAAGGACAGTGTGTAGAAAAGGCTGAGAAATCAGGTTTATACTTAGTGAAACCATAACACAGCTGTCTGAGACCCTCGCTGGCCCAGAGCTGAGCTGTTCACTGCGGTCTCATCAGTACACATGATGGTCATGCGAACAAATAAAATGAAATGGAAGGAATGAAAAGTTTGCATGAAATGGAATGAAAAAGTGATGCCAGATGTGGTGGCACACACCTTCAATCCCAGAACTTGGGAGGCAAGGCAGGTGGATCGTCCTGTATTACACCGTGAGTTCTAAGACAGCGAGGGCTACGTTCGGTGACTCCATCTCAAAATGCAAACAAAAATATATCTATATATCCAGTCTCAGCAGCCACATTCACATATTCAGCAGCCACGTGTGGCAGATGCTGTGTTCACAACATGACCGCAGAACTTGCCTATCATCCCAGACTGTCCTACTCAGCAGCAATGGTGACACTGACATAGATCAGGTGTGGGAGTGGCTTTGCAGCCAAAAGCCTAGCTTCTCCCGAAGTAGCAGCCTTCTGACAGGCATGGCAGAGGAGCACCCCAAGGAAGCAGACCTCTTAGACAGGGATACCTGAACCAAGGGAGCATAAAATATCCCTTTGGGGTTGCCAAGTCCTCTACAGAACAGAAGCCAGAGCACAAACAGGAGGAAATATCCAGTCACTCTCCCCAAATGACTTTTCCTTAATCTTTAGAAAGAGCCCAAGATTGCAAGGAGCAATCTGAACTCACACCAGGCTCGGCTGAGCTGGGCAAGGTGGTCCAAGTCTTCACACACTGGGATAGTTCCTTAGTGGTCCAGTATAGGGCAAGATGAACTAGAGTCCAGGACCCAACCTGCTGTCTGGGGATGACCTTCAGGTAAGAACGCCTCCCCTGACCCTTAACTTCTGACTTTTGTTTATTTTTGTGTTTTTGGAGACAAGATCTAGTTACACAGTCTAGGCTGGTCTCAATGCCACTTGGCCCAACAGTTTTAATATTTTAAACCATTATTCAAATAAATACACAATAACCTGAATTTTTCTTCTTATCCCCAAATCTTAAATACTTATTACCTAAACCTTCAAAACAGAAGGTTGGAAATTCTGATCTAATCCTAGTTTATCTTAATTCTCTGGCACACTCAGCCTCCCCTTCCCACAAAGTATATATATATATATATATATATATATATATATATATATAGTCATACACCAGCACCACCCAGGAGAATAAATAAATCTTGCATATATATAATATATATAATATACATATATATATGTAATATACATATATATATAATATATATTCCAGGATAGCCAGGGCTACACAGATACACAGAGAAACCCTGTCTGGAAAAGCCAAAAAAAAAGTTGCAGTTATTGTATGTGTAAGAGTCTTTTGCCTGCATGTATGTGCTCACAACATGCATACCTAGTGTCCATGGACATCAGAAAGGGGGTGTCTGACGTAGAAACTTAAGAATTCTTTGGAAAAGTCAGTTGTGTTGCAAGGTGAAAGAGTTGTGTTGGAGCATGAAAGAGTGTTTTCCTGAAATGGACACAGATGAAAGACTAAGGCAGACCTGTGAAGGAATGTTTCACTGAAGCAGACACAGGAGGAAGAATGTTCTACTAAAGCAAGCATGTGAAAGGACACGTGATGAAGGATTCTTCGCTAACAACGTGCATGTACTGGTTTGCCTCACGTTGCATAGCTCAGCATCCTGGAAGTCCTCTGTTCATCATAACCTGCATGGGATCCCTCTGTGACTTGCCAAGGATCCTGAAACAAGCACTAGACATTGGGGCAGCGACCTGGGGCTTTCTTCTAATGATGACAAACATAGGTCACACATCACAGAGCCTCACACAGCTCCATTACCTCCATTCACTTCATGCAGGAACAGACAGTGGCCACACTTAGGGGTTGGTGCGGAAAGCCAGCCAGGATGACTTGATGCCAGAACATATGTGGTCAGGCTTCAGATAGGCCTCCTCCCAGAAGGAAGAGATGGGTCTGATCTGCAACAGGATACAGTCAGACTGAGGTGTAGTCCCTGCCTCTGGTTTCCAGTCACGAGAGCTTTTGGGTTTTTTTTTTTTTTTTTCGTTTTTTTTTTCGAGACAGGGTTTCTCTGTATAGCCCTGGCTGTCCTGGAACTCACTTTGTAGACCAGGCTGGCCTCGAACTCAGAAATCCGCCTGCCTCTGCCTCTCGAGTGCTGGGATTAAAGGCGTGTGCCACCATGCCCGGCTTCACGAGAGCTTTTGAGTCTTTGTGTTAGACCAATCTGGAGCAGACCCTGTCATATCAGAAAAGGGAATGGCAGGGCTGAAGAGATGGCTCCATGCCTAAGAGGACCTGTTGTTGCTCTTATAATAGACCCAGAGGGGGTTCCCAGCATGCACCTGGTGTCTAACCACTGTCAGGAACTCCAGATCCGGGTGAATGGGATGTCTTCTTCTAACAGCTTAGCCAACACCAGAGTGCACATGGTGCACATACATACATGTCTGCAAAACACTCGTACACAAATAAAATTGATAAGACCTCAAAAAAAGCTACAGTAATGTCACTTCAGAAGACTGCCATCATTCAGAAATAACAGTATTAAAAATGTTGAATTTAGCGTAGGGATTGTGAGAACCCAGTTTAAACAGCTCTAGCCAAGGCCTCAAAGCTCAGCAGAGGGATTTCTTCAAGTTCCTGTATCTCACTGTGGAGGAAATCTAAAGCACATCGTCTGGTCCCCTGAGACGAAGAGACACTGCTGGGAGAAGATCTGCTCTGCATCTCACAGACAAGCGCAAGCACGCTGACCTGTTGCTGGGAGCGGGCCAACTTCCTGCCTGTGTTCTACAAGAAACTTGACAGACCTGGGAAGTGGCTGAGAGCCAGATACTGACATCAGGGGACGAGGCTTGCTCATGGTGGGCGTGACCTTCCCCCTGATTTAAGGAAGGAATGCTGTTGGCTGATGAATCCATGGTCTCACAGAAGTAAAAAGAGTCAGTGGTTAGCAGAAGCCTCTAGTCCAGGACAGTGGGCCTGTCAGGCCATTCAAGAGAGAATGTCACTTCTGCTTATTCAAGAAAGCCCCGTCTCCTTTCACTGATTTCCGGATTCCAGCCTCCCTCTCCTTGTCAGGTGGATGTGTCATCAAAGCTTTCCTGCATCCCAGCAACCACTACATCCACGAGGGAAAGTGGTGGTTATTCTTGTCTCACTGACTCCACTCAAACCAAGCTAACAAGAAAATTACCGTTGATTGATTGGGTTTTTGTTTGAGACAGTTTCTCTGTGTAGCCCTGGCTGTCCTGGAACTCACTCTGTAGACCAAGTTAGCCTTGAACTCAGGTCTGTCTGGTTTGCCTTCGGGTACTTTAAGGGGCAAGCTCATAGATGAAATCTTTAAAATTCTCAAGTTTAGGAATCACATGCTTCCCCCACCCCCTAACCCACTTTGGTTTTTTTCAAGACAGGGTTTCTCTGTGTAGTCCTGGCTGTCCTGGAACTCACTTTGTAGACCAGACTGACCTCAAACTCAGAAATCCGCCTGCCTCCGCCTCCCGAGTGCTGGGATTAAAGGCGTGTGCCACCACCACCCAGAGAGTTCTTTGTATCTTGATGAGACTTGTTAGGACCCTGAATACAGTAATCATGGGACCTTTGTTTGTGCTTTGTTTGTTCCTTAACTACTCTGTTTACGCCTTAGGACTGACCATATCCTTTGTATGTAACCAGAATGATATAAAAGCAGACTGGAAAGAAACAAGCCCACTTCAGCTTCAGCCTCAGCACTGGCTGGAGTCATGTTACGGTGTTGTCTAATTGTCTTTTTCTTTTCAGTCCTCACTCCTCCCTCAAGACCTTGTTGACTGACTGAGCTGGCTTGGTCACCATGTCAACTAAAAAAAAAAAAAAAGAAAGAAAGAAAGGAAAATGAAGTCCAAAGCCAGGGAGAGGGAATTCCATGAGTGTTGATGTGCAGACAGAGTTGTTATACTTACCCAGACTTTGTTTCAACCTGTGGTATGGAAGTAGAGAAGGAGAATGCTGGAGATGGAAGGGTTTAGATGCAATGGAGGTGGCTGTTTTAGTGGCAGATGGGGTTATGTCATCAACAGTCTTACTCAGTTGTGGATCTTACACACTGTAATACTGACCAGCCAGGCACAATGTGCTCTTGATGTTATTGTAATGGCTTAAACGTTATGAAGGTAATCAAATCCTTATTACTGAATTCGAGACCTGTTCTACAAGAGGGAATTCATAACTGATACTGTAAGCCCGATCAAAAGCCCGTGGAGCTGGCTGGAGGCTATAGTCCTTAGGACGAACTGCAGCTGTCTTGTTCAATGCACATGCTGTCAAATGCCTTCTAAATATTTACATTCATACTCAGTGTCAGTGCTGCTCTCAGTCTTACAGAGCCGCTTTAGCTAACGCTGAAACTTGAAACTGCTGAAGGTGCTCAGAGTAAGTGACTGTGAGCATTCAGCCTTCCACCACCCTTCAGGCTAAGGGAGAATCGTGGAAGACGGGGTGGACGGTAAGCGTCAGAGGATGGGAAATGATGTGAAATGCTGTCTTCTGGACACTACATGGCCTTTGCACTCCTGCATGCATAGTAGCCATGGTTACCCAAACAAGACTGGACCCGCCATCATTCTATCACAGATTGAGGAGGGCCTCATGAGGCCCCACACCTCCCTGAGGAGCTAGGGTCAGTTAACGGCTGCTGGGGGTGAGGAGTCATTTTACGTCTTCCATCCCATGCCTGTCCACACACAGTTAATAATAAATGTAAAGAAATTTACCTTAAATGCACTTTTTAAACATCTGATTCAAAACCTATAAAGGTTGCATAAGTAAGAGTGTCTCTGTCTGAAATCTATGCAGACCAGTTATTTCTGTATTACACACACACACACACACACACACACACACACACACACACACATCCCAATATATTCTCTCTGAATGAACAACACAGTTTTCTTGGACACATGGGTTTATAGGATACGCCTTGAGTTTAGAACACGGAAGGTACGAGACAATGCCCAGGACCTTGCAGTCACTCTTTCCTGACTGTTAGGTAGTCCATGAGCTGATCCAGCTCATCATGGCACAAACACTGCCCCTCACTCAACAGGAGAAGAAGATGATAAACGGTAGATGGAACAGAGAACTGGCCAGGGGCTTGCGGGCCAGGAAGTCATCGGCCAGCTCAGTAGCCTTCTGAGAAAGTCTAACATTGTTTTCAGCCAAAGATCTCTTCAATTCATCGGCCACCACCAGCAGAGCATCCTCCAGCAGCATATTAGAGACAAGAATATGCTGTTTTATCATACAGGTCCCTCTCCCCAGCCCCCAAACCCAAACAGAGATTATTTCTTTTTTAAAATATTTTTTCTTGACTCTTTGTGGATTTCACATCACCCCAATCCCACTGATCTCCTTGTCCCTTGGTATTCACCCCCATACTCTTGCAACCTCCCCCCACAAAAATAAATAAGATAGAATTAAAGAAAACAACCTTGTCCTGAAAGCTGTCACAGTGTATCACCCTTTTGCCCCACACATCTCTATTTGCAAACGTTCATTGCAATGAGTCATTGGTCTGTTTCAAGTCCTCTGGCTTCTGCTACTCTATCAATACTGAATCTTCATGAGGATTCCTGTGGGGTATCCTGTTGTTGCCCTGTGTCATGGAGGGCCTGCAGGTTTGGCTCTGCAGGATTAGCCCTTTCACTGGCTCCAGCAGATCCCAAATGGAGTAGATGTTGGGCCGGGCCAACTCAAAGCCCTAGATCTGGGCCTAGGAAATAGGTGAGTTGGTCTTCCTGCAAGCTCTCCAGCACTGCCCAGGCTAGGTTACCCAATGCAGAAACTGGCAAAGGGGAGACATTACTTCCTATTTAACAATTACCCAAAGGCTAGGCATGGTGGTACATGCCTTTCATTCCAACATTCAGGAGACAAAGGAGTTTTGTGAGTTCATGGCCAGCCTAGACTACATAGAGCAGTGGTTTTCAACCTTCTTACTAATGTAACCCCTTAATACAGTCCCTCATGTTGTGGTGAACCACAATCACAAAATTATGTTTGTTGCCACCTTGTAACACATTCTGCTACTGTTGTGAATCATAATGTAAAAACATCTGTGCTTTAAATATCTTAGGCAACCCCTGTGGAAGGGAAATTTGATTCCCAAAGGGATTTCAACCACAGGTTGGGAACCACTGACATAGACAGACGCCATCTCAAAAAAAATTGTTTTAAGAAAATAAATTATAACAAGCAAAAGCTGTAGGAATACATGGAATAAGTGTCAATAAAATTAATTCTAATTATTTACTTTTTGTATATGTGTGTGCCACAAGTGAGTTAGAAAGAGAGCAAGAACCAGCAATGGTGCAGCTCTCCTTTAGTCCCAGCACTCGAGAGCAAAGAAACATTGTCTCAAAAAACCAAAGAGGAAGGAGAGAGAGAGAGAGAGAGAGAGAGAGAGAACAAATACACAGGCATGACATACATATAACTTAACTAACAGTCAGGAAACAACTGTCTAGAGGTCCAGTGACCCCCTCCTTCTTTGTTTTGAAGAGGGCATCAGATCCCATTACAGATGGTTGTGAGCCACCATGTGGTTGCTGGGAATTGAACTCAGGACCTCTGGAAGAGCAGTCAGTACTCTTAACCGCTGAGACATCTCTTTACTTATGATCTGAATCTGGTAATTTATGAATGATAAATAATGTCCATATCTATCACTATTCTGATCATAAAAAATAATAAGTCACCTCCCAACTTCACCACAGATTGAAAACAGATTAAATGCTTTTTGAAGTAATAGTGATTCTTTTTTTTTTTTAAATTGCTACTGAACAAATATTTCCCCTACTTTGTGATGATTTCCTAAATGATTGTGCATGATGTCAACACTTAAGGAACTAAACATAATTAGTTCCTTTCACAACTGGTTCAAATTAAACTTATCCCAGGAGACTGAGATTTGTAATTAATAAAAGAGTGCTCTTTTACATTTTGGGAGTCCATGTGTAAAGTACCAGTAGTTGTCGCCTTCTAAACCACTCAGTACAGCATAGCCATAATTTCACCCTCTCTGAGCAAAAGCTGGCAGGCAGGGAAAAGATCCACCGGACCTTGATAAAAGATGCTCAGCCTCCCCAAGACGACAGAGCAAGAGCTCATCACTTTTCTCCCTCCAGACCCACTGAGACAGATGAATTTAGAACACTACCCCTATATGCACTTCTCTGCCAACTCTAGAAGCTAAGGGGATGAACTAATTTTAGCTACTAGTGTTTCGTGGCTCCATTCTGCGGAAAGACCTTCTGACTTAGCAATGAGCACCTGATACTACCGGGACAGGTGACTGCGAGTCTGCAGGAAAAGCATGCTCAACTGCTGCTAACCAGGGCAGACATGAAGCCAGCTATACAGAGCTTTAGGGTACAGGAGACATGCAATACATCTGGACTGAATAGCAAAGCACAGGAGCTTTTGGGAAAAATAAAAGGGCCAGAGAACTCACTCATGTAGGAGAAAGAGAGAGCAGGATGGGGGTGGGCTGTGGAGGGGCAGGACACAAAGGAAGCTCCTGTTAGGCATTCCTCTTGCCTCCAGGAGGGAAAAATGCCATTTTCAACCCCTGACTACAGAGGCCAGAGTCAGGATAGGAACAGGAACAGCCGACCTGACCACAAGTGGAAAAGATGAAGGGATCACTTGTACATCAGGGAGCAGAAAGGGGCTCATTTTCATTGGGTGTGGTGGCTCATTAATTTAATCCCAGTACTGGGAAGGCAGAGACATTCAGATCTAGGAGTTCAAGACCAGCCAGAGTTACCCACTCAGGACTACACAGTACCTTGTCCCAAGAACAAGCAACAAAAGTAGGATTGATTTTAATGCATTCTCATCAATGCTAGAACAAAGACATGGATGAGAATGCATAGAAAATGCATACTTAAAAAAAAAATAAGAGTTTGGGTAGTGCCCCTACCATGGTCTGCAGCCATTGCATTACAGAAGCAGGGTCTGGAGAAGGATGCTAGGATCTGGGCTCTAGTCCTTGTCTTTCACTTTCTCATGTCATGGGTAAGTGGCTTCCTCTGATACCACTGCTATGAGGTAGGACCTCAGCACAGGCCCAGCACAGGCTCAGTACAGGCCTCAGCACAGGCCTCAGCACAGGCCTCAGCACAGGCCCAGCACAGGCCTCAGCACAGGCCTCAGCACAGGCCCAGCACAGGCCTCAGCACAGGCCTCAGCACAGGCCCAGCACAGGCCCAGCACAGGCCCAGCACAGGCCTCAACATAGGCCCAGCATAGACCTCAGCACAGGCCTCAGCACAGGCCTCAGCATAGGCCCAGCACAGGCCTCAGCACAGGCCTCAGCACAGGCCCAATACAGGCCCAGCACAGGCCTCAGCACAGGCCCAGCACAGGCCTCAGCACAGGCCTCAGCACAGGCCTCAGCACAGGCCTCAGCACAGACCCAGCACAGGCCCAGCACCATGGATCTAGATGAACACAAACAGAAAACTAAGAACCTGGGGCCAACAAACCTTACCTCTTTTTAGGCTGATCATCTTTTTTCACACTGAGGGAAAGATGATTAATACAAAGCTAAAGAGAACCCTTAGAGAAAGAACAGTCCATGACACTTAGCTATCACGAATACAAAAGCCAGTGCTAAAATTTGGCCCAAAACTCTACAAATAGTAATCCATCCTATAACAGGGTGGTGGGATATTTTAGGCTCGTTTTTATTTGAGACAGGGCCTACACAGCCCAGAACCTGGGGCTGAGGTGCCCCATCCTCTGCCTCCGCCTCTCAGATGCAGGAACCACATGTGGGAGGCATCAGACCTGGCTGTGTGATTCTTCTACAGATACAGTAAAGTTGTGTTCAGGGATACATAGAAAAAGTACTTGGTGGTAACTACAAGCCTTTCTTCCTCAACTCAAAGCAGTTAGTTCAGCTACACATATTAACCTTCAAAGTATGCCACATGCAAAGAAAAAGCGCCTCTTGTTTAAAGCAGGATTTGTCTCTAGAGACACTTTTAGAATTGACACTTACTTTTGAGGGATTCAGGAGGCATGGTTATAGTACAGGAGAAATATTCCACTTTAGACAGCACCACCAGAATACAAAAGGGGGAACCATCATCTTTAACATCCTGAGGTGAATGAGTGAGGTCCGATTCTGAGGCAAGAATTGTTTCCACTACAAGACCATGATCTTGCAAGGGGTGGCCAATGGTAGTAGCATAATCCCTTAACACACACACACACTAAAAATATAGGTTACTTTTTAATTTAATAACAGAAAAAAATCCACATCACCACAACACAGTTAAGCAAGCAGGGTAAGACAATGTTTTTGTTCTACTTATGTCAGTGAAGTATAATCTTTACTGAAATTATAAAATCCTCCATAAGATTGACTATGTGTATAGTTTAGAAAAGAAAGCCTACCAGGCCTGGTGGCACACACCTTTAATCCCAACACTTGAGAGTCAGGGGTAGGAGGATCTCTGTGAGTTAAAGACCAGGCTGGTCTACAAAGCGAGCTCTGTAGGACAGCCAGGGCTACACAGAGAAACCCTGTCTCAAATACAGAGCAAGAAAGACAGCAGAGGGTGTGCTTGCTTGGTATACTGGTTCATGTGCTGAGTAAGTAGCCTTTTTCAAGATGGATGATGTCATTTGATGATGTCATGTCAACTGAGAGACCGTAAAAGAAGCTTAAGATTGTTTTAAAGAACAGGTGAGAAGACTACACAGAAAAAAAGAGACAGCGTTCACCTCAGTTGGCTAAGAGAGACCCTCAGTCCTCACTGTGTCATTCCCTATGGAAAGGAAGAGTGGCCCGGAGTCACCAGCATTCACCACTTATGATGAGCCTTGCATCAGAATCAAGTGATGTCATCAGAACCCCAAGTGACATCATGTCCTGCTTCCTCAGCCTCCATCCTCAGTCAACCTCCCCATGCCTCTCAGAGTTGGTGTCATTTCAGCCAAGTACTTGCTTGGAAACCTGTAGAGCCCTGCTCTGCAACCTGAACTCTGTAGTATTCTCAGTCCTACCTAGCAAGAGATACAGTGGAAAAAAACAAAGACAAAGTAAATCAACAAAAGTCATCACCTTAACCCATGGAAACAGGCTTGATACACACTAAGCTTCAAACATCCCATTCTCTTGCCAAACTAAGTCACCACTCCTGGACTGTCAGCTCTCCCCTTTTCTGCTCTTCTCCCTCTGCCTTCTGTTTGTGATTCACTTGCTAATCCTCAGCCCAGAAGCTCCAAACACACGACCTTATGCTCTACTGTCTCTTTAATTCATCTCCAAACTATGTTAATCCACTGTTACTCATAAGAATATTTGGCTTCTGGTGGAACTAGCTCTTAGTACATTTGATATCTGCTTCTCTCTCTCTCTCTCTCTCTCTCAGACAATCTCATGTAGTACAGGCTGGCTTAGAACTCACTATGTAGTCAAGGATAACCTCAAATGTCCGGTCTTCCAGTCTCTATCTCCAAGTACCAGGCTTGTAAGAGTACGCTAGGGGTGAAGCCACTCTCCTGAACTATAACCTCAGCACTACATCCACTCTTCGTGCTGTTATGTGCATATTTTATCCTATTAAACACCACCTCTTACCAGCAGGAATTGTTACTGAATTATACTTATGTTCCTGTACATGGAACTGTACATTCAACAAGTCAATCAAATATATGTTTTACAAAACTAAAGATTATTAGGATGACGGGACAATGGGTTTTGACAATTTAGCAAGATATGGATGATTTCAGAAAACAAATTTCAGAACAAGAAATAGTTCATTTAGCCCATGGTTCAAAGTTATCACTAAAATAATTCATAATAGATGACATGAACTGAAAATTAAGCATTTTGCAGTATAAAACAATGAATCAGCCACTAACATCACTATAAACCTTCCTGACATTAAAGTGACAAACAGGGCAAACAGCATGCCCTGCTTAAGGGCACTAGCCTCAGCAGACACTGTGGCTAACATGATTCTTTGCTGCATCCACTCCAGTGTCCTGATCCATGGCTAACTGCCAGGCCACAGAACACCAGGCAGGAGGGAGGGAGCATATGAAGAGTGGTTTCTAAAGCCACTCCAGGTGGAGAGGAGAAGAAATGCAGTCTCAGACACTCTTCACTACAAGACTGCCCTCAATTAGTGCCAGCTGCCCAGCTCTGGAGCTGGGAAGATAGCCAGTGTCTGGATCGGGCTGGTCCAACGAGCAGCTGCAGTCAGCCACAGTTCTAAATGAAATACACGATCTAAGTCGGATATATGATTCTTGCTACAAATGCTTATGAAGCTACTCTAAGGGCTGGATGGAACTCAGACGGCACACACAAAGCCCTGGCTTCAGTCTCCACTGCCACAGACACTGGCAATTCACAGCACATGTCTATAATCCCACTTGGGAGGTAGAGGTAGGATCATACATTCAAGGTCGTCTTCACCTATACTGCAAGGTTGAGGGCAGTATGAGCAATATGGGACCATGTCAAAAGGAAGAGAGAGAAAGAAAGGAAGACAAAAGGGGAAAAAAGAAAGCCAAGCTTGCTGATCCAACCTGTGGCTTGAACATCATGGCTGAAACTTGAGACCAGCACTTAGGAGACTGAGGCAGGAGAGTTGCCGAAAGTTCACAGCGGGCTTGGGCTACACACTGAGACCTTCCCTCCAAAAGAGGAGGTGGGTGGCAGTGTGTGTGTATGTGTGTGTGTGTGTTTTAAATCTAGCCAAAGAGTCTTGTGGCAAAATTGATAAACAAGGAGGCTGAAAATCTCCTACACACACTAAGTCTTTTCTGTCTCTAGGTTCAAAATCGGTTTAAATTGCTACATGATCAAATTAAAGCAGGGCATGTCTGGATATTTTTCAATTAAAGAGAAATCCCATCATCAACTGTGAAAGGAATGTCCCTCTCCACTCTGTGACTGACCTCATTTCTTCTAGCACACCGTCTCTCAAGGTCCAACACAAATGCCCTACAAATGAGGTGGAGCTAGAATTTTGCCTTTGAAGAGTGAGTAAAAATTCTGAGTTGCCTTAAGAGTACAGCATTAAAAAAGAAGAGAAAAGAAAAGCAAGCAAGCAAGCACAAGGCATGATGATGTATGACCCTAACTAACTACTCCTACCCCCACAGGAAGCAGAGGCAGGCAGACCTCCAGATTGGAGGTTAACATGGTCTACAGAGCAAGTTCCAGGACAGTGGACCCACATAGCCAGACCTTGGTCTCAAAAAATACAGACATCACTGCTTTAATATAGTCATGTTTTTCATAACCTGGTACCTACAGTAGGATTCTGTCCATTGTACTGGGCTCTTAGTATATTTAATGAGTGAAGGCAACATGTGTATGGTTTTCAAGCCAACCATCTGTCTACCAGCCAGACTCTCAAACACTACAAAACCAGACACAAGCCACAGACACAGCTAGCACCACTGATGGAATCACTGTATTCAAGATATGGATAGAAGAAAATTTAAACACCATAGAAAAGGGCAATGTATGAAGCGGACACAGCCTAAAGTGGGGAAATGCAAGCAAGGAAGAAAGTCCGAGTAAGACAGGACTCTGGAAAGGAAGCCGGTTAAGCTGGCAGTGACATTAAAACAATGTCCCTAATGCTGATTCCCGCAAGTTATGTATGCAAGGCTGACCACTTAAATCGTAATGTGACACAACCTCATTAGGTAAGCTAAAAATGAAGTATGGTCACCTCTGGTTTTTGTCCATAGAGGTAACAATAGCGCAATCCACAGGTTTCTTTCTTTCCCATGCTTTCTTTAGTGCTTGGTAGAACTGCAGGCAGGGCTCCTCCCTCTGGGTGTCCCCACCACTGGCAAGATCTGAAACACAGGTACACTGGGGTCTCCCTGCTAGCGCTTCTCCCTCATGGAGAAAGTAAGACACAGTTCTTCAACAGCAGTCAGAAACTGCCAACAGTCTGTGAGAGAATTCTCACCTAGCTCAAAGCACTGACATTGTGTGCTTTCCTTTTTGAATCATCAACTGCATTCCCCCATGGTTCTTCAGTATTGCTGGAGTATGAAGATTTTTTTTCTCACATTGTACAGATATGTTTCCCCTCTGAACATGCCCCGCACTATGAAAACCAAATACTGGATTACCCAGTGTAAGCTGTGTCTTAACACAGGATGCTTAGCAACGGTACCCAGGAATCTGTTCTCTTTTCAGAGTATTATGTGAATCTAAGCGTTTCTGTCATTTCTCATTCGTTTCCTCTCATCTGCTACAATAAAAAATGCTAAATGGAGTCACTATCCTTGTTATATAAGATGCAAGGCACAAGACAAACAGATTGATTCATGCTTGCAGTGTTGAATCAGAAGGACAGGAAATGTTTGTATAAAAATACTCATCTGTGAAGAAAGATGCTCAATTAGATACATTTTAAGGGGCTTTGTTAGATGCAGGGAAAACACAACTCCTTGAGCTCTGCTTCAATGCTCTAAGCACTCCTCAGCTCCCTCGAGTAAGTTATCCCCCCTTGTTAAAAACGTACAAAGGAGTGCACAGATGTGGGGTAATCTGTTAGCCATCCAAAGTGGGAGAAGGTTCACATGAGATCACCCTAATATGTGATGCTCTGCTTTCGAGTGAGAATCTCTGAGGAAGCAGAATTAACATCAGAATCCAACACAATGTGCCCTAAATCAGGCACTTTTATTGTGGCTCCACAGTATCTAGATAGCAGCGTTTTAAAATTATTTATTTATTTATTTATTTATTTTATGTATATGAATGAGTACACCATTGCTCTCTTCAGACACACAAGAAAAGGACATTGGATCTCATTGCAGGTGGTTGTGAGACACCATATGGTTGCTGGGAATTGAACTCAGGACCTCTGGACAGTGCTCTTAACCGCTGAGCCATTTCTCTGGCCCCAGATAGCAATGTTTTTGTCCACAAGGTACATCCTGCCAGGGAGAGAAGCCTCAGCAGGCAGCAATTAACTGTGTTCCCACAAGAAGCCTCGCGCCCAAGGCAGCACATGGCAGAGCGGCCCAAGATACACTCTGTCAAACTGACTGTTCAGTGTGTTGCCAACAAGCAGCCATCCCTCTGCTTCTCCCCTAAGGTTTTGGGTAAGGTTCCTCTCATCTAGACATAACTATGGGAAGTGTTTGCCTGAGCCTGAGACTCCCCCTATGTCCTGGAGGGACCTGCACCCCACCCAGTGTTCCCTCACCAAGGCAGTAGCTGCAGCCTTGCTGTCTTTGACAGTCACAGGCCATTGAGTCCAGTAGCCATTCCAGATGCCACCAGCTTTTTCTAACCTCAGTTACGTTTGTTCTCGCTGACTTTCTCTCAGTCTGTATTTGTTTTCTCTCCTCTTTTTCTTTCCTCCCTCCATTTCTTCCTTCTTGGGGGAGGGAGGTAGTCAACAAGTACTCTACCACTAAGCTACACCCCTGGCCCTATATAATTTGTAATAATGAAGCTGAAAGCAAATTCCCTTGGGATTGCCAGAAATTCCACCCCTGGGTGTCCATCCTGTCTCAGATTCCTCACTTCTGTTTTCAGTTTGCTTTGAGGTAGGATCACGCTGGCCTCTAACTTGCTCTTCACTAAGAATGACCTGAACTGACCTCCCTTCAGTGCTCCAAGGGCTGGGGTGAGAGGTGTGCACCTATACACCCAGCTAAGTTCCTTCCTTCTAAAACGGAAACTATTAACAGAGACTGTCTGGGGACTCCAAGAGCTGATGCGGCAAAGCCCCTAGAATTGTAGGCTCTCAAGGGAAACTGACCACGCTTATCCACTTCTGCCTCTAGACTCCTTTCAGACCAGAGCCAGAAAAGCTGTCCTTTAGAAGGTTACCCAACAGCGAAGGCATTCCAGGTCCCTTTCTCAGGAAACAGTTCCTGAGAGAAACTCACCCCTACTAACTGCCACCCTGAATTCTGTATCTCTAAACATGTCTGCAGTTGAGGAAGCATTTTTAAGTTTTGAATTATTAATTTAATGCCACGAAACCCATCCTTAATAGGGGCAGAAAGGAAACCCTGTCAAGGATCATACACATAAAAATCAATTCAAATACACTTCAGGGAAGACACATCTTATCAAAATAACCTAGAAAGATCCAAGGTGAGCAGCTCAAAATGCCTGGCTGGTTCACCTGCGTGGAGGCACAGCACTGCAAAGCATCCCCGAGACTGAGGAGAGCATGTTTCAGAACTGTAACCATGTGAGTCACTAAAGCCACCAAAGAAAACAAGAGGACATGGCGCGCTTCCCTAGCTTCCAGGCTCAGACAGGGGGAACTCTTGAGCCTAAGACTTCAAAGCCAACCTAGAAAACAAAGAAAAAATGCTGTTTAAGGCCAGGCATGGTAGGTGCATGCCTTTAATCCCAGCACTTGGAAGGCAGAGGGAGGTGGATGTCTCTGAATTTGAGGGCAGTCTGATCTACATAGTGATTTCCAGGACAGCCAGAGCTATGTAGAGAAACTCTCCTTCAAAGAAACCAATCCCCAAACCTGGGGCTGTCCAAACAAAAATTGTTATTTTAATAGTTTATGCCTTTATGTCTACCCATTTCTCAGGTTAAAACAAAACAAAACAATTTTTCTTATGTGTACAGGAGTTTTGCCTCATGTATGTCTGTGCACCATGTGCATGTGTGATGCCCACAGAGGCCAGAAGAGAGTTGGAACTGGAGTTAAAGATAGTAGTGAGCCATCATGTAGGTGCTGGGAATCAAACTTAGGTCCTCTCTGAAAGAGTGCCTGTGTTCGTAACTGCTGGCGGAGCCATCTCTCTAGCCCCCTTTTTAAAAAAAACAAAAAACAAAAAAACAAAAAAACCCTGATATTTATATTTGGCTTTGAAGTACTAATTTGTCTCAAAGTAAAATCGCTTTTTTTTTTTGAGCATATAACAGTAATTAGACAGTAGCAGGAAGGTCCGTAAGGAAGAGAGAGCCACAGGCCTGCTGGAGAAGTGAGAAATCAAGGAGGTGACCCAGAGACGGTGAGAAACACCACAAAGACCTGGTGGCAGAGACCCTTCTGGCCACGAGTATACTTCAGTTAAGAGTCCAAATGACTATGGAAAGGTAAAAGTTAAAGTACAGTGGCTAATATGATCAACTGGACCCAAGGGACTTCCCAAAAGCAAATATTAATAGCAGCAATTTCAGCAAACACCTAGATCCGCACAGTAAGACGGCATTTGCATTACTACTAAAGCTTTTAGCAAATTGAGCCACAACAATAAAACCTTACCTTCACTTGTCTTCACGCTCCTCTAAGTGGCCCTCTTGGGGAGAAAGAGAAGTTGGGAAAAAAGATTTCGATGGCTTATTGCTAAAAAAACAACAATGACAAATTACACTCAAGAAGAAATTATTTCCCATCATTCGTACATTAGTTTCCACCGTTCAGGTACACTCAAAGGTGATTAAGTCTTCAGTAAAACTGGATTTCAAAACTCAAACAATGGCTTTTTTTCAGGAAATCGCTTTGTCAGAAGCTCTACTTTATTCCTTAATACCTGCTTCTATTTTTTGCGTGGTGTGTTTGTTCAACCGCTTCTGCAAAGTTGGCAACAGAATGTGTAGCTCTGACACAGAAAAGACCACTACAGCTCACCCACAGAAGAGGGTTCTGCTCAAGTCTGAACTGCCCAAGTGTTCAAATATACAAGTCAACACACAATGCTAGAGGATTCTGCAACTATCAATTATAAAAACAAGAACCACTGGCCCTGTTTTAAACTTCTTTTTGATGGATGTTCCACAAACACCATCAGATTCCCAAGGATTCGCTGCTACTTGGACCATCCCTGACAGCCACTTCTCGAAGCTCCTGGTTTATGTGCATCAACTCCAGGGTAAACCAGCCTCCACTAAAGCTATCACATTCACACTCCAAATACACTTTGACACACACAGCCCCCATCTGCCTCATTTAAGAGATGTGTGGTTCAAATAGATTGAGTCTAAGACAAAAAGAAAAGCCAAACCTTAGAGAAAATGCCTGCCGCAAGTTGCTAGCTGACAGAAACGAGGGCAGTGACAAGATGTTACACACTTGGACTGAGAGGGTTAAAGAGGTAACAGAAAGCCTTCCATTTCCAAAAAGGATGAGCGCAGATGCTCCGCTAGATCCTTTTCTCAATGCTCCCAGCCAAGTTTGAAGGCCACGAAAAGGAATAAGCAGATGGTTCAATGTGAGCAAGTCAAAAGGAAGTTGCATTTGCCTTATTCGGCTTCCTAGCAACTAAACCAAATGATGCCAAGAAAGCCAGCCGGCTCTAAGGAGCAACGCTGCAGGGAATTGGAAACCCAGCGGTCAGGCAGTGTTGCTAGAATTGCCAACCCCATTAAACCCATATAAAAAACACACACAACCCAGTTGTTATAATTGTAAGCTATATGCCCAGATTGGACACATCTAAAACTATACTAACTTATTCCCCAGCTATACCTGGGCATGTGGTTCCAGTCCATCATGGCTTCCTTCTCCTCTTCTTCAGTCCTTTCTTCTTCCCCTCTCCTCCTCTTCCCTCTCCTTCCATCTGTAAAACCTCTAGTTCCACCTTTCCCCTCCACCACCTTTATTGACTGGTTTAAATGGGGAGAAGACTCCCATGAGATCACCTGAGTACGTGAGAGCCGAGCCGTGATGATGGATGAACAGTGATGGATGTGATAGACTGCTCCTTTCGGGGAAGTGGGGGCAAGCTCTTTTGAGGGAGCAGAATTAACATCAGAATACGAAGGACATCAGGACAACCTACAACAGGGCAGAGCAGGAAAAGCCTTAAGACATCTCCACCTGGCAAAACAAATCCTTTGCCTACCAATACCCACCCTCCCCACTTTCCTGTAGCTCCAGCTTCAGTCTACCTTCCCATGCTCTGAGGGTACCTTTCAAACTCCACTGACATCAATTGAGCAGACAGGCACAACTATCAAAAAATAGCTCCCCACTTCTGCATTGGAGGGAAAGTTCCACACTCTTAGCACACTACGGAGCTGGACAAAGGATTCTGCAAGCCAAGAAGACGCATCATTGCCACCTGTGGTCAAATGCTGCTGAGAAACTCAGGCGATGTTCACAAGCCATGATCCCAGAAGCCTGAATTCAGATCTAATGAAGAAAGGGTGTATTCCTGAAAAACAGACTGAGTAGCTACTAACCAGACCAGAGACTTCCCTGAACAGGTTGCCTAGTGGAATACACTTGGCAGGAACTCCCTCGATGGGAGTACCTACACATACATGCTATATGCCCACTGCAGTGCAAATAGCACATGATCAAACCATGTCCTGGATATTATTAAACATTGCATGGTCACCCTGGCCTAGCAATGCAGTATAACCAGTGATAACACTACACTAAGATCTCATATATGAAATAAATAAATCTTTAAAAAAAAAAGAGTACATATTGCTCTTGTAGAACAAGACCCATTTGGGTTACTAGGACCCACCTCAGGTGACCTACAAAACCCAAGGACCCAACACCCTCATGGGGATTCCATGAGTACCCGAATCCATAGATTCACATACTTCCACACACATACATATATTTCCATTTAAAATAAATCTTTATTTAAAAAAACAACGAGCTGATGAGGGCAATGTGTACCTGTTACTTCAGTGCTGAGGGAGCAGACCCAGTAGGATCCCTAGGCTATGCTAGCCATCCAATCCAGCTGCCGTGGCAAGTTCCATGTTAAATAAGACAACCTGTCTCAAAAAATAAGGTAGAGAGTGACATCTGGTCTCTGTACATGTGTATACACACACACACACACACACACACACACACACACACATATCCTACACCTCCCTACATACAAGTAAACAAAACATAAACTTATCATATAAACAATCCACTCCTAGTTACTTACATAATAAAAACGTGTGTTTTCTTACTATAATGAAATGGCTGAGGCTGTGTAACTTCATAAAGAAAAAGAGTATTTCCTTCATAGTTATAAAGGCTTAAAATCCAAGCTGCTAGTTCACTATAGGGCCTCTGTAGTAAGAAATAGGAGCGAGGGATCACAGGGCCAAACAGGAACCCAGAGAGACTTGGGGTTCTAACACAGGCTTATACCAAATGTCAGTCAAGCCAGAGCCTCTCCAGCTCAGAGCTCTTCTGGAGGCGGTATCCTCCCACTAGTTATAGTCTCTCAGGGGCTCCCTTCCAACACCACTGTTAGGAATCAAGCTTTTAACACTTGAGAACACACACTAACACCATAGCAGACAGACCAAGAGTCATGCAGATGTCTGGAGTCTGTGATACAGCCTGAAACCATGTTGATGTCTGTTGAACCTGCTACTACTAGGGGTCATATTGATGTGAGTGACCAGGGCTGCCACCTGATGCCACAATGATGTCTGGGTCCGTGCTGCTGCTGATGGAGCAGTCCCTGGTCTGTGCTGTGGCCTGAGACCTCGTTGGTGACCAAGGCCCGTGTTACCACTGAACGTCATGGCAATGCAGCTGCCGAGGGCCATACTGATGTGGGTGGCCTGTGCTGCCACCTGACGCCATGGTGATATCCAGGCCCATGCTGCAATGTGATGGCTTTGTCTAGGTCCATGTTACCACCACAGCCAGGGGTCTGTGGTGATGTCTGTGGCCTCTGCTGCTAGAAACCAAATGGAGACCCACAGTCTGTGCTTCCTCAGACTGTGAAGAGCAAGGAGGCCACTTTTGCTGTGGTATGGACGACTGCAGATGCACAGGTGGGAGGGAGAGACATGGAAGACTTCTCTGACAACCTCTACTCCCAACCCCCACCCCCACAAAAAAAAAAGGTAACAGGTTAGACAGGAAGCCACTGATGAGAACTCTTAAAAAGTGTGGTGGGGATGCTGAACTGTCGCTCTCCTCAAGTGATAGCTTCCAGGGGTGCAGGATGGGAAGGACTCAGTTCTATTTAAGGTGCAGGCCACTGAGAGTTTGACAGTGCTCTGGTGAGTATATAGAGAACACAAATTGGATTCTTTTTTCCTATTTGTGTGTGTGTGTGTGTGTGTGTGTGTGTGTGTGTGTGTGGAGGAGGTCACAAGGGTGAGGGATGAACATGGGAAGACTGGGAAGTGAGTGTGGTAGAGTGCATGATGTGAGTCCCAGAGGATCAATAAAAATACTACATGAAAAAGAGAGAATTTCAACATATGAACCAGGGAAATGGCCTAGGCCGGAGGGAGCTGAGTGGCAGAGCACTTGCCTGTGTGCAAGGCTTCGGGTGTGACCCCAGCACTGCAAGTAAATAATAACAAAAGGGAAAGGGTTCACTGGTCCAGCACTGTAGATAGATAGCAGAATATTGACACTGAAAGACTAAATGAGTAACCCTACAAGTATTTTCTGCAAAATTTGCTTTATATGCTTTTTATAAAATTATATATAACTATACGAGATTCAAAACTAAAGTAATAAAAAGGACATATTAATTGTTGCTACAGACAGGATTTTTAAAAAAGCAGGCTGAATTACAGAGACCCAAGAAAGCTTGCGGATGCGCCAATGTGTTCATTATTGTGATTATAAAGATAGTCTGACATCCACTGGCCAGAATCAAGTTATACATTTTAATGTGTAGCTTATTATTATACTTCAACATTAGCTGAATATTCTACTTCAGTATTATACTCTATAACATTAGTTATGGAGCTAAAATAATACTGGTGACAACCTCAGCTTCACTGGGTAATGATATTCATCTTTAATCCCAGAACTCGAGAGGCAGAAGCAGACAGATCTCTGAGTTTGAGGCCAGTCTGGTCTACAGAGCTAATTCTGGGACAGCCAAGGCTACCCAGAGACCCTGTCCCAGCCTCTTTCTAGTTTATTTCTTGCTCCTTTAACATCAGTAATGGGTTTCAGCATTTTTCAGGCTTTGTGCTGGTCAGAGGTTACAGAGTCTGATGTCACTGGGTGGAGAGAGCTCCCTTGAAGACAATCAACGAAGCACTTTCAGGTTAAATGCGCACACATTCCCAAGGCCTCCAGGAAGGCCACGGCGATTATTTTTAACTTTTTACTGTTGCATCTCAATTACCTTAACTTCTAAGACAGCTGATCTATTCAATTCTCAGAGTAGGAATCTCTGGGGATGAATTTTAAAATTAAAAAGATTTTTAAGGATCCACTCTTAGAAATTCCATCATAATTTTAAATTTCACTAGAAACAGTTTGAATTTTTAACATTCCTCTGGAGAAATTTTAACCAAGCCTGTAGAAACAAAGTAACTTGGCTTTGTCGAAGAGACAAGAAAAGCAAAGGTGCCTTCAGTTCTTTACCTATCCCTGCTCCAGCCCTATGTTTTAGAGCACAGCTAAGAGGCAGTGGTTGCCAGGGATTTGAGGGAAGCAGATGAGCAGGGGGGCAGTTTGCTTATGATCTGAGTATATCCCCCAAGAGCTCGTGTGCCCTAGTGTAGTAGTGCCTAAAAGTGGGGCCTTGTTAAAGAAGTCACTGGGTCACTGGTGCAGCTGTGCTTGGAAGAAGAAGAGTAAGGTCGCTCTTAGCGAGCATTTCTAAATTCTTGAGCGAGTTAGTGTCTTAGTTTTGTTTCCTGCTGCTATGATAAAATACCCACCACTGAAGCAATTTAAGAGAGAGAACATTGCTGGGCAGGGTGCCTCACACCTTTAATCCCAACACTTGACAGGCAGAGGCAGGTGATCTCTGTAAGTTTGAGGCCAGTCTGGTCTACAGAGCAAGTTCCAGGATAGCCAGGGCTGCACATAGAAACCCTGTCTAGAAAAACAGAGAGGGAGAGGGGGAGATGGGAGAGGGGAAGATGGGAGAGAGGGAGGGAAGAAGAGAGGGGAAGAAAGAAGGATGGAGGGAAAGAGGAGGGGGCAAGAGGGAGAGAGAGAGAGAGAGAGAGAGAGAGAGAGAGAGGGAGAGAGAGAGAGAGAGGGAGTATGTGTTTCGGGTAATATATAGTCCATCATTTTAGTAAACTCAAGGCAGCAGGTATTTGAAACCCTTAATCATACTGCAACAACAATCAAGGGCAGAGAGCAATAAATGAATGCTTGCTCAGCTAGCTTTTTCCTTTTCATTCAGTTTAGGACCCAAGGCCCAGAGAATGGTGCTGCCCACAGTGGGCAGGTCCTTTCATATCAATGAACACAATCAAAATAATCCATCAGTCATTGTCAGAGGCCCTTTCCCCCCAAGGGATTCTAGATTGTATCAAGATTAAATTAAATCTAAACATCACAACTGGTGCTGAGAGTAAGCCAGCCCACTGAGTCACACTCCGGTTTCCTGTCGCTGGTGATGTGGTCTCTCTCCTTTCAGCATACACTCTCATCATAACTATCTACCATGAGGTCCTTGGGGGCACTAAGGCAGTAATAGAGCTATGCCCGTGCATCTCCCAATAACCAACTTCTTCCTTCTGTTAGCCTGCCTCAGGAATTTCAGTATTGCCATAGGGTCTTTACTGCTGTGATAAAACACCATTACCAAAAGCAACTTGGGGAAGAAAGGATTTAAGTTCAGCTCATGGTCCATCATGAATGGAAGTCAAGGGAGAAACCTGAGGCAGGAACTAAGCAAAGCAAATCACTGTTTAGCTGCTTTGGGGTTTGCTCACTCCTGACTTGCTCAGCCTGTTTTCTTATATACCCCAGAACCACCAGTCCAGGGATGGTCCTCTCCCACATAAATCATTAGTCAAGAAAACTCTCCCATAGAGCCAATCTGGTGGGCCCCTTTTCTCAGTTGAGGTTCCCTCTTCCTAAATGACTTAAATTTATGTCAAGTTAACAAAAACTGTGTCTTAAATTCACAGTTATAGCAATAGAATGTGAATGACTAGACACAGGATGTTTTTTTTTTTTTTATGTTTAGCTTATTTTTAGTTGTATGTGTGTGTGTGGGTACGTACAGGTATGTGCACATGAGCACAGTTGCCCACGGAGGCCAGAAAAGAGAGTTGAATTCCCCCTGGTACTGGAGTTACAGGTCAGCCACCTGATGTGGGTGCCAAGAGCTGAATTCAGGTCCTGTAGGAAAGCAATACACTTTCTTATCCACCATGTCTTATATGGAGTCCATCGCTGTGTCACAGAGAATGTTCTCGGCACTCTAAACACTTCGGTGTGTGACAGAGCTAGCAAGATGGCTCAGCAATTAAGGGAGAGCACTTGTTGCTCTTCCAGAGGGCCCAGATTCAATTCCCAGCACCCAGAGAGTTGCTTACGAATGTCTGTAACTCCAGTCCTCAGGGGATCCAATGCCCTCCTCAGGCTTCCGTGGGCACTAGGCACACACGTAGTGCATTAACACTCGTGCAAGTAAAACATGCAAATTTTCAAAAAAAAAAAAAGGAAAAGGAAAAGGAAACACTCTCACTGAAGAGTGCTGGCTCTTCTTTATATAACTGTAGGAAAATAGGTTGGTGGGAGTTGGCTCAAATTTCTCAGCCCACGTTTAGGCTTTGCAATGCCCTCTAGTGGGAATATTCATAAGATCGTTGAGCAGCCAGTGGTAGAATAGCTCTGTGGGACACAGAAGTTACCTGATCCACCTTTTTGCCAGGATCTGCCCAGAGTCAGGCACAGTCCTCACCAGGACTTGCAGGCATCCATATCAATCTACGTTGGCCTCCTTCCTTTCCAAACTATCTCAAGTTGCTCTTTCCTGAGGGGTCTTTCCTTGTCCTGTGTGTCTTAACTATACATCTCCTGGATATAGAATGTCACACTTCTTCCTTTGGGTGCGACCCAAATGTGACTGGCCAAGGAGGACCTTTTATCTTCCCAGTCACCTAAGCTCCTTGTTCTGACAAGTTTCCTTCAACATCTGACACACCGCTATCATTCCATCACCTGAAGGCATGGTTTCACCTAGATTTTTCTGGGTCTTTGTTTGTCTTTAACTTAAAATCTTTCTGTTCCAAGATTATATTCAGGATATATAGCACAAAGCCATTAGGTATCCAGAGGTGCTTGGCTATAGCAATGATCTTAATAGTCTTCAGGAATACTGGCCACATGTTACATACTCATGTCCTGTGTGTCATCTCTTTCCTGGTGGGAAGAAAAGCTCCCTGACAGGAGTTTTATCTGTTCACTGATGTTCCTCAACATCTGGGCCACACCCTTGTCACCTTGCAGGTATACAGTAACCCACTGCCACATGAATGTTCTCGTTACATGAGTGACTAAGACCTTCAAGAAGAGATCCCCTCCTTTCTCATGCTGTAAATAAACAAAGCAAGTCCCCAGGTGGTGTGTGTGTGTGTGTGTGTGTGTGTGTGTGTGTGTGTGTGTGTGTGAAGTAACCTGTTAGTTAGAACAAGCAGACATCTTCGATCTCCCACCAGCCTAACACTTCAAGCTGCTCTGAAGCAAAAGCTGGGAACTGGTCTTGGTCCTGAGTCTCAGCTCCCTCAATAGCCTTCTCTGTATATGGTTATTTAGGTAACAAACTTGGACATTTTACTGCATTCTGCCATTATTTTATAGATTTGTCTGGACAAACAGAAGAATATGCTGGCAGTCCTCACTGGGAGAAATCTAGGGAGTGCAAAGGAGAAACAAGTGAGCTCTTTCAGGCCATGTCAGAGCTTATTAGCCCTGGCCAATCACCAGAAACCTACACGAAGTGGCAGGGAATTCCTTCCAAGCTATGTGTAAGTGGGAAAATGTGGGCCACTTCTCCACCTGTCCCACCAACTCCTGTCAAATATACAGTGTAAAACAACTGACAAATTATACCTCTCTTTTCTTCCCTGCCCTAAAGAGTCTCAAACTGTATACCAGAGTGGCCACTATATATAGTATATTTATAATAGATGTACACTGGCCACTAACTAATGTATCTATGTAACTATATGTATCTATTTGTATCTATGGCCACTAACTACATGTGTCTATCTATCTATCTATCTATCTATCTATCTATCTATCTATCTATCTGTCTGTCTGTCTATCTATGGACAGAGAGAGGAGAGAGAGAGAGCATGCCCAGACTGATTTTAAACTCAATCTTCCTGCCTTAGCTTCCCAAGTGTGAAGGTAATTAGAGTGACATAAACTATACCTAGATGACAGTTCTACGTTTTACTCATTATTTTAAAATATTTTCTCAGCAAAAAAGTATCAGGGACTTTCTGTCCATGACGGCTGCTGGGCAACCTTTCAGTGTGTGTTTTAGTGATACTTAAATGAGCCGGGAATCCAATTTCATTTCCTACAGATCTGAGCATCTAGAATCTACTAAGTGTGTACTTCCAGATGCATTTTTTTTTGCCACCCAGTGTCCAGTATTCACAAAGCAGTAGGTAAATATTAACAGGACACTTGGAAAGACTTCATTCCTCAAGGAAGAGAAAATGCCCACAGTGGTGGCCCCGCTAGCCTCAAAACATGCCAGCATTTCCTCCAAAGTCTACCCTTCAAAACAAAAGCAACCCAAGCGACAAGACTATCCCCATAAGATTTCATACACAAGAGATGTTTTGTGGAACTTAAAGCCTTTTCAAAAAAACAAAAACAAACAAACAAAAACACTGAAATAAATGGTAACTGGGGGAAAGTGGTGATTTAAAGACTCAGAAATCAAATCCAGAGCTGGGAGAGCATGCAGCTGGGAGAGCATGCAGTTCTGCTGTCCCTTGCAGGGCCTTACACTTTGTTAGCATTGCCTACTCACAGGTAGATCAGACTGTAGGGGGTCTAAAGACCTCAGTCTTCAAACCAGGCAATTTGATGCCTCAAGTCTGATTTACGGCGCCACTTTCAGGAGTCTCTGTTGCTAACTACCAGTCATAAATAAAAGTGCATAGGCACACATCGGCTACTACACTCAGATTACGCTGACGGAGAAAATCCCAGTTCCCAACATGGAAAAGTCTTTGAGAAATACACAGCAGGGATTTGTCCTCAACATCTCTGGCCCTGTAAATTTTTCTTTAACCACAAGTATTACAAACATAAGTCTCAGACCTGGGAAATTCTACACAGCCTTCTGGGACAAAGAAACAAATGCCTTAGCTGTTCTACAGCCCTGCAACTCTGGCTTCTCAGTGGTTGGTGGAACAAGACAGGAACTACACTGCTACTTGGAGACATGACATTTTCATATCTAATTGGCATTTGCTTCTGAAAAATAATAAAGTGTACCTATGTTAGAATTGTGGGAAAGCAGTTGTGGAATGTGGAGCCTGTGTGTTAATGAATGACAGGCCACTCTCCTTTACAAAAGGTCTTGCTTAACTCTAGGAGCTGTCCATAGATGATACCAATTGTTCCAACTCCCTACAATCCTTCGGTATGACCTCAGTTCCATTGGTCATTGTTCTACATTGTCAGTTGGGGGGGGGCATTGTTTATCAATGCCATGAGCCAATAGGCTTGCTATGGCTCTATGACACTATGCTGACCTGTCCTGCCATTCCCCTTATCTGTACTCTATTGCTTACCTCTCAACCTGGATGCTTCTTGTTGCAATTCTACTGAGATAATGCTCTGGCATTCCAGATTAAACTCCTTCCAAGCAAATCTTTCCAACACTAGACTCTCTATAAGAGCAACTTTAACAAAGCACTCCCTACACCAAGATTGTTCACTGAGCAGTCCAGAAGCAAAGTATGTGTGGGGGTGATAGCAGTAGTATCAGTGGAACCAGGAGGTATAGCATTAAAACCATAAAAAACAAATATGTGTGTACATGTACGTTCTCAAAACAGACACCTATAAAAAATGCATATAGATCCAGCCCACACAGCCTGATTCTTGGGACAAAGGACAAACCTGTCAGTTTTGACATGCTTCAACAAACAACCAAAATCTGCTTCTTAGGGGACCCTTCTTTCACTCCTGTTAATCAGTAACCAAAGAACTGAAATTGATATTGGAAGAGCACTTGATTAACACAACCAGAAACTGATGTTTCATATGAACTCAGAATATTCTATCTACCTCCCAGGCCTATGCAATATTTGGGGAGAAAAACACAATCTCTTCACATCCACCATCCAATTTGCTATGGCCACGTCTGCGGGGACAGGTAAGGAACTAACACAAAGAGAAGAAAGAAAATGTGTTCACTGGCTCAGGAAACCATAAGACCCTTAGGGTCACACGATAAACGGCCAGGAACACAACTCCAGTTTTCTGACCCTCTACCCAATGCTCCCTTTATTACAAACCATTGATACTTTTGAAACAACAGGCTTCCTAGAACTTAGACACAACTCACGTTTGCTGGAGGTGGAGACTACATTTTGATTGTTGTAACGCAGAAACTTGCCGTGCTAATGTACAGGAGCCCATTCTTCAATGCAAATGTCAATATGGTGACATGTTATCAATAACCAAAATAAGTTACAAGTAAGAAGGTTTCTGCTGTTCTGCCACTGCCTATGTTTTAGCTTCTTTGAAGAGACTCAGAAGAGGAATTGATCCTCTTGTTGACAACAGACTGAAGGATTTTGTATTTGTTGCATTATAATTTCCTAGATGGCCAGTAGTGGCACATGGTTTTAATCCTAGAGGCAGAGGCAAAAAGAACACTCTGAATTCAAGACCAGCCTGGTCTACAAAGTGAGTTCCAGGCTAGCCAAGGTTACATAGTGGGGCCAGGGGGCACAGAGAAAGACTGAGAAAATGCCTCTATCAAATTAGCCTGTAGATACGTCTGTGGGGGCATTTTCTTAATTAATGATTGATGTGGAAGAGCCCAGTTCACTGAAGGTAGTGTTTCTCCTGGGCATGTGGTTTTGGATTATATAAGGAAGCCTGCTGAACAAATCAATAAACAGCACTCCTTCGTGGTCCCTGCTTTAGTTCCTGCCTCCAGGTTCCTGTCTTGGCTTTCCCTGATGATGGATTGTAACCTGTAAGCCAAATGAACGCTTGCCTCTCCAAGTTGCTTTTGGTTAAGGTGTGTATCCCAGCGACAGGAATCACAGTAGCTCACCAGAACACTGCTAAAGTGCAAGGGGTGTGTGTGTGTGTGTGTGTGTGTGTGTGTGTGTGTGTTGCCTTTTATGTTAGGCTTGTCCTCTGTTATTTTATTTTTTTAATCCTTTTTTTAAAAATAATTGTATGCCAATGTGAGGATGCCAGAAGACCTGGAACTGTAGTTACAGGCAGTTGTGGGCTGCCATGTGGGTGCTGGGAATTGAACCCAGCTCCTCTGGAAGAGTAGTCAGTGCTCTTAACCACTGAGCCATCTCTCCAGTACCCCATTCTCAGTCATTTTTTAAATACAAAAGTGCCACACACTGTGGCAGAGGCCTACAATCTTAGCACCCAGGACACTGAGACCAAAGCATCACACGTGACACAAGTTTGAGGCCAGTCTGGGTGACAAGGTCAGAAGTTGCTTCTTTTGTAGAGGATGTTTTCGGTTTTACTTATGTGCATGCCCGTGTGTCTTTATGAGTGTGGGCACCTGGGCCTGCAGCCTGCAGAGGCCAGAAGAGGGTGTCAGATTCCCTAGAGCTGGAGTTACAGGCCGATGTGAGCTACCCAACATGGGTGCTGGGAACCAAATTCAGGTCCTCTTCAAGATCGTGAAATGTTCTTACACATGTCTCCAGTCCTGCAAGATCTTGCTTTTAAATTAATTAAGTAGAACTGCTGTATAATCTAGCAATCTCACTTCTGGATATATAGCCAAAGGAAGGTACTCAAAGCAGGATCTTTTTTTTTTTTTTTTTTTTTTTTTTTTAGATACTTTCTTCATTTACATTTCAAATGCTATCCCCAAAGCCCCCTATGCCCTCCACCCGCCCTGCTCCCCAACTCACTCACTCCCACTTCCTGGCCCTGACATTCCCCTATACTGGAGTATATAATCATCACAAGACCATCACTGGGCCTCTCCTCTCAGTGATGGCCGACTAGGCCATCTTCTGCTACATATGCAGCTAGAAACACAAGCTCGGGGGGGGGGGGCGGGGGTACTGGTTAGTTCATATTGTTGTTCCTCCTATAGGATTGCAGACCCCTTTAGCTCCTTGGATACTTTCTCTAGCTCCTTCATTGGGGGCCCTGTGTTCCATCCAATAGATGACTGTGAGCATCCACTTCTGTATTTGCCAGGCACTGGCATAGCCTCACAGGAGACAGCTATATCAGGGTCCTGTCAGGAAATTCTTGCTGGCATATGCAATAGTGTCTGGGTTTGGTGGTTGTTTATGGGTTGGATCCCCAGGTGGTGCAGTCTTTGGATGGTCCTTCCTTCCGTCTCAGCTCTGAACTTTGTCTCTGTAACTCCTTCCATGGGTATTTTGTTCCCCATTCTAAGAAGGAATGAAGTATCCACACTTTGGTCTTCCTTCTTCTTGTGTTTTGCACACTGTATCTTGGGTATTCTAAATTTCTGGGCTAATATCCACTTATCAGTGAGTGCATATCATGTAAGTTCTTTTGTGATTAGGTTACCTCACTCAGAATGATATCCTCCAGATCTATCCATATGCCTAAGAATTTCATAAATTCATTGTTTTTAATAGCTGAGTAGTACTCCATTGCGTAAATGTACCACATTTTCTGTATCTGTTTTTCTGTTGAGGGGCATCTGGGTTCTTTCCAGCTTCTAGCTATTATAAATAAGACTGTCAAAGCAGAATCTTGAAGAGATACTTGCACAAACATGTCTGTGATGACCATGCATAAGAACTAAGAGGAAGCAGTGAAATGCTCTTCAATGGAAGAATATACAAGCAAGTTATGGACTGTTAAAAGTTCTCCAAACAAACACAACCAGTGTGCAGTGTGTGGATATGTGTGCATTTTGTGGGGGCGTGTAAAAGAGTCTTGGGGCTAGAGAGATGGTTCAGTTCCTAGCATCCCCATAGCAACGTATAACTACCAAGGACTCCAGTCCCAGGAGATATGATGCTTCTTCTGACATCCTTGGCCTCCTGCACACAGGTGATGCACAGACACATACACACACACACACACACACACACACACACACACACACAGGAACAGCCACATGTGCACACACACAAACCAAAATTCATTATTTTATAAAGAGGGACCCTGAAGTGATGGTTTAGCAGTTAAGAGCAGTGGATGCCCTTGCAGAAAGCAGGTTCAAATTCTGCACCCACATGACAGTTCCTAGTCATCTGTAGCTACAGTTCCAGGAAATCAGGTGCTCTCCTCTAGCCTCTATGGGCACTGCAAACACATGGTACACAGAATAGAAGCAGGCAAAACACCCATACACACTACATAAGAATAAAGTGGGGGAAAGACTTTATAGACAACTCCATGGGGTCAGAGACATGGCTCAGTGCTTAAGAGCATGCATTGCTCTTGCAGGGGATCAGAGTTCAGTTCCCAACACTCACCTTAGGCAGCTCACAACTTTATTTATTTGTTCGTTCATTCATTCATTCATTCGTTTGCTTATAGTTTTCTTAAGACAGGTTTTCTCTGTGTAGCCCTGGCTGTCCTGGAATTCAAAGATCTGACCACCTCTGCCTCCCAAGTGTTTAAAAAAACACATGCCACCACCACCTGGCCATGATTGACTCTGAGGGCACCTGAAGCCACACATATGCACACAGATACATATACACATATTTTAAATTAAATAAAGTATATTTACAGAAATGTTCAACGATCTTTGTCCTAGCTAACATTATCTGTCAGTCTAACACACCCTAAAGTCATTTGAGAAGGAGAGGTTGCTATGAAATATAATGTGACAAGGGGGTGTCTGGTGGGCCCATGCCAAGATGTCCCCCTTAAAAAAAATCAATCCATGCAACAGATCTGGTATAAGAGAGGTTATTTGGAAGAAGGGAGTGAGGACCTGGAAATGGAGTCGAGGAAGATGAGTGGGCATGAAGACTGGGAGGCAGACTGATGGGAGCAGAGCCATGAGCAGAGAAGAGGATGTGGTACAGGGAAGGACAGAAAGAAGGAAAGACCAGCTGGAAAACCATGGAAACACAGAGAGAGAGAGAGAGAGAGAGAGAGAGAGAGAGAGAGAGAGAGAGAGAGAGAGAGAGAGAGAGAGAGAGCTGGAGTAGTGGAGCAGTCCTTTTATCTGCAGCCCACATTGGAAGCACCTGGCAGCAGCAAATGATGATGTAAGCTGTTGCTAGATCCCTGGGAGAAGCCTGGTGGAATTGCCTATAAACAGGTCAATTGAATTCCCTAGACTAAATTGGTCTGTGGGCATGTATTTGTCTTAGCTTATTAATAGAGGAGGAGGGCCCAGCCCACTGTAGATGGTACAAGCAGGTATCCTAGGCTATATAAGAAAGCTTGACTAAGCATTAACTGTCAGAAGCAAATAAGCAGCATTCCTGCATGGTTGTTGTTGTTGTTTTAAATTTATTTATTTATTTATTTATTTATTTATTTATTTATTTATTATATGTAAGTACACTGTAGCTGTTTTCAGACACACCAGAAGAGAGCATCAGATCTCATTACACATGGTTGTAAGCCACCATGTGGTTGCTGGGATTTGAACTGAGGACGTTTGGAAGAGCAGTCAGTGCTCTTAACCTCTCCCATGGTTTTTGTTTTGTTGCGTTTCTACCTGAGTTCCTGCCCTGACTTCATTCAATGACAGGCAGTCACATGTAAGTAAATCTAAACTCTGCTAAAGAGTTTTATCACAGCAGCAAGAAGAAAACTAGAACAATGTCAAAGATTAATGAAACAGATGAAGCAAGTAAGTGACTCAAGACCTGGGTAAGAAATTCATCAACTTAGACAAAAACTTCAGTCAGAGAAAGAAGGTTAGAAGGTGGGGGTGGGGGGCTGGAGGAATGTTGATTAGTTGATTCACTGATAGACTGATTCTGGGGGACACAAAAGCCAGAAATCTTAGAAATGAAAACCTCCAAAATCAAATAATAAAAGGTATTATCACCAAGGCAGGCGGTGGTAGCCCACTCCTTTAATCCCAGTACTTGGGAGGCAGAGGCAGGCAGATACCTGGGAGTTTGAGGCCAGCCTGGTCTGCAGAATGAATTCCAGGACAGCTAGGGCTACAATCCTGTCTACAAACAAACAAACAAACAAACAAAGACCTGGTATATCAAAGAAGCCTCAGGAGGTGAAGGTGAAGGAGTATAGAGATAGAAAAAAAGTGGACAGAACAATATGACCACAACATTCAAGACCTCTAGGACATGATCAAGACTAAGCCCATGGACCAGAACCTGTGGTGCAGAAAGGAGAATCAAGCTACAGACTGAAGGCATAGGAAATCAACAGAAATCAGACATGAGGGCTCATGTTATAATCTCAGCACTGGCAGGCAGAGGGAAGAAGAGGACTATTGTGAGTTCAAGACTAACCTGGGCTACGTAATGAGCTCCAGAGCAGTCAGGAAATAGTGTAGGGCCCAAAAAGCCAGATGGGACCAGGCATTGAGACTCACACCTTTCATCCCAGCACTCAGGAGGCAGAGGCAGGAGGATTAATGAGTTTGAGGTCAATCTAGTCTACAGAGTGAGTTCCAGGACAGCCAGGGATACACAGAGAAACCCTGTCTCAGATAAAAATCAGAGGGACAGGAGGAAAACAAAGCAACACAATAAAATTGTAACAAAAAAAAAATGTCTCAACTCCACAGAAATAAATGGACATCCAAGTAACAGAGACAGTATCCAAATAGCCGTTACTGAAAATATCTTCCCCATGGCAGTCTCTAGAACACTAAGAGTACAGAATGAGAAAATACTGAAATCTAAAAGAGAGAAATGCCAGGCTCCTTCTAAAGGAAAACGTAGAACCTTACCAACAGACTTTTCAGCAGAAACCCTAAGAGAAAGAAGTGCCTGGAAACGTATTCCAAGTACAAATTGAAACAAAGTAACTGCCAACCAAGACTATGTCAACAAACACATCATTTAAAACAAGAGAAATAAATATACAACAAGCGTGCATTTATTTATGATCACTAATCCACCACTGAAAAATGGCTTGAAGGAGGCTACGACACTAGGAAGAGGCACAAAGCCATATCTAGGCAGGAAGATCTGGGAGATCTGACTAAAACATAAACAAGTAAGGAAACAGGAAAGAGTCAAGCAGTCCTAGCTCAGTTAGCAACAAACCTCTAACATAAAGAAAGGACAAATTAGCCAGGTGATGGTGGCGCGCGCCTTTAATCCCAGCACTTGGGAGGCAGAGGCAGAGGCAGGCAGATCTCTAAATTCAAGGTCAGCCTGGTCTACAAAGAGAGTTCCAGGACAACCAGAACTACAGAGAAACCCTGTCTTAAAATGTTTTAAAATGGGGGGGGGGAAAATAATAATAAATATAATACACTTAAGTCTGTATCTAAAAATACATACATAGTTTAAATGAAATTTTCTTATCTAGTCTGACAATGCTCCCTCCAAGAGCCAATATCAAGCATAAGAAGCCCTTTTGAGTCCTCTTTTTGGTCAGGGTTGTAAAGAGACTCCCAAAGCGTACAGCCTATTGCTATTGTCTTTGGCTGCCCCCAGAGCTGGACTACTAAGTCACTACTGAAGAAAGCACTATGCACCCCAGATATAGGGACTAGAGTCCCCTGTGCTGGAATCAACCTGAATGCTGCCTCCCTGAGGACTAGAGCTTTTCATGGTACCAACGGTGCCATGTAAGCTCCCAATCAAAAGAGGGAAGCAACCAAAGTTTCTGCCCAGCTCTGATACCCATAGAACACACAGCCACCAGCATGGCATGACACACCTAATATGCAGTAGTGGCCCACATACTTTGGCGGTAACCTGCAGCTAATTGGACTTAAGACCTGCTCAACAGAAGGGAAATTATGCCTGGTACTGGAAACCTAGCCAACTATCCAGTGCTAGCAAAGTCATGGATCTTGAAGAAGAACCCACAACTACCACATTACTAAAAAGCATAGTCCCTAACTATCCTAAATATTTATCCTTCTACCCACAGATAAATATAGTCCTCACCCCTCATCAGGGGAATTTCTCTTTGCAACAGACAGAGATCATTACAAAAACAAAAAACAAAAACAAAACAACAACAACAACAAAAAAAACCCACACCCAATCAAAACGCAGAACTAGGGAGCTTAGTCCCAGTGGATACATCTACAAACAACTCCCACAGCCAAGGCTCAGGGAGTTTGCCGTGAAACTGTCTCCTAGTCGTGCCAGAAGATACACCCATAAAACTTCATTAACACAACTGACTAAACATGAGCTGAACACGGGCAGCAAGAGACAGAGGAAAGCCCACACAGCCTAAGGAATGCTGAGAGCAGGAGAAATAGTCTTCTCCAGGAAAGAGCACACCAACTGGTTATCCAATACCAAATGGTCAACCTAAACACACACACACACACACACACACACACACACACACACGTAACGTTATACAGACTGAGAAAGTTATATTTAGGAATATATCAGGGTTACTATTGCTGTGATAAAACACCGTGACCCAAAGCAAGTTGAAGAAAACAGGGTTTATTTGGCTTACACTTCTATATCATAGTCCATCTCAGAAGGAAGTCAGAGCAGGAACGCAAACAGGGCAGGCACCTGGAGGCAGGGGCTGATGCAGAGGTCATGAAGGGGTGCTGCTCTTCAAGCATGCTCTGCCTGCTTTCTTAGAAAACCCAGAGCCTCCAGCCCAGGGATGACACTACCAGACAGACTAGACAGAAAAATGCTGGCACTAACTGACATTATAAAACAAATGGACCTAACACATTTACAGGTCATTTCAGCCAAACACAAAAACTGCACAAGGCAACTGAGACGATGCCCTGGATCCTATCTGACCACCACAGATTAAAGCTGGATATCAACGACAGAAACAAGAGAAAGTTTACAAACTCGTGGAAATGAAACAACTTACTACTGAATGAAAAATGAGTCAAAACAGAAGTTCATAAAGAAATTAAAGACCTTCTAGAATTGAATAAAAATGAATACACAGAATGTCCTAACTAATGGGACACAATGCAGGCAGGTCTAAGAGGCACGTTCATAGCACTAAGTGCCTACACACACACACACAAAAAAAAAAAAAAAAACTGGAGGTATTTCATACTAGTAACTCAATAATACAACCAAAATGTCTAGAACAATGGTTCTCAGCCTATGGGTCATGACCCCCATATCAGATGTCCTGCATATCACATATTTAAATTATAATTCATACAGTAGCAAAATGACACTTATGAGGTAACAATGAAATAATTTTATAGTTGGAAGTCAGCACAACATGAGGAACTGTGTTAAAGGGATTCGGCATCAGGAAGGTTTAGAACCACTGCCCTAGAAGAAAAAGAAAAAATCACACCCAAAGGAGAAGTTAAGAAACAGTCAAACTCATGACTAAAGTCAATAAAATTGAAATAAAGAAAAACAATAGAGAGAATCAATAAAATAAAGATTTGGTTCTTTGAGGACACCAGCAAGACTGAAAAACTCTTCTCGGAATTAAATGAAAGGTGGAGAGAAAATATTCAAACTAACAAAATTAGTATGAAATGAAAAGGAGACATACAAAACAACAGTGAAGAAATTCAGAGCATGAAAAGGACACACGGGATAAACCTGTACTCTTCCCAACTGGAAAGTCTAATCAAAGAAATCGATAATCCGAAACACACTACTTATAAAAGTTAAACCAAGATCAGATAAGCAATTTAAACCTATAACCCCTACTGAAATAGAAGCAGTTATCAAAAGTCTCCCAACCACAAAAAGCCAAGAGCCACATGTTTTAACGTAGAATTCTACCAGACTTTCAAAGCAGAGTTAATGTCAACACTCCTCAAATTATTACACAAAATAGAAACAGAAGGAGCACTGCCCAATCCATTGTACAGTTAACCTGATACCAAACCACATGCACAACCAACAAAGAAAGAGAACTACAGACCAATTTTTCTTATGATCAGAGATGCAAAATTTCTCAATAAAATACTTGCAAACTGAATCGAAGAACACATTAAAAAGATCATCCACCATGATCAAGTAGGCTTCATCCCAGAGATGTGGGGATTACTCATCATATAAAAAGTGACAAAATGTATTCCACTCTATAAACAAACTGAAGAAGAAGAAAAAAACCCACATCTGATTAGACTCAGAAAAGGCCTTTGTCAAAAATCTAACATCTAGAGCTAGAGAGATGGCTCAGAAGTTAGGAGCACTCACTGACTGCTCTTTCAGGGGTCCTGAGTTCAATTCCCAGCAACTACATGGTGGCTCACAACCATCTGTAATGGATGTAATGGGATCTGATGCCCTCTTCTGGTGTGTCTGAAGACAGCTACAGTGTACTCATATACATAAAATAAATAAATCTTTTTTAAAAATCCAACACCCATTCATGATAAAAGTCCTGGAGAGATTAGGGATACAAGGGACATATCTAAATATAATAAAGGCAGTTTACAGCAAGCCTATAGCCAACATCAACTTAAACAGAGAGAAACACAAAAGCGATTTCACTAAAATCAGGAACAAGACAAGCTCATCCACTCTCTCCATACCCATTCAATACAGTATTGTTAGCTAGAGCAATAGGGTGACTGGGGGACGCTAAGGGGATACAGTTGGAAAGAAAGAAGTTGAAGTAACTTTATTTGTAGATGACATCATAGTATAATAAATGACCCTTTAAACATCCACCAGGAGCTGGGCGTGGTGGCGCACGCCTTTAATCCCAGCACTTGGGAGGCAGAGGCAGGTGAATTTCTGAGTTCGAGGCCAGCCTGGTCTACAGAGTGAGTTCCAGGACAGCCAGGGCTACACAGAGAAACCCTATCTCAAAAAACAAAAACCAAAAAAAAAAAAAACAAAAAAAACAAAAAAACAAAAAAAAACAAAACAAAACAACAACAACAAAAAATCCACCAGGAAAGTCCTACGGCTGATAAACACTTTCAGCAAAGTAACTGGATATAAAATTAAGTCATAAAATCAGTAGTCCATACTCTCTTTCCATCCTACCCCCCCTTCCCATATGTTTCCAGCCATTCCCTCCCCCCTCTCTCTTTCTCCCTTTCTGTATCCCCACCTCCACCCCTTTCTCGGTCTCTACCCCTTTCCCAGGTTCCCCCGACCCCCAGTTAACATCCTTTATACTAGACCTATCTCTCTCCCTCTGCTGCAATTATGCCTCATAATACTACATTACAAAACATAACAGCATCATTATCCCTGATTCTAAGCTGTATTACAGAGTTATAGTAATAAAAACAGCATGAGTATTGGCACAAAACCAGACACGTTGATCAATGGAATAGAATTGAAGACACAGACACAAATCGTATGGACACCTAATTTTTTTTTTTATAAAGCCAGAAATACATACTGGAAAAAAGACAGTATTTTCAACAAATGGTGCTGGTCCAACTGGATGTCTGCATGTAGAAGAGTGCAAATGGACTTAGCACTCTGCCCCAAACTCAACTCCAGATGGATCAAACCTCAACATAAAACCAGATGCACTGAGCCTGACCAAAGGGAACGTGGAAAGTAGTCTTGAACTTATCAGCACAAAAGAGGACTTCTTGAATAAAGCACTGTTAGCACAGGCACTAAGTTCAACATTTAATAAATGGGACCTCATGAAACTGGGGAACTTCTGCATGGCAAAGGACACTGCCAATCAGACAAAGCAGCAGCATATGGGAAAAGATTTTTACCAACTACATATCTGACCAATAGAGGGCTACTATCCAAAATATATAAAGAACTTTAAAAACTAGGGTCTTAAAGTTTTACTGCTGTTAACAGACACTATAACCAAGGCAACTATTATAAGAACAACATTTAATTGGGGCTGGCTTACAGGTTCAGAGGTTCAGTCCATTATCATCAACATTGGAGTATAGCAGCATCCAGGCAGGCATGGTGCAGGAAGAGCTAAGAGTTCTATCTACATCTTCATCTGAAAGCTGCTAGGAGAAGACTGGCTTCCAGACAACTAGGATGAGGGTCTTAAATTCCATGCCCACAGTGACACACCCACTCCAACAAGGCCACACCTCCTAATAGTGCCACTCCCTAGGCTAAGCATATACAAACCATCATATCTAGATATCAAGAAAAAAAATAACCCAACTTAAAAATAGGGTACAAATCTAAACAAAGGATTCTTTAATTTTTTAACAAAGGATTCTTAATAGAGAGATATCAATTGGCTGAGAAACACTTAAGAAATGTCCAACACCCTTAGCCATCAGGGAAATACAAATCAAAACTACTTTTAAGATATCATCTTATTGCAATAAGAATGACTAAGATCAAAATAACCCAAATGACAGCACATCCTGGCAAGGATGTGGAACTAGGGAAACACTCATCCATTGGTGGTGAGAGTGCAAACTTGTACAGCCACTATAGAAATCAGTGAGGTGGTGGTTCCTCAGGAAGATGGGAATCGATCTACCTCAATATCTGGATATACTATTCTTGGGCTTTGCCTTAATTTAGGTTACTATTATTACGATGAAACACCATGACCATCACTGATATATAATTCATCACTGAAGCACAGTTCATCAGTGAAGGAAATTAAGACAGGAACACAAACAGGGTAGAGTATAGAGACACAAGCTGATGCAGAGGTCTTTGAGGGGTACTGCTCACTAGCTTGCTCTCCACACCTTGCTCAGCCTGCTTTCTTATGAAAACCAGGACCACATGTCTAGGGGATGACTCTACTCACAGTGGACTGGTTTCTCCCACATCAACAACTAATTAAGAAAATGTTCTACAGGCTTGCTTACAGCCCAATTTTTTTTTTTTTAGATATTTTCTTTATTAACATTTCAAATGTTCTCCCCTTTCCCAGTTACCTCTCTGAAAACCCTTATCCCATCTCCTCTCCCCATGCTCACCAACCCACCCGCTCCTGCTTCCCTGTCCTGGCATCCCCCTACACTGGGGCACTGAGTCTTCCCAGGACCAAAGGCCTCTCCTCCCATTGATGTCCAATAAGGCTACATATGAAGCCGGAGCCATGGGTCCCTCCATTTTCTACTCTTTGGTTGGTAGTTTAGTCCCTAGGAGCTCTGAGGGTACTGTTTGGTTCGTACTGTTGTTCCTCTTATGGGACTGCAAGTTCCTTCAACTCTTTGGGTCCTTTCTGTAGCTCCTCCATCGGGGATCTTGTGCCCAGTCCAATGGTTGGCTGAGAGCATCACCTCTGTATTTGTTAGTCACTGTCAGAGCCTCTCAGGAGACAGCTAAATCAGGCTCCTGTCAGCAAGCACTTCTTAGCATCCACAATAGTGTCCAGATTTGGTTTACAGCCTAATCTTATGGAGGCATTTTCTTAACTGGGATTCCCTCCCGTTGGATGACTCAAGTTGACAATAAAATTAATCAGTACAGGAATAGAGCCAAAGAATGCTTCATCCTACCACAAGACACTTACCCAACTATGTTCATTGCTGTTCTATTCATAATAGCCAGAAATTAGAAGCAATCTAGATGTCCCTCAACAAAAGAATGGATAAGGAAAATGTGATTCATTTACACAATAGAGTATAACTCAGTTTTTAAAAAAGTGACATCATAAAATTTGCAACTAAATGGATGGAACAAACAAACCAACAAACAAACAAACAAAAATCCTGAGTGAGGTATCCGAGACCCAGAAAGACAAAAGAGTGTGTATTCACTTACACGTGGATATTAACACTGTTAAGTCACTAATAACCAAGCTACAATCCATAGAACCACAGAAGTTAGGTGTGGAGTAAGAGACGAAGGAGTACAGAGAGGTCTCACTAAGAAAGGGAGACACGGCAGTTATGGATGGATAGCGAGGGGCTGGGATAGGAGAGCCAAGATTATCAGAAGAGGGATGAAGGAGGAAACAGAGGAAGAGACAGTGAAAATCAAGGACCATTTGAAGGACAGCATGGATCTGAAGGGCAGTATAGAAAATTAAAACAGAAGCTTCCAAAACATATACATGTTTGAAGATGATCTAAATAAAATTGCCAGATAATGAAGGAGACAGAGCCCCAACTGGTCAGTTCTTGTCACTAATGAAGCTTCCAGCACCAGGTCTGGGCTATATCTAATTTAGTTGTTGGCCAAAGGAGTCCCATGCCACCGTTCTAGTTTTTTGATACAGGAAAGTACTCTGCACTCTGATGAAAAACAAAAACAAAAACCATAAAAACCAAGCCAGCCACAAACAGGACAGCTGTGTCCTGCCTGCTGTAAAATGCTCGGGTAGTGGTAGCACAAAGCTTATGGCAGTAACCAACCAATACCTAATTTGATTTAAGGCCCACTCCATGAGATAGAACCCATACCTGACATTACTTCGGTGGCCCAGAACCAAATACTAGATATACCAGGGACCTAGGGTAAAACCAAATATTATAGATTTGAAGAAAAAGTAACAATAAAGACTCCTACTGACATTCTCCTGTACTCAGATCAGTGCCTTGCTCAGCCATCATCCAAGAAGCTTCCTCCCACAACAATGAGAGCAAATAAAGAGACCCACAGCCAGACATTATGCAGAGAGTAAGAGACCTTGGGACACTCAGACCTAAGTGGGATGTCTACACCAAATCCCTCTCATCAGAGCTCAGGGAACCCCACAAAAGAGGAGGCAGAAAGAAGGTAAGAGGGGCAGAGGGGATGGAGGACACCAAGATAAAGGTTCTCTAAAGCAACATGATCAAAGTTGCTATGACCACACAGAGACCGAGGCAGCGCCTGTGCAGGTCTGCACCAGTGCCTCTGCATGTGTATTGTGGCTTGTGGTTTAGTGTCGTTACGGGATTCCTCACTGTGCAGATGAGTGGGTCTCTGATTCTTAGGCCTTCTCGTGGGTTCTTTTCCTCCTGTTTGTCTTGTCCAACTCCAATGTGATCATTCTTGTTTTATCTTGTTTTTGTTGTTGTTGTTGTTATAGTATATTATTATCTCTTATAAATATGTTTTTTCCTTTAATTACTTATTTATTTATTCACTTTACATTCCATTTGGAGCCTACCCCCTCTCCTTCTGGTCCTTCTATATAGAGCCCCTCCACCATCCCCCATGACTCTGTTTTCTAGTGAGAGACCAAAAGGGAGTAGATGTGAATGGGTGGGGAGGTGGGGAGGAACTGGGAGGGAGTAGAGGGACAGGAAACCATTATCAGGACATATTATGTGAGAGAGAAAAATCTATTTTCAATAAAAAGGAAAAAATAAAAGGGATACATGTACCAAAAACAAAGTCTTCCTCTTTGCAGATGGTACAACCCTCCTCTATTTAGAAGACTATTGATTTTATGTATGTGAGTACACTGTTGCTGTCCTCAGACACACCAGAAGAGGACATTGGACCCCATTTCAGATGGTTGTGAGCCATTATGTGGTTGCTGGGAAGAGCAACCAGTATTCTTTTAAAGGCTGAGCCATCTCTCCAGCCCTAGAAGACTTTTAACATTGTTGAGACTGCTATAGACTATGGGGACTCTGGAAGTTGAACTAAATGTACTTTGTATTATTCTATGTTTAGGTGTGGCCCCAGTAGACTCATATGTTGGAACAAGCCTATGGGGGTCAGGGAGTGGAATGTGATGGTTTGTATATGCTTGGCCCAGGGAGTGGCACTATTTGGAGGTGTGACCTTGTTGGAGTAGGTGTGGCCTTGTTGGAATAGGTGTGTCACTGTGGGTGTGGGCTTTGAGACCCTCATCCTAGTTGCCTGGAAACCAGTCTTCTAGCAGCCTTCAGATGAAAATGTAGAACTCTCAGCTCCTCCTGTTCCATGCCTGCCTGGATGTTGCCATGTTCCCACCTTGATGATAACAGACTGAACCTCTGAACCTGTAAGCTAGCCTCAATTAAATGTTGTCCTTAATAAGACTTGCCTTGGTCATGGTGTCTGTTCACAGCAGTAAAACCCTAACTAAGAAACCAACATATATATATATACATATATATATATATATTGCAAATAAGGGGGCTTAAGAGATGGCTCAGTTAAGAGCACCAGCTGCTCTTTCAGAGATCATAAGTTCAAGTCCCAATACCCACAGGGCGGCTCACAACCATCTATAATTGTAGTCCCATGGGATTTAATGGCCTCTTCTAGTGTACAAAATATTCATATACATAAAATAAAATCTTTTTCAAAAATAGGCAAATAAACTGTACAGACAACGAGGTATTTTAATGGCGGAGCTCCGGGTCGAAACGTATCTCACACAGGAGACAGTGGATTCGACCACGAGGCTTGGAAGCTAGGGGTTTTTATAGAAAAGGAGTGGGGCTGGGGGAAGAATTGGCGCGGTTTCACATGATTGGTCCATTTAAACATCAGCAGCCTGAGGTCAGAGGGGTGGGAGATAGGGAAGCGATGGGCCTGCCCGGGCATGTCCTGGTCTGTTCTGCTATGTTCTCAGCCCCAGGTTTCAAAGCTGGGGTATCGGGCCTCTGCTAAAAAGGCTCAGTTATGCCAGATAGAAGTGACCTACCTAGGATATGTCCTGAGAGATGGACAACGGTGGCTCACAGAAGCCAGAAAACAAGCTGTTATGCAGATCCCGGCCCCTACTACTGCTCGCCAGGTAAGAGAGTTCCTGGGGACTGCCGGGTTTTGCAGACTCTGGATTCCCGGATTTGCCTCACTGGCAGCTCCCTTGTATCCACTAACCAAAGAGAAAGGGGAATTCACCTGGACCAGGGAACATCAGCTAGCCTTTAAAACTCTCAAAAAGGCACTGCTGCAGGCTCCAGCATTGGCCCTGCCAGATTTAAACAAACCTTTCACCCTATACATTGATGAAAGAAATGGAGTGGCAAGGGGAGTTCTTACCCAGGTTTTGGGACCATGGAAGCGCCCGGTAGCCTACTTATCAAAGAAACTGGACTCTGTGGCCAGTGGATGGCCCTCCTGCCTGCGAGCGATAGCAGCCACGGCTGTGCTAGTAAGAGATGCTGACAAACTGACTATGGGCCAAAATGTTACCATAGTGGCCCCACACTCTCTTGAGAGCATCGTCAGGCAACCACCGGACCGCTGGTTGACCAACGCCCGAATGACGCATTACCAGAGCCTATTGCTGACAGAGCGAGTAAGTTTCGCACCCCCAGCCATTCTCAACCCTGCCTCCTTACTACCTGAGGCTGACGAGGCCCCTGCACATAAGTGTGAAGAGATACTGGCAGAAGAGACTGGAATCCGGCCAGACCTCACAGACCAACCTTGGCCAGGGGCGATGACTTGGTTCACAGACGGAAGCAGCTTTGTGGTAGAAGGTAAGCGGAGGGCTGGGGCAGCAGTAGTAGATGGAAAGTCTGTCATATGGGCCAGCAGCCTGCCAGAGGGTACATCAGCTCAAAAAGCAGAACTAATCGCACTAATTCAAGCCTTAAGGCTGGCAGAAGGAAGGACTCTTAATGTCTATACTGACAGCCGGTACGCTTTTGCCACGGCTCATGTTCACGGAGCAATATACCGACACCATGGACTGCTGACGTCTGCCGGCAAAGATATCAAAAATAAAGAAGAAATTCTCAGCTTATTAGAAGCTGTTCATCTGCCCCGTAGGGTGGCAATTATCCATTGCCCAGGACACCAGAAGGGAACTGGGCCCGTTGAAAAAGGAAATCAAATGGCAGACCAAGAAGCTAAAAAAGCAGCCCAAGGGCCAATGACTCTGGTGGTGAGAACCCAACAGCCCACTGCTGAGGAAATTAATAAAAGAACCCTCACAGAAGAAGAGGGGCGAGATTACTTAGCTAACATACACCATCTGACTCATTTAGGAACTAAAAAAATACTAAAATTGGTTAGTAAGTCCCCCTATTACATTCCTGGATTAAAGAGAATTGTGCAGGAGATAGTAAAAAACTGCCGTGCTTGTGCACTTACCAATGCTGGGTCTAGCAGGCTCCAGGAAGGAAAACGACTGCGAGGAGACAGGCCTGGAGCCTACTGGGAAACTGACTTCACTGAGGTGAAACCGGCTAGGTATGGAAATAAATATCTCCTAGTTTTTATAGACACCTTCTCGGGATGGGTCGAAGCGTTCCCCACCAAGAAAGAAACAGCTAATGTAGTGGTCAAGAAGATACTTGAAGAAATCCTTCCCCGCTTTGGGATACCTAAGGTAATGGGGTCAGACAACGGACCTGCCTTTGTCTCCCAGGTAAGTCAGGGATTGGCCAGGCAACTGGGGACAAATTGGAAATTACATTGTGCATACAGACCCCAGAGTTCAGGACAGGTAGAGAGGATGAACAGGACGCTAAAGGAGACTCTGACTAAAATAGCCTTAGAATCCGGTGGAAGCGATTGGACAGCCGTTCTCCCTTATGCCTTGTTCAGGGTTCGGAATACACCTGGACCCCTTGGCCTAACTCCATTTGAATTAATGTATGGGGCACCCCCACCCATTTTTATGACTGTAGGGGATAGGAATCACCCGGATGTGTCTTTCTCTCCTTCTTCTAGTCTTTTGGCTCGATTAAAAGCTCTCGAAATAGTAAGAAAAGAGGTCTGGGAACAGCTAAAAGAAACCTATGTTGCTGGTGACACACAGGTGCCGCACCAGTTTGAAGTAGGAGACGCAGTCCTGGTGAGGAGACACCGAGCGGGAAACCTAGAACCGAGGTGAAAGGGACCCTACTTGGTGCTACTGACAACGCCCACCGCGGTCAAAGTGGAAGGAATCCCCACTTGGGTCCACGCATCCCACGTCAAGAGAGCACCCCCTGGAGTCAGCCATGATGAGTGGACTTTGGAGAAGACTACTAACCCTTTTAAGTTGCGCCTGCTTCGTAAGAGCGATCCCAAAGGACTTCAACCCCCACAGTCCTGTTCAACAAACGTGGGAGGTACTCAATGAGGGGGGTAGGGCTGTATGGACAATCGCCGAGGTACACCCTCTGTGGACTTGGTGGCCTGATCTTTTCCCTGACATCTGTAAGTTGGCTATAGGAGCCCCTCCTGGATGGGACTTGGAGGGGTACTCTGACATTCAGAGGGCACCTTTAACACCCCCTCCGTACGTAGAAAAACATTCGAGAGACCCATGGGGTGGTTGCTCTAACCAAAGGGATAGAAGTATGCTTCGAACCCATCCCTTCTATGTCTGTCCCGGGCCCCACCGAAGTCAATCCCTTAATCCAACATGTGGAGGTAAGGCTGACTTCTATTGCAAGAGCTGGGGTTGCGAGACTTCAGGTACAGCCCACTGGAAGCCCTCCTCAAGCTGGGACTATATTAGAGTAACAGCCAACTATTCCCTAGCGTCTTATGTACCTGGAGGATTCGACCTAGACGAGTGTACTGACTGGTGCCATCCGCTCCGTGTCACCTTTACTGAACCAGGGAAAAGAGCTCTGGGATGGACAAAAGGGTATACCTGGGGTCTTAGGATTTACAAGGAAAGATATGATGAGGGATTATTGTTCACCATCAGACTAAAAGTAGAGACCCCCTACAATCCTTTAGGCCCCCCAACCAAGTCCACACCCCTCACCCATACTATTCCTCAGCCTACTCCGGTGATTGCGGACCCTCTTAGTATGGCTGCTATCACCCAACCTCCCACTCCTCAGGTACCTCTAATTATTACCCCTGAGATTCCTTCAACAAGACAGAGGATGTTTAACCTAGTGAGAAGAGCCTTTTATGCCCTTAATAGAACTGATCCAAGGGCTACTGAGGACTGCTGGCTATGCCTGACCTCGGGTCCGCCTTATTATGAAGGAATTGCTTTCAATGGAGATTTCAACAGAACCAGCAGCCATACTTCCTGCTCTTGGGGAACAGGACAAAAACTGACCCTGACTGAAGTATCTGCGAGGAGTCCAGGTCTCTGTATAGGCACCCCACCTTCCACTCACAAACACCTATGCGGACAAATTCAGTCCGTGTCCAGAACGGAAGCTAATTACTATCTTGTACCTTCCCCGGTTGGATGGTGGGCTTGCAATACAGGACTTACTCCCTGTGTATCAACTAAGGTTTTTAATTCATCTCAGGATTTTTGTGTCATGATCCAGCTGTTACCCCGCGTATATTATCACCCTGCATCCAGTTTAGAAGAAAGCTATGCTGGCCGGCGGTCGAAAAGAGAACCAATTACTTTAACCCTGGCTGCATTCTTGGGAATAGGTATGGCAGTAGGAGTGGGGACAGGAGTGTCAGCTTTGATAGAAGGAAGACAGGGAATTCAGTCTTTGAGGGATGCTGTCAATAAAGACCTAGCGGCAATAGAGAAGTCCATTGACGCTTTAGAAAAATCTTTGACCTCCCTGTCTGAGGTAGTTTTGCAGAACAGGAGAGGTCTTGATTTGTTGTTCCTAAAGGAAGGAGGACTGTGTGCTGCCCTTAAAGAAGAGTGCTGCTTCTATGCAGATCATACAGGAATAGTTAGAGACTCTATGCAGAAACTGAGAGAAAGATTAGAGCGAAGGAAACGGGAACGGGATGCTCAACGGGGGTGGTTTGAGTCGTGGTTTGAATCACGACCATCTTGGATAACTTCTTTGATTTCCGCTGTAGCTGGACCAATCCTTATGATATGCTTAGCTTTAGTTTTCGGCCCCTGTATAATAAATAGAGGAATGGCTTTTATCCAGAGTAGAATTGATACAGTAAAACTCATGGTTCTTCAAAGGCAATATCAACCTATAGTTCAGGTAGATGAAGAGTTAGGGGACACCAATCTCTAAAATTCTATGATTAGAATTAGTCTAAACAGAAGAAGAGGGGAATGAAAGGAAATAAAACTTGAGACCTGTGATTCATGTAATGTATGTCAAATAGCCCAAAGAGTTGTTTGTGAGCTTTGAAACCTGGGGCTGAGAACATAGCAGAACAGACCAGGACATGCCCGGGCAGGCCCATCGCTTCCCTATCTCCCACCCCTCTGACCTCAGGCTGCTGATGTTTAAATGGACCAATCATGTGAAACCGCGCCAATTCCTCCCCCAGCCCCACTCCTTTTCTATAAAAACCCCTAGCTTCCAAGCCTCGTGGTCGAATCCACTGTCTCCTGTGTGAGATACGTTTCGACCCGGAGCTCCGCCATTAAAATACCTCGTGTTGTTACATCAAGGTGTTGTGTTCTATTCGTGATTCTTGGGTGCACGCTGAATCGGGAGTTGGGTGGGGGTTTCCCCACTAGGTTCTTTCATTGTGAGTCACAGGCTCCTGTCTGTCTGGGGGGTGGGGGGGGAGGATCTCTAACACTTCCCTGACACTACAAAATCAGAAACTATCAAAATTAAATCTTGATACCTGTACTTGACTTTATCTAATTTTGCTATTTTTACCCCAGAATGCATTAAAAAAAAAAAAGCAAGACACACGTTTTAAAAATATTAAACTTTACCTGAAAATCTTCCATGTCCTAAATGGTGTATGATCAAAGGAGGCATCTTAAGTCCTAAAAAGATATTTCGATGGTCAAGTTAGAAGACCGTCAACTCCACAGTGAAACTTCCACCAGCAGCAATGCTTCCTTGTAGCCCATGTCCCCACTCATCAACTGTCAATTCCAAGTCTCTCTACAAGCGAAAAGAAAAAACTGTTTAAATCCACGAATTCTCTAGGAAAGATTCAAAGCTCTCAGAGACTGTGGAACAGTGAGTATAAGCTAAGAACCACAGTAGCAATGTACAGTTTTCTAAACTGGGGGTGCACACTTGCCTAGTATTACAAGGTCCCAGATTTAATCCTCAACACCCCAAATGACTTAAGAAACCTTGCACTTTATCTCACTGACTTTAGCTCCCCTTTGCTGCACCCTCTTCCTCCCTTCAGTGCCACATGCCACTAGACAAAGGTGACAGAGAAAAGCCATCTTGCCAAAGCACCATAAGATACCTATTACTTAGAGCCAGCAGAGGTTTTTCCATAACCAACTGATTTACTGATAAGCCCCCTAAGAAATGACAAAATGTCTAAGACTGAAAGGCAGATAATACAGTAAAGCTTGGTATGAAATAAGAACAAACACCACGGAGGAATCCTCTTCCATTGAAATACGCTTCATGAAACGTTGCTTTATTTATTTCATGCTAGAGATTGTTACTCGAGATAGGCCCCTCTGTAAGCCTAGTACCTAGAAGATGGAAGGCTTGTGCTACCTAGTTAGTGGCTGAGTGTTTGTCCAACATGAGAGAAAGCTCTGCATGGGCGGAAGGGGAAGTCTGTGGTATTTTCTTAGTCCATTCACAGTTGCGTGATCACCACAAAAAGAAATTCAGTGACCACTCTCTACCGTTCCCTCTTCTCAGCCTGTCTCCAGGAGTCGTCAATTCTGGACATTTCACATACAGGAAGTGGAAGAGCATGCCCTGTTTTGGTGAGGCTGACTTCTTCCACTCAGCACACTTAGGACTGTCCACACTGTAGAACACAGCACCCTTAACTTTTTATGGCTAAGGGCAATACCACTGCTCAGGTGCACCATTTTGCACTCACCAAGTGACAGCATTTGGCTGCTTCCACTTTTTGAATTATTGCGAATAAAGTTGTTATGAATCCTTGTTTACAAGGCTTGTATGAACCTGTTTTTTTTTTCTTTTCTTCCTCCTTTCCTTCTTCCTCCTTTCCTTCTCCCTCCTTCTCCTCTTCTGTTTGAGACAGGGTCTGTCTGCATAGCCCTGGCTGTATTGGCACTCACGGAGACCACCTGCCTGCCCCTCCCCCATGCATATACAGCCTTGCCCAGCCCAATGTGCTTGAATATATTCTTAGGAACTGAATTACTCTTACGGTAACTCAATCATAAAAGAACTGGACGATGGGACTAGAGAGATGGCCCCACAGTTCAAAGCAACTGCTCTTCTCCCAGAGGACCCGAGTTCCATTCCCAAGCACCCATGTAGGCTACCTCACAACTGTCTATAATTCCAGATCCAGGGATTCCTATGTCCCCTTCTGGCCTCTGAGAGTACTACACATACATGCCACACACACTCAGAGACATATCTACATACACATTAATACATTTTTAAAAGAATAACTGAATGTTTGTTCTTGAGAAACTGCCAGGCTGTTTTCCAGAGGCAGCTCCATTTTACCTCTCAGCAGTGATGTGAGAGCGACTCGACTGTCCCATACACTTGTTACTGTCATTCCATCATTCTATCAGAAAAGGTATGCTTGTGCTCTTTAAAAGTCCGTATGCACCCTCACAGACACAGTATTAGGATGCAGGGCCTTTGGGAGGGGAGCAGATGATGTTTAGGGTTAGTGTTTATGGTGGTTGGTCTTGGCTGTCTTCTTTTTTATTATTATTATTAGATATTTTCTTTATTTACATTTCAAATGTTATCCCCTTTCCTAGTTTCTCCTCTGAAAATCCCCTATTTCCTCCCCTCAACTCCCACCTGCTCCCCAACCCACCTACTCCTGCTTCCTGGCCCTGGCATTCCCCTATACTGGGGCATAGAACCTTCACAGGCCCAATGGCCTCTCTTCCCATTGATGACCAACTAGGACATCCTCTGCTACATATGCAGCTAGAGTCATGAGTCCCACCATGTGTTTTCTTTGATTAGTGGTTTAGTCCCAGAGAGCTCTGGGGGTACTGGTTAGTTCATATTGTTGTTCCTCCTATGGGCCTGCAAACCCCTTCAGCGCCTTGGGTCCTTTCTCTAGCTCCTTCACTGGGCACCCTGTGCTTCGTCCAACAGATAGCTGTGAGCATCCACTTCTGTATTTGTCAGGCACTGGCAGGGCCTTGGTTGTCTTCTTGATGGAAGTCGGATCACCATGGAAACAAGCCACTGGGCATGTCAATAAGGAAGTTTCTAGATTAGATTAAGGGACATGGTTAGAGCCACTCTGAACGAGGGCAGAGCAACACTATTGGTTGGAGTCCTGAAATGAATTAAAAAGGATTTATTTATTTTTAATTTATTGTCTATGAGTGATTACCTGCATGTATGCAAATGTACCAAACACAGGTAATGCCTGTAGAAGACAGAGCAGTGCCCCTAGAGCTGGAATTACAGACAGTTGTGAGCCCCCATGGGTGTGCTAGAAACCAAACCTGGGGACACATCTTCTGACCCCTTCAGGCATTGCATGCATGTGGTGCATTTACATACATGCAGGTAAAACACTCAAATACATAAAATAAAACAGTCTAATAGCATTCAGTGAGGCAAGCAGCACCTGACACTTAAATATTAAGCTGAACTGACAATGTACTTTATGGGAGTAAAATATGTCGCTATACAAGCCTAAATCCAAGGCAACCTGGAACTCAGTTAATCTGACTTGACTTTCCCTTGTCTGTGGAATACTGTAGGGCAACCTGACAGCTCTGAGGAAAAAACATCTCTAGGTGCTTTTTGGGAAAGTAGCTCTGAGCTCTCCTGATCTCAAAGGCCTTAGATAAGGCCTGACACACTCAGCAACTCCCTCTGCCCTTAAATACACCAAACTATAAAATAGAGCTTCTCCCTTTTCCACACAGAAGAAATCCACAGAGCCTGTGCATCTCTCTGTGTTCAGTCACTCCTCTAGGAATCCTAGGCTCTACCCGCTGCGGCACTGGCCCTGGCAATACCCAAATAGCTTTTTGGAGCATGAGCACAAAGGCAAGCCAGGAAGATCAGGGAATGCTTTCCTAGCAAAGGGGACCCCTGAGCTGAAGTTTTAGCAATAATCTCCAAATTGGTGAAAGAACCTAAATAGGAACAGCAGCAGAGTTCATGTGCATGGAATTCTGTGACAACAATCAGCTCAACTCTGGTCCTCTGTGTCCATCACTGTTCTTCCTAAACTGATACAATCTAACAGGCTCAGACCAAACTGACACAATCTAACAGGCTCAGACCAAACTGACACAATCTAACAGGCTCAGACACAAACTAACACAATCTAACAGGCTCAGACCAAACTGACACAATCTAACAGGATCAGATACAAACTGACACAATCTAACAAGCTCAGACAGAGTTTGTGATAGCCTTCTTATTTCTTTACACAGTTGCTATACCTCCTGTAACCAAAGGAACATCTCTTTCCTACCCCTTACTACCTAGACTATTTTACCTGGGTATAAAAGTCCAGGGCAAGCAGAGTCTTGACAAAACAAACAAACACTGAAGGCAATCAGAGGTGATGACTTATATCATAATACTAGCATTTAGGTGACTATGGCAAGAAAGACTGGGTATTCAAGACCAACCTGATTTACAAGGGAGATTCTGTCTCAAAAACCAAGGATGGGGATAGCTCAGTGACAGAGAGCCTGCCTAGAATTTTGGGGGAGTTGGGGAGGAAGACAGAAAAGAAAAGGAAAAAACCCTTGGTCTCAATCCCTAGTAGTACAAAAAGAAAAGGGAAAAAAATGACAAGTAAAACATTAGCTAAACTTTTAATCTTTATATTTTAAAAGATATTATTAGGAAAATATCTGAGAATTGTAATTTTGAAAAGAATCTATATTAATACAGTAAGCATAGAGAGCTCCTACAAATTCAATAATAACAATGTTATTTAAATAACATCCAGTTCTTGTTATTGAAATCACATTGTCTGTTAAATATGGTAGTTGGAGGGAGAGGTTAAATATGCTAAAATGGCAGATACTGTTTTACCACACACACACAAATTGTTATAGTTTCCTTCTGTTGCTGACCAAAAGCTTCTTGGGGAGAGAGGGGTCTTCCATGCTTAGGCTTCCAGGTCCTAATCCATCACTGAGGGAAGTCAGATTAGGGACTTGATGAGAGGCAGGAACCATTCAGGAACATTGCTTGATGCACAGGCTCATGCTTAGCTAGCTTTCTTAGCCTAGGACACCTGCCTAGGGAATGGTGCTGCACACAGTGGACTGGGCCTTCCCACATCAATTAAACAAGACAATCCCCCAAGAAAGAAGACCAATATGATAAAGACAATTCTGACTGAGGGTCTTTTCTTTCCCCAAGTCAGTCTAGGCTGTGTCAAAGTGACAGTTAATGCTAGCTAGGACAGCAAGTCGTAAGAGAAACAAACTAAACCCCAATGATAACATACTACTTCAGTCTTGCTAAGATGGCAGTAATAAAGAAGATAAATTATGGGGTGGGCAGTGTTGCTCAATTCCCTAAGCATGCACAAGCCCAAAAAGCATTGATGCGAACACAACACACTCAGGACCCTCATAGATTACTGGTGGAAATATAAACTGGAATAAGAGCTTCGAAAAGGAGTGTGGCAGTTCCTCAAAAAGGCAAACTCGACTTTACCATATGACCTTTAACCTTATGGCCTTAACCTTACCATGTGATTCCACTCTTACTTTGCCAAGAGAAATGAAACAGAGGGCCATTAGTCATAATAGCTACAAGTAAAACAATTTAGATGCCAGGGCTACACAGAGAAACCCTGTCTTGAAAACAGGAAAGGAAACCAAAGTAAAACAAAAAGAAACTAAGTTCTGACAACATGCTGCAGAGTGGCTGAACTGCAGAAACATGCTAAAGCAAGCGCCACCTACAACAAAAATTAATAATGAAATCAGACCTGTAAGTTAGACAAGAAGGCCCAAGGTAGCTGGTTAAGACTTTTTTTTTATTTTTAGCTTTTACTTAAAATATAGTTAAAATACATATTCACTTAATAAGACTTGGGCCATTTAGAAGGCTCAGAGGGTAAAAGAATAGTATGTGATCATCAAGCCCGACAAGATAAGTTCCCTGACGTAGGATGGAAGAGCCAGCCTCTGACATCCACACGTTCATGGGCCCACGAACCTATACACACCAAATAAATAAATGTTTAAAACATAAAACTTTCAGCAGACAAAATCGTAATGATCTTCCTAACCATTCTTTTAAAGTAAAACAGAAAAATACTGTAGCTGTCAGGTTACACACATCTGAAAGACAGAAGTGTCTTTCTACAAAAATCTGGAAACAGGGTCTGGAAACCCCACTGGTCAGTTCACTGTCACCAGGGTTGGCAGAGTGAGGCAAGCAGGAGATTCCTGCAAAGTCTCGACAGAGGGCAGCACTGAGCTAATCCCACTCTCACATTACAGGAAAGCCAGGGCAGATCTTAGCTTCAGCAGCCTACATCACAGCTAAAATACAAAGATTAGAAACAGTTGCTGGTGGAGGGCACTTTCTAGAATCAAAGTGCATCCCAGGCATTATACCATAAAATAAAGTTGAATCGTGCCAGTTTCTCCTTTCTTCAAACAGGATCACACTATGTAGCCCCAGCTGTCCTGAAACACCCTATGTAGACCAGGCTGGCCTTGAACTCATAGATCTGCCTGCTTCAGCTGGGATTGAAGGCCTGAACCACCATGCTCACTAAACACTCTTTAATTATTAAAATACCTCTTTCGGACAGAAACCTCAGAATCAACCTCTGACCCCAAGGCTGGCCAACTACTAAGCCTCAGGCATCCCCAATCAAGGCTGAGAGAAAAGATAACGAGGAAAGCAAATTCTATCTACCCTGCCCTGCTTTACTGGGGAGAAATTCACAGACTATTAAACATAGCTCTGCAGTATACCTTATATGGAAGAAGGTCCCAGGTTCCATCTCAGCACCACAAAAAAAAAATTCAAACATCAGACAATCGGAATAATATCACATCATCACAGAAGTACAATTACAGCGACAGTAACACACACACACACCACCACCACCACCACCAACAACAACACAATGATCTGGTGTGCTCTGAACCTATACTGGTCTCTTAAAAACCATCAAAATATCAGGCAGAGAGCATGCTGACTATCTCAAAGCACTTTTTTTTTCTTTTTACATTTACTTATTGGGGTTGGAATGTGCTCCCATGCCACAGCACTGGTATGGAGGTCAGAGAACAACTTGAAGTTCCCTCCTTCCATCGTGTCCTGGGGACTGACTGACTTATCTGCTGTGCCAGCTTCACAGCCCCATCCCTGCCCATTTCAAAGGTGAGAAAACAGGCACAGAGGGGGTGTGATTTGCCCCAGGCCCCCTTTTCTTCTTCCTTTTTCCCCTTCCTCAGCCTTTCCTCTCCATTATCTTCCTCCCTCTATCTCTAGCTTTGTCTTTTTTTTTCTTTTCTTTTCTGCAATCCAATTCCCTCTCTCACTCTTTAGAGCCACATTCAATTTTTGTGTACTGCACACAGCTGTTCAGAATGTTGAGTGTATGGCAGAAAAGACAGAATTTCGGCACCCAAAAGCTTCAGTTCTATTAAAAGAGATGGCAATGGGGGCATCGTGGTGTGTGCCTTTATCCTAGCACTCAAGAGGTGGAGGCAGGCTGGATCTCTGCGTTAAAGGCCAGACTGGTCTACACAGTGATTCTAGACCAGCTAGGACTGGCTACAAAGTGAGACTTCATCTCAAAAAACAATGACACTTATCCAAAGACCACCACCCACAGTTGTGACACACGGGACACACTGCCTATAAAGGGACGCATGCATGTACTTGCGCACGCGCGCACACACACACAGGCAAATACACACAGACATGCACATAGGCACACACACACACAAGCCAAGTTTTTCATCTCTGTGAGGATGCTCACTGGCCTCACTATGGAGGAATGAAGCCAACATGCATGGGAATAAAGGTTTTGCCTGCTTATTTTCTCCTTTGGGGGAGTGGGGACAGGTTGCTAGGGTTTGTTTTGTTTTGTTTTCCCTTAGTGATATTGATGAATCTGTGATCAATTTACTTCTGAAGACTGGCTGTTGCGTGAACTATTGTAAGCATCTATTAATATCCTGTCTGGAAAGCATAAATGTAAGAAAAAGTTTACATAAGACAATTATTTCCACCATTACCACCTCTACCTTTAGTAAAAAGGATTAAATCCAAGTTCTTGCACAACCTTGTAAGCTTTTTACCCAGCAAACTAGTAAGCTGCCCCACACTGACACTCCAGTAAGTACTGCCTGCCAATAAAACTACTGGTTTGCCGGGTGTGGTGGCACACGCCTTTAATCCCAGCACTCGGGAGGCAGAGGCAGGCGAATCTCTGAGTTCGAGGCCAGCCTGGTCTACAGAGTGAGTTCCAGGACAGCCAGGGCTACACAAAGAAACCCTGTCTCATAAAACCAAAAATCAAAAAAAAAAAAAAAACAAAACAAAAACCAAACCCAAAAACAAAAGAACAAAAAAACAACAACAAGAAAGCCCTACTGGTTTGCCAAGTTGAACTTTGGTGGAATCATTAATGTGGTCTGTCATTGACTATAACTGGGACACTCAGCTCTAATCTCTACAGTGTGGTACGTGAGCAGGGGACCAAGGGAACAAGGGCCTAGGTGGACAAAATAGAAGCAGAAATGACAAGTTAGAGGTTTGATTCAGAATTGTGAGTGAAAACTACTTACTTTGCATGAATATGATTTATTTTGCATGACGACTTAGCTGTGCCAAGGATTAGTGGATCAAACACTGGTCCTGATGATTCTAAGAACCTCTTTTTGTAAATCAGTAGATTTCAAATAAAGCAAATTGCCTGCCATAATATAGGTAGGCCTCGTGACCACTGACACCCCCACACCCCCCAAAAAGGGAAGCTTAAAAGGCTTTCTCATCTGAACTGCAACAAGATTGGCTTCTCTGTGGGTCTACTGCCTGAGAGCTACCCTGATGACACATGAGCCTCCATAAACAACATATAAACGGTTTCTTTTTACACACACACACACACACACAATTTGTTGCATTCTTTGGAGAGCCCTGACAAATGCAATTCATTGACATCCTTGTTTATAATTGTGAACTATTTTTAGGAAATTACTGCCTATCACTTGGGGACTCATAAAATATCTACTTGAGCACAAGTGGGAAGATATCCATGCCTTATTAAAAATGAAGGGAGCAGTGTATACTCAAGTAGTAAACTGTGACTCCATTCATGATTCTTTTTTTTTGGGGGGGGGGAGGGGTTGGGGGTTTTTCGAGACAGGGTTTCTCTGTATAGCCCTGGCTGTCCTGGAACTCACTTTGTAGACCAGGCTGGCCTCGAACTCAGAAATCTGCCTGCCTCTGCCTCCCGAGTGCTGGGATTAAAGGCGTGTGCCACCATGCCCGGCTCCATTCATGATTCTTAAGAGGAAGAAAGAAAGAACAGCCAGGCATGGTGGCCCATGTATATAACCCCAACCAGGGACATCACCAGTTCAAACCACACAGGGCTACACAGTGAGTGCCAGGACAGCCTGGAGTATTGTCACAAAAAAAACAAAGGGGGTGGGCGTGGGGAACAGGATTAGGGATGAGTTTAGCTGGAAGAGCACTGGCTTGGCATGCACATACAGAGCACAGTCCTCTGCAGTACATAAACTGGCTGTGGGGGTGCAGACCTGTAATCCCAGCACTCTGGAGAGGCCTGGAGAATCAGGACCTCAAGTCCATGCTCAGCTATGCAGCAATTTTGAGGTCAGCCTGGGAAACATGACATCTAGCCTCAAAGTAATAATTATAATGAGGAGGAGGATAAAATAAAAAAAGAAAGAAGCAGCCAGGCAGTGTAGGGGAATGTTTTTCTGCACAGCATATTCCAATGCTGATTTCTGTACCTGCAGTGTAGAGTTTGGCATTGTCATTATTATGAAGCATTTCCTCACTCAGTATTTTGTAAAAGATTGTTCTCCACTAATGATTGGCTAATAAAGAGCTGATTGATACAGCTGGGTGGAGAGTTAAGACAGGACTTCTGATATCAGTATGTGGGGGGCTGGGGGGCTCCCAGGTAGAGAGTCCTTCCTGGTTAAGAGCACCTACTATTCTTGCAGAGGACCCAGGTTCAATTCCCAGCACCTACTTAATACAAGCCTCACAAGTCTCTGTAACCCTAGTTTCAGAGAATATCCTCTTCTAATCTCTCCAGGTACACATATGGTGTGTGTGTGTGTGTGTGTGTGTGTGTGTGCAGGCAAAATACCCATGCACACACAATGTGATTCATAACAGTAATAATTGATCCTGGAACTATGGTCCCAGGGTGGATACTGAGCACATGACATCCCTCCCATTTCCCCATCAAACTCCTGAGCTTCTTTAACCTTCCCATGCTGTAGTGTAAGGAAGAACTAAGCAAGGCCAGCAAACCCACCTGGATTCAGGGGCTCATAAGTGACAGGAAAGTCACCAACAATCAAAGAGGACAGAAGCGGGCTGCACTCATCAGATTAGCAACTTCCTGTCCCTCCCTCAGCCACTTCCCCAGGAGGTTTCGATTGCCTTTGAGAAGTGAGCCTCAGGAGGTGTTTGACAGTCCCAGCAAGTGTCCAACCCCCTCTTCCCTGGCAGCAGCAGCTCTGGCTGAACTTAAGCTACACTTTCCTTTTGTAAACTGAGGAAGTTATCAAATATTTATTATGCCATATCCCTGAGCTCTTTTATTGTGGCAGATATACATAAAAATATAGAACTCTCACCATCCTAGGTCTTAATTTTTTTAATTAAATCAATTTTAAATTTAATTTTTCTCTTGAGCTTTGACCTAGCAGAGCTCCTCCTGTCTCTGCCCAACTACTCTGTTTGGTTTTAAGACAAGGTCTTAAACCAGGTGTGGTGAAGCAGGCCTTTAATTCCAGCACTCCAGAGACAGAGGCAGAGGGATCTCTGTGAGTTCAAGGCCATCATGGTTTACATAGTGGACTCTAGGACAGCCAGGCCTAGATAGAGCAGCAGCGTTTCTCAACATGTGGGTCACGACCTCTTTGGAGTCCCAGGTGAGATATCCTTCCTATCAGATATTTACATTGTAATTCATAATGTAAGGAACTGAAAATCACTGAAGGAAGACCCCAGACTCAGACTGCATGCAAAGACAAAGAGCATTTGTTCTGCAGAAACAACCAGCATGTGGGGGTCAACCATTCTATAAAACGGCGACCCCAGACAAAGGCATGCAGGCCTTCTTATAGGGAATGGGGGGAGGGAGACTCTAGAAGGATTAGGTAATCTAAAATCTCATTGGTTGGTGCTGGGGGGGGGGGGGTCACAGGTGGTCAGTGGTCTGTATTTCTGTCATGAACATTCAGCCATATGATAAAATAGGGCTACCCAGCACAGATGGCCTATTCTGGGTATTTCCCCATTTTTTTGTGGCAATCCCAAGCCTGTTCTTCGGAAGGGGGTTTTATGATCTTGTTCTGGGTTCTATGGTCTGTTCCTAGAGCTGCTGTCTTATGACTTAGTTTCTAGGGCTTATGGTTTATTCCTGAAGCTGGTGCCCTACAGCCTTTTTTTTTTTTTTTTTAAATCAGGCCTGGTCTTTAAATGTAGACAAATGGCATTTATATTGTCCTTTCAATATAGTAGCAAAATTACAGATATGAAGTAGCAATGAGAATAATTTCATGGTTGGGGGTCGCCACAACATGAGGAACTGTGTTAAAGGGTCACAGCCTTGAAGGTGATAAACACGGATATAGGAAGACACTTTCTCAAAAACAAACATCGACAAGAGCTTACTATTGCAAAGAGAAACTCCTGGAGAGAAACTGTGTTTGTGAATGAAAACTGAAAGGATTCTGTGTCTGCAGCCTGGTTGGAGTTTCAGTCTCTGGAGAGTTTGGAATGTTACAGGTCCTGAGGTTAATAACTGCCTTGGGCTAAATTCTGGACCTCCTTGTCCACCTCTGTGTCAGAACTAACATCTTGTGACAATAGATTAAAAACCTTTTAGAATCTATTAACCTAGCAGATAACTAGTTTCTACCAACCTGAAACCTCAGAATGGGATTTGAGAGCATCTAAAGCCTATAGAAAAATTTACCCCATCTCAAGGTACCCACTGTTACCCCATCTCACCACACTCACTACCCCTCTGATGTACACCACCAATGGATGTTAAACTTGCCTTGATTTATGACTTTCTTTGTTCTGTAAAACTATAATAATTTTGTGGACCTGCTTCCACATAGAAGTAACCTAAATCTGTATTCCTGGACTCTGGCCACTAATAATAGTTCCAAAAGAGAGCTGTACTTTTGACTCTATATAGTCCAGGCTGGTCTCCAACTTGTGTTTCTTCTGGCTTAGCCCCCATGTGCTGGGTTTTCAGTCAAGAGCCAATCCACTCAGGTTTGGGGTTTTCTTTGTTTTTGTTTTTGAAACTGGGTTTCTGTGTATTTTTGGCTGTCTTAGAACTCACACTGTAGACCAGGCTGGCCTTGAACTCACAGAGATCTGTCTGCTTCTGCATCTGTTTCTCCCTCCTAAGTCCCTGGGATTAAAGGCCTATATCACCACTGTCCAGCAAAAAGCTTTTTATAAACCAGGAATGGTGGTGCAGGCCTTTAATCCCAGCACTACTCAGGAAGCTTGACAAGTGGAGCTGTAAATTTGAAACCAACATGTTCTACACAGCTAGATACTACATCTTTTTATTGATCTTTTATTTCACCATCCTAAATTATTTGCTTATTCTAATTATTTATTGGTGTGCTTATCATTTTACATCCAGGGTTACATCAGCTACATTTTACTTCTTGCTTTCTGACCTAATTCCTTTCCTTCTTTTCTTCCTTTTTCTTTCTTTTCTCCTTCCTCCTTCCTTCCTTCCTTTCTTCTTCTCCTCTCCTTCCTCTTCCTTCTCTTTCTTTTCTTCCTCTTCTTCCTCCTCCTCTTCCTCTTCTTTCATCTTCCTCCTTCTTTCTTCTTTTTCTTTCTTCTTCTCCTCATGCTCCTCCTCCCCCTCTTCCTCTTCTTTCTTTCTTCTTCCTCCTCTTCTCCTCCTCCTCCTCCTCTTATTCTCCTCTTCCTCCCTCCTCTTCTTCCCTCCTCTTCCTCCCTCTTCTTCCTCCCTCCTCCTCCTCCTTCTCCTCCTCCTCCTCCTTCCCCTTCATCTAACTGCCCCAACTTGCACCTCCAGCACAAAGTCGAACAAAAATGCTGAGAGTGGGGACTGGAGAGATGGCTTAGTGATTAAAGCCCTGGCTGCTTAAGGATGGGGCTGTGCTAGCCCCATCATTCACAGGGTGGCTCATAATCATCTATAATGACCTCTTTTGATCCCCCTGGGTACCAAGCATGCACATGGTGCACAGATATGCATGCAGAGAAAGACCTGGGTACATCAATAACTTTTTAATGTGTTAAGAGTAGAAACATACATAGGCAGGTAGTGGTGGCACACACCTTTATCCCAGCGCTCAGTAGGCTTAGGCAGACAGGTCTTGGAGTTCCAGGACAGCAGGGCTACTCAGTGAAGCCCAGTCTCAAAAGAACCAAAACTAAAACCAAACCAAACAAACAAAAAACCCAGTAGGAACTCTTCTCTTTTCCCCGTTGGAGGAAAGCATGCAGGCTTTCACCACAGATACATGGTTCACTACATATGTTTAAGTTGTATATATGCCCTTGATCATGTCGAGGCCGTACCCTTCCATTGTATTCCTTCTGCTGCTGTGGTAAAACCATGATAAAAAGCATGCACTATGCCTAAGCTGTGTACGGTGACTTTACACTCTGAGCCAACTTGCAGGCAGGCCCTGTACTTTGTTTTTGTTTCCTGTTTTTGAAACATTGTTGGATTACAGGGGTCCATTCATTTCATTTTTGTCTCCACTCTGAAACTAGATCATAAGTCTCCAGTAGCAGACCCCAAAGTCCAGGAACAAGACAATAAAATCCCCCACCTGAGGAGCAGCCTGAAGAGAAACATGATTGAGAGATGTCTCATCTCAGGATAGGCCATCTGTGCTGGGCAGCCCATCTGGTGGTTAATCATTCATGGCACAGGAATGCAGTCCAATGAGTATCCTGGCACCCACCAATGAGGTTTTAGATTACGATCTTAGTTAGGGTTTTACTGCTGTGAACAGATACCATGACCAAGTCAAGTCTTATGATGGACAACATCTAATTAGGCTGGCTTACAGGTTCAGAAGTTCAGTCCATTACCATCAAGGTGGGAGCAGGGCAGCATCCAGGCAGGAGGAGCTGAGAGTTCTACATCTTCATCTGAAGACTGCTAGTGGAAGGCTGGCTTTCTTACAGCCCACACCCACAGTGACACACCTACTCCAAAAGGGCCACACCTTCCAACAGTGTCACTCCCTGGGTTTAGCATATACAAACCATCACAATCACCTAACTCTAACATAGTAGCCAATCAAAATTGTACAAATATCAGGGCTTTGGCCCCTACCAATCACGTTAGAGATTACCTAAACCTTCCAGAGAGTGTGTCCCCCCACGCCCTCCAGGTTCGCTGTAAGATGGCCTGTGCACCTTTGTCTGGGGTCATCACCATTTTGATTTGGTGGCAACACCAACATTCTGGTTATTTCTGCAAAATAAAAAAAAGTAATGGCTATGAGCCAGGGTGTAGTGTAGCATGCCTTTAATCCCAGCAAAGGCAAGAAAATCTCTGTGAACTCAAGACCTACCTGGTCAACAAAGAGAGTTCCAAACAGCCAGGAATATGTCTGACCCTGGCTCAAAACATCAAGATGTCGTCATCATCTATTAAGTATATTTTATAACTCATAGGTTTTGATCCATAACATTAAAAATTCATCTCGAAGCTGGGCATGATGGTACCATGCCTTTAATCCCAGCACTGCAGAGGCAGAGGCAGAGGCAGGTCGGCCTCTTTGAGTTCTAGGCTATCTTACTCTACAAAGTGAGTTCCAGGACAGTCAGGGTTGCTATACAGAGAAACCTTGTTTGGAAAAAACATAACACACACACACACAGACACACACACATCTTTAAGTCAGGCGTGGCAACTCACACCTGAACACTTGAAAGGCTTAAGCAGGAGGACTGCAAGTTTGAAGCCAGAATGGACCTTTGTAGCAAGTTCATGACCAGCTTAATCTACAGAGAAAAACTCCATTTCTAAAACAAACAAGTCATCTTAAAAGTTTAAATAAGATAATGCATGTAAAGGGTTTGGACCAGAGAAGGCTCCCTAATGAGAAAGTTTAGAAAGTGCTACTAGGGTAGAGGAGTCTATAAAGGAGTCAGGAGCTGATAAGTGAGTTAGGGCGAAGGTTGAGGATTAGTAAAACACACAGTGTATCAATTTTGGAAACATGGCTGTGCTGCTCAAAGACCTTCTCAGCCCTGATCTGTGTGGCTGGATCCTTTCCGTCTTCTTGGGGCTCTCAGCTCAAACTTCCTTGCAACACTTCTGGACCTCCTTCCTTCTGTCTTTAATATTGTTTGCTTTTTCCATAGAGCTTCTGTTATCTGAAATCAGTTGCCTACTTCCATGTTTATTGCTCCTGAAACCTTTCACTGTGAGGAATGCAATCTTATCTACCTTGGTCATAAATGTAATGTAATATGGGACAAATACAATGCGTAGCATGTCATGCAATAAATACCTCTTGAATGAATCAATGACCACCAGGAAATAAACAGAAATAACAGGAAATAACAGTCATTTTAATCAAATGTTAATTTATAGTTACAGAGACATACTTTGTGCATTTTTTTGTTTGTTTGTTTGTTTGTTTTTCAAGACAGGGTTTCTCTGTAGCCCTGGCTGTCCTGGAACTCACTCTATAGACCAGGCTGGCCTCGAACTCAGAAATCCACCTGCCTCTGCCTCCCAAGTGCTGGGATTAAATGCGTGCGCCACCACCGCTCGGCACTTTGTGCATTCTTTATGACTATATTGGACGACATGAGGAGAAAATAACCAAGAAAGAAATCCTTCCTTAAGGAATTGGATATCTAAAGAAGAGAAATCATAATCAAGGAAATCTACTTGGGGGCGCTTCTAGTACTTACTGCTGAACATATTTCAGTTTCTCTTTAGTTCCTTGAGGGCAGGGATAGCTTGGTGATCTCTCCTTAGCAACCAAAATACCGCCCAGAAGTTAGTTGGCGCTCAATCATTGTTTTAAGAACTAAGAAAGGAACCAAGCTTAAAAAAGTATGCTGGGACAGAATTCAGTTCCTCCCCGAGGCAGGAGGCGGCGCCATGGCTATATCAGCCTAGCTGCTCGCTATTCTCGGCCCTTCCAGCTGAACGTCTAGCGCTAGGTACCCGAAGGCGTTTGCTGAAATTAGCCAATAGAAAACTAGTTTAGTTGAGGGGTCTGGCTGAGATACCCAATAAACTCAACGTTTCTAGAAAATGGGCGGTGCCAAAGGGAGGGGCTGAAGGGAGCGGTTAGAGGTGGGAGTTGGCGCTGTCGGCGGGGCGGGGAGGGCGGGCTGCGATGAGGACCGGGCCGTGGCGGTGACCAGAGCTGCCGCCCGACATGAACTCGCTGGAACAGGCGGAAGGTAGAGTGTCTTCCGCCGGGTCCTGTCCGGAGGCTGAGGAGGTCGCGAGGGCGGCGTGGCGGGGCCGCGGCTCGGGGGCACGGGGCGCACAGCCGCCGGGGGGTGCCGCCTTTCCCCCTCGCAGGGGCTCGGGGGCCCCCGTCTCAGTGACGAGCCCTTGCGAGTTATAGAGTGCGAATTCATTTTCTGTTTGACAATATAACGAACCGTAACTCTAATTTCTTCCTTGGCTTCTGTAATTGCCGGAATTTAGACGTACTCTTGGCCTTTCAAATGAGTTTTGTTTTGTTTTGATTTTTTAAAAAACACCTCTGTGGGAATAACACCCTACTTCATTCAGAGGTACGCTCTGTCACAGCACAAGGCGTAGGCGCTGCTGCTGGCCGGACGATCACCGTCGACCTATTCGGAGGAGGATAGGAGTATCTTTGTACAGCCCGTTATCTGTGTACGGAAGTCTAGTAAGCCCATACTACATAGCCATCAATTAATGATAAGAGCTAGGGCCCGAATCGGATAATTGCTGTCAATTAGACCTCATGGATTTTGATGTTTCAACAGGAAGTTCTTGGTTCCACAGAATTAGAATTAAGCTGGAGTTTGGTCCATTTATTTGTAAACACCCTCCATCGCACCCCCCAGTTTTAGCTTTTGACTCTTGGCTGAAGTTGCTGCTGGTCTTCCAGCATACCAGTTTTCTAGCTTCTAAAAGTAGACCAACCGGTTTCCAGAAATTGAGATGAACGAAAAATGTTTTTGTCGTGTACTTAAAATTGTTATTATATAAGCAAATGGTGCGTGACACAAGTAATTTGATGTGCAAGACCTGTTGGAGTTTGTCGATCTAAAATTTCATTTTATCAAGTTCAGACTAGAAAGAGCAGATAGAGAACTGAATTCTCTTTACCTAGATCTCAAGGCATTCGAAAGAAGACTTACTGAATATATTCATTGCTTGCAACCTGCCACTGGACGTTGGAGAAGTAAGTTGCTGAATGCTTTCTAAGGGAAAATAAAGTGTGGTTGATAGCTTTATTCCTAAGTAGGAACGACTCCCTTTCTTTAAAACTTTTGACTGGTAAATCCTTGTTTTGCTAAGCTATAAGATTTCTGAGTTTAGACAACTTTTTTTTTTTTTTTTGGTTTTTCCAGACAGGGTTTCTCTGTAGCCCTGGCTGTCCTGGAACTCACTCTGTAGCCCAAGCTGGCCTCGAACTCATAAATCCACCTGCCTCTGCCTCCCAAAGTGCTGGGATTAAAGGCGTGAGCCACCTCGCTCGGCTAGACAACTTTTAAATGTATTACTTAGTGCTGTTGACAACGTATTACACAGAAGTCCTTAAGAAAATTATGAGCTGGCAGGTTAGCTCTGGTGTATGCCATTCAAGCCTATATACCTCAGTTGCATCTTCAGAAGCCATTTAAAAGGGCAGACTCCACAAATTTCTCTTCTGACCTTCACATTTGTGCTGTGCTATGACATGCATGCCTATACATACCATGCAGCTACACACACACACACACACACACACACACACTCTCTAAATAATTTTTTAAAGAAAAAGGAAATTATAACTGGCTACCCTAAAGGGAGAGACTATTTTATATGGTTGAATTGTTTTTTTTTTTTTTTTTAAGAAAATATATATTTTCTAATTTTAAGTGCATGCCTGTTGCCTGCAGAGTCCAGAAGAGAGGGTACCTTATATCCTGCAACAGGAGTTGCTAGTGATTGTAAGCTATCATGTGGGTGCTGGGGACTGAACCCAGGTTCTCTGCAAGAACAAGTGCTCTTAACTTTGGAACTATCTCTCCAGCCCCACCTCCAATAATATTCCTATTTTATTTTATGTGTATGGGTGTTTTGCCTGCACATATGTTTGTGTACTATGTATGTGCAGCCCCCAAAAGATTCTCTAGGACTGGAGTTATAGAGGGTTGTAAGTTGTCATGTGGGTGCTGGGAATTGAACGTGGGACTTCTAGAAGAGCAGCCGGTTGAGCCATTTCTCCAGCCTTAAGAGACATATTTTTAATTAAAAGTTGTAACTTTCATCTGGCAGGTGGATTTCTGAGTTTGAGGCCAGCCTGGTCTACAGAGTGAGTTCCAGGACAGCCAAGGCTATACAGAGAAACCCTGTCTCGGAAGAAAAAAAAAAAAAAGTTGTAACTTCCATTAAAAACATGATAAAAATTATAGTACTGTGTGAACTCTAGATTCAGTGAGCTATTCTGTTTCATAAATTAAGTTATACATTGACTTTTGGCTGTGTGCACACATGCACAGTATAAATTCATACATGAACATGTACACACACACATAAGAAACTCCCTAAGCAACACACAATTTGCCTACAAGCTATCGAAATACAATTTTGTCAAGAAAAATCATATTTTGGAGCTGAAGTGGTGGCTTGGTGGTTCAAAGTGCATACTGATCTTATAGAGGACAGTGTTCAGGTCCCAGCATTTACATCAGCCACCTGTAATTCCAGCTCCAGGCTATCTGACACCATCTTTTAGATTCTGCAGACATGTACACACACCCCTATGAACACACACATACAAATATACATAATTTAAAATAATAAATCTTTTTGGGGGCTGGAGAGATGGTTCAGTGGTTAAGAATACTGACTGCTCTTCCAGAGGTCCTGAGTTCAATTCCCAGCAACTACATGGTGGCTCACAACCATCTGTAATGGGATCTGATGCCCTCTTCTGGTGTGTCTGAAGACAGCAACAGTGTACCCATACATATAAATAAATAAGTCTTTAAAAAAAATAAATCTTTTTTGAAAAAAATATTTTGGCTTAGGATGACTCCTTGGTAGAGCATTTGCGTAGCAGGCACAGAGCTTTTGCTTTTAAAAAAAAAAAGAGCATTCAATTATATGTATAAAGGTTCTGAATAGGGCTGGAGAGATAGGTAGTAAGAGTGCTTAATACTGTTCTTGCAGACCTGACTTTGGTTCTCAGTACCCATATGGAGGCTCACAATCTTCTGACCTCTGCAGGCTCTGCATACATATAGCGTACATACATACAATCAGATACATATAGATATATATCTATGTAAAATTACATAGATATTTTAAAAACAAAGGTTATGACACTTTCCATAGTTGATTTTTAAAACAATTTTATGATCTTATTGTGCACATATGTGCATGCATACAAGTTTACTCACATGCCACAGCACATGTTGAAGTCAGAGGACAGTTTGCAGGACCCAGTTCTCTTCATCTCCCTGTGGGTTCTGGGGATCAAATGCACGTCATCAGGCTTGTTGGCAGGTGTCGGTCCCAGCTGAGCCATCTCAGTGACCTCCTTAGTTGAACTTTAATACAGCGTGGTGGCGTGCTTTGAAGCCTGACCCAGAAAAGAATTTCCCCTTACACTGCCTATTCCTAAGGATTATGAAGGTGGGAAAGAAAGTCTGATTTGAATGATTTGTAGTTACTGCCCCAAGGAAGGGGCATAGTGGGAAATGTAAGCAGTACAGCTCCTCTCATCTGCACTGAGACCAAGTTGTCTCTTCCCCTCCTCCTTCCTTCCCCTCGCTATCTTTTTGGATGTGGGATTTCACTGCCTTATTCAGGCTAGGTCTAGGTTCAAGTGATCCTCCTGCCTCTGCTTCTCCAGTTGTTGGGACCACAGATGTGTTACAGCATTCAGCTTTGGGCTGGTCTTAGGAAATGGACTACTGAGATTTCATTCCTGCCTCTGAGTGCAGTCAGTGCTGGGACTAAGATCCATGGTCTTACATCTGTTAAACATGCTCTCTTGGGAGCCACAGGACAACACAAAGGTCTGATATTTTTGTGTGTTTTGGGGTTTTTTGTTAGCCTTTTAGATGTTTATTATTTTATGTGCATGAGCGTTTTGCTTACATGTACATCTGTGCACCACATGTGCAACTGGTGTCTGAGGAGATGGTGGGCCTCCATGTGGGTGCTGGGAATCAAACCCAGGTCCTTTATAACAAGTGTTCTTAACCACTGAGCAAGTCTCCAGGCCGATCTTTTTGACAGATTTAATTTTTATTTTTATCGTAATCTGTATGATGATTTTGCCTGCATGTATGTCTGTACCACCATGTGCATGCCCAGTACCCAAAGAGGGCACAAAGAGGGTGCTGGACCTCCTAGAGCTGGAGTCAGGACAGCTGTGAGCCACCGTGTACTCAGGACTGAACCCGGGTCCTCGGCAGCACATGCTCTAACTATTGAGCTGTCCAGCCCTGTGAAGACATGCATTAATTCAAGGTGTGGCTCAGGCTGCAGGACTGAAAGAGCCCTACTGAAGTTGGGAGTCCTGACCTTTTTTTTTTTTTTTTTTTCCGAGACAGGGTTTCTCTGTGTAACCCTGGCTGTCCTGGAACTCACTCTGTAGACCAGGCTGGCCTCGAATTCAGAAATCTGCCTGTCTCTACCTCCCGAGATGTGCACCACCACTGCCCAGTGGTCTTGACTTTTAAATGATTTTTATTAGTGTCCTTTGTGAAGCTGTAGCCACCTTCTATGGTTTGATTTGTTAGATTCATAAGTAGTGATGTTGCTGTTCTTGTTTACAAAGAAGTTGCTCCCAAACCCTTGCTAGAAAGCCTTTTAAAATGTGCTGCCCTGTCTTTTCAGACATCATATGATGAACACACTTTACTTTCCATGTGCTCCACGCAGGTGCCATCAGCCTGGCTCGAGTACCAACGAAATAAAAGCATGTATTAGATCATTTCTAACTTGGTTTTGGTTTTATGTCATTTTATGTAAAAGTACCTACGTAACATAATATATTTATTTCTGGAAATACAGAATAAGAGATTGAGTTTAATTTGTTCTTAGTTGAGAAGATAATTTTGATTCTATAACTAAATACCTAAAACGATTTCTTTTATTACCCCTATCTCTAGAAATTCCAGGTGATTAGGATTTAACTATGTTTCTGTTCTCTGAAAATGATTTTCCCATGTGTAAATCTATGAAGCGTGACTGAAATAAAAGAACTGTCTTTAGCTCCAAAGCATTAGCTAAATCCTGACGTCCTTTCATTCTTTTTCTTCAATTTATTCGTAATCTATTTAGATGAAGGTGGGGCAGGCTGGCAAGATGGCTCAGCAGGTAAAGGTGTTGTCTGATTACATGAGTTCAGTCTCCAGGAGCCATCTGGTATAGGGAGAGAACCAGCTCCCACAGGCACCTCTCATCTTCACATGTGCACCATGGCACACACACGTGGACACACACACACGTAAAAAAGCTTGGTGGGAAAAACTAAACCTTTTCTGGGGTCTACCAGCCCTTACGTCCTTTTCTTTCAGTCCCTATGAAAAATGAGAACTGATTGGTGTGCTCCACAGTGACTCCACCTCATCAGCACTGACCTTTGTTTAACTGGCAGCAGTAGTCTGCATGGCACAGCCCCTCAGTTAGAACCCCCGGCTGCTGTGTGGTTAAGAAAGGAGCCCTTGTTTGTGTGTTTACATTAGAAAATAGGGGTTTTCTTTTCCAATGTGAGTGTACAAGATCTGCAAAATCAACCCAAAACCACAGTGGAATTCTCACATTGGACACGGGGTCTTATGTTAAAATATTTCCATCTAGCTTCTTGGTTTTAATTGTATTACTCTTCATTCTCATGAATTCTAAACAAGAAGCAGGAAGTTGCTGTTGTCCTTCAGTTCCCAGGGTTCAGAATGTTAAAGAGAGTCCCTTAAATGGCAAGTCTGACTCTTGATCCGCTTCGATCAAATGTTGTGGCATTGGCTGTGTCTCTTCAGCACTGCTGGAAGTGGTATCAAGACTGAAGGGTTGGAGGGTGCGTCTGCTTACTAATTTTGTGTTTATCTCTCACCAGTGCTTCTTATAGTGGTGTCTGTCTGTACAGCTACTGGTGCCTGGAACTGGCTAATAGATCCTGAGACACAAAAGGTAGAAATTTTGTTTTAAAGTCTTTAGCAGATTAAATAAGATACTGGATGTAATGATGTTAATTATGAGATATGCCGAGCTACCTTTACCTGCTACTAATAATGTTAATCCTTATATTAATAACATGCCCTGTAATCATTTGCTTAAGGGAAGTTCTAGTTGGCTGTTGTGAGTTACTTATCTTCATAAGAGAAAGGATCTAAGAAAATTTACTTCATTTGATATTTCTTAACTCATGTTTTTAATTTTTCTATTTCCACATGAACATTCTTTTCCTTTGGTTCTGTTCATCTCCTGTCATTAATACCAGCTTTTTTTTTTTTTTTTTATTACATCTAAGTACACTGTAGCTGTCTTCAGACACACCAGAGAGGGAGTCAGATCTCATTACAGATGGTTGTGAGCCACCATGTGGTTGCTAGGATTTGAACTCAGGACCTTCAGAAGAGCAGTCAGTGTTCTTAACCACTGAGCCATCTCTCCAGCCCCTAATACCAGCTTTTTAAAAAGACAAATATAACTGATAAAAACTGATAAACATTAAACCAAGTGACCAAAATCAGGAAAGAAACCAAGTCACTGATTTCTAGGCTATGTAGCTCATTGAAGTTGACAGAATTGAGTTATAAATTGATCTCTAAGTGACCTGATCCACAGAGTCACAGTTAATTCTGTGTGTTTTCATTGTCATTGAAGAGAACACGGGCTAACCCCTTGAGTTAGTAAAGCTTTTCGTTTTCTGCTTTAGTCCTTCCGAGTTTCTTGCCTGGAGTTTAATATAGGAAACACCGAGGGGTCTCCCACTGGGCACTGTGTAGGAGCTTCACTATACCAAATGCAATATCGAGTTTCATAATGTTAGCTCTTGAAGGATTATTTGATGAAAGCTGATAAAATGTTTCTGAAGTTTCTATCTCTTTCTCCTAGTGCCTTAATTTGAAGCTCAGTCTTTTTTTATTAGAAAACCTGCAGTCTTGGGTTTTTCTTTTCTTTTTTTGTATTTTGTTTGTTTGTGTGTGGGGGGGGTTTCCTTTTTTCTTCCTTTCTTTTCATTTCTTTCCATTTCTTTTCTTTCTTTGAGACAGGGTCTCGCTGTGTAGTCCTAGCTGTCCTAGAACTTGCTGTGTAGACCAAACTAGCCTCAAACTCACAGAGATGCACCTGCTCTTGCCTTCACCTCCCAAATGCTAGGATTGGAGGCACAGGCATCACACACAGCTACTCTCAGGTTTTTCAGTGATTACCTTTCTTCAGCTGTTTAGATCAGTCTCATAATTTTCAGAAATCTTAAAAATAAGCCCTCTAGACTACATCCGTTGTTCTGTGTTGTCTCTTTATGTTATCCAGAGGGGACCCTAAGAAGGCTTTTGTAATCTGTCCAGGTGGCAGTTCCGACAGCCAGGGGCACTGCTTAGCATGTAGCCTCCCTGACTGTCCACTGAAGAGATAGGGCGGGGAGCAGGGGAGGCTGATGTTGGAGTTTTATGTTAATGGAAGGGGCTTTGTTGCAGACAGATAATTCTCTCATGAGTTCATTTGTAGAACTCTGATCTGAAGGCTGTACTTGGTACTCATCTGTGGGGAAGGGTGGAAGGAGGCTGGCAAGAAGATTGAAAAGTTCTGTCTTGGGAAATGAGTCTACTTCTAATTGAGAAAAATATAAGCTGATTTCAGCTAGTTGAGATCTTAATAAAATGAAGAATTAAATGTAATCGGAAATAGGCCCAAAACTATGTAGTTAATGTAATTTTTAAAATTAGGTGAGAAGATAGCTAGTTAGCCTTAGGGTTGGCTCTTTTTATTTCAGTATTTAATAACCCCAAACCTGATGAGAGTTCTAACCAGCAATTGTGTCTGAAGCAAGAGGTGTGAATACAAAAGCCAGGGAAAGAGAGGATATTGCAGACTCCTGAAAGAAGGAGGGAACTGCTGTTTTTGATGTCATTGATTGTTGCCATGGAGGGAAGGAAGCTAGAACAACTGGCCTAATTAAAATAAAACATATAGCCAGGTGTGGTGGTGTGGTCCTGTAATCTTGGCATCATGGCAGACTGAACCAGGAAGTTTAAGACACAGAGGCCAGCTTGGGCTACATGATAAGGCATTGTTGCTAAATAACAACAGGAAAAAAACCAAACAAACCAAGCAACCAAACAACTTGAGAATATTAAATATTGGGCTTGAAGAGGTGGCTCAGTGGGCAGAGTGCCTGCTGTGTAAGCATGAGGACCTGAGTTTATAACTCCAGCAATCATGGAAAAGCCAGGCGTGACAGTCTGTGTCTGTAACCCTGGTGCTGGGGAGAACAGGGTTGGTACAACAGAGGGATCCCAGGGCTGGCTGGCTGGCCATTTAGCCAAATCAGTGAACTTGGGTTCAGTGAGAGACCTTGTCTTAAAACATAAGGAGGAGGGTAATGAAGGAAGAATCCTGTGTCAACCTGTGGCCTCCACACACAAGTGAGTTCACACACATTGACTGTACACATATGCACACATAAAATACAAAGTACTCTATGTGCTAACATTGTATAGACACATAGCCATTCCTCTTGAATTCAAACCTCAGATTTTCAGTCAGGCCTGGTTGCTCACCCTTTAATGCCAGCACTCAGGATGCAGAGGCAGAGACAGAGGCAGATGGCTCTGTGAACTTGAGGTCAGCCTGGTTCAGAGTGAGTTCCAGAAGATCTAGGGATATATGGAGGAAATTGTCCATAAAAATAAAACAGAAAAAACCCTCAAATGTCCTTAAATTACACAATAATTGAATTATCTATTTAGAGAAAGAAGAGGGGGTGCATACTGAGAGTTTGGCACTCTTGTGGAGTCAGGGGACAGCTCAGAGATGTTAGCTCTCCTTCCAACATGTGGGTCCTGAGGCTTGAGCTCAGGTTATCAGGCCTGGTGGCAAGCAACCACAGAGATTGCAAAAAGACCCTATCTCAAAACAGAAACCAAAGAAAGATCTCTGGGAGTTAGTTTGTCTTCAGCATGACCTCATCTCAGGAACATTTCCTAGTGTTTTCAGTCTTGTTCTTTAACCCGGCCTTATTGAATCACATATGTCTCGTGCTTTTCTTTGTTTTGAGTATGTGTATGTGTTTAGCTGTCTCTCTTAATCCATGAAGTGTCTCACGTGGGGAAGTGCTGTGTTTCCCTTAAGTGTTTCTTCTGTGTAGTTATCAGTCCATTTGCTTAGTTTTCTAGACATTATACATGTTCATCTTTCCCTTCTTGGTTGGTTTTATTTCCTAGCCTTCTACTGTTGGTGCCATTCTTGTTCCAAGCATGGATCCTGGTGGACTCTTGTCTTCTCTACATAGTCTTAGAGTTGTGTGTTTCCTACTTTCCTGCAGCCATTTCATTATGCCCAGATCTAAATGAAACCCTTTCTTTCTCTCTTGAGTTCTAGTTCTTTACAGGTACATACAGTTTCCCCACTTCAGTGAGACTGAAGGCCAGTGTTACCCCTTTAATCCCACAGAGACAGGTGATCACTGAGTTCAAAACCAGCTTGTTCTACAGAAGTGAGTCCAGGGGCTGGTGAGATGGCTCAGCAGTTAAGAGCACTGACTGCTCTTCCAAAGGCCTCAAGTTCAAATCCCAGCAACCACATGGTGGCTCACAACTATCCATAACGAGATCTGACGCCCTCTTCTGGTGTGTCTGAAGACAGCTACAGTGTACACATATAATAAATAAATAAATCTTTTTTAAAAAAATAAAAAAGAAAGAAAAAAGTGAATCCAGGACAGACAGGCCTTTTCTTGTGTTTTTCTCCCCCACCGCCCCCTTCTGTGTCTGTGTGTATGTGTGTGTGTGAAGACCTCATCTTTAGGAATGAATTTGAAATGGTTTAGAGAGTTTGGCATGAATGACATATATTGCTGTTATCTTACCATACTAAAAAGATACAGTATGAGTTTTGTTTTTACACCACAATAAAGAGATCTAGAGTTGTTGGAAGTCTTCATGTCCTTGTGGTTTAGATGATAAAAACATTACAAATGTCCGTATAGTACCCTAAGAGTTTATATCTCACACTTTTCTCTTGCAGGTGTCCTTCTTCACGTCATTATGGAACCATCCGTTTTTCACTATTAGCTGTATAACTCTAATAGGCTTGTTCTTTGCTGGAATACACAAAAGAGTAGTCGCACCATCAATGTATCCTTTCCCACGAGTTGAGTTTTTTATCATAACTAAGCTGAAGAACCTTCCCTGGTTCCTAAGCGGTGTTAGAAGCTATGTGTTAATCACATCCCATCCCTGCGGATTCAATACCTGAGATTTGTCTTGACTCATGATTTTAGAGGTTTCAGACCATGATTGGCTGGTCCAGTTGTGTTTTGACTGTGGTAAGGCGGCCCGTCATGGCATAGAGCATGGCGTGGAGTGTAGCATAAAACAAAGCCACTCATCCCATGGTGGCAGGAGACAGTGAAGGGTTCAGGAATAAACTATGCTTTTCAAAGTCACCCCTCAGTGGCCTGTATCCTCTGACTGAGTCCCACTCCCCTGGCTATGAATGTGCCGTGGTTTACACCATTGATGACATTTGTCCCTCTGTTATTCAGTTACTTCAATATGCCAATGGCTCGGGACCAACCCTTTAACACTTGAGCCTTTGGGAGCAACATATCATGGCTAAACCATAACAGACGCCTGACTTGCATTGTGAATTTTCCTTTGACCACGTTGGTTCAGTATAGCTGCTCGATGTCGAACGGTATTAGCAGAATACAATATGTCCTGTGATGACGTAAGTAGTTTTCGGTAGAATAAGTAGACCTGTAGCCAGGTATTATTGCTGACATCTATACTCTCTACCTTTGGAAGGCAAGGGGATTGCTTCAAGTTCAAGGCCACCCTGATTTACATAGCGAAACTCTTTCAAAGAAACAAAAATGGGGAGGGAGTACTGACATGTTTGGTTTTATGAAAGCAGACCTCTGGGTCCTTTAGGTCTGGATGGTGGCCCACACCTGTAACCTCAGGACTCAGGAACTGAGGCAGAAGAGCCAAGAGTGAAGGCAGAGCCTGAGCTGGTAAAATGCTTAACATCTGTTAAGCCTTAGGTTTGCTCTTCAGCACCACAGGAAACCAGGTATGATGGTGGACACCTTTGATCCCAGCACTTGAGAGGTGGAAGCAGGAAGATCAAAGTTGAAGGCTCTTTTTAGCAGTATACAAATATGGGGCTAGCCTGAAGATAAAAAATACTGACTGAGAAAAGCAGGAAAGGGGTTAAGACGTGCCTGGGTCTTAACCATAGCAATGCCCTGTCTGAACAAAACAAGACTATACCTGAAATCTTTTAGTCTGTCTTGTTGGCACACACCTTTGACCCCAGCACTCAGGAGACAGAGACAAGCTTGCTTTACATTATAAGTTCCTGAAACAAAATATCTTTCAAAGTCTCTCCCCTTGGTGGCCTGTATCCTCTGACTAGGCCCCAGCTGCTGTGGCTATGAATGCACTAGTGATTTGCTCCGTTGATGACGTTGTCCCCATTACTCAGTTACTTTAACATGCTACTGGCTGGGAGCCAAGCCTTTAACACTTGAGCCTTTTAGGACAACTACAGGTAGTGGTGCCAGACAAAGTAGTTGGATCGACAGTTGAATCTTTTTTATTTTTATTATTATTTTTTTTTAATTTTGAGGCAGGGTTTTGGTTTGTAGCCTAGGCTGGCCTGGAATTCACTGTTATTGAAGCTGGTCTCAAACCTGTATGTCTCGTTTGTGCCTTAGTTTCCTGATTAATCATGTTTTTACATTTTGTTGTGTATTCTTACTAGCTTTTAGTAAAGGAACATGTTAACCCAACATTAGGATTTAAGAGTCACTAATTATTGGCCATTAACCACATGCAAAGTCCCAGGCTCATTTCTCTACCCAAATTATCTCAGTTGAAATCTTTGCTATGTCTAGTTGCATAATGCTTGCGTTGTAAATTAACCCCCTATCTAACATAGAGTTGTTTTGCCATCCTTCATACTGTGTGTGTGTTTGTTTCCCACTGGAATTAAATTGCACTGTGGTAGAAGCTGCTTTGTGTGGTTTATTACTAAATTTTTTAGCACTTCACATGGCCCCTGGCACACAGTAGACACCCAAACAATAGTTTACCAACACATCTGTGTAAATCCTTCTGCCCCAATCTAGCTTCTTTCAGATAAACCCTTAAAGAGAATAGTTTGAATTATATGTTATCTACTTTATTATCACTGTTACAACTTAGTTTTTATGTATTGTTGCTCTACTCTACAAAAACATTTCTTAGGTGGTGGTGGCACATGCCTTTAATCCCAGCACTAGGGAGGCAGAGGCAAGCAGACTCTTAGTTTGAGGCCAGTCTGGTCTACAGAGTGAGTTCCAGATCAGCCAGGGCTACATACAAAGAAACTGTGTCTCAAAAAAAGGGAACTAAAAAAAACCAAAAAGACCCAAAAGTATTTCTTAGAATATTCTGACCACCAGCAGTACCTGAGTATTCATATCCCTGGGTTGTTTTTTTTTAAGATGATTTATTATTATTATTTAATTGGTGTTGGGTCCCCTGAAAGTGGAGTTACACACAGTTGTGAGCTGCCCTGTGGGTGCTGGGAATTGAACCTGGGTCCTCTGGAAGAACAAGAGTCAGTGTTCTTAACCACTATGCCATCTCTCCAGATCCCAGGATTTATTTTTATGTGTACAGGTATTTTTGCCTGCATATTTGTCTGTTCGCCTTGTTTGTACCTGGAACTAGAGTTATAGATAGTTGTGCACTATCATGTTGGCTCTGTTGTTGTTGTTTTGTTTGTTTGCTTTTCAAGACAGGGTTTCTCTGTGTAATAACCTTGGCTGTCCTCAATTTGTAGACCAGGGTGGCCTCAAACTCATAGAGATCCTCCTGCCTTTTCCTCGGAAGTGAAAAGTCATGCTCCATCTCAACCAGCAGTCATGTTTGCTCTAACTGCTGAGCAGTGTCTTCAGTTTCTAAGTTTACTTTTTTGTTCGTTTCTCAAACAGGGTTTCTCTGTGTAGCTCCGACGGTCCTGAAACGTGCTCTGTAGAACATGCTGGCCTTGAACCTGGAGAGCTGACTACCTCTGCCTCCCAAGTGCTGGCATTAAAGCCCTGTGCCGCCACCGCCACACAGCCCTTGAGTTTACTTCTTAACTTAAGGAAAGAAAAACTTTATGTGGAAAGAAGCATTTTGTCAAAATAATTTTATGTATTATAAATAAAATTTAGTTTAATAAGATATAAAAATCACGACGCTTGGGAGGCAGAGAGCCAAGTGGATCTCTGTGAGTTCAAGGCCAGTCCAGGTCAGCTAAGGCTATATATATAGTGAAACCCTGTCTCCATCAAAAATACACCAAATCTATAAAAGTCACAGTTTCTAGTTAGTATGATTTTTTTAATGCCCTCACACTCCCCTTTTTTGGCATTTTCCTCAGCATTTCCTGTGTTTTATAAAACATCTTTATTTAAACTAGTTTCATTTCAAGTACTTACCTACATAAGGCTAGTGGCAGCCTAACCGGACAGTGTTACCATAAAGCATTTGACAGTCATAACAGACATCAGGACAAGTGTGGATGATGCTGGGTGGAGTGATGTAGTGTTAGTCCCAGTGCTTGACAGGCAGGGAGATGAGAGGACACAACTCATAGGAATCACTGTCTCCTTCCACATTTGGGCCCTGGGATTGAGCTAAGCTTGTCAGACTTGTGAGTGGGATCCCTGCTGCCTGAGCCATCTCACTGGCTCCACCAAATACCCCTTCTAAAAGAAGTGGTTTTACCTTTTTATTGATGGATGGATGGATGGATGGTGTGTGTGTGTGTGTGTGTGTGTGTGTGTGCGTCTACACGCACATATGCACAACGTAGTGCCCATGGGAAAGAGAACGCTATGGTGTCTGGGGTAGTTAGTTCTTTGCTTCTGTCATAATTGGTTTTGGCTGAACTCAGGTTATCAACCTTGGCAATAAGTGCCTTTTCCTGATACACCATGGTCCTAAAATGCCTGTAAAAGTTCAAAAATAACTGGTGGTATTTTAATAGAATTGTGAACTGACTTCTTTTTCCTTTTCTTTTCTACAGACAGGAAAGCTAATTTTGAAACCTAGACCTCATGTTCAATGACAGTCCGCACTATTGCTAGAGAACCTAAACCAGTCTTTTCTCAAGTAAGTGATACAGCAAAATGCCATAGAGGATTCCTTTTGGAGTTGGACATGTGACAGTTTAGCAGCAACTGACAAGAAGTGTGCAATATTGGCCCAGATGATGTTGATGATGCTGGCTGAGCTCGCAGCGCCTCAGTACCTTTGATTACCTGTGTTCAGTATTAGTGTCACTTCAGCACTTCAGCCCCTGCACAGAACTCTGCGGACGAAGTATGTGCGTATTACTAAGTTAAACTTAGAAACCAAACCTCCTTCACTTTTTATAATGTATTTTTGCAAACTACTGTAAATAGCAAATCAATGCCAATGTTTAACCAAGAGGAAAATGTTTGGACCTTGTTCTCCTGCACCAGTATTTGAGGAACCATCTGCTTGACATCTCCACAGCTCCTTAAACTGACTATTACGTGTGCCTTTCATTCTTAATGCCTCTTTCCATTGCACTGCAGGAACAACATCAAATTCCACTTAGACTGAGCAAATCTCATCTCCATTATGTTGAAAAATTTATAGATGTTTTGACAATTTTTGTTAAGCCTGATACTGGATTCTGGCAACTATTATACTTTTCAGTAAATTGTTTTCATTTAACACTAAATTACTTTTTAAAAAAAATTTTAAAAACACCCCAAACTCTTCTGAATGTACAAGTTAAAAAATTATGTATTATCTGGGAATTTGACAGTCCTTATTTCAGGTGACTGGATTTTATGCTGTGGTAGACGTGTTACACTAGTACCGTCCTGGTGTAGCTGATGGGCCCAGTCCATCACTAGTAACACGGAACCACACTACAAACCAGAGCCTGCAGCTCTCTCTGCTGGAGAGTGTTGATGGCATACTGTGTATGCGCAACAGCCACGTGTACTACAGTAGCCCTTAAAATGAAACTGTCAGAATTGCTGTAAATGCTTAAAGTACTAGAGGTGCCTTTTACCTGTTTATTAGAAGATTTGAGAAAGTTAAATTATTTCATGAGCAATATGTTAAATTTCATCCAACATTAAACTAAATTTGAATAACAGGACAAAATCGTTTAACAAAGCTGCCATTTAACGTACATGTATTCATCTCTACTTTCCTGGGTATAAAATCACATTCTTTGAATTGCAGCAATAAAACCCTCTGCTTCTAAGAACTCTCTAAGAGGGTATTCTATGTGTTTTGCATTGTTTCATTTTCTGTAAATTTTGTAGGTAAATATGTGCATAAAAATAAATACTTTATATATAACTAGTGGTTAGAGATTTTCTTTGGTTTATTGTGTCTGCAACTATAAAAAAAAAATAAACATATTCTAAGTATCAGATACAAGCTAATTCCAAATTAGATATTTTCCTTGAGCTTTAGCTTTATGTGTATGAGAGTTCTTCCTCCATGTACGTATATCTGTACCAATTGTGTGCCTAGGGCCTGTGCAAGTAGGAAAGGAACATCAGCTCCCCTGGAACTGGAGTTACAGATGGTTGTGAGCCACCATGTGGGAACCAGGAATTGAACCCCAAACCTCTACAAGAACAGCCAGTACCTTTACTGCTTCTTACCCGCTAGGCTATCTCCAGCTCCTATTGTATTGTACTTCTGCCTTGTAGACCAAACAGTTGCAGGTGTGGCAGTTGTAGACTATTAGCATTCCTCATGTCTTATTCATGGTCTAATAGTGATTGGCTTTTACTCAAGAAACACAGCATTTTTTACATTTGTTACATGGCTCTTACAGACTTGAAGTGGGAATTTCCTCCAAGAGTATAAAGCCAAAGAAAAATTTAAGGCCCTTAGGGTTGGGACTCCTTTGAGTGTCTGATTAGAACCTGGTTCTTCTCCCCTAGAAGAGAAATAACTGGATATACATGCAAACTTGGCTTGTGTGCTCTGCAAGAGTAGCCAGTGCTGAGCCATCTCTCCAGCCTCAGGATAATTATCCTTTTGGTTTGTTTGTTTGCTTGCTTTGTTTTTTCATGACTGGGTCTCACTCTGCAGCCCTGGCTGTCCTAGAGCTCAGTCTGTAGACCAGGCTGGCCTTGAACTCACAGAGATCCTCCTGCCTCTGCCTCCAGTCAGTATAAGTATCAAACGTGCACATCTACAGTGACTTTGTCAGCGGCAGCCTAGAGCTTCAATGCTCCATAAACCCACGGTGCCAGGACCAGGCTATAGCTATTATTTCTAGCTCCTCGAGCAGTCCCTAAGGCATAGCAAGTAAGCGCTTTGACTTGAGCGAGCAGATAGACTTGCTCAAGGGTGAATGAATCGTGTGGAGTGGACTGGGCAGCAGACCATTTGAGAGCAACTTTTCAGAGCTGGCAGCATTTACATAATCAGCAAAGTGGGAGGTAAGTGACAGTGAGAGCAACGGGCTAATCCCAGACTGTTCTGAAGACACAACACAACTTCCCTTTCAGAAGTAAGTTTCTTTTTTGAAACAATCAAAATGGTTCTCACTCCTTTGATGTTTCACAAACTTTAAAGTCTGTGAATAGAGAAGCGTCTCCTTTTTCATATGATCTTGGTGAATCTGGCTTAGTTTTTCAGATGACTACATAATCACAGTGTAGAGCAGTGTGAGACAGGGCAGTAGCAGGTTGAAGGAGCAGATGCTCTAGAGCCTTATTGCACACTGCTAATACAGACTCGAATGCACCTTTCCTGCACGGAGCTCCCAGGCTAGCAGGGACAGCATATAGGGGTAGATTTTCTGTTTGCACACTTTGGAAACTCTGGCACTGGGACACAGGGCACTTGCTAGGCAATCACTCATTTGCTGAGGCTCATTCCTGCACACATTGATGACAGTTAGGGACAATTCAGAGATACTGCCACACAAAATACATGAAGGGCCCATGGTGATGTGTCTGCTGGGACAGCAGGAGAATGAGGACACTAAACCAGGCCCCATAAATGGGGCATTTTTAAATATCTCCCATTTCCAGAATACATCCCTACCTATAACAAAAGGAATTTTAAGTAGATCTGAGAATATGCCCCAGCTGATAACCAAATGATCAGTTCAAGGAACACTAGCCTTAAGCTCTCCTGCTGCCCAGGCCTAACACTAGTCCAAGTAGAGCTCCAGGAAGATGGAGGAGGCTCCCTGGTTTATAGAGAACGTGCTGGTAGCATGAAGCAGAATGCCATGATGTCAAACTCTCAAGTGGCTTTTACAACTACAGGACTCCACCAAAAACTTTTAGAAAATATACTTTAGAGTCTCTTTTAGGAAGGCTATATTACAAACAGATGTTTGAAAAAATAGTAACCTTAAAAAAAAAAAAAAAAAAAAAAGGCCGGGCGTGGTGGCGCACGCCTTTAGTCCCAGCACTCGGGAGGCAGAGGCAGGCGGATTTCTGAGTTCGAGGCCAGCCTGGTCTACAAAGTGAGTGCCAGGACAGCCACGGCTACACAGAGAAACCCTGTCTCGAAAAAAAAAAAAAAAAGGATGAAATGACTGGGCAAGTAAAGGCATTTGCCATGCAAACCTGAAAATCAAAGTTTGATTCCTGGAACTGTTGTAAAGGTTGATGGAAAGAACCAATTCCTCAGAGGAGTCCTCTGTTCTCCACCCGAATGAGGCAGCACGTGTGCCTACACATATTCCACACATTTTTAAAAAAATTATTAGACAAATATTTTATGAGAAACTTTTTTTATGTTGTCTCAATCCCTAGCACAATGAAATGACTGGCTGAAAGTCACTAGGCTTCTTCTAAAACTATTACCTATGGGTGGCTGAGGAATGGCTCCTAAGAATGGTAAAGAAAGTACTGGGATTAAAGTCAAGAGCCACCACCATCTGGCCGGCTGAACTTGCCTTTCCTATAGTTGAATTTCTGTAGAAGCCTTACATTTGTAGGATGGAAATGAGGTGGGTGTGTTAACATTCCCAGGGAAACCCAGGGCTCCACCCACTGTCAGGGATGGCCCCGCCCACATCACATTACACGCACGCGCAGTCCCTGCTCCCGCCTTCTGCGCAGGCGTGCTGCTTTTCCATGTGTGCTCAGGCCGTCACATCGGACCCGCTGAGGGGAGACGCCAAGTAACGTCGGAGCCTGGAAGTCGCCACGGGCCCGGCGGGCCCATCGACGGCTGCTGCAGTCGTCCTCTTCTGGTCTGTCACCGCAGCCTCCGTCGCCATGGGTAAGAGTCGGACGAAGCGCTTCAAGCGACCTCAGTTCTCCCCTATCGAGAGCTGTCAGGCCGAGGCGGCGGCCGCGGCGAACGGGACTGGGGACGAGGAGGACGATGGCCCCGCGGCGGAGCTTCTGGAGAAGGTGGGATGAGGGCTTGGCCAGGCTCGGGCGGCGGGCGGCCGGGGGGCCGGGAGCAAGGTGCTGCAGCGCGCGTGCTCACTACGCGACTCTGACGTCTCGGTTCCCGCAGCTCCAGCACCCCAGCGCCGAGGTCCGCGAGTGCGCCTGCGCGGGACTGGCCCGGCTTGTGCAGCAGCGGCCCGCACTGCCAGACTTAGCCCGTCGGGATGCTGTGCGCCGGCTCGGGCCGCTGCTGCTGGACTCGAGTCTGGCGGTAAGGGAGACGGCGGCCGGAGCTCTAAGGTGAGTCCGAGAGGGCCCGAGGCAGTGTCCCTGCGAGCAAACAAACCAGGGACACCCTCGCCCGATGCATTCTCTACTTCTGGAGAAAGAATAACATGCCAGTTAGCTCAGGTTTGCAGTGGATGGAGATGTGAATTCATGCACCGAAGGACCCCGGGGCCCACACACACATTTTTTTGTATCCACCTGGCAGCTTCACCAACCATCAAACCTCATGCATATTTACCCCATCTCAAAACCCACCATAGGGTCCCTGATAGGATAAAGTCTTTCAGTCTGAGCTCCAAGTACAGCTGACATTTCAGCATGTAAGATCTCTTTGCAGGCGCTCCACTGAGAAGGTGTCTGGAAACTGTCAAAAAGACTGGGCTGAATTTCAGTAAAATTTAGACCTTCTAGCATGGTGGCACAGACCTTTAATTCCCGCACTAGGGAGGCAGAGGCAGGCAGATCTCTGAGTTTGAGGCCAGCCTGGTCTACAGAGTGAGTTCCAGGACATCCAGGGCCACCCAGAGAAACCCTATCTCAAAAAAGCCAAAAAGCAAAAGCCACTCTAATGAACTGTAGAGAGGACAGAAAGTTAGTATTTGTGCTCTTACAGATTTGCCTGTGTGTATTGTTTCAGTCTAGTAAATATTGGATGGAGCGCCTGTGTGCCAGCCACTGCACGAGGCCTGTTCAAGGCCACCTTGAACTACTTAGTGAGTTCCAGGACAACCAGGGCTGTTATACATAGAAGCCCTGTCTTGAAAAATCAACCAACCAACCAGATAAATAAACAAATCTTAAGTCTATTAAGATTAGTGTTAATAATATATTTATTATTATTAACCAAATAATGACTATATGTATAAATACAACTAGTAGTAATTACAGAGACTACTTTAGGGGTATGATGGTTTGAATAAGAACGTCCCTCATAGGCTTATGTATTTAACCGCTTCGTCAGTATTGAGTTCTCCTATTTGAGAAAGAATAGGAGGTGTGGCCTTGTTGGAGTATGTGTGGGTTTGTTAGAGGAAGTATGTCACTGAGGGTGGGATTTGAGGTTTCAGAAAGCCCACACCAGGCCCAACATCTCTGTCTAAGATCAAGATACAGCTCTCAACTACTGCTCCAGTGCCATGCATGTCACCATGCTCCACCATGACAGTGAACTAAGGCTCTGAGACTATAAACAAGCCTCTAATAAATGCTTCCTTTATAAGGTTTGCCCTGGTCATGTTGCCTCTTGAAAGCAACACAACAATGTAAGACAATGAAAGAGTTATTTGATGTGCTGAGGAACAGGACAGTTGAAAATCTGTAGGCTTGCTCTCCAGCATATATGACAAATACAGTTTTTTTTTCCCTGTGGATAACCTTAACTGTGGCTAGACATACAAGACTTAGTAGCATTTTGTGAGATGTGACTTGAAAGTAAAACATGTTTACATTTCTTATGTAGAAATCTCAGTGCTTGTGGAGGTTTTGACGTTTGTGATGACATGGTGGCAAAGGACATCATGACACCCCTGGTGGCACTACTGAGAGAGGTATGTAGCATTTAACATAGCCTGAGCGATGACTTCTGTGTGGTTTTTAGGAGACAGGTTTAGGAGGGTTTTTTGTCTGTTTGTTTTTTATTTTTCAGTACTTTGGTATTGACTTATGTGTCCCTTTAAATACCCTGTGACAATTTTTTTTCCCCTGGAAATTCGGTACAAAGGCTTCAGTAATACCAATCTCTATTATTTGTGTCTCTGCCACCTTTATGATTAGAAGAGCCCTTTCTAAAGATATGCACACTTACCCCTTTAATCTTCACAGTGGTCCTATGGGGACAAGTCTCTTTTCCCTTTCTTTTTTGTGGTGATGGAAATGGAACTCAGATCTTTGTGCCTCCCACCAGGCAGGTGCTTTAGGACCACCCATCTGTATCCAAATCCAAGGCAGGTATTCTTATACCAGATCATACTGTGCTGATGGGCCCAAGGACAGACATTATGAACTTACAAAGATTATGTTAGACTCATTGTTACGTGTTACATGTACATTCATGTTACATGATGTAGCTCATTGGCTAAGGACACTGGACTCTTGTATTCCTTTCAATCTGCCATGCCTTTTGTCCGTTTTACAATGATGCTATGAGACATTGGTCAGTGCTCCCTTGCGAGCAGTGCTGCTGCACTGCAGGTGGCTGTGCCATGGGGACACCCAGTTCCTTCCTTGAAGAGAGCATTCTCCCCATAAGACGTCTAAGACTCAGAAGACCTTTTAGAGAGTGCCCTGTTCTTTGCTAGGAAACAGTCTTGCACAGAGGTCGGGGTGCCAGTTGGAGGCTAGAATGTCTGCAGCTAGAGCCCAGCTTTACCATACACTCAGCTGTGTCTTCAGGGGCCTCTTTTAAGTTTTTATTCTGTTTTTATTTATGTATGTCTGTGTGAGTGAATGCTGTGTGTGTGTGTGCAGGTGCCTTCAGAGGGTATCAGATTGCTTGGAGCTGTAGTTACAAATGGTTGTGTACCAATTGATGTGGATACTGAAAACTTCGCCTAGGTCTCTTGCAAGAGCAGTGCAAAACTTTCCTCTGGACAGACAGAGTGCTCTTAACCACTGAGTCATCTCTCCATGCCCAAGGGATGGACCATTCAGAGGACTGTACCTATAACCATTTGATGTAATTATTAACTAACCCCTATCATTTCTGGTGTTTTTGAGGTTATAATTCTTTACTATCACTAGCTTTTTTGCTTAATTATTCTTTTGTACCTGGGTGCTAATTATGATGTTTGGTTGCAGTGTCTCTCTGGACTGGATTCAAATGAGATGTCTCCACAGGAGAAAGCCGATAAGAGAAATCCCGTAGAGAGCATAGCCAATGAGGCTGTGAATGTGCTGTGGAATGTGTGGTAAGTGCTTCCTGAGATCAGCCTCCTGTTGTGTCTCTGCCCAGCCTGCGGTGCTCTCTGTTAAACTGTGGGGTCCGCCCACAGATGCTTGCTACTTTAGTAGATGGACAATCTGGTGACTTGAGATTCATCCTCATCAGCATAGTGTACACCTGCTTTGGTATCTGGAATGAAAAGGGACCACAAACATTGGCGATGTTTTTGTCCCCTGCTCTAATAGTGACTGTTTGAACGGGAAGTAGATTCCCAAGAGGAACTCTCTGGGAATGAATAGGAACAAGGCCACTTCTCTTCCCCGTCGCTGGCACTGGTTAGGTTAGAGTGGACCACAGCTGGGAATGAAAGTAGATAGAAACAAAGCTTAGAAGCACTTTTTAAGCTTGGTTTTATGCCCATAATTATAGCAGTGTTATCGTTTCTTATATTCAGTTGGGAACAATTAAAATAGTGACCTGAAAGCAGTGTTTCTTAGACTTTAAGATTGAGGTAGATCTTGAAAAGCTGCCTACATACCAGTCTGAGTCTGTTTATAATTTCATCTTAAACCAGTAATACTGGCAAAGATTTGAGAAAATGGCTTTTTCCCCTTTTCTTTTTGGCTTTTCTTTCTCTTTTTTTGTTTGTTCCTTCCTTCCTTCCTTCTCTCCCTGCCTCCCTTTTACCCCCAGGATCTCACTGTGTAATTTTGGCTGATCTTGAACTCATGTTCCTCTGTCCTTGGCCTTCTGACTCCTGGGATTGCAAACTGGCTATAAGAAATGGCACATGAGCAATTGATTGGTGTTTTTCTGTGCACCATAAATCTTTTACTTTCTATAATTTTGTTGTTTGGAGCCCTGGGCCTCATGGCTGCTAAGCACTTAAACATGTTTACCACTGTGCTTTTTCTCCAGTCGCTAGAAGATCACTGAGCTTGAAATTTTATTTATTGATTGATTGATTGATTGATTGGTTTTTTAGTTTTTTGAGACAGGGTTTCTCTATATAACCCTGGCTGTCCTGGAACTCACTCTGTAGAACAGGCTGGCTTTGAACTCAGAAATCTGCCTGCCTCTGCCTCCTGAGTGCTAGGATTAAAGGGGTGCACCACCACGCCTGGCTGAACTTGAATCTTTAATATATTCTTTAAATTACATATATGTGTGTGGGTACATACATATGAGTGCTGGGCCCTTCCAGGGCAGAGACCTGGAGTTGGCTGTGAACCATCTGATGATGGTGCTGGCAATCAAACTTGGGTCTTTACAGAAACAACACTTAGTCTTGGCTGCTGAGCCATCTTTCCAGCTTTTATTTTTATTTTATTTTGTGAGACAGGAGTAGGCCGGGTTAGCCTAGGGCTTGCCATGGAGCAAAGCATGGCCTTGAATTCCTCTCTCCTGTTTTTATCTCCCACGTCCTGGGCTTACAGGTGTGGCCTACCACATGTGGCTTGAACTGGGAGTTTTAACAATATTTTCTTTGAAGAGAGCCTAATACAGTGATTCTCGATCTTCCTAATGCTGTGACCCTTTAATACAGTTCCTCATGTTGTGTGACCCAGAACCATAAAATTGTTCTGCTACTATTTTATAACTGTAATTTTGCTGCTGTTATGAATCATTGTGTAAATATCTGATATGCAGGATAGCTGACATGTGACCCCTGAAGGGGTCATGATGCACAGGTTGAGAACCACTGGCCTGATATTTCTATCTCCAAAGTAACCTTACTGTCCTGAGTCCTCTGAGTCCAGTCTTTACCACCTCCAGTTATCGTCACTCTGAGAATTTTGTTTCACTCTTTACATTGTTTCACTCTTTACTGAGGAATGCTTTGTGTTCTGGCTGTAGTTTAGTGCTGAAATAACTAAAGAGATAGCTAACAGGAAATAATATTTTTGATTGCATGAGTCACCTGTTATCTCTGTTAGTATATTATGTGTATGTTTACATTGAGATTATATTCTGGAAACATGAGGAAACGTCATTCTTTTAACCTGTATTTAGTGTATATGTTTATTAGTAATGTTGATAACTTTGTTTAAGGAATTTCTGTGATATCATAATTAATACTTAGCAGAGTACTTTCTCTAAAGATTGAAAATTCTTGTTGAAATTATAATTGCAGTCTAGGAGTACATAAAATGTGGTTTTTTTTTTCAATTAAAAATGTTGCTTTTCATGAGATAGAGGCCTTTGTCCTTATTTGAATGCATTATTATTATCAAGTGGTAGTGGAAAAAGAAGTCTATATACACAAGGAACCGAGGCCTGGGCAGGGTGTCGCCACACCCAGGATACGGGGCTGCAGACCGATGGCCTTCCCTGGGAGGGGCTTGGCTTCTCTCAAGTCTGTAAAATGGGAAGCTGGGTGAGAGATTGTGTCTGAGGTTTCACACAGCTCTAACCTTCTGTATGGAGAGATGGACTGAGAGATCCAGTGTGAAGGGAATGAAGCCCTGATAGCTTGTCATGTACAACAAATACGAGTGGGTATTTTGACTGCTGATCTTTGGTTTTATAAAGCATAATTATTTTTTTCATTGATTTTTGAGGTTGATTTCTTAATGTTAAAATATGAATAGTAAAACTTATTTTCCCCTTCACTGTAGTGAATGCAGTGGCAGAGCGGTGTCTATATTCAACAAGGAAGGGTGTTTGGAAATCGTGTTACAGTACTTACGCAGGTTCCCCACCAGTATTGACCTGGCTGTCTCCGTAGGTAAGTGAAGAAAGTGCTCGTTTGCTATTCCTGCATTGCCATGGGTGGGCGCAGTGTGTCTGCTAACAGCCTGACTGGTACTACATGTAAATGTCCGGGGAACTTCGGTTTGTTTGGAATTTCTTTAAATCTGTGGCTAGTACTTTACTTATATAATTCTGCAAGGTTTGTTTTGTTTTGTTTTGTTTTTTGTTTTTGAGACAGGATCTTACTGCTTAACTCTGGCTGTTCTGGAACTTACAGTATATATAAACCAGGCTAACCTTTTTTGTTTTGTTTTGTTTTTCGAGACAGGGTTTCCCTGTGTAGCTCTGGCTGTCCTGAAACTCACTTTGTAGACCAGGCTGGCCTCGAACTCAGAAATCCACCTACCTCTCCCTCCCGAGTGCTGGGATTAAAGGCGTATGCCGACACTGACTGGCTTACTGTCTTATTTCTTATAATAAGCCTTTATTCTTGAAGTTTTCATCTTTATTTACTAAGAAACAAAAACCCATATTTCCCAAGCCTTTATGCCAAACTTTAGTTTTTATATCACTTTCTCTGATCTCTGAAGAAAACTACTAAAGCAAGGCTCACGTATAATACGGTGAACTCATAGAGTTCTGTTCTGTCCAGAATAATTTTTTGAAATTATGTTTACAGTAGCATTCATAAGTTATCTTGGCTTTTGTTGGTGTTTGGCTGCTGAGGTTGGTGTTTGCTGTATTGTACTGAGGGTCCATCCAAGAGCCTTGCTCATGCTGGGCAAGCACTCAGTCATGGAGCCATCACCCCAGCCCTTCATTTTCTCTTCTGCTAAAGTGACGAGTGTTAGTCCCTAGTAACACAGTACATTTAGAAGTAAATATATGTATTGATGTGTAGCATAGCTGTATGGGTTGCATTTTTTATTTTAGGTTTACTTAGTTTATATGTATGAGTGTGTGTGCACATATGCGTGCCTGTTGCCCTTGGAGGTTAGAAGAGAGAGTTGGATCTCCTAAAACTAGAGTTACAAATGATAATGTGTAAGGAAAAGAAACCCAGGTCCTTTGTAAGAACAGTAAGTACTTTTAACTGCTAAGTCATTTCTCCAGCCCCACTACCATGTTTTGATTTATTTGGATAGATACAATCTCATTTGGAATTTCAGAACCAAAATTTTTGGAAAACTATCTCAAAGGAAACTAATTTTGCTTTATATTCCTTTTTGTACTTCAGAGGTCTTTTTTGTCAAAACCTTTTGTGTGATCTCAGTTTTGTTTTGGGCTATTGTTTTGTTTTGTTTAATTTTGTGTGTGTGTTTTGTTTGTTTTTGAGTTTTTTTTTAAATGTTATTGACTCAGTTCTTTTTCTTTTTTTTTTTTTTAAAGATTTATTTATTGATTATGTGTAAGTACATGGTAGCTGTCTTCAGACACTCCAGAAGAGGGAGTCAGATCTCGTTATGGATGGTTGTGAGCCACCATGTGGTTGCTGGGATTTGAACTCAGGACCTTCGGAAGAGCAGTCGGGTGCTCTTACCCACTGAGCCATCTCACCAGCCCTGTTTTTTGTTTTTGAGACAGGATTTCTCTGGGCAGCCCTGGCTATCCTGGAACTCAGTCTATAGAGCAGGCTGGCCTAGAACTCAGGGATTCACCTGTCAGTCACTCCAGATTGAAGCTGTATACCACAAACTTTGTCCTGATTTGATCATTTGGTTTGGTTTTTTGATACAGGGTTTCTTTGTGTAACCTTGGCTGTCCTCAATAAGTAGGCCATGCTGACCAGGCTGGCCTTGAACTCATGGAGATCTACCTACTTCTCCTGAGTGCTGGGATGAAAGGTGTGTGTCACCACTGATCAGCACCTCAGTTGTTTTTTATGTTTTCAGTTAATTTCTAGAATGAATGTTGTAATCTATTATCTTGGTTTTGTTTTATTTTGGTTGGGGTTTTGTTTTTTTGGTTTGGTTTGGTTTAGTTTGGTTTTGGGTTTTTGTTGTTGTTGTTGTTGTTGTTTGTTTGGGTTTTTTTGGCTTTTTGAGACAGATTCTTTCTATGGTAGCCCTAGCTGTCCTGGAACTATGTAAACCAAGCTAACCTCAAACTCACAGATATCCCTCTAAATGCTGGGATTAAAGAGTACTACTGTGGGGCTGGAGAGATGGCTCAGCAGTTAAGAGCACTGATTGCTCTTCCAGAGGCCCTGAGTTCAATTCCCAGCAACTACATGTTGGTTCACAACCATCTGTAATGGGATCCAATGCCTTTTTCTGGTATGTCTGAGGAAAGTGACGGTGTACTCATGTACATAAAATAAATAAATAAATCTTACAAACAAGCAAGAGAGTACTGTGTTAAAGGCAATGTACTACCACACTCAGCTACTTTTCTTAAATAACACTAATGTATGGGTCAGCTTTTTTCTTGGCAACAGAACTATTAAGCATGTGGTACATGAACTAGTACTTGGTCATAAACTTCTTGCTACTGACCTATGATAAGTGTACAGATTGAGGATAAACTGTAGGTACATTGCTACAATCACTACTTAAATTTAAGTTATAGTTTATGAAAGTATAATTTTATAAAGAGTGAAAAATTTAGCTGGTGATGGTGACACACACCTTTAATTCCAGTACTGCAGAGGCAGGTGGATCTCTGAGTCCTAGGCTATCATTGTTTACAGATTGAGTTCCAGGACAGCCTGGGCTACACAGAGAAACCCTGTTTTCAGGAGGCGGGGGGGCCTGGAAGGAAGAAGAAAAAGAATTAGAAATTAAAGAAGAGAGATGGAGGGAGATCTCTAGCACTGAGGCCTTTTTTGCATGTATCATCCTGGAAGTGAAGCTTCTATACCTGTTGAAGTTGAAGTGTCTAAAAGTTGTAAAAATGCAGATTTTTGTCTGAGTTATACAGTTGTCGATTATCTTAAACAATTCACAGGTTTCTAATTGTTGGTTCTTGTCTTATAGCGTATTGTTTACAGACAGTGACGGAAGATAACCCAGAGCTCCTGAAATCTTTTGATGGCACAGCACTGCGTGTGCTGGAGTCTGCTTTGCTTTGTCCTGTCACCTCTATGGAATACATTCTTTTAAAGACACTGGTGGCAGGTAAGATTTATCCAAATGAAGTTGTAATTGTAATAGAAGCGGAGGCCAGGATTCAGTCTTCCCAGCTCTACAATACTCTGTCTGATCGGAGAACATCTTGGTGTTAGAGCAGAGACCCCTAAGTGATTGTTATGAAGCCTCCTAGAATAGATGGTTCCATTTTCTAAAAATAAATTTTCTTTCCTTTTGTTGTTGTTTGTTTGTTTGGTGTTTCGAGACAGGGTTTCTCTGTGGCTGTGGCTGCCTTGGAACTATCTATCTTTGCAATCTTTGTAGACCAGGGGGGCCTTAAACTTAGAAATCTGCCTGCCTCTGCCTCCAGAGTGCTGGGATTAAAGGCACGCACCACCAGGTTATCTTTTCTTTTTATGAGTATATGTGTATGGTTGTGTGAATTTATTTCTCATGTATGAAGGATCCTGAGGATCCGAAGAGGGCATTAGATCCCCTGGAACTAGAGTTATAGACAGTTGTTAGCTTTCTTGTGGGTGCTGAGAAATGAACACTGGCCCTCTGAAAGAACAGCCAGTACCCTTAACCCCAGAACCATCTCTCCAGCCCTATCCAGTTTGACACACACTGTTTGTCTCATATAGAAACGCTGTAGTTAGACTTTCTCTCTCTCTTTTTAAATGATTTATTTTTATTTTATGTGTATTAGTGGTTTGCTTGCATATGTGTCTGTTTGAGGGTGTTGGCCCCCTAGAACTGAAGTTATAATAGTTGTGAGCTACTCTGTGGGTGCTGGGAATTGAATTGAGGTCCTTTGGAATTGCAGTCAGTGCTCGTAACTGCTGAGCCATCTCTGCAGCCCAGCTTTCCTCTGTTTCATGTCCCATCGAGTTCACAGCTCACTTAGGGCAACTAAGACGTGGCCCACCACTTGCTCTTCCGTGAGTTCTTAGTCCCACCTTTGTTTCTGCCCCAGTGTCTGAGTACAGAAATCTGAAGTGTTCTGGTAGTTAGTTGGGTAGCATATACTTTATAATACTCTTCATCCTGAAAGGTGACTGTATCCACTAAATGAGAACTTTCCCTGACCCTGTTTTCCCCACCCCATCTCTGGACACCAGCATTCTGCTTCCTGTTTCTGTGGATTTGACTCAGGTAAAAATCTTACTGAAATAGAAGCATTTATGCTTGTCCCTCTATGGCCAGCTTAGTTCCCTTAGCCTCAGGTTTTCAAGGCTGCCTACATAGTGGCATGCATATACTATTTCTTTGTAGTTTTTGAAACAGGGCCTCTGTGGCCCAGCTTGGCCTCAGATTTACTGTCTGGTCTGATGACAGCAAGCTCCTACACCTTGAGTGCTCGGAATAGGAGTGTGTGTCACCACATCTACTTTTTGCTGTGTTGGGGAGCAAACCCAGGGCTGTATGCTAGGTAAGCACTCTTCCATTCTCTTCTTTTAGAATGCTGAGTAGTATTCCTGGGTGTGTGTGTTTGCTACTCTTTGGGTTTTGGTTGGTTGGTTGGTTTTGGTTTTTTGACACAGGGTCTCTCTGTAGCACTGCCTGTCTTGGAAGCCATTCTCCATTGTCTATTCATCCTCAGATGAGCGCCTGGGTTAATCTTTTTGGTATTGTTAATCATGCCACAGTGATCATGACTAATGTCTTCTACTCTCTGTTCTCAGTATTTTTAGTTATGCCTAGGTGGCGTTTTCATTTTATTACTCTTTTTTGGAGATGGGGTCTTATATATATGGCCTAGTTGCACTTGTATATAGCTGAAATTGACCTGGAACTTCTGATCCTCCTGCCTCCACCTCCTGAATGCTGTTCTTACTGGTGTACAGCATCATCCCTGATTTACAGTCCTTGGATTGAACCCAGGACAAGCATTCTAACTGAGCTACATCCCCAGAGCTTACCATTCACTTTAAAAAATTATTTAGATTTCTTCCTGGAAGCACTATTTTATTTTGTTAGGAAAAAGGCAAGAATTTTCTGTCTGCATTCTCTGTGTGATTTTGGAGGCTTAATGCATCCCACTGCACCCGTAATATAAAGAGGAGGAGCTTAGGTGGACACGGGAGGAAACAAGGCACCTCCTGGCATTGTCAGAGAAAGTTGATCAGTGTCCCAGGGTGTGTGAGTTCTACACCAGGAAAAGTGTGTGCCAAGATGGAATGAACAAAGGCAGTTGGGTTAGGATTTTTAAAATTGCACCAGAGCCTAAGCCCTGTGGAAACTGCTTTTCCCTCACTGTTATATGTTGTTCAATTAGTTATAATTAGTAAATTAGTTGAATTAGTTTCAGCTAGTAAAAATTACTTGTTTTTACTATTTAGTATTTCCTTTTATTATACCAGAATCGGTGTGTTTATTACCTGGTTGGTGTTAGAACCCATTTTTAATAAAGATTCCATAGGCAATTTCTTTGTCTTCATGCTTATTTTTTCCCAGGTACCATCTGGAACCTAAAGGACATTATTCCATCTAAGAGTCAGGCAGAAATCATTAATGCCATCCTAGGTGTCTTGTCTGAAGTTCTGGGTATGAATACTGGCAACATGGTCATTCAGATGAAGGAAGCTGAAACCCAGCGGCTGAAGACTGCTGCAGAGAGTGAGGACATCCTAGCAAATGCTAACGGTGATGACTTGGTTGAAGATGATGAAATGGAAGAAATCCCTCATAAAAGAAAACTCAGAAGGAAAACGTTTATTTCCGATTTACTTCCAGTGAGTCAGATGGATGTTCGATCTGAATTAATGCATTTTATTTTTTTATTTTATGTGCATTATTCTTTGCCTGTATGTATGTCTGTGTTAGAATGTCAGATCTTGGAATTAAATACAGTTGAGAGCTGCCATGTGGGTGCTGGGAATTGAACGTGGCCCTCTGAAAGAACCATCAGCCCTCTTAACTGTTAAGCCATCTCTCCAGCCCCTCAACATGAATTAATACGTCAGTTTCCTTCAACAGGCTTCCTTAGCATTACAAAAAAAGTATTAGGCAATTTTTCAATTAGAGTTGTATTTTTCTGTTGATTCTCATTGTAGCATTAGAAATGTACCCATGTAGAAGAAACGAAAACGAGTATCTCTTGTCTAAAATGGAACCTTTCTGTGTGGGAGCTTTCAGAGCACTTAGCAATAGCATCCTGTCTTCTTGACTCTGAATTCAGTTACTTGTCTCCTCCAGGGAGTCTTCACGTTGACCTTCCTCTGCTTCCTTTTTTGATTGAATTCTTATCTCTTTTATTTTAGTTCCTCTCTTTAGCAGAGACCGAGGCCAAGCCTTCAGTCCCCCACTGTTGCTGAGCAGAAGAGGTTGGGGGAGGTATGGTGCTTCATGCTAGTGTGATGTGTGATGTGCAGCACCCACATGGCAGCTCTCAACTGTATGTGATGTGCAGTGAGGGTGCACAGCTGCCAGTTACTTGAGCTGAGAAAGTGTAGGGGGACCCATGCTTTGGGAGGAGGCGAGAAGATGTGGGAGGGCAGACAAGACCCAGTTGGGAAGGTACATCCTGTGCTGCTCATGTGTGTTCATGTACCGGTTACAGATGAGACTCCTTAGTCGTGTTTCCGCATGGGGAAATCCCTCTTTCTTCAGGAAGACACACCCGTAAGCCCACGGTTATATTAGCGCGATGCTGCGAATGGTGGTAGAATTGTCACCAAGTCCTGAGTTGTTTCTGTAAGCCTGGTTGGTGCATATGATGAAGACCAGATGGGAGAGCAAAGGAGGAGGCTGTTGGAGATGATACAGGGCCAACTAAGCTGTCTGGAATGGGGAAGTCGAGAATTGTGAAGAGGGGTGACATTTAAAGAGTCACTCAGCTGGATAGTGGGAGCGTGAAGGCAGGAAGAGCAGGAGGCTGCAAAGGAAAGGTGACAAGCTTTGGCTAGGAGCGTACAGTTCACATTCTCTCATGGGCCAGGGCCAGGGGTGGCTTGTCCTTCTTCACGTGGAGTTAATTGAAATTAATTGTCTGAGTCAACATCTTACAGTTCTAATTAGTTTATATGACTTAGAATTCTTTAAATAGAATATAGCTCAATGTAAACATATTTTCGTGTAGATTTTGTTTGCTTGCCTGTTTGTTTTAGCTGCCCTAGGAGGTGGGGCTATGAGTTTTACCACCAGGCCTAATTCTTACATTCTTGAAGACTTACGAAGCAAAGTTTTGTTGGGTTTTTTTTTTTAATTATTAGATTTTTATTATATTGGGAGGGATAAGTTTATGCCATAGAATGTGTGTGGAGGTCAAAGGGCGACTTGCAGGCATCAGTCCTCTTTTGCTTCCATGTGGGGCCTGGAAATTAAATTCAGATTAGGCTTAGCAGCAGGAGCATTTAGCCACTGAGCCATCTCTAGCATGCATAATTAATTTAATCTTAGTGCTTTGAAGGAATCAAGCTTTTTATACATGTGAACAACTCAAGCCTGTGTTAAGTGGGGGTATATGCAGAAGTCAGAAGGCCATCTTATCCTTAAGTTTACTGCAGGCCAGACAATGCCAGCCAGGCTAGCCAAAACAGTAGGCTTGTGATTCAGTGAGAGACCCTGTTGCTGCATGCAGCATGGCTCTAAGGACAGACCTGATTGGAGTACTGAAGGAATGAAGGAAAGACAGATACAAACAGAAAGCTGGGATCCAGTGGTCTGGGCTCTTGGCTGAAGAAACTGTACCACCCCAGAATTTCATGTTTATTATATAGAGTTGAACAGAGAGGTGAGGCTATTACATACAGTTGAACAAGGAGGTTGGGTTATTACATACAGATAAACAAGGACACAAGTTTAGCTAATCTTGGTAGGAGCAGTCTCTGTGACAGAGAAGTCTTCAGGCCATAAATACCTTGGGCCAGAAAGCTATGGTGGACATTTTCCACAGACACTATCAACACCCACACATGGGTCAGAGGAAAGGCTTTGAGGTTTCTCCATGGGTCTGAGGTTCTAAGCTTGGCATGGCAGTAACCATGTCAACAATACACACTCACTCAGGACTTTCTCCACTCCCTATACCCTGCCTCAAGGCAAGGAGGCAGGCTGTGACAGAGGAAGCCTGCTTTACCCATGTGTGCACATGTGTACTCCTGTGCCTACACTACTTACATAGGCATGCACACAGAAGGGCTAAGAGTATTGTCTGTGGTAGAATACATGCTAATTGTTTACAAGAAACACAGTGAAAGAGAAGGAGGGAAGGAGAGAAATAAATTCTTGAGCTCATAAAATACAGTTTTTCTGAAAGCAAAAAACAAACAAACAAACAAACAAGCCTATTTTTATTTTGGTTTTTGAGACAGGGTTTCTCCAGATAGCCTTGGCTGTCCTGGAACTCTGTAAACTAGGCTGGCCACAATCCACCTGCCTCTGTCTGCCTCCCAAGCACTGGGATTGAAGGTATGCACCACCATGCTCAGCTCCTGCAGAAGCTGCTTTTAAAGTCTTAACTCATTACCCTATATAATTAACATCATATAAGTCAGCTAGCCAGCCAGTGTTTAGGTACCAGTAGAGTGCTAGGCACCTACATGGGAGGGGAGTGCAAACTCAGAGTAAGCTGAGGTCCTCCGTACTGCCCAGTTGATTCCACTTTAGTCCTGTCTACTTAAAACTTTAAATTGCACCATTAAACTTAAGGCATAACACAAATATGCAGAGAAAAGAGCAGATTTTAACACATGCTGAAATAAGAGCATTCCTCCTTCGCTTCCAGGATACTAGTTTATCCAGTCTACTGCTTTATTCTATCTATCCCTCCTCCTCCTCCTGATTACTTAGACACCATGACAGCTCTGGACCATTCTTTGTCAGTTTTTTTTTTTTTTTTTTTTTTTGGTTTTTCGAGACAGGGTTTCTCTGTGTAGCCCTGGCTGTCCTGGCACTCACTTTGTAGACCAGGCTGGCCTCGAACTCAGAAATCCGCCTGCCTCTGCCTCCTGAGTGCTGGGATTAAAGGCGTGCGCCACCATGCCTGGCTCTTTGTCAGTTTGATAACAGTCAGAAGTAGAGGAATGTTGTAAAGGGGATGTTGCAAATCTCAGAGTTCTCTCTAACATGGATATGTATCCATTTCAGGTAGAGAGAATCCATTGCAAATCTATTTAGCTTATCTGAACTCACACTCACAAACCTGAATAGAAATGGTTATTATGCATAGTGGTAGTAGAAAATGGACTACTGGGGCTGGTGAGATGGCTCAGTGGGTAAGAGCACCCGACTGCTCTTCCGAAGGTCCGGAGTTCAAATCCCAGCAACCACATGGTGGCTCAAAACCATCCATAACAAGATCTGACTCCCTCTTCTGGAGTGTCTGAAGACAGCTACAGTGTACTTTCATATAATCAATAAATAAATCTTAAAAAAAAAAAAAAGAAAATGGACTACATATTCCAGGGATTGCCATTAGAATAGTCTGTGCCTTCCATCAGTCATCCTTCATTTTTGTTAGATAACACAGGCCAAAAGTTGAAGTTTAATTCCTAGACAAGGGATTTGTTGGTGGGATTTTACTTGTTTGGTTGTTTGGTTGTTTGTTCGTTTGTTTATTGGGAACACTGTTACGATGTAGTTCTGGCTGACCTGGAACTTGCTGTCTAGACGAGGCTGGCCTCGAGCTCCCAGAGATGCATCCGTTTCTGCTTCCTTAGTGCTGGGATTAAAGGGGCTCTGTGTGTGCGTGCGCGAGTACACGCCTTGCCTGGCTTATTAGTTGCATTTTAAATGAGCACAAACACTCTGGTAAGGAAAATGGTAATGCAAATTATAACACCTATAGGTACATTTTTAACTTTGGACCCAGGAGGTCTGAGAAAATAAGATATTTAAATACATAGTCACATGGAATTGGCTCTAACTCAGCCCCCCACCCCACCCCACCCCAGGTTCCAAATCTTAAGTTGTTAAGTCTCTCATATGAAATGGTATATTATTTACAGTTACTTACACACTTCCTCTCATAATCTTTAGATTAGGATTTTTTTGGGTTTTGTTTTGTTTTAATACATGGCCTCATGTATCCAGGTAGTTTCAAAGTGTGTTGTAAAGCCAGAGCATAACCTGTAATTTCTAATCCTCTGTCTCCACTTCACTCAAGTGTTGTGATTATAGACGTGTCACCGAGCCTGGGTTGTACAGTGTTGAAGATCATACATGGGCTTTGTGCATGATAAGCAAGCATTCTACCATTTCTACGCCTGGCTCCATCTTTGATTTCTTTTTTTTTTTCTTTTTTAAATTTTTTTTTAAGATTTATTTATTATTATATCTAAGTATACTGTAGCTGTCTTCAGACACACCAGAAGAGGGCATCAGATCTCATTACAGATGGTTGTGAGCCACCATGTGGTTGCTGGGATTTGAACTCAGGACCTTCGGAAAAGCAGTCGGTGCTCTTAACCACTGAGCCATCTCTCCAGCCCCCATCTTTGATTCTTAACAACTGTAGCACAGTGTTGGATAAGAAGGGGGTGTGTTTTGCTAACTTAATTGTATTTAGTGCTGAGGATCAGATCCAGGGCTTTGCACATTCTTGGCAAACACTCCAGTACTGAGTTACATCCCCTGCCCTCATATCACACACACACACACACACACACACACACACGTGTTACATTACTTATGGAATACCGTCAAGGACAGATGCAGTTTTCTCCAGGTATTTGTGGTCTTGGTTTATAGTGCTGCTCATAGTGGGTTATATCTATGTCCCAGATACTTAGACTGAGACTGGAAGGTTGAGCCCTGAAATTTGAGTTCTTCCTTTCCATGCCACTACAATATAATAAGAGCTTTTGCCGGGCGTGGTGGCTCACGTCTTTAATCCCAGCACTTGGGAGGCAGAGGCAGGTGGATTTCTGAGTTCGAGAACAGGCTGGTCTACAGAGTGAGTTCCAGGATAGCCAGGGCTACACAGAGAAACCCTGTCTCAGAAAACAAAAACCAAAAAAAGAACTTTTTTTTAAAATTTATTTATTATTGTATGAGAGTGCACTGTCTTCAGACACACCAGAACAGGGCATCAGATCTCATTACAGATGGTTGTGAGCTACCATGTGGTTGCTGGGATTGGAACTCAGGACCTTCGGAAGAGCAGTCAGTGCTCTTAACCGCTGAGCCATCTCTCCAGCCTCATACATAATAAGAGCTTTTAAAACAGAAAAAAAATAAATAAATAACGTATGTTCGTTAACTTCACGGATTCAGAATCTACAGGTATTGATGACTGGGTATAGTCTAAAATATGCATGTCTATGGAATGCTTGAGCAATTATAGTAAATCTACTTAGTGATCTGCTCCACGTTGTCTAGTCATTAAAAAGACAATTTGAGTTTGCAAACCAACAATAAAGTACATGTTATTTTAAAAGTTATCCCACTCACTCTAGGATATCAGTGTGGCTGGTTGAGTTTTTACAGGCAAGTTAAGAATTTAAGTTTATAAGTTTATATTGTTCATTTTAGGAAATGTTACTTGTTGAAATTAATATCTTTAGAGAAAAATGTCTTTTTCTGTCTTTTTTATCACACGTTTTATTTGGATGTGTTTATGTGCAAATGGGTAGGGGTAGCCATGGAGGTCAGAAAAGTGTATGGGTTTTCTCAGAGCTGGAGTTACAGGAGGTATCAACTGTAATGTGTGCTGGGACCCAGTCTGTCCTCTGCAGGAAGATAGGGGTTCTCACACCCATCTCTGTAGCCTTTTTTTCCCCCAATCTTTTTTGTTGTTATTTTGTATTTTGTTTTTTATGACTGGGTCTCTATATAGATCTGGCTGTCCTAGAACTCACTCAGTAGACCAGGCTGACCTGGAACTCATAGATATCCGCCTCTGCCTCCCAAGTGCTGGGACTAAAGATGTGCACCACCGTGCTCCGCTTTCTTTTCCCCCAATCTTGAAGAGTTACTTTATATTTTATTTTTCATAGAAAATCAGTAATCAAGGCAGTCTGGTATTTGTCAAGCACTGTTAATGTAAGGCTTGTTAATAGTGTGTGTGGTATGTTTACTTGTTTTTGAGACAGGATGTCAATATATAGCCCAGGCTGGCCTGAAACTTACTCTATAGACCAGACTGGCCTAAAACTTGAGGTAATTTTCCTGACTACCACTTGAGTGCTGGAATAGATATGTGCCCCCGTGCCTAGCCAGAAGTATATGTTGAATGTGTCTTTCAAAGAAGATGTCTAAAATATGTGTTTAAGCATCAAATGTCTGAAATAAGCTTTTGTTTAATCTTACCATGCTAAGCAACTTAACACATGTGGTCAAGATTCAAGGTAGGTATCTGGTTTTGGTTTTTTTTGTTTTTTAAAAATTACTTATTTTATTTATGAGTACACTGTAACTGTCTTCAGACTTACCAGAAGAGGGCATCAGATCCCATTACAGATGGTTGTGAGCCACCATGTGGTTGCTGGGAATTGAACTCAGGACCTCTGGAAGATCAGTCAGTGCTTTTAACCACTGAGCCATCTCGCCAGTCCCAAGGTATCTATTCTTTAAAGCTATGCAGCTCTGTGATAGATGAAACACAGTTAACAGAGATTTGCTCTAGTGGACCAGGAGGAAGTCACAGAACTTATTCACATTTCTGTAGCTTTTCTTCTGCCTGTTCTAGCCTCCATCTACTCTATTCCAGGTGCAGAAATCAAGGAAACTTAATACAAAAAAGACTTGATTATTTATTTATTTATTTATTTATAGCCTACTGACAAGGAGCTGCGAGAGGCCATGGCATTGCTGACAGCTCAGCAGACCGCTCTGGAAGTTATCGTCAACATGTGCTGCAGTGAAGGTCTGCTCCCAGCTTACATTGGATGGTTCCCCGCCCCAACTCCCACCCCCACACCAGGAGCGGCCCCCATGGGAGTTTCTTTGATACCCCGGTTACATCTGGTTTGCCCTCTCCTCAGATCCCTCGGATGATGAGTGGGAAGAGCTTTCTAGTAGTGATGAAAGTGAAGCCTTTATGGAAAACTCCTTCAGTGAGTGCAGTGGGCAGCTGATGTCCCCTTTGTGCCTGTCCCATGAGATTCACTCTGCCCTTACCAACTGCCTCATTCCAGAGAAGGTTAGTAGCTTCATCATGGTCTCTGGTTAGGGATGGCTGTGTGAGTATGGCTGGTGTGAGCTGTTCACCACAGGGGCTGGAGGCTTGGGTGTAAAGCAGAATTAACACACAAATAATTTCCTCCTGACCACCTTAACTTGTAAATAACAAGTCTGACTTTTATAGAGAAATCCTGTTTAAAATGACCTCCCTTTTATTTTTTTCCTGTTTTCCTTTCAAACCTAGGTTTTTGAGAAAACCTCTTCACCAAACAGTGTTGCAGTTGACATATGCTCTAAGAACCCTACTTGGAAACCTTTGATTAGGAAGTAAGAAACTTTGGATTTTCAGACACATTTATTGTTTTGTCATTATGTGAAATTGAATTATTGAATAGAAAATGCCCCCAAGACCTGCCTTGATATGTACCCTGCAGAAGGTTGTGTTCCTTATGTGCTGGGATAGTGGTGTGAGAGTGAATGCTCACAGCAGTATGGGACATAGTTGCCCCAACTTGGAAAGAACTTCGATGTCTGTCGTGGTCAAATGTTTAAGACGTTGACATTCAGCAGTAAAGAGGATCTGACCCGGAACCGCCCACAGCACAGCAGAACTTACTGTGATGAGCTGAGTGAATAAGACATAAAACGTACACAAACCACACAGCTAGGCAACACTAAACTGTTTAGGGACACACATCCAGTGGCTGCCTAAGGAAGCTACTGAAGAAAGGAAGAAAGCAAGCCTGGGGTGGGAGTCTGTAATCTCAACTGCCTAAGGCTGCAGTGAAGTAGGAGGGTCACAAGTTCATGCTCTGCCTGAGCAACCTGTGGAGCAGAGTGGACCGGGTGGGTGGTTGGGAGCTTGTCTATCATGTGTGCTGTAATGGGATCAATACCCAGAACATCAAACTATAAATACAAATAGTAAAAGTAAGGAGTTTTCTGTACAGCACCAAGTGGAGAGAGACTCGTGACTCACAAATGAGTTGTACTCAGAGCCCTTGAGTGCTTAGGCACTGATTGGCAGCTGAGCAGGTCACATTATTCTTTGTGACTGCCTCAGACCTCCTTGACCTTATAGGTACTCTTAGAATCTGAAGCTTAGATTAAAAAATGACACTGAGCCAGGCTTGAAGCTTGTGACTCCCGTTGGAGTATTCAAGAGGATCACAAATTCAAAGCCAGCATAAATTTCATAGTGAGCTCCAGGCTAGCCTGGAGTATAAAGCACGAGGCTGTGCCATAATAAACATCAACAGTACCACAAATCAGTAGGCCATAGAGTGCCAGGATGTCAACGTTCGATTGTTTCCTTTCTTTGCAGAATGAACACTATTCAGTGTAGAGCCCTTATGTGTCTCCAGAGTCTTGTGTCTCTCCTGGACATAGACCATCTCGGTGGAGCCCCCGCCCTCCAGTCACTTGCTCAGCACCTGTCACAGATTCTTTTTTCTCAGCCAGGTAAATATTTAGACATTACTGTGAGAGACTACTTGGACTTAGCAGAACTTTAAGAATGGAACTTGGGCTGTTATATCTGTGTTATAAATGGAATGTTATTATATCTAACCTCAGAAACCTTTCCAAGATACTATCAGCCACATATTGCCAATAACAGTCAGGGTGTGTCAGTAGATGGGGGGGGGGGGTGTTTAAATTAATGTCATAAGTATCAAATTCTCATTAGGATATTTGAGTCTATTCATTTTTTTTTTAATTTGAGGATTTCATACATGAGAATACTATATTTGCATTGTTTCTACCTAGTTCCTCCTGTCTTTCCCCTGTACCTTCTTTTGATCCCCCTTCTATATTTATTCCTATTACAAACATACATGAACATAGACCACAACCCTCTGGATCAGTCCAGTCATTGCTGCCCCACCTGCATGTACTCAGGGCTGACCAGGTAGGATTATGGTGTTGTCTCTGAAGAAAAAAAAACAGGGAAGAAAACTGGTTCTCCTCCCTCAGCAGCCATTCTGCTGAGAATTCTTAGGCGCAGCATCCCTGTCCTGCTCAAGAGAAAGTCAAGCAGTGCTCTTGGTCCTCAGGCTTTTCCAGTCTTTCCTTCTCCCTCCTCCGATATTCCCTGAGCCTTCGGTGTGGGAGCTGTCCTTTTGGGGCTGAGCACCCAAGGGTCACTCAAGGTTTCTGCTGGTTTCTGCCTGCTGTAGAGAGAAGCTTGGAAGTGAGAGGTCTACACTTATTTATGCAGATAAGGATTTCCAGGCAGTTGGAAACTATTGCTTTGGTAGTAAGTTAGTGATAAGGTCACCTCTGGGGCCATGACCTCTCCAGACATTGCTCTTGGCAGGTTTACAGTACTAGCTATGACTTCCCTCCAGTTGATGAAACTTGGTTCCCCTAGGATGCATGTGCCACTGTTGTCTTATTCAGGAGGTTTTGTTGTTTTTGAGACAGTGTCTTTGTGTGTAGCCTTGGTTGTCCTGCAACTCACTGTGTGGACCAGGCACATGGAAACTTTTGAATAATAATAGTAATATCTTCACATCAATTGTGGAGCTTCTGTTGCACACCAGGCTTTAGCAGCTAGGGGAGAAACTGTAGTGAGACCATCGTTTAGCTCGTGCTTCTCTCTATGTTTTATTTATTTTATGTATATAAGTGCTCTATCTACATATAGAGCCTGCAGCCAGGAGAGGGAGTCAGATCCCATCACAGATGGCTGTGAGCCACCATGTGGTTGCTGGAATTGAACTAGGACCAAAATGAACTGGCACAGATCACATGTTGTGCAGGAGTTTGTCCAAGGTGTGTCTGATCCTGTACTGTGCTAATTACAGGGCCTCCCTTGTTTGGTACATACAGTATCTAAAAATGAAAAGTATCTAAAAATGAAAACCCAAAGATAAAAGAAGATGGGTTGCATCTTTGTCCTCTTAGTGCTTGTGAGGCTGAGACGGGAGGATTGATAGTTTGAGACCAGCATGGACTATAGGAAGACCCTGCATTAAGAAAATTGTGAGCCAGGCAGTGGTGGCGCACACCTTTAATCCCATCACTTGGGAGGCAGAGGCAGGAGGATCTCTGAGTTTGAGGCCAGCCTGGTCTACAGAGTTCCAGGACAGCCAGGGCTACACAGAGACAGAGAAATCCTGTCAGAAGGGAGGGAGGGAGGGAGGGAGGGAGGGAGGGAGGGAGGGAGGGAGGGAGGGAGGGAGGGAGGGAGGGAGGAAGGAAGGAAGGAAGGAAGGAAGGAAGGAAGGAAGGAAGGAAGGAAGGAAATATATTGTGGGAAGCTGCCTGTCTCTTTGCCAGGCGACCTAAGAGGGAGGTATCAGAAATAAGACAATGTTCCAGGCACAAAAGGACAATAAGCCATGGTATCTGGTGCTATTTATCAGCTCTCCCACAAACTTATGACTAAAGCAATAGGCGTCATTAGTGTTACTTTCAGTCTCTTGCTTCTCTGGAGCCTGAGGTGGAAGGATCTCTTAAGCCCATGAATTCTTTTTTTTTGTTTTGTTTTGTTTTGTTTTTTCGAGACAGGGTTTCTCTGTATCAGCCTGAGTACCACAGTGATCCCTGTCTTATCATTGTTATTTTCAAAGTCTCTCTGGGTGTGGAATTTGGGCAGAATGGTAAAGATGATCTGTCTAGTGCACAATATCTAGGCAGCGATTCTCCATTACCGGTCGTTGCTCCTCTCCCAGGGGACACTTGGCAATGTCTGAAGGTATTTATTTCTGTGAGTGTCTTGTGGTTGCTCCTGGTGTGCAGCAGGGGTTCTAAGAGACATCCTGCACAGGAGGGTTCTGTATGCACACACAGTAACAGGTTGTCTGGGCAGGGTCACTGGTGCTGAGGTGGAACCTAGACGACTAGGGTCTCCACTGGAAAACTTAAAAGCCATGAGCCAGAATTGTTTACAGTGAACACTTGGTGCTAGAATCGTCCCACGGGGCACTCCTATGTGACCCGAACCTTCTCAAACCAATTGACTGGGTTCCCAGTCTGAGGAAAAGCCACACATCTATGAGTCAGCTGCAAGTCACATTGCTTGTTATAACCTGTTCTGTCGTGGGTATGGTTGAAGAAGACAAAGTCACACCCGTGTTCAAGACAGGAAGTCAGACTCTGTGGGAGGTAAATGGCGAGGGGTCAGATGGCACAGACTGGGCATACTTGCTGTGCATCTTTAGAAAGTATGATCCTAACGTTCCAAATAGATCACTCACCTGGGCGGCCCTCATTTGTCCCTGCTGTAACTGTGCTAGCTCAGTTGTTTATTGCTGCTGTCCTGTTTGTCAATAGGAGAAGAGCAAGACTGAAGCTATGAGCCTATATTGTCAGGAACACTAGTGTAGAAGCTGACTCTCCCTCCACAGTCTGCCAGCACCACAGTGGAGACCTCTGAGAGATGAGACTCCCCAAAGCCAGGTTTATCCTGTGCCAGATGTTAGTCTAGTTAAAACCCAGCATTGTAAGTCAGGACCACTGTAGGTCCCTGTCCCTTCCACAATCTTCTTTCAGACTTACTTGAAAGTGTACAGAGACTGTGAAGTAAACATTCGGCTTAAATATATCAAGAATGCTTTTGTTGGGGGTTGGCAAGATGGCTCAAGTAGTAAGCATCCAACTGCTCTTGATCCCAGAACCCACTCACAAGGAGACTCATAGCCCAACTCATTCTAGTGTATCTAATGCCCTCTTGTGGCCTCCGTGGGCATTGCATTCATGGTGCACAGACATACAGAAGGCCAAAGACTCATCCGCCTGAGATAAAGTAAATCTGGAAAAAAAAAAAAAGCTTTTGTTAATAACAGTGTAAGCTAACATTTGCATGCCTTGTTTTAAACCTGTTTCTTCTCCTACAAAATAATTTGTCTTCTAGAAGAGAAAACTTGCACTTCATCTTTGTGTTTTTGTGGAAACATTTTGTGTTTTAGATTTTGCTAAACATGATGATTTTCTAGAAGCCATAAGTAGTGCTTTGAGGGCCCTTTTGCAAACAATGGCCTCCAAGAACATTCCACAGGTAAGATATTATAAACTTCTTTGGAGAAGCTTGAAAAGATTCTGTGTTTTGCAAGCAGTTAACCAACAGGGTGGGGAAGCCCCTGCCCGAGGAGCTGCGGAGATAGAGAGGAGCTTTGTGAGAAGACAAGTGCTTGAAGTGGAAAAGTGGTCCCTCCCCAGCCTGCAGCACCACGAGGGGCTGCCTTTTGTGACGCTCCTTAGTATTTATGCTATAAACATTTTCTCGAGATGTTGTTGTTCTTCGAATACTTTATTCTAGAAACTCTCACCTCTGCGTCCCTGAGTCCTCTCTTGGCAAGGGACTTACAGTTTTATCAAGGGATTCCAAGAGGCCATGTGCACCTCCGTCAAGTCCCCAGCACTGTAGTATCCTGCCTCCTTGTTTTGTTTGTTTGCCCTGCATTTTTGTGAACTTTTTTAATTTTAAAACAAAGACAGGGTCTCGCTATGTATCTCAGCTATTCTGGAACTCAGTGAATAGACCAGGCTAGCTTAACCACCTGTCTCCAGCTCCCAAGTACTGTGATTAAAGGTGGGCATCCGCGTGCTCTGCTCCCCTGCATCTGGAATCTTCTCTTGGAGTATTTTTTAGGCAAATCACACCTCACCAATAGATTATCCGATTACATATGTCTGACAGACTGTTGTTTTTAAAAGCTGAAATCTCAGTATCATCACTCCAGAGCCAAACAGTTCATTTTCTGCAGACTGCCTTAGCACTGTCTTTTGATAATTGTTTTGTTCTGTATCTTAAACTGGATGTGATGGCTCACACCTATAACCGCAACACTAGGGATTGAGAAGTCAGAGGGTGACCATGAGGCCAAGGAAAGCCTGGACTACAGGGTAGGAGTCTATCTTTTTGCTTTAAAAAAAAATTATTTATTGGGGGCTGGATCGATGGTTCAGTGATTAAGAGCACTGACTGCTCTGCCAGGGGACCTGAGTTTAATCCCCAGCAACCACATGGTGGATCACTACCATCTGTAATGGGATCCAAGGCCCTCTTCTGGTGTGCCTGAAGTCAGCTACAGTGTACTCATATGAATAACATAAACAAATCTTTAAAAAATTATTTATTTTTATTTTATGTGCATTGGCGTTTTGCTTGTATGTCTGTGTGAGGGTGTCAGATTCCCTAGAACTGGAGTTGCAGACAGTTGTGAGCTGCCACGTGGGTGCTGGGTCTTCTGCAGGAACACAGAGCTCTTGACTGCTGAGCCATCTCTTTAGACCCTCTTATCTCTTCTTTTTGAGACAGGGTCTCTATTATGTAGCCCTGACTGTCCTAGAACTTGGTGGGTAGACCAGACTGACCTCAAAATCACTGAGATGCACCTGTCTCTGCTCTCACACCCACTACCGTGTTTAGCTTTTATCTGTCTTATCTCCCTCTCTATTTATTTATAAGACAGTATACCTAAAAAAAAGAGGGAGCTGACAAGATGGCTCAGTGAGTAAATGAAATTGTGCTAAGCCTGCATCCCTGAGCACCTATGTAAAGAGGAAGGAGAGACCTGACTCTACAGAGTGGTCTCCTAATCTCCACACACGTGTGTGTGCCTTGGCACATTTCCACTGCATACACCATGATAAGAATATAATTTTAAATGTTAAGTTATTTAAGCAAGTTTGATATGTTTTTTTTTAAACAGCTTTATAGAGATGTGATTTTATACACTATGCATTTATCCGTTTGAAGTGTACAGTTCGGTAGTGTTTGTATATTCCTATCTCATGGCTCCTAATCCGTCATGGTTTCCCTACCCAGCTTCTTCCCTTGCACGATTCATTCATGGAAGAATCTTATTTTGTTCTCAACAATCAGGTTTGGATGATATATCTGATAGTGTTTTTTAATACTCTCCATCTCCTGTCTATATTAAGGCCTACATCTAATTAGACTCAGGTTCATAATTTTTCAGCAAGAAAAATTCATATTGCTGTATGTATTTTATACTTTAAATCACAGATGTCTCCGTGTCTTAGTATGTTTACTCAAAGGTTTTACAGTCGTTGATCATAGCTGCCTAGGTCCTTTCAGGAGGCTGCACACGAGAAATGCCCAGCTTTGTCTTCTTTGTGCAGTACTGCAAATAAGACATCATCTCATTGGTCATCTAGTAAATTTGGCATAGTTCATGTCAAAATTTTACAGGTATTATCCTATAAATAAATAAATAAATAAATAAATAAATAAATAAAATGGAAAGGAATACATGATAAGCTATTGTATAAAAAATTGCTGATGAAGTTTTTAGAATGTGCCCTTTGGCTTTATTAAAACTATGTATTAAATTAGTACTTGAAAAGCTGGGCATGGTGGCACACGCCTTTAATCCCAGCACTTGGAATGCAGAGGCAGGCGGATTTCTGAGTTCAAGGCCAGTCTTGTCTGCAGAGTGAGTTCCAGGACAGCCAGGGCGATACAGAGAAACGGAAAAAAAAGAAAGAAAGAAAGAAAAGCTGAGCCTCACCTCCATTTAGCTTTTCTCCTGATGGGCTTTCTTAAAAGTAAGTTTGCCTGAGCCTTTATCTCATTCGTGAGTAGATACCCGGTAGTCTCTAAGTAGAACTTACACTGCTCCCTCCCTCTCCCTTCCCCTCCCTGCTCCTTCCTCGCTTTGTTTACCTATGTGTTGCTGAGACTGAACCCATGCTTCATTCTCACATGCTTTCTTTTAGTCTCATTGTGAGCCCAGAGTTTTATACCATTTTTTTATCTTGAAATAGGGTTCCAATATATAGCCCAGGCTGGCCTTGAACTGATCCTGCTGCCCATCCTAAGTGCTGGCATTGTTTGTAGCCTGTGGTCTTATCTGCCACACCAGCTGAGTTACTCTTTCTGATTCAAAAATTGATCCATATTAATAGGAACTCTTTCAGGTTGGCTCCTACTCTTTGACATGGACCCTATGTAGGAGCCCTCAGTTCTTCCCTCCCCTGTGCTGTGCGAGTCCAGATCTCCGGAATCCATATAAATGCTGTGTGGGTGGGTGGCCTCTCTGTAATTCTAGAGCTCTGAAGGTGCAGAAGAGATACCTGGAGCAAACTAATCACAGTAGCTGCACTGGCAAGCTCTGGGTTCAACTGAAAGAGCTGGCCTCAATGAGTAAGATAAGAGTATAATTCAGGCCGGGCGTGGTTGCGCACACCTTTAATCCCAGCACTTGGGAGGCAGAGGCAGGCGGATTTCTAAGTTCAGTTCGAGGCCAGTCTGGTCTACAGAGTGAGTTCCAGGACAGCCAGAGCTATACAGAGAAACCCTGTCTTGAAAAACCAAAAAAAAAAGAAAAAAAAAAAAAGTGTAATTCAGGAAGGCTCCAACATCAGCCTTGGACCTCCATACAGGTGCATGAACACCTGCACAGAGATGCCCACTGTTGTGTGACAAAACTTTTTCTGAGAAGATGCAACACACAAGTCTGCTCAGCTCAGATACAGATCCGACGACAAAACAAATATGTTTACCAACAAAGTCTAACTGGTGAATCAATGAATTTATTGATTATTCACAGGAATATGAGTGAGGGGTTACTTACAGGAGTAGAAGACAGTGCATCACCGAAGCTCACCCAACACCTGGTACACACTGCACAGTCTACAGCTCAATAGGTTGGACAGTGTCCTTTCCAAGTGACTCATTTGGTCTAAACCTCCTCCTGGCAGCTCAGCTGGTTCCTGCTTCTTCCCAGCTCTGGACTAGTCTAAGAGTGTGCAGCTTTTCTCCTCTGAGAGGGATGCTCGGCTTTTTGCTTACTCTGGCTGGGAGGGGCGCCTAGTGACTTTGATCAGATTCAGGGACTTCCTGAAGCTATTTCAAGTGTTTAAACCTTCCTGTTTAAAGAGCTTCCCTGCAAGATGGAATGTTTCAATCTCAGAGAAAGCTGTTACACAACCCACACACATGAGCACTCATACACACATGAGATAAGTAAATAAATGCCTACAAATATTTCTTTTCTCTCAACAGTGTATGACACCTGAGCAGCTGATGACGCTGTGCAGAGAAGGCATTCATAGTAGTAGCGTTGGGGTTCGAGTGAATGTGGTCAGCATTTTGGGAATCACTGGGAGCGTCCTAGCCAAAGCCGACGGCACACTTGACGCTCTGAAGGTAAACAGTTGTTTATAGCCTAAGTGCTCAGGGGCTCCTGATAAGGACAGATCGGATAAAGAGATTGCTAATGAAGCTATGAAAGGGTGACCCTCATTTCCACTTAACTTTTCTCCTGACGCGCTTTCTTCAAAGTAAACTTGTCTTCAGCGTTAGTCCAAATACGGGGTTGTTGAAGGTGATTTTGGTTTTACTGTGGTGTTAAGTGTTTGTGTGTCTTATTCTGCTAGATCACATAAGATACGTTCTGAGAAACACCTCAGAGGCAAGCCTTACATCACACTCTCAGCAACTCTGGCCTGTGAGCACTCTAGGAATCCCTCAGCATATTGGCTGTCCTAGCTAGTTGTATGTCAGCTTGACAGAAGGGACAGCCATCTGAGGGGAGGAAGCCCCTGTTGGTTTGGTATGTACCTGTTACAAATAGGGAAAGTTTCTTCACGTAACTGCCATCTTATGCATTGTATCACCAATAGTCTAATATCTATTTCATATTCACTACTTTCCAGCTGTCTGAAAGAGAACCCTTAGAGTTTGGTTTTGAAAGTGAGGCCCCTAAGCTTTGTATTACTTGATCTTCATCTCCCTTACCTTAGCATCCTCTGCTCTTATGCACGTCCTCAAACAGCTGCATAGACTGTATCTTGTTGCTTAGTTTTGTTCCACTGTCCACTGCATTTCCTGCAAACAAGAAGTTAGCTCCAATGCCTTTGAGTTTATCCAGTTGTTTTTCCTTTTTAATTTTTTGGCCATTTGTCTGTATATACAATGCTGCTTGATTATACTCCCCTACATCCTCCCTCCAGCTGCACCTGCCCTTCCCCATGGTCCAGCTTTTTAATATATATACTACTTCATATATGAGATGTATGCTTCATAGTATACTCTAGGATATTAAGCCTAATACTGTCATAGAGGTTATCTGCATTGCTTACATTAAAAGGAGAAAATTAGAGCCCAGAGAGGTTAACTGAGTAGCTTGGTACTGGTGGGCTTTGGACCTCATATTGTGAGAGTCTCCATCCGCTGCCCCCTCAACAGGTTACATGTCCCACCCCCACAGAACAGCCAAACTCGAATCAGGCTATTCTGATGAGGCCTTTGCAGATTGGGAATGTTCTCATCGTAAGCTAACTAATTGTGGAGCGAAAAGAAAGAACATATGTTAGACGCACACACTAGTGGGCTGGGTGGCACTTTTCTGTATTCTCAGCACATGGGGGTAAAAGCAGAAGCAATCAGAAGTCAGGGTCATCCCTGACTGTAATGAATCTGAGGCCAGCCAGGCTAAGCGACATGAGACCATGTGGCAAGAACAAAAAACACAGTGAAGTAAAATGAGAGTGTCACTTTCATCTTGTGATTTGCTGGGGTTTGTTTGTTTATTGTTTTTGACAGAGGGTGTCACTGTGATTGTCCTGGAACTCAGTATGTAGATGAGGCTAGACTCACAGAGCTCTGCCTGCCTCTCCTCCTGAGCACTGGGGTGGAGGGTGGTAGTGATTGTTGGTACAAATGAGAAACAAGGAAAACTTCAGTAATTTCCAAAATCACATTTTCATATCCTTTAGAGACCTTACTTCACTTGATTTGGTAATATAAACCATAGCATATTTAGCTCACCTTGATCATATTGTGCTTGGCACATTTGTAGCTGTGTGTAACATCTTTGGACCTTTCAAGGCTTTCCTTCTTCCCTGGTGTCTCTGTATGAAGTAGACTACGGGAGCTGTTGGCACATTTGTCATCCATCATTTTGGAGATTGACCCTCATTATCCTCTGTTTGCTTTTTGTAGACCATTGGGTGCTTTCTGCTGGAAGTCGCCACCAAAGACCCTTCCCTTGTGGTAGCAGGAGAGGCTTTGGATGCCCTCTTTGATGTTTTTGCAGATGGTGAAGAAGCTGAAAAGGCTTCAGTTCAAATTAAATTGTTAGCGGCTTTGAAAGAATTCCAACCAGTCTTCAAAATGAAGGTTTGTATTGCTTTCTTTATAAATACCCAGGTCATCAGGCAGTGGTGGTGCATGCCTTTAATCCCAGCACTTGGGAGGCAGAGGCAGGTGGATTTCTGAGTTCGAGGCCAGCCTGGTCTACAGAGTGAGTTCTAGGACAGTCAGGGCTACACAGAGAAACCCTGTCTCAAAAAAAACTCGAGGAAAAAAAACAAACAAACAAACAAAAAAGAAATCACATAAATGCCCAGGTCTCAGCAGCTCTGGAAAGAAGGGCCAAGCAGCTCGGAGGGTGTGAGTGTAATTCCTGTTTAGTTCAGTGGTTAGCCCAGCACCTCCATCCATAGCACCCAGTGAAGTGCTTGTTGGCTGTCGTGGTTCTTCAGAGTGGCCGGACTTCAATAATTGAATGGAGTGACACCTTGACAAGTTTTTCATGATGTTACCAGAGCTGTGTTATGTAGAAGTGCTTTGAAAGCATTTTTGTACACTTTTAAACTTCTTCATATGCTATAATGTGCTTTGTATGTTAGCTTTGTTGTGGGTATTTTTAACTTGGGAAAGGAAGACATCTTCAGGATGCTCTGTCCTGGAGAGCATAGCAACTGTTGTATTAGCTCAATAAGAGCAGCTGAGAGTTTTGCTTTTCTTTCTTCAGTTTTTGATGCTGGAAATTGAACACAGTTGTGCTGTGCATGTGTTCTGCCCCTGAGTTTTGCCAATGCCTAGGAAGTTTAGGAACAAACTTGAATCTTTCCATTTTAGAGGGTTATCTGTTTGTTTGTTTGTTTGTTTGTTTGTTTTATTTTCCTTTCTTCTATCCATCTGTCTGTCCATCCTTCCTTTTAGGAGTCACATATACAAGGCAAGCACTCTACCCCAGAGCTATATCCCTAGCACCCCCAAAATAAAAAAGAATTTCTTTCCCTTTGAGATATATTTCTTTTTACATGGACATTTTTGCCTGTACATATGTCTGTACAGTGTATGTGAGTGCCCATGAAAGCCAGAGATGGTGTCAGATCCCTCAGCACTGGAGTTACAGGTGGCTCTGAGCTACCAGGTCAGTGCTGAATCAAACGCAGGATCTCTGGAAGAGAAACCGGTGTGCTTTAATCTCTGAGCCATCTCTACAGCCCCATTGAGTGGTGTTGCTTTAAGCAGAGACAAATATACCTAGGATTTCTTCCTTTCTTATCCAAAGAAAAGTAGCATAACATTACCAAATTTTCTTTTGTTTTTGCTTAATACTATCTAAGACCTATTTTTATACCAGTGTGCGGTGTCTGCATTGTTCATAAAAGCCTTAGATTTCTGCAGAAGGAGCCTTTGAGATAAGGAGAACGAAGCTTACCCCATTCCTCCACAGCTGCCAGCAAAGCAGATTAGGCAGAGTGATCAAACTTGCAGACGGATGTGGTGGTGCCAGCCTCTAATCCCAGAGCATGGAGGTGAACACAATAAGATCCTATCTCAGAAGATAAAATGAATGAGGGTTGGTGTACTGGCTATTTTTGTGTCAACTTGACACAGCTGGAGTTATCACAGAGAAAGGAGCTTCAGTTGAGGAAATGCCTTCATGAGATCCAACTGTAAGGCATTTTCTCAATTAGTGATCAAGGGGGATGGGTGGGACCATCCCTGGGCTGGTAGTCTTGGTTCTATAAGAGAGTAGGCTGAGTAAGCCAGGGGAGGCAAGCCAGTAAAGAACATCCCTCCATGGCCTCTGTATCAGCTCCTGCTTTCTGACCTGCTTGAGTTCCAGTCCTGACTTCCTTTGGTGATGAACAGCAGTATGGAAGTGTAAGCTGAATAAACCCTTTCCTCCCCAACTTGCTTCTTGGTCATGATGTTTGTGCAGGAATAGAAACCCTGACTAAGACAAATTGGTACCAGGAGTGGGGTATTCCTGTGACAACCTGACCATGTTTTGGGGAGGACTGTGGAAGGACTTTGGAACTTTGGGCTTGAAGATCCATTCGTTGTTAAGAGCTCTGTCAGATGTTGTGTAGGAGCTTGGAAGATAATGCTGAGAACAGTGCAGAAGATGGAGGCCTGGTTTGTGAAATTTCAGAGGGAAAATTAAAGACTCTCTTCAGGGCCATTGCTGTTTTTATTGTGAAGATTTTGTAGTTCTGGTTAGCTGGGGCTGAAGAATCAGCTGTGACTAACAAGATACCAGAACTACTAAAGCAAAAACTTTGCATTACTGGGACTATTGATGCTGGTTAGCTGGAGCTAAGAAATTAGCGGTGATTAAGAAGAGACCAGCATCGTTGAGGTGACATCTTCTGGGAAGTGTTTTCTGAAAGCACAAAGAGGCTGTGTTCCAGAGATAGGCAAGGTTGTACTCCTTCTGCAGTGGGACTTGGTAATGTGTAAGGGTCACCCAGGTGGTACTGGTTTTGAAGGCATGAAGGGGTCACGCAGAGTAGCTGAGGCTCGGCACTGTGAGAGGCCATGGAAGGCCATTGGTGAAGGTGCAGCCCCAGTTGTAATTGAAGGCCCAGGACTGAAGGGGTCATGCAGTGTTTTGGAGATGCCAGTACCACGAGATGACCACCAAGAGCAGCAGCAGCAGTGGAGTACAGGCATCTGGAGCCCAGAGGACGAGGTGTGTGCTACAAAGGGCATGGCTGGAGAAGTGACCCAAGCCCTTGGAGGAGCCCAGAAGATCGTGAGTTGGATCCCAGACGTTGGACAGTTGGAGATTGATTTTTGCTTTGATTGTGACTGTGCCCTGATATTTTCCCTCTTGAAGGAAGAAACTGTTTTAGTGGAGCCCACAGTTAAGAGACTTTTAATTGTAAAAAGACTTTGGATTTTAAAAGAGATGGATATTTTAAAGAGATTGAAATTTTAAGAATATGTAAAGACTGTGGGACTTTTAAAGTTATTTAGATCTTGGGGATGAATAAGAATGTAAGGGTTGAGGCTTACTAGTGATGTGTTTGTGTGTCAAGTTGACAAGGGGTCAATTGTACTGGCTATTTTTGTGTCAACTTGACACAGCTGGAGTTATCACAGAGAAAGGAGCTTCAGTTGAGGAAATGCCTTCATGAGATCCAACTGTAAGGCATTTTCTCAATTAGTGATCAAGGGGGATGGGTGGGACCATCCCTGGGCTGGTAGTCTTGGTTCTATAAGAGAGTAGGCTGAGTAAGCCAGGGGAGGCAAGCCAGTAAAGAACATCCCTCCATGGCCTCTGTATCAGCTCCTGCTTTCTGACCTGCTTGAGTTCCAGTCCTGACTTCCTTTGGTGATGAACAGCAGTATGGAAGTGTAAGCTGAATAAACCCTTTCCTCCCCAACTTGCTTCTTGGTCATGATGTTTGTGCAGGAATAGAAACCCTGACTAAGACAGTTGGAAATACGGCTCATAGTAGAGTATGTGTCTAGCATTTGTAAGACCCAGGGTTTAATCCTGAGCACCGAACAATAGAGAAAGAGCAAAACTCTGAAGAAGGCAGTGCTTTGAAAGCTTTAAGAGAACTCTGAGCTGGAAGAGCAACCTGAACCACTGGAGGCAGTGATGGGGCTGGTTTCCTGTTGAGCATGCATTGCTACAGTGGGAAGCTTCGCTGCTGGAGTTCTGTTTTCCTCTATGGTAGAGAGCCATAGTGGCCTCTCTTAGTAGCCAGAGGCCAGTCTACAGTCTGGGGTTTGAGGCTTTTATTTTGGTTTTGGTTTATATTCCTGGAAATGGAATCCAGGACCTTATAGATGCTTGGCAAGTAACTATACATGCCTACAGTTTTAAAACGAAGCCCATTTGTGTAAAATGGAGATAGATACATTTCTGTAAAAAGGAGGCATTAGAAGCTTCAAGTTGGACTGGAGAATTTGTCTAAAGCCACACTTCTCAAGAGTGTCCTTCCCTCCCCTCCCCTCCCCTTCCCTCCCCTCTCCTCCCCTCCCCTCCCCTTCCCTCTCCTCCCCTCTCCTCCCACAGCATCACCTGGTATCTTGTTCAGAATGTGGACTCTTTTCTTTTTCTTTTTTTTTTTTTTTTTGTTTAATTCTGAGTTAATCTCATTTATTTTAGTATGGCAGAATGTGGGTTCTTAGCCCCCAGCTCCTGGCCTCTAAGTCAGAAACTTAGTTGGTTTTTGTTTTGTTTTGTTTTGTAATATTCTTAGTTGTGCACACCTTATTTGTTTATTTACTGTATGAGTGCTCTGCTGCATGTACATCCACCTGCCTGAAGAGGGCATCAGTTCCCTCTATAGATGGATGAGCCACCATGTGATTGCTGGGATTTGAACTCAGGACCTCTGGAAGAGCAGCCAGTGCTCTTACCTCTGAGCCATTTCACTAATCCTAGATCAGAAACTTAGTAGAGATACCAGTAGGGTCCCCACAAGCCCATTCAGTAGGAAATCTTAAGAATTGGTGCTTGGGCTGAAGAGATGGCTCAGCGGTTAAGAGCACCGTCTCCTCTTCCAAAGGACTTGGGCTCAATTCTCAGCTCTCACATGGCTACCTACAACTCCAGTTCCAGGGGATCTGGCACCCTCTTCTGACCTTTTTGGTTAGTGTGGGTATGTAGTGCACAGACATTCGTGCAAGCAAAACATCCATACACATAAAAGAAAGGGCCTGGAGATGTTCAGTGGGTTTTGCAAAGGTCCTGCTTCAACTCTTAGTCTCCACGTGGTGGCTCACAACCATCTTAACTTCAGTCCCAGGGGATCCATTGTCCTTTTCAGACCTCCTTGGACACCAGGCATTCTTGTGGTATGCATATGTACATATAAGGAAAGTGTTCATGCAAATAAAATTAAATCATCTTAATTAAAGATAAATAAAAATACCTTTTAAAAAAAAGACTAGGGGTGAGTTATGATTTGATTTTGATAAACTTTGATCTTTTTCTCCATGGTTCTTATTTCTATAACTTAATCCCTCCTGTAGTTTCTTTCTTTCTTTCTTTCTTTCTTTTTTTTTTTTTTTTTTGAAATAGGGTCTCTGTATGCAACCCTGGCTGTCCTGGAACTCACCATGTAGATCAGGCTGGCCTCAAACTCACAAAGATTCATCTGCCTCAATCACTGCTTCCAGAATATTGGGGTCAAAAGTGTGCAGTTAGCTTGTAACCATAATTCTAATGTGTGTATTCAAGTTGGAGAGATAGTTCAGTGGTTAGAAGATTTACCATGCAAGTGTGAAAAACAGGAGTTAAGATTGTAAATTTACCACCAAAATGCTAGGAATCTCAGCTTCAGAAGGTGGTGGCGCACGCCTTGAATCCCAGCCCTTGGGAGGCAGAGGCAGGTGGATTTCTGAGTTTGAGGCCAGCCTGGTCTACAAAGTGAGTTCCAGGACAGCCAGGGCTACACAGAGAAACCCTGTCTGGGGAAAAAAAAAGAAGGTAGAGACAGGGTCCCAAGAACAAGCTGGCTAGTGAGACTAGCCAAATCAGCAAGCTCTGGGTTTGATTGAGGGATCCTGCCTCACTGACAATGGAAAAGAAAAAAAATGGCCACATTCTCATTTTCCTCTTCTTCATGTTCGATATTCTGTTTAATCTGGAGTAAAACTTTGACTGTATTCTTTGAAATGTCATGTTTATAAAATAGTTACTTATGTAAGCGAATGACTAGTAGGTAACAATTAGGTGATAATGTTCTCATTCTCTCTGAATTTTCTCACCAGATACGGAAGGAAGGGAGGAGCAAGTACAGTCCAGATCAGCTGTGTGTCCTCGACAATGTGAAGATGAATTTGAGACGGTTTATCGCTTACCAGGAAACTGTTGAGAAAAGACTGACTTCTTAAGCCATCGAGAGGACCAGAGCTAGGGCTGGCTGAGCATCTGCGTGCCTGGCTGGTACAGCAGCCCTGGGTCTGTCCCTAGTTCCTGAGGAGAAAGGAGTAAGAGAAGGTGCTTCTCCTGATGGGTTTAGTGCTGAGAGTACTGAAGGGTTCCCTTGAATATATGTGCTTCCAAAGCCTGTTTTTCTTTTTAGAGACAGGTTCTCTCTAGGTAGCCCTTCCTGGCCTGGGGCTCACAGAGGTCTACCTGCCTCAGTTTTCTGATTGCTGGGATTTAAGGTATTCAACACCACACCTGACCTCCAAAAGCCTTCTTTCACTGCCTTTGTTCTCCGTGTTAGTTTAAATGTGAGAACCTGTAGGAAATGTGTGTTACATCCCCAACATATTTTAGCCACTGAAAATGCCCCACATTTCAGGTGCTAGGGTCTGCATTCAGGGCCTTGCTCCTGCGTGGCGACCTCTACCACTAACTCCACCCCAGCCCTCAGGTGGTTCTTAATGGAAGGGCAGTAAAGAGACTTCAAACAAGTATGTCCTTACATTTTTTTAAGAGAAGAAATTAAATCATTGTTGGGATGTTTTTTTAAAGCCAATAAATATCATTTTATATTAGCTAACTCCTAACTGAAATGTAAAGATAAGCTTTATAAAATATTTTGTCATGAAGTACTATATACCAATGATGAATCTTTTGTGAAGTAAATGACTTGAATTTGTCACTGTGTAGATAGTGAGATAATTGAATTCTGTATAGGGGTCTGAGCAGTTACTCTGGGTAACAGCATTCCCTGTCTTAATTTGATACAGAATCAGAAATTAGTAGAAAATGCTGGGCATGGTGGTGCACACCTTTAATCCCAGATCTTCAGAGGCAGGAGGATCTCTTGAGTTCAAGGCCAACCTGGTCTACAGATGGAGCACCAGGATAGCCAGAGAGACCCTGTCTCAAAAAAAAAAAAAAAGAAAAAGAAAAGAAAAAATTAGTAGAAAATATTTTTGAATAAATAACTTTTAACTGGATGTTTTGTGTTGTACAGATTATTTTTTATAGCCCTAGGTATCTGCCTTCCTAGGCAGTTTGCTTCGTGTCAGAGCTTACAAAGGAAAGCAGCATGACTTTCTTGATGACCTCTCCTTACTGTAAAAAAGGAGGGTACCAGATAGGGCTCACGCTGGAACTGTAGTCCACATTGTCTGGGGACGCCCTGGGCTGCTCCCAAATCCATCTGTCTGCCTGGCCAGAGTGATCAGAAGCAAGCTCAAAGCACAATGTAGGCTGTAATTTCCCCTAGATCTGTAGATGCATGGACCACTTACTAGGATTCATTCCATGTGCACTGTGACCTAGTAAGCCGTTTTCCCTGTGCAGAGCAGGCTGTTAGGAAGCCAGGATTATGTATCAGCTCTGAGGAGTCACTGAGATGGCGAAAGCAGAGATGGTGAAGTTTTTCTGGTAGGGTGGGAAATGGAGATGCTCTGCCATGCATCCTGGGTGATGAGCTGGACTGCTGTGCATGACCACTGCAGCCAAGTGTTTGACCAAGTCTTTTTTGGCATGTGTTTTTTCAAAGGGTTTTTTTTTTTTCTAGAGTGGAACTTTATGCGTGAGTTCAAGGCCAGTCTAAGCTAAAGAGTAAATTCAAGATTAGTTTCACAGATCTTCTGCCTCAAGTGTTTGTCTTACCTGTTTAAAAGAGTAGTAGCCGGGTGTGGTGGCGCCCGCCTTTAATCCCAGCACTTGGGAGGCAGAGGCAGGTGGATTCTTCAGTTCAAGGCCAGCCTGGTCTACAAAGTGAGTTCCAGGACAGCCAGAGCTACACAGAGAAACCCTGACTTGAAACCCCACCCACTCACAAAAAAAAAGAAAGAAAAAAGAGAGTAGTGTTTCTGATTCTGTTCTTTCCCGTGCTTCCTGGACTTGAACAAAGCAGACAGACAGTCAAGTTCAGGGCACACCATGGTGTTTGGTGGGTGAGTGAGTGAGTGAGTTTTATTTAAGCTGTAAGTGGTTTGGTACAGCGCACAGTCACACAGTCGGGTGGTGCACTGAAAATGCGCATGCTACAGCCTTCTAGGCTTTAAGGCATGGGTGGCTCCGCCTCAGCTGTTCCCGTTCAGCTTCGTCACTGTAGCAGCAGGGAAGTGAAGAAGCCCTGGGTACACTCTCCGGTTGTAACTTCTTACACAAAAGCTATGGAGTTTGTGCCAGGGTTGTCCATGGGTAAGTGTCATAGAGAAATCTTTAGAAGGGACGATGGCACATGCCTGTAATCCTAGCACTCAGGAAACTAATGCCAGAAGATGGTAGGTTGAAAGCCTGTTTGGGTAACATAGCTAGACACATCAAAAGAAACCTGTAAAGTAATTTATTTGAAAATCTTCTGGAAGCCAGGAGTGGAGGCATATACCTTTGATTCCACACTCAGGAGGCAGGTGCAGACAGATCTCTGAATTAAAGGCTAACCTGGTCTAGATAACAAGCTCCAGGGACAGCCAAGGCTACATAGAGAAACCCTAAGTCAACAAAAAGAAAAAAGATCTAGAATTGTACCCCACAACTACAAACTATTTAAAGTGTTAGAGTACAAAGCTACATGAGATTATTCATTTTGTAAGTTTTTTTGTTGTTTGGTTTGTTTGTTTTTTGAGATAGGATTTTATTTAGCCCAAGCTATTATCAAATGTATTTTGTAGCTGGGGCTGTTTTTCAGCTGTTGATCCATCTTCCACCTCATAAGTATTGAACTGGTTTTAGGGATTTTTTGGTTGGTTGGTTGGTTGGTTGGTTTTTTTCATTTGTGCTTACATGTATGTACATGACTAGATCCTGTGGCACTAGAGTTAACAGGCAGTCAAGAGCCACCTAATGTGGGTGTGTGGTCTGAGCTCAGGTCCTTTAGGATTTTAAAGTCTTCGTACTTTTTCATGACACTTAGTGTCTTAGTTAGGGTTGCCATTGCTGTGGATAGACTGCAGCCACAGTATCTATCATAAAGAAAAATATTGGGCTGGAGAGATGGCTCAACAGGAAAAGCACCGACTGCTCTTCCTGAGGTCCTGAGTTCAAATCCCAGCAACCACATGGTAGCCCACAACCATCTGTAATGGGATCTGATGCCCTCTTCTGATGTGTCTGAAGACAGCAACAGTGTACTCACATTCATAAAATAAATAAGTCTTAAAAAAAAAAAAGGATAGCAAGTTTAAAAAAGAAAGAAAGGAAGGAAGAAAAGAAAGAAAAATCTTTAGAATTGGGCTGGCTTACAGTTCAGAGGTTTAGTCCATTGTAGGCATGGTGGGAACCATGGCAACATCCAGGCACACAAGGTGCTGGACAGGTCTGAGAGTTCCACATCCAGATCCAGAGGCAGCAGGAAGAGAGTAAGCCACTAGGTCTGAGTTGAGCTTCTGAAACCTCAAAGCCCACCCCCTGTGACACATCTCCTTCATATAATGTCACTCTCTGTGATTCCATAAGGGCCATTGGGACTACATAAAAGGCTGGGCAGACATGGCAGTCTGGTAATCCTTGTAATCAGTCCCTGGAAGTCTTACCAGACATAGCAGATGTGCCTTGATGGTAATGGACTAAACCTCTGAACTGCAAGCCAGTCCCAGTTCAATGTCCTTTAGAAATGTTGCCATGATCATGATGTCTCTTCATAGCAATGGAAACCCTAAGACGTTTGTGCCAGGAACTGGGGTATTGCTGCTGATAGGCCTGACTATGCTTTTGTTTGGAGGAATAAGGAACCTTTGGGACTTTGGACTAGAAAAGCAAATGGGGGCTGGTGAGATGGCTCAGTGGGTAAGAGCACCCGACTGCTCTTCCGAAGGTCCAGAGTTCAAATCCCAGCAACCACATGGTGGCTCACAACCATCCGTAACGAGATCTGGTGCCCTCTTCTGGAGTATCTGAGGACAGCTACAGTGTACTTACATATAATAAATAAATAAATCTTAAAAAAAAAAATAAAGAAAAGCAAATGGACATTTTAAGCAGGGCTTATGGGCCATCCTAGCAGCAAGGAAGACAGTGGTGCTGAGGGTGATTTGAACTGTAGGGGCCTGGCCCATGAGGTTTCAGAGAAGAATTTTAGTGTGTTGCCTTGGCTGTGGTGTATCTTGAAAGCAATAGAAAGGTGTCTAAAACAGCAATGAACAATCCAAAAAGGAAATTACTGTAATAATTGTGTTTTAGTCCAGAGGTGACCAGGCTCAGCAGTGTGGTTATGCACTGGCATCAACAAACGTCCCAACACACCAGCCCTACTGCTCCAAACTGGTCCCAGCATCTCTGCCTCCCATTCCCTGCAGACAGAATCAGGTTTATGATCTTTTAATAAATGTTTAATTTATTGTATTATGTGGGTAGGTCAGTGGACAAATTTCAGGAGTCTGGTTCTCTTTGAAACGTGGGATCAAGGCATCTCATCTGAACTCAGGTCATTAGAGATTCACAGTGTGTTGCTTTGAAAGATATCCCTCTTACTTGGTTCTAGCTGGTGGCTGGGGGAAGGCTTCCGAGGTGTGGCCTTGCTAGAGGAAGTGTGTCACTGTGGGCAGGCTTCAAAGTTTCAAAAGCCGCAGACCACTCCTGGCTAGCTCTCTCTCTCCGTTTTCTGATTGCGTTTCACTTGCCGGTTGTCAGTGGTGCACAAATTTAATACCAGCACTGAGACAGAGGCGAGTAGATCTCTAAATTTGAGGCCAGCCTGGACTACTTATTGAATTCTGATGCTTCCAGGCATGGTGGTACACACCTGTCACCTGCCGGTGGTACACACCTGTCACCTGCCGTTTGGAAGTGAAGGAAGGAGGACCAGGAATCCAAAGGCATTCTTGGCTACATAGTTTGAAGCAACCCTGGCTAGAGGAGACCCTGCTTCAATAATAGTAGTAAATTTGAGGTTTTTAAAATGTATTTATTTTTGAGTTTTTTGAGACAGTTTCCCTGTGTAGCCCTGCCTATCCTGGAACTCTAGACCAGACTGAACTTGAATTCACAGCTATCCTCCTGCCTCTTCCTAATCCAGTGCTGGGATTAAAAGTATGATCCACCACACCCAACCATAGTGAACACCTTAAAATGACTTGTTAGATTGCCCGTGGATCCTAGGGGTTGAATAAGCAGTAGGACTCACTGGATAGATACATTAAAAGCTTTAGATGGGCACAGTTCTTACCCTTCATCACAGAAGCTGCTTTTTGCCAAAGATGAAGGCGATCAGAGACCCACAGCTGGTCAAAATGCAGAAGACAAGCCACTGGTGACTGCCAGCCCACATGCTGCATCTGCAATGAAACCCCTACAACAAAGGCTCGGAGAAAATGGATGAAGAAAGAGTAGGAGGATTGATTGTAAGGGCCAAGGGGTCAGGAAGCCTACTGCAAGATTGTGTCTTTTAGATATGACAGAGATGCCACACCTATGAAATCAACAGTGTGATTGCCTAAATAAGACCAGCAAAATGATACTGCCCATTGACATGATAGTGTGGACTGAGGAGCTACTCTTAGATGAAGTGCTAGAGGCAAGCAGTGGCAGCTGGGAAAAGGGAATATGTTCTCTTCAGTGACAAGCCTCTGATAGGTTATTCAGTACCCAGTGGCCAGCCCTCAACACGTGTTTAGGAGCAACACTAAATGATGGGGCAGGTTTTATACACACACACTAGGTTGTAAATTTGAGAGGGAGTTGGGGAAACACAATTTGAAGAGGGGTCGAGAAAGGATTGGAAATGATGTATTTAACAGTACTTATGAAATACTAAACCTTTTTTTTTTTTTTTTTTTTTTTTTTTTTTGCTGTCCTGGAACTCACTCTATAGACCAGGCTGGCCTCGAACTCAGAAATCCACCTGCCTCTGCCTCCCAAGTGCTGGGATTAAAGGCATGCGCCACCACTGCCCGACAAAAACAATTTTTAATTAGGAAAAGTAATTGTTCTCAGGCTAGTGATACGGTTCTTGCTGCTTGATGATCTAAGTTTGATCCCCATAACCCACGATGGAAGGGGAGAACTGACTCCCAAGAGTCCTCTTGACCTCCATGAGTGACATGACTCTTCCAAGTCCAGACTCACACATGCCACATATACATAATAATAAACTTTTTAAAAGTTCTCTGTCCTGAGTTTAGGCATTCCATAACACCTCTACATGTCAATCCCAAGAAGCAAGCAATAAGTGGTTCTTGGAAAGCCTGTGGCTCTTGGGGCTTGAGACACCTGTCAATTCACTCTTCAAATCCTACCTAAGACCAGGGAAGATGGTACAGGAAAGAAGAGAAACTAAAATAGGGCAGAGACAACCGTTTCGTACCCAGCACACAATGAAATGGTTCTGCTCTGCCCTGGGGAGGAAGGGGAGGAGTCAAGAGGCTCATGATGGATAGAACCAGGGCCCACAGTGGGTGATGGCTCAGGAAGAAATGAAGAGCATGCCAGTGCTCGATTCATATGGTTAAAAAAGGATGAAGGCACTGACTCATCTCAGGAACTGTTGCCAAAGAAGAGAGACTGGATGTAAAAGCTACTGCTCTCTTGCTCTGAGTGATGTTCTCTTTACCAAGATAAGAGAGCAAATTAACAAATATAACCTGTTTCTGAAAATCTGTCCCTGCAACAAAAATCTCTGCAGTTCCTTTTTGGTGGGTTTTTTTTTTGGTTGGTTTGGCTTGGTTTGGGTTTTTTTGTTTTTGGTTTTTGGTTTTTCAAGACATGGTTTCTCTGTGTAGTCCTGGCTGTCCTTGAACTCACTTTGTAGATCAGGCTGGCCTTGAACTCAGAAATCCGCCTGCCTCTGCCTCCCGAGTGCTGGGATTAAAGGCATGCGCCACCATGCCCAGCTTCTTTTTGTTTTGAGTGTAGTAGCAACACAGCAAGCACAGCTTAGCTCCACGATCTTATACATCATTTCTCCTCCTCCTCCTCCTCCTCCTCCTCTTCCTCCTCCTTCCCCTCCTCCTCCTCTTCATAATGTTTTACTTTTATGGATGCTTTGCCTACATGTATGTGTAGCCATAAAGTAGCCATAAAGTTTTCTCAGCCTACTTTAATATAAGGGTTCATCTTCCCCTCTAGCCTAGCACCCATCAGAGGTAGTGGGAAAAAAAGATTATTAGGATACAGGGGAAGTGGAATTTGGGGCGATTCCAATCTTTGTTGTTCTCAGTCCAGTCTACTAGCAAACTCTAAGCACAAACCAGCAACTATAGCTCAATCCAGAAGAAACCCCAAGGCTCACCAACCAGCCCAAGACTGTGGGGGACCTCATGAGAAGTTCTTTGGCGAGTTGCTCTCTATGACATCACCACAAGCAAAGCTTAGCAACACAATGTAAGGCGAACCAATACATGTGTGATGTCAGTGAAGAACAGTGAAGAGGAGCAAGGCGAAGCAGTGCTTGATTTCCTCTTTTGATTTCCTCTGTCTGGGGTTATGTTTATATTCCTTCTAAACATCATGTGTCCCTTCACGTGTTTGCTATAGCAAAACATCCTTTCACCTCTGTGCCCCAGGAACACATTGTTTGACATAACCGACTTTCCAAAGAAACCAGAAGTTTCCACTTCATATGTGTGCCACATGCGCACCTGGTGCCTTCAGAGGCCGGAATGTGAAATTTAATCCTCTAGAGATAGAGTTACAAACTGTGTGTCACCATGTAGATGTTGGGAATTGAATCTGGGTCCTCTGGAAGAACAGACAGTGCTCTTAACTGCTGAGCCAACTCTCCAGCCCAATCCACAGGTGTGAAGAGCACACCCATTTTAGAAGAGGGGGCTACTATCAGCTGGTCCCAAGAACATCTCTAAGAAGTACATCTCAGCCTGACAGGGTGGTGCACAACTTTAATCCCAGCACTCAGGAGGCAGAAACAGGCAGATCTCTTGAGTTTGAGGCCAGCTTGCTGTACAGAGTAAGTTCAAGACAGCCAGGGCTACTCAGAGAAATCCTATCTTAAGAAAGAAAGGAAAAAGAAATCTCAGGGGCTCACGAGATGGCTCAGTGGTTAAGAGCACTGACTGCTCTTCTCAAAGTCCTCAGCTCAAATCCCAGCAACCACACGGTGGCTCACAACCATCCATAATGAGAGCTGATGCCCTCTTCTGGTGCATCTGAAGGCAGCTACAGTGCACTTATATATAACAAATAAATCTTTGGGCCAGAGCAAGCAGAGGTCCTGAGTTCAGCAACCACATGATGGCTCACAGCCATCTGTACAGCTACAGTGTGCTCATAAACATTAAATAAATACATCTTTAGCTGGGCGGTGGTGGCGCACACCTTTAGTCCCAGCACTTGGGAGGCAGAGGCAGGCCGATTTCTGAGTTCAAGGCCAGCCTGGTCTACTAAGTGAGTTCCAGGACAGCCAGGGCTATACAGAGAAACCCTGTCTCGAAAAAAATCTCAAAAGAACTTGCCAAGAGATCCACATCAAAGCAGAAAGCTCCTGAAATGATTGAGAGGAACAGAGCAAGCATCTTCTGATAGTTGGCAAGAGAGGAGTGCTCACTTCATAGTGTGGCTGGTTGGTTTGTTTTGTTTGAAAAACTGTAGACACATTCAAATCATCACATTTATGTTGCTACAGAAATTAAAATTTGGGGGCTGCAGAGATGGATGAGCAGTTAAGGGCACTGACTGCTCTTTCAGAGGTCCTGAGTTCAATTCCCAGCAACCACATGGTGGCTCACAGCCATCTGTATTAGGATCCGATGCCCTCTTCTGGGGTGTCTGAAGACAGCTACAGTGTACTCACATATATAAAATAAATGAATCTTTAAAAAAAAAAAACAACTCCCTTAAAAATTAAAATTTGGGCTTCTTTCTTGGTTACTATTCTACTGCTATGACCATGACCAAGGCAACTCTTACAAAAGGAAGCTTTTAATTGGGAGATTCTTATAATTTCAGAGGGTTAGCCCATTATCATCATGGCTGGGAGCATGAGAGCAGGAAGGCAGGTGCTGGAACCCTAGCTTAGAGCTACATCCTGATCCACAGGCAGAGAGGCAAAGAGAAACTGGACCTGGTGGGCTTTTAAAACCTCAGAGCCTGCCCCCAGTGACATAATTCCTCCAACAAGGCCATGCCCACTCTAAGGAGGCCATACTTTCTAATCCTTCTCAAATAATGCTACTCCCTGGTGACTAAGCATTCAAATATATGAACCTGTGGGAGCTAGACTTACTTAAAGCGCCATAGATGAAGAGATAGCTCAACAGATAAAGGCACTTGCCACCAAGCCTGATGACCTGAGTTCAGTCTCCAAGACT